>NC_140298.1:111794368-112394368 GCF_964211825.1 Aythya ferina
GATTTTTTGTCTTTGGCTTCACTTACATTAAAATAGCAGGTAAATGCTAATTATTTTTTCAACTCCATCATTTTAGCACTACACAGTTAATTTTGATGCTGATGAGGGCAAGGCTAATTGACAGCATATCCATAATAAAAAGCAATGGGTCTGAACATAAGGATTCAGAGTTTCCCCACCTCTTTTAGCTTAAATGGGAAAACTGTTTTGATAAAACCAAATGTTGTGCAGGTGCATTGAGTCCCTGCTGCACAGGATGTTAAATGGGTTTGATCCTAAATTGACTAGTATGTGCAAAGTGGATGTATTTACTCACAGCGCTGGCAGCTTCTTTGGTAAATAGTCTGGCACATTACAGAGTAAGCATGTCTAGCTTCAAGTCTTTTTTTGACCTGCAGCTGTGTGTGCTTATCTCCATTCTTAACAGAAAGCACAAATAAAACGGATATTAAATTTCTAAAAGAGTAGCTTGGGTTCATCTCATCACTTTTCTATGTGAAGTGCCTTTTCTTCTTGGGTAGCTGCTTCTGAAGTCGTGCTGAATTAGGGCCCTCTGTTAAACAAAAGTCTTCTTATAGCTGGGAAACCCCTTGTACTATCTCCTCCTACTTGACTTCTTGACACCTTTTCTACTTGTGCTTCCCATACACCAGACACCCACTTTCTATCTTCAGATGGCTTTCATAGGCGATACCTTTTCCATATGATCTCAGTACCAATTGTCCATACCTGTCTCTTATCAATTCCCTCACTTATCGTACACATCTAAATTAAACTCTCTGATCATAGGAGGAACCTGGTCTTTGTAGGTTTTGCAAGTTGTCTCTCATTCTGGTCACATGGAGTTTTATTCAGCTTCATTCTGCTCTTCCATTGACACAAAGTAACTGCAATCCCTGACTTCACAGCACCACATCCACCACCTAGGTACTGCAAAAGTCTACCCTCGTTCAGCTCATCTTTCATGTAGCTAAGGAATTTGACAGCCTAGTGTCTATTTCTGTTCTAAGGCAGATCAGCTTTACTTAAACCCATCCATTCCTGAAAGACCCCTGATTTCATAAGAAATTCTTTTGATGCAGAAATGTTAATATATAACTATGGAAACATATCACAGAAGTGTAAAATAACATGGAAAATACATAAATAATATGGAAAAAATGAACAAGAAATTGTCATTTTACCTTGTGTTCTCAACATGAACTAGGGAACATAAACTGAAATTTGGAGTCTTCTAGTTAAAAACAGAGTTATTTCTTCATTCAATATACAGTTAAGTTGTAAAACTTTTTGTAATGAAAAGTTATGGTTGAAGAAAACTTACATCCATTCATAAAATAAGTGGACAAATCACCTAAGGCTGCACAAGATCTCAAGATCTCACCATCTCTATCTCAGGATGTTTCTGATTTACAAATTACTATGGACTGGGAGAGCTTCTTGGAAATCACCAGTGCACACTAACCCTGATCTTTTTATATCCCCTAGGCAGCCACCATCAGTGATTGCCAGAGACCTAGATTTACCTCTGGCTTAGGTGAATTTTTTGTACTACCCAACGCCGTCATTCTTTTGTCCTAACTGCTATACAAACAGCTGGCAAGCCCACTAGTGTTAGTGTTGATTTTTTATTTAAACTTTGAAAGAAGAAAAGGAAGACACAAACAAAAAGATTTAGGAAAACAGTAGGTTTGGAAAATATGTCCTATATGTATTTAATCAAGAACAAAAAATAAATAGTAATAATAATAAATGGAGGAGGAAGATAGATAATTTTATTATAGTATATCACTATTCAGAATTAGCAAAGATTTTTTATCATATGGAGAAGAATTCATTCATCATTTGTTATTCATCAAAACAAATTCTAACTAATTAGTGATAGCTGATGATAGATAATCTAATAGTAAAGCCCATAAATTAGTCATAACAGCTTTTTTTTTTTTTAAGAATACATTTTTTTTAATACAAAGTCCATGCAACACAAAATTACTGGGTTCAGCAAAGAAGGCACAGAATGATATTTTCATAAATTATCTTCATGCTATTTTATCCACAAAGGTTCACTTTCTCTACTGAAGTTACCCATTCATGCTCCCCATGTTCCAAGGACCCCATCACCCAACCAGCTGCATCCTTTTGTTTTTAATTAAACAAGTCCTCTCCCCAGTACTCCATGATGTTTTTAACTACTCAGAGGCCCTTGAGAGCACTTTTCAGCTCAGTGCACTCTCTGGCATCTTACGATATGCTGCCAATAGGAGCTGATCCCCCAGATTTCTTCTCTGTTAAAGCCAAATACACAAGTGCAGTCCTACCTTTACAATCCCCCTGAGGCAAGCCAAAAAAAATGACCATTCTCCATAAAGAGACAGTACCTCTTTTTATAATCCTGTCCTAATGCTACACAGAAGTTCAAAACAAATGATTATAGAGATGTCTTTTGAGCTAAAAGTAAAATTCCTCTACAATACTCATATCAGTCACAGAACAGAAAGCAAGTCATTAGTTTCCAACAGCTTTATAGATAAAAATCTTTTTTTTACAAGGTATGACTACAGGAAATATACAAATACTTTTGGAAATTACAAAAACATTTAGTGCTGGAATGTATTTTATCCAAATTTCCCCACTACCACGTGAAGAAGGAATAGTAGTGCATATCAGAAGGCAAGATGCATTTGACACTGCTTTCATAGAAAAGGCAATGCAAACACCATACAGATGCATATAATGCATTTGCTTACATACAGGACAAGCTGGAACACGTCCTGAAGAGAATGCAAAGTCCTGAGGTGTGAACAGTGTAAAAGATAGAAGGTGGAATGCAGAATATGTATCTTTCATAGCTTCCTATTTTAGACGTATATTAGGTTAACTCTATAAAGCTTTTAAAGATATTTATAATGGTGGCTACCTGTTTTTTTAGCAAGTCAGTACTTTTTCCCTGTTGCAAAGGAGTATATTTTCATGCTAAGCTTACTTATCTCATGATTTGGCCCTGTTTTTAAGCATAAAATATTTGTGAGAAGAACTTATTTTCTTTTGGGTTCCCATTCTTTCAAAGCAATGCCCAGCAGCAGAATAATCACAATATTATGTCTAACAATAATCATATGCAGTCATTTCCAATCACAGTGGCTACATGTAGAAGCAGCCACAGACTGTTGGAAATGTGAGCAAATGTCAAACCGTATTAAGCTGTCTAGAAAGAAAAAGGAAGAGGTTCACAGCTTGATGAGGAAAATTAAAACCTTGCTGAACCATGCTGAACACCTGAAAATATCAAAGAACAAAAGATAAATGGGGAAAAGCCTGAAGAAGTTATGAAATGTAGAAAAGAATAAAGTTCAGTAGAGTAATAAATGATATGAAATAGCAAAGAAAGTAAAGATAAACAATCTATAACTACTTAAAAGGTCATGGCCTACAACAAGCTGCTAGTATGGCTCTAATAACTGGGAACCTGAAATATTGTGTTCACTTTTTAATACTTCAGTCTAAGCTAGACAAAAACAGACCAGAGGGATTTGGGGGTACAGTCCAATTCCTAAAATAGATTTATGGACCAGTTGCAGCATATAAATTCAAGGGAGAGGTTCAGATGACCCTTAGTCAGTAGTGGTCTGCTGTGGAGTCAATGAAGAGCTGGTATATAAGTAGGAAATTATAGCTTTTTATTTCAGGTTTTATACTGTTTGCTCTCTACCATCCCTGGTAGAGAAGAAGCCTGTGTCTGTCAGCCTTATATAGTGGGAAGTCTGAGACAGACATCCTATTCTCAAATAAGATGCTATAATATACACACAAGTCCAGTTGTGGTTATCTAGGATAGACAGTTTATGTTCAGACCTTTGAAGAAAGAAAGCAATTTCCCTCTGGGTCAACAGGTGAACTCTGTATTACATTGTATTGAATATCTATCCATTGCCTGGACACCAGGAGACATGACACTAGAACAGATAAATGCAAAATCTGTGCTAACTGGCATGCACATAATTTTGAGTTCAGGGCTTTGGAGGAGGGAGTGGAATGGATGTAAAGCACATTGCCTGGCTCAGTCTGCTGTAACAGACCATGCTCAGTGAGGTCTATGCCAACCATAGGAAGCAGACAGCACCAACAGCACAGGGTATTCCACGTACACTTCTGGGCTCTTCTTGCAGGCTGGAAATGGCATACCGCTCAAGAGACAACTTCCACCTATTCTAAGATCTTTTAAATCATTATCCATCTTATATTATTATCACTCTATGTGAAATTTAGACCTCAGATAAAATGTGTAAATTCAAAATGTCACCCCAAAAGAGCAGAGTCATATATACCTATTTTGAAAGCATGAAAATAACATGAAACAAAAGATGAATAGAAGAAAAAAAAATAGAAGTGATACCAGACCATTTAGTTTAGAATAGAGTCCTCACATTAAAAAAGAAAACTGAGCTAAGTGTCAGGGAAATTTTTGTGTTTTTAAGACACATTAAAGTGTCTCTAAAGGAAACATTTGGGATGCTAAAAACCAGATTGAACAATGAAGAAATATATTTCATAGAATAATCCTGCATTTGCAGGGCAATGAACTGGATGACATAATAGCTATTTTCCATTCCTTGTATCTGTGATTCTATGATTCTAAATATATATTCAGAATCCAACAAGAAGGAAGTGAGACAGTAGATGCATTGAAGAACATAAGTGGAAAGTTAGTGACAGATGAGGCTGATTCTGCTGCAGGCCTAAATTAATTCCTCACCTCATTATTCATGGGGGACCAGGGATGGGGATTGAGAGGGGTGGAGGCATGGGGGCAGTGTAAGGTACTATCTCTGGGAGCAAGAAATTCTCCTGAAGGGGAAAGGAAAATGTTAAAAGCCTTTGCTATTGCACTGGAGAAGATAATAAGGCAATTAGTACTGTTACATTTGACAAAGCACCAGGCTCAGATGAATTGTATCCCAGAATCCTGAAGGAAGTAGCAAAGGAAATAAGAAAGCCTTCAGCAAAGGTTTTTGAAAGGCCACAGTGGAGGGTAGTTGTACCCAAAGACTTAAGGGGTACTAAAATTATTCCCAGAATCAAGAAAGAAACATGGGAAGATTCAGGGGACAAACCCTCTAAGTCTCATTTCAGCTGAGAGAAAGATATTGGAAATATTGTTAAGGGACCATGCTGAAGCCATTTTAATATATAATTTAATGCAAGTAACAGGGAAAATATTGAAAAATCTGCACATCTTTTTAGCGTGTTATTGGAGTAGTAGAGCACAATGAAAAGACTGATCCCATTCATATACTTTTCAAGGTGGTATAAAAGGGAGGAGAAGCCTCTGAATAAACTATGACGTGAATTAGTTGGAGTAAATATCTTCAACTCATCTGGCCATTGCCTTAAACGTTACCAAAACAGAGCTGATTTAGGAGTTCAACATTACAGAAAAAATATGTAAGAGCTAAAAGAAATGCAGTAATGCATCCTAGTGGTTAAAGAAGTTTGAAGAATTCAGTCACTGTGGTTACAGCTACATTACAATCACATATAGATAGATCCACCCATAACAGTTTTAAACTATCTAAGCTAAGTACTACTACCAGTGCAGTCAGGCAGCACCAACTCATGCTGCAAAGCCTGACTGACACCCACAGTTTCAGCATGGTCCTTCCCACAATCAACTTTATCACAACTGCATTACCACAAACAGGATTTACTAGTTTAAAGCTAGCTGAGGTGAGCCTATAAAAACAGTGATATCCATAGACATATTCCTAGACAACCAGTCCTCAGTCTTTTCAATTTGATGAATCCATCTCTGAAGCTTAAAAAACAACAACAACAAAACACACCACACTCCTTAAATCCTTTGTCTGCAGATGTAAACTTGTAAAGCAGAAATCACGAGAGCTGTATTCCCAAAAACATAAATAAGGCATTAGGACTGGATCCTGAACCTACCACCTCTAGTCTTTCATTCTCTGTAGGTTGTGACTGTGCCCATATTCCTTCAGGAATATGTTGGTTTTTGTTGATGGTGTTTTTTTGTTTGTTTGTCTTCATCCTGTAACACCATTACTTGTCTCCCTTTTCCTTTTCCTTTTTCTTACTTACTTCCAGTTTGCCCTTCAGGAATCCCCTGGAAACCTAGATTTAATCCCTGACTGAATCTGTAACCATGAACAAGTCATAAAAATTCAGACCTCTGGGAAGCTAAATCTATTATTCTTTTGTTACACTGTGTTATAACCTTCTGTATATGGAGAATGTTATTACTTCTCTTGCTAAGGTTTCATGTTTTAAGCCATCAAGTAGCATATGTAGTGTTTTAACTGTTGTAAAGAGGAATTATAAAGAAAATAGTCTTTAACATAGCTTAAAAATTTCTGGGAAAAAAAAAAAAAAAAAAGAGAGAGAGAGAGAGATTAGATTGGAGATTGGCATCTCTATCCACTAAAGGCAATAGGAGTTCTATCTTTCCAAAAAGTATAGGATGTCAGGTCAGGAGGTAAAAGTGGACAAAGAGGATTTCTTCTGCTGTCACTCTTTTTAATCCAACCTCCTTTGCCCTCTCCTACCCCCCCAAAAAAATAATTAAAAAAAAAAAAAAAGTTTAACTACCCAAAACAGGGATATCCCATTTCTGCAGTTTAAAAGGCCAAGACATTATGTGTGGGATGTCTGTGTGTATGTGTGGGAACAAGTAAATTTCACTTTACTTATTTTAAATCTCACCATGACATGCATGTAAAGTTGTGAAGTTAGAGGTATCATTGTTATTAAAGGATTTTTCTCATACAGTCTGATCAGCATTTTTCCCCCTTCATATCTTTGAAGGTTTTTTTGTTTTTTTTTTTTGTTTTTTTTTTTTTTTTTTTTTTTTGTTTTTTTTGTTTTTTGTTTTTTGTTTTTTTTGTTTTTTTTTTTAATTCATCTCTCAGCTCTTCCCTCCTCCCCTACCCAGTTTTTCTGGTTGGTTGTCAGGCTTTTGTTTGCTTGGTTTTCAAATAGCTGCCAGACATTTTAGCAGAGGGCTGACACTAAGGTCTGCAAAAAGCAATTTTATTTTGTTTATATGACTGTAAACACCTGTTCCAGATGGACAATTTAGGGGATTGTTTGGGATTTGGCTTTTGTGGCACTTTGCCCTGAACAGAGCAGAGTATTTCCAAGAACAGTCTGAGCTATGTCTTTTCATCCGTACACACAAAAGGCTACCTCCTGAAGGTAACGCTGAAGTCTACAGGGTCCCACTGGTGTAACTAAAAACATCATTTGTCCCAGAGCTTTCTTCATATTCACAGGGACAGATTCTGCCTGTGGATGTATATATGCCACTTTCAATGACACCAGCTGAAGTTGCGCTGAAAAAATAAATAAATAAATAAATAAAAAGGAAAAATAAAAAGAGAGACAAGGAGATAGAGAAACAGAGACATTCCCTAGTGCTCTTGTGAGCTTTCTGCTTTATAGTACAACCTGTGCAGAAGGATTGAAAGGATATAATATGTAGCATGCAGAGGGATGACTAGGGGGCATGAAACCATCTGCAAATGTTTGAAAGATGTTTGCGTTCCCCTTAGGCATGAAAGAAATTACTTCCTATGTTACCAGAGAATTTTCCAAGAAATAGTGGGTCAAAGGTAAAAAAGAGAAACTTAAAATACATTTCAGGGAAATGTTTCTGACACTGAAATTGTCTGCATTTTTAAAGCAAGCACAAAATCAGAGTGTAGGCAATGAAATACATAAAACTTTTTTTTTTTTTTTTTTTTTTTTTCCTAATCTCTCCAGGGCAATCCAAGTGATCTAGAGTCTTATGTCTCCTGAGAAGAGAGTCAGGAACCACAGGAAAATGGGTTTCATGCTCTTTGTTGTTGGTTTTGTTTTTGTTTTTGTTTTTTTCCTGGGTGGTCTAATATGAGATGAACATTCTAGAAGCCTCAGAGCTCCTTTAGTTGATGTCCTTCTAGCCTCATGACTTTTGGAGTCTTACGGAGACTTATGGAGAAGATGATTCTTGAAGTTATTGAGGTGCACCTGGGGGACAATGCAGTCATTGGTCCCAGCCAACATGGGTTCATGAGGTAATGCCTAACAAAGTTGATTTCCTTTTATGATAAAAACACCCATCTAGTTGACCAAGGGAAACCAGTTGATGTGATCTTTTTGGACTTCAGCAAGGCTTTTGACATGGTTTCCCATAGGATCCTACTGGACAAAATGTCCAGCATACAAGTTAACAAAAATATCATACGATGGGTGAGCAATTGGTTGACGGGCAGGGCACAAAGGGTTGTGGTTAATGGGGCCACATCTGGCTGGCCAATGGTCACTAGTGGGATCCCTCAAGGCTCCTTTTTAGGGCCAGTCCTCTTCAATGTCTTTATAAATGATTTGGATGTAGGACTAGAAAGTGTTTTGAGCAAACTTGCCAACGACACCAAACTTGGAGGAGTTGTGGACTCTGATGAGGGTGGAAAGGCCTTGCAGAGAGATCTGGACAGATTAGAGAGCTGGGCAATCACCAACTGTATGAAGTTTACCAAAGGCAAGTGCCAGGTCCTGCATCTGGGACGGGGCAACCCTGGCTATATGTACAGACTGGGCAACGAGACACTGGAGAGAAGCCCCTCAGAGAGGGATCTGGGGGTTGTGTTTGACAGCAAGTTGAATATGAGCCAGCAGTGTGCCCTGGCAGCCAGGAAGGCCAATCGTATCCTGGGATGCATCAAGCACAGCATCACTAGTCAGTTGAAAGAGGTGATTGTCCCGCTCTACTCTGCACTGGTCTGGCATCACCTCAAGTACTGTGTGCAGTTCTGGGCACCACAGTACAAGAACATTAAACTGTTGGAGAGTGTCCAGAGGAGGGCGACGAAGATGGTGAAGAGCCTAGAGGGGAAGACGTATGAGGAGCGGCTGAGGGCACTGGACTTGTCCAGCCTGGAGAAGAAGAGGCTGAGGGGGGACCTCATTGTGGTCTACAAATCCCTCGCGAGAGGAGTGGAGAGGCAGGTGACCTATTCTCTGTAAACACCAGTGATAGGACCCGTGGGAATAGTGTTAAGCTGGGGCAGGGGAAGTTTAGGCTGGACATCAGGAAGAGGTTCTTCACCGAAAGGGTGGTTGCACACTGGAACAGGCTCCCCAGTGAAGCAGGCACTGCACCAAGCCTGTCTGAATTTAAAAAGTGATTGGACTGTGCACTTAGTCACATGGTCTAAAATTTTAGGCAGACCTGTGCGGTGCCAGGAGTTGGATTTGACAATCCTTATGGGTCTCTTCCAACTAGGGATATTCTACGATTCTATGATATATCATATACTATATCCTTGTCTCTAAATTGGAGAGACATGGATTTGACAAATGGACAACTCAGTGGGTAAGGAATTAGCTGAATGGTCTCACTCCAAGAGTTGCAGTCAATGCAACAATGGCTCAGTGTCCAAGTGGAGTCAATAATGGGTGGTGTTCCTCAAGGGTCGGTATTGGGATCTTTTTGGGTGACATGGACAGCAAAATCAAGTGCACTCTCAGCAAGTTTTCCGTGTTGGATGAGGCTTTGAGCAACCTGGTCTAGTGGGAGGTGTCCCTGACATGGAAGGGGGTGTGGTAGGCACAGTGGGGAGGGAATCGATGATCTTTAAGATCCCTTCCAAACCAAACCATTCTATGATTCTATGACTTTTGCATTATTGACTGCTCACGAAGTGAGAGAGCCATCAAGATCAGTAAAGTTTGGATGTACTGGGAGTTCAGTACTCAAGAGATGCCAACAAAAGAAACTGTCTGCCTATATATTAATGAGAAAAGTATAATAAATAAATAAATAAATAGCAAAGAGAAAGAAGAAAAGCCCACAAGCAAAACCAAAAAGTAGTGAAAGTCACAAGACATTGGGAGATGCCCAAGTCATCACACTAAAGGTTGTGTTGATATCAGACAGACTATCAGTGGGTTATATGTACTAATGGTAAAGGCACTTCATGTCTTGCAAGACAGGGAATTATGATTTCCTGTCAAGGTGACTGAGCACACATCTGGGCACATAGGTAAGAACTTTAAGCTATGGGTCTAGTGTTTCTGTTAATCAAGGAAAATAATAAATTAGCCTCCACTCCTATGGAAACAAATTGCTTCTACATTTCTTGATTCATGTTTCTGGTTTCTTTTGGGGTACAGAGATTGTGTCCATGTTGCAATGTGGCTGGAGCACCCAACCCTGCACTAGCACCACTTACCTGTAATGTCTCCCATCAAGCACAGCTCTAGTACATATGTCTGCCTCTGCATACTTCACCCCGTGCACACGTACTGTGACAACACCTGTATGCTCTGTATAAAGGCATATATGCTTTATGCCACTGTTTATCCTGGATCCTGTACACAAAGTGTAAACACTGGTGATGTTTTGCTCTGATTCTGGCAACATTTCACCACATGGAAAGACTTCAAGATACTCATATGCTAACTATAGGTAAAGTTTGCCATCATAGGCCTACCATCAGGCTCTGAGAATATTGGAAGAGTCTTCCAAATGAAATGGTTCTACATGTATTGTCTTCTCCAAGATCAGCTACCAGAGCTCTGGGACAGTCTGGTCTCCCAGTCATCATGCAGTTTTTCCCTAAGGGTGCTAGGAAAATGCAAACATATTACAGCTAGGTTGACATGCAGTGACATTTTGGGAAGAAAAGACAAGCAGATGTCTTTCATGAGCAGCTCACTGCCATTCTGAACTGTCAGAATAATTTTTTTAAGGCATCCATTCCTGTGGACATGAAGTTTGAAATGACCTGGGTCATCACTCAAGGCCTATCTGTAACCATGGTAATGACAGCTAAATCCATTCCATGGTAGTCAAGGTGTATTGGCCAGACCATGTACCACCCACTGGCATGACTATTGACTCCAAATTCATGGGACAGAAAACCTTGTCACAGTGACTCACATTTCTTAGTACTTCTGGATCATACCAACATTCAGGGAAGATGAATTTCATTCTGCACTTACCAGCTTTACAGCACCCTAATTTCCAGAACTCATCTATATCCTACTGGGGAGACTCTTTCCACTACCATGGACATGTATTAGAGTCCTAGAATCATTTAGGTTGGAAAGGAGCTCTAAAATCATTAAGTCTAACCCTTAATCTAGCACTGACAAGTCTACTACTAAACCTTGTCCCTTAGCATCACATCTACAAATCTTCTGAATACCTCAATGGATGGTGACTCAAATTCTTCCCTGGGCAGCTTGTTCCTGCTTCACAACATTTTAATTGAAGAACTTTTTCCTAATATGCAACCTAAACCTTCCCTGGCACAACTTGAAGCCATTTCCTCTTGTTCTATTACTTGTTGCTTGGGAGAAGAGACAACCTCCCTTCACTACAACTTCCTTTGAGGTAATTGTACAGCGTGATAAGGTCTCCCCTGAACTTCGTTTTCTCTAGGTTTAATAACACCAAGTCCCTCAAACACTCCTCATAAGCCTTGTTCTCTAAACACTTCACCAGCTTTGTTGCCCATCTTTGGACTCACTCGAGCACCTCGATGTCCTTATTGTAGTGAGGCACCCAAAACTGAACACAGTATTCGAGGTGTGGCCTCACCAGAGGCGAGTACAGAGGGACAAGCACTTCCCTAGTTCTGTTGGCCACACTATTTATGGTAACAAAATGCTGAAGAGGTGAAATGCTTCCCTCCAAACAAGCATGGCATAATGAGTGTTCAGGAGGGGACATATGCCGACAGTGTCACTAGCAACCCCCACTCCTGACAGGAATTGTCCCAGACCATACCAAGGGATCCCTCTGAGCTACTGTCTTGTCTCTGACAATGGTTTGTAGCATTGTCTTGAAGACATCAAATCTCATGAAGTAAAACATATGAGATTAGTATAAGTATAGAGTCAGCCTTCCTGGGAAGGGCTGGTGAATGGCAAATAGGCAGGGAGCAGAAAGGAGAAATGTACATGTTTGAAAACAGTAAATCAAAAAGTGAAATAAGTTAAACAAGATCAAACATGCCCCAGGATCCACAGGATGGATTTTCCCTTCTCAGATAAGGTGATAAGGTGATTGTTAGAGCTATGCTGCTAACTGCCCAGCAGTGACCAGCAGATTCCAAAAGACACTGAGGATATAAAAAAAAAAAAAAAAAAAAAGAGAGAAAGGAAAAAATGGAAGCAAACAAACAAGCAAAAACAATACAATACAAAAAAAAAAAAAGCATATTATTAGAAGGACATATTTGCAGTTATTATAAACAACAGCTTTCTGAAGCCAGAAACCAAGATGGCAATATGAATTCCCATGTGTTTCCAGTACCTAATACAATTACAGTCAGTAATAAAAATCAAACAAAGAAATCAAAACAAACAAACAAACAAAAACTGTTACGGTCTCATTTACCTTTAATGGGAACTACAAAAAGGGGAGTTAGTTGGGAATGCACCACTTGTTTGTACATATTATTATTATTATTATTATTAATAGAGAGGGAGGGGGAGGGGGAGCGAACAGCTGCATGGTGTTTAGCTGCCGGCCGGGTTAAACCACGACAACCATGTTTGCAAGCTGCATAAGATAATATTAAGAAAATATACCAGAAGCCCAAGATAAGCAGAAGGAAGGAAGGAAGGAAGGAAGGAAGGAAGGAAGGAAGGAAGAAAGGAAGGAAGGAAAGAAGGAAGGAAGGAAGGAAGGAAGGAAGGAAGAAAAGAAAGAAAGAAAGAAAGAAAGAAAGAAAGAAAGAAAGAAAGAAAGAAAGAAAGAAAGAAAGAAAGAAAGAAAGAAAGAAAGAAAGGAAGGAAGAAAGAAAGAAAGAAAGAAAGAAAAAGCTCCAAAGGGATGAGAAAAAAAAAATCAGCATGGTTAAACAGTAAAGTAGTTTATTGGAAGTGAAAATCCTTCAGAAGAAATTGAATTTATATCTACTCAAGAAAAACAGAAAAGTATAAAAACCTTGGGAAACTGAATATGAAATTACAGAATCACAGAATCACAAAATTTCTAGGTTGGAAGAGACCTCAAGATCATCGAGTCCAACCTCTGACCTAACACTAACAGTCCCCACTAAACCATATCCCTAAGCTCTACATCTAAACGTCTTTTAAAGACTTCCAGGGATGGTGACTCCACCACTTCCCTGGGCAGCCTGTTCCAATGCCTCACAACCCTTTCGGTAAAGAAGTTTTTCCTAAGATCCAACCTAAAACTCCCCTGGCGCAACTTAAGCCCATTCCCCCTCGTCCTGTCACCAGGCACGTGGGAGAACAGACCAACTCCCACCTCTCTACAGCCTCCTTTAAGGTATCTGTAGAGAGTGATAAGGTCGCCCCTGAGCCTCCTTTTCTCCAGGCTGAACAAGCCCAGCTCCCTCAGCCGCTTCTCGTAGGACTTGTTCTCCAGTCAGCCGCTCCTCATAGGACTTGTTCTCCAGTCCTCTCCAATTGTAATAAGCTGAGCAGAAAAGATTTTGAGAACTTGTTAAAGGCATAGAATCTAACAATAAAACATATGAGAAGTAAGAAGTTTGCTAGTGAATAAGTATAACTGATGGGTGATCAATGTGCATAAAATAACAGTCCAAAAGCACATGGTCACTGCATATAAATTAAATGAATACAATGGATGATGTATGAAGGTAATAAACCTGAGTAACTCCCTCAGACTGACTGGGCAATGACAGAGCTCTCAGGGAAAATGAATAAATTGAATATTAACAGTTTGTTAGCATCTTAAATGTGAGATTGCTCAATTCATAGCAGAGGTATATCCTATTGCTTACGTTGTTTAATAGCAAAGAAATGGAAGATAGTAAAGCTACAAGCAGTTTTAACGAGTGACCAAGTGAACTGCCCACCAGTAACATGTATTCTGGAGTTTTGGAAAAATTAAAAAGAAAAGCAGAAAACATCATAGTAACGAATATGACGTGCCTGGGAAATGACAATGTAATTTCTGGGGAGATAAGCTGTGCTTTGGAGAGAGTTCTCTGTGGATATCAAAAAGAATGTGGAAAATGTGATCCAATCTATGCACCACTCTTAGGTTTCCAAGAAGCCATTAGCATGATCCTTCATAAAAGCCTCTTAAAGAAACTGAGCTGCCTGGGTAAGAGGGAAGGTCCTCTTATGAATTAATACCCAGCATAAGATAGGAAACAAAAGGTAGGAATAAACAGTTAGTCTTTACAATGGAGGGAGATTACTAAAGAACCTCTGCTATTCAATATATTCAAAAATGATCTGGAAAAGAAGGTAAACAGAGAGGTAAAAAAGGCTGCGGATGATACAAAATTATGCAGGATACTTAAATCTAAAGCTGACTGTGAGGACCTGCAGAAGGAGCTCATGGCACTGAATGAATAGGCAATAAAATGGAAGATGAAATTCAATGTTGATAAGTGCACATAGGAAAAAATAACCCTAACTATGCACAGACAATGATGGGCTGTAAATAAGCTATTTCTACTCAGGGAAGAGATCTTAGAGTTACTGTGGATATTTCTCTGAAAACATCAACTCAGTTCTCTGTGACAGTCAAAAAGGCAATAGAATTGTAGGAATTATTAGGAAAGGAAACAAGAACAAACAGAAATCATTTTTATGTTATTATGTAAATGCACACTGTGCTTGCATCTTGGATGATGTGCACAGTTTAAATCATCCCAAGTCAATAAAATATTCTAAGAGGACTTAAAAAAAAAATAAAATCAGAAAAAGGCTAAAAGGACAATTTAGGAGTATTTACTGCTTTTCATGTACTCTCATGAGAACAGAGATGATTTACACATGGGTAGGAAATGAGAGGTTTATTCAGTGAGTGAACATACAAATTACAGAGGTACCAGTGAAATAATTAAGAAACAAGTTTAAGCAAAAGGAGTTGTTTTTTGGTACATGACGTGCAAAAAACTGGCCTCTTTGCCACAAGATGAGGTTGAGGAACAGTTAATATAAACGAACTTTTTAAACAGATTTCAAAAATTCTATCATTAGATACTGAATCCAGAGGTCTGAAATCAAAATCCATTTCAGAAATGCCCTAACACTCTTACTGAATAGCCAGGCAATATTTCACAGAATGGACTGCTTCGTACTGGCACTGTGTTCCTATGATCATCCCTGAGCAGTCACTGTTGCAGGGTAATGTTGGAAAAAAAAAAAAAAAAAAAACACCTTAAAGGACCATTGGTCTGAGACTGAATCACTCTTACATTAGAGGAGACAGAAAGTGCTTTCCCCACAGGTGTCCTGCAATGTGCTGGTTAAGACACTGTGCAGGAAATTAGAAATTGTATGTTGAAAACCCATCAAGAAGAAAAAGGCCCAGGCTACAGCTGCCCCACTACAGGGTCACACACATCTACCTGGGCCAGCCAGGACATCAAAAAGACTTAGTCTCGTTTTGTCTCCCTTGAAGACAAGTGGAGATTAATGTCCCTCCTAAACCTGGACTGCAATGAAACATGGATAGGAAAGTAAGACCTTTCCATCCCCATGCATAAAGTACACTTACGAGGAGCCCACTGGGTCTTAGACATGCAGAAACTGCTGGAGAGCAGGCAGCCCACATTGTTACCTGGTAGTTGAGTACTATCTGGGCCAGCAGATTATCAGCATTTTACCTTTTATTTTTTTTGGAACAGTGCCATGATCCACATGTAAATGAAATTCACCATAACACAGACCTCCTTCTTTTGATTTAATGCAGGCAGCAGAAGTGGGCTGCATGTAGCTGACCTCAGAAGAACATTCATCTCCATGCCCTGTGTGTCTTGGCTATTGAAGGAGCGCAGAGCAAAGGAGTGTTGGGATGTAGATTTTTCAGTATTTACAGATACTCATGTTGTGTTCCCAACCTCCTTCCTACTCCCTCTCCCTGCTTCCAATCTAACCTTCTTAAATGTGCAGAAAATTGTCCCTTGTGCTAGCTGAGCACTCATCACCTCAAAAAAAAAAAAAAAAAAAAAAAAAAAAAAAAAAAAAAAAAAAAAAAGCGAAGCAGGCTACAACTTTTTCACAATGTCAGCAAATCACGAGGCAAATCAGCATCAAAATCAGAGGAGACCACATTAACAAGAACAGTGTTTTACCGTATACCATATTATCTCTGACTCTTCTTTACATTTAAATAGATCAGAATTTTTCTTTGCACAAAATCCTGCCTCCAACCTGGGCAGCAGCATGATCAGAAAGATGTAGATGTGCATTGCCTGAACCTTCCCTTTTAAATTTCATCTGTTATTAACCTGTTGGACGTCCTGCAAAAGCTGTACATAAAGCTGCACCACAGACAAAATAAGCATAGAGTTTCCCTGCAAAGTTGGCAGTTTCAGGACACAAATAAGCAGTATTAAAAAAAATAATAACAAAAACAAAAAGAAAAAAATAGGGAGTGTGGTTTGCCTTTGCATGCTTCTGTAAGACTGTATGCAGGCACAGCCACTGTTTTGCGAGAACAGCCTTCATATATAATATAAGATCAGAGATCTCTGGGGATAAGTTACGCCTCATTACATTTTCAATACCATGATCCCTCTGAGACACTACCTTACAGAGTCTTGAATAGCACTAGTGTTTAAGTTCAACAGTGTTGCCTGGTAGGCCACTTCACACAGTGATGTTCTTTTGAATAGAAAAGTGTTTCCTCATATCTCCTCCAAATGTTATTCTTTTTTTCTTTTTAATTTCCATTTTTTCTTCCTTTGCTCTATTATCTGGGCATGGCTGAAAATAATAACTTGGCTTGGCATACTCTGTACTTCCCCCTTACTCTCCCTAATTCTAAGCTACTGTCGATTTACAGTATTTTTTATCCTACATTCATATCATAGTTCATTTCTCAGTAGTAATAGAATTGGTTTCCTCATCCCTGTTTTGAAGCATTACAAAATTCTTATACTGCAGTGGCCAAAACCACAAAATAATAGTTCAGCAATGAACATACTAGAATCACAGTATTTCACTCAAGCATTTTCTATTTTTCCTACAGCATTTTTCACCCTTCAAGAAGCTGGAAAAAGCTTCTTTCATATGGATGTAATTTAAGAACAAATAAAACTTTTATGTTAGGAAATATAGTTTTGCACAGATATGCAAAAAAATAAAAAATAAAAAATAAAAAAATTCTAATGTCTATATAGCATTTATATTATGATTTTATGATCACATCTGACACCTATGTGGTGCTTTGGAGCTAATACAGACCATACAAGGTGTATAAGGGCATATTTTCCATTATGTTGAAGCCTATGATTGATGACGTACTTTAATAGTGGTCTCAGAAGCAAAGTGAAACACCATGAGCTCCAATCTCCATCTCCTATGTGCACACCCCACCTGAAAGGGTACTCAACATAGCCCTGAAAGGACAGCTTCATTGCAGTTTCGTTGTAGCTTTGTTGTAGAGCATGGATGTATCAGAGTCATAGCCCCGTCTTTGAGAAGAGCTGTGGGACATCTACAGAGTAATTGCACCAAGACCTTTAAAAGTCACATCTGCTGGGATACTTTCTGATGTGTAATAGCCTCCTGCGCTTTGATCACTGCTTATTACACTAATATTAATCACATTCTGTTGTCTGTTCTATCTGTCTTGTTCCTCAGATCCCAGATAAAATCATAAGCTCTTCAGGGGAAGATGTCATCTTTCACGTGCACATTAGCTAGGATTATGGAGCCAAAAATCTTTGATTTGGATCATTGAAGAGTAAGAGAATGTAAATGACATGAGCAATCAATAGAGCTAGATTTAGTTAAAGGGAAAACATTTCTCCCTTAAGCTTGAAAGACTGCCTGGACAGTCGTTTTGATGAATTAATCACAAAAAAAATCAGTTTTGGACTATGTTGAAACTAAAAATTCATTTAGCAAATTGCTCCAACATAGCTAGAAACAGGCACTGTTTTATGAAAATGTCTATATGATTCATTTTAATGTTCCTTAACTTTTTATTATTATTATTATTTTTTAGGCCAGATTAGCCATAAACTCTAGATGCCTTTTATAAGGCCAGTAAGGACTGGATAAAGAAGTCTTATATATTCTACTATACAATTAAGACACCCATTTAAACCTCCTCCTAGCCTGAATCAATGAGCTTTCCTGTTTACCACCTTCATGATTAAGTGCTAGTCAAAACTGAGACTGGAATTTTCTCAATTTCTCCAATTCTATTTAGTGTAAAGTATTTATTCAATGTAGCAAGGAATAGGGTGATTCTCCCTTTCCACTGTTCCCCTTCCCATATGATCAATTCATTGAAAATTTATTTTCACTCTCAGGTCAATGCAAATACAAAAATATATTTCTGGGAGGAGATAGAAAGGGAGGGATGTTTTAAGCTCTGAACCAAAATAGAACTATCACTTCAGTGCAGAATGCTATCTATGCTTTAAAGGAGCAATATATCCCCCTCAAAGTTAGAACCATACCCTGAAGAGTTATTAAACCATAGCTAAATATATATATATGTATATACATCCAAGACAGGTGTGAGATAGTGATATTATAGTTGGTAGGCCAAGTGGAATAGATGAGTTTTTAATTAATGATGTGAATGCAGACAGAGCATTAATAAGGGAACTGAGTTTCTTCTGAGATAGTAGAAAATGAAGCGTACCTAAAACTTGGTAAACCTTCTTGGTCCACTCTGTTGTAGTTTAACCTAGCAGGCAGCTAAGCTCCACACAGCCATTTGTTCACACCTCCCTACCTATAGTGGGTTTACGCGGCAAGGTTTTGGTAGCAGGGGGCCATAGGGGTGGTTTCTGTGAGAAGGATCTAGAAGCTGCCCCATGTTTGGGAAGGGCCCCATTGTTTTCCAGAGCTGAGCCAATAAGCGATGTTGTTTTGCACCTCTGTGAGAGCATATTTAAGACAGGGAAAAAAACACTGTGCCACACAGCAGCTGGAAGAGTGAGAGGAGTGAGAAAACAGCCTTGCAGGCGCCAAGGTCAGTGAAGAAGGAGGGGGAGAAGTGCTCCAGGCACCGGAGTAGAAGGCCCCTGAGGCCTGTGGTGAGGACCATGGTGAAGCAGGATGTCCCCCTGCAGCCCATGGAGTACCACGGTGGAGCAGGGTTCCATGCTGCAGCCCGTGGAGGAGACCACGGTGGAGCAGGTGGCCCTGCACCGACGGAGGCTGCCACCTGTGGAAGACCCCTGCCGGAGCAGATTCCGGGCCGGACCTGTAGCCCGTGGAGAGGAGCCCACGCAGGAGCAGGTGACCTGGCAGGAGCTGCTGCCCATAGGGGAGCCAGGTTGGAGCAGTTTTCTCCTGAGGGATGGACCCCGTGGTACGGACCCATATCTGGAGCAGTTCTGGAAGAGCTGCTGCCTGTGGGAAGCCCACGCTGGATCAGTTCATCAAGGACTGCATCCCATGGGTGGGACCCCACAGCACAGGGGACGAGAGTGACCGAGAAGGAGCGGCAGAGAAGAAGTGCTGTAGACTGACCATAACCCCCATTCCCCCGTTCCCCTGCGCCGCTCGGGGGGAGGAGGTGGAAGAGGGTGGATGGGGGGAGAAGGTGCTTTTGGTTTCTTTCCTTTGTTTCTCACTTCTCTCGCTTGTTAGTAATAGGCAATAAATCTTACTATCTCCTTATGCCGAGTCTGTTTTGCCCGTTACAATAACTACTGAGTGATTTTTTCGTCCTTATCTCAACCTTTGAGCCCTTTTCACGTATTTTCTCCCCATTCCTCTTTGAGGAGGGGGAGTGAGAGAGCGGCTGTGGTGGAGCTCGGCTGCCCACTCAAGTGGAACCACCGGAACCACGACACTACCATACGCACACAGTGGAATGGGGGAGAGAATCAGAAAAGAAAGGGTAAAGACTCACAGGTTGAGATAAAGACAGTTTAATGGGACAGAAAAAGAAGAAGAAATAAGAAGAAGAAATAAGAAGAAGGAGAAGAAGGAGAAGAAGGAGAAGGAGAAGAAGGAGAAGAAGGAGAAGAAGGAGAAGAAGAAGAAGAAGTGGATATCAAATGCAAGTGATGTACAACACAATTGCTCACCACCTGCTGACTTATGCTGATCTCTGAGCAGCAGCAGCCCTCCATCCCTGGTCAGATCCCCCCCAGTTTAATTGCTGAGCATGACACCACACGGTGTGGGACATCCCTTTGGCCAGTCTGGGGCAGCTGTCCTGTCTGTCCCCCCTCCCAGCTCCTGGTGCTCCCCCAGCCTCCCTGCTGGCAGGGCAGCACGAGGAGCTGAAAGGTCCTTGGCTCTGAGTGAGCACTGCTCTGCAACAACTAAAACATCAGTTTGTTATCAGCATTATTCTCATCCTAAATCCAAAACACAGCAACACAGCAGCTACTGGGAGAAAAATTAACTCTATCCCTGCTGAAACCAGGAAATACTGTCAAATAGCTTCAAGACACTCATTTAGAAAGACAAAAATATATTTTTAAGCTGTGTTTGGACTTTAATAATTATCTCAAGGCTATACCTTTAATATGCTTCCTAATTTGTTTGCTGCATACCACAACAGTTGCATGTTTCAATAAAATTGAAGTTACACCATAGTCTCATCTCCAAAAGCCCTGTAAACACAGTACAATTCAGAAATGATTTGTTTCTTTAGGGTCAGAGTCAGAAAGATGACTCTGTCAGTGGAGGAAGTGTGAGGCTGGTATTGACCTTAATCTGAGGATAGTAAAATGCATTTTCATTCTTCTTTACAAAGTGGTGCATGGGAACAGTTTAAAAGAGAAAAAAAAAAAAAAAAAAAAAAAAAAGTGAGGAATGGTTTACAAGGAGATTTTTTTTTGTTGGCATTTCAAATATATCAACCAACTTCAGTAGTTAGAAAAAAACAGCCAAGTTTTAAAACATACTAAACTTTTTCAGTTTTGAAGCTGAAACACCAACCTTCCAGCTAAATACATGTACAGAACAACTGCTTTGAATTTAACTTGGTTTTACTTATCAGTTAAGACCATTGAGAGAAAAAACGGTTGGTACCTGTGGAGCAGGAAAAGAAGGCATGATAACTGCTGTAAATAATAAAGTTAAATTCTGAAAAGTGGTTCTGAACCTGTATTTAGCTTTAAGGTTGCTGCTAATAGACGATATTATCTTTCCTACAAAAATTCACTTGGTTATATCCTTAAATAATAATGCCTATAATGACATTGTTATTGAAACTCAGCAAATGAATGGGATCCATGTATGCTCACAGCAGGTTCAGCATAGAAAGCTTCCCAAAGTGTCTCTCTGTGCAGTGAAGGAGGCATTTCACAAGTATCACAATTATTTCCAGATTCAAGCAAAACCTGATGGAAAATCCTAGAAATTTAATGAAGAACCTTATCTTTTCATACATTGTAAAGCATAGATTGCTAATTATATCCTTTTTATAGAATCCTAGACAGAACTGTAATAATATATTTTTTTCATTCCAACCCACAGAAACCCTCTGTTTTTCTCTCTCAAAGATATT
The DNA here is from genome assembly GCF_964211825.1 of Aythya ferina. NCBI lineage: Eukaryota > Metazoa > Chordata > Aves > Anseriformes > Anatidae > Aythya > Aythya ferina. The sequence goes on from NC_140298.1 coordinate 111,815,823, forward strand.
AGAATATGGACTCACCTAGACTGCACCTAGGCTTAAAAGTGCTGGTTGTGATGGTGCTTGTGATTTCAGTTCTAAGGAGCTTTTGTAGTCACGTTGCACACTGTAATGGCCAGAAAACAAAATTATCTCTGAGCCACTCCTATTGAAGTTGTTTCCTCTTGCATGGTAGAATTTGGCGTTCCCCATGCCTCAATACAGGCAGGCAACTCTACTGCCAGATGACAGAACAGTTTTCTGGGAGTCATACATAGTTTCCTGTCTCTCCTTTATTAATATACATATATTTTACACAAATAGGACATGTCTTATAAAAATAAGGCCCTCTCCACAGCCAGAATTACAAAGAAGGAATCTTGCAGTCTTGGATTGTAGGTGGTCATGTAAATCTCCAGTATTAGGTAGTCATGCAAATCTCCAGTACTAGCATGTAGATGGAGATACCTGTGTGCTGAATAGTTGGATTCATGCCACCATCTCATTTTACATAAACCACTGAACTCTTCTCATTTTAGTATATTTAGTCACTTATGACCTCTAGGGAAAAGTTTTCAGTCCCATTAGCTGCACAAGTCCCAGCGGAAGCCACTATCCTTGAAGAAATCACTCCATCATACCTCAGCTGTGCAACTCCAACAGCATCTGCAGATCCCACTCCCAGCTTGTGACAAAAATCCAGTGATTAGCATTAAAGGCTTATTTCAAGCTGATGACTGATATCAATGATTTTCCAAGCAAAAAAGTGCTTATTCTCAGTCTCCTGCTGGGTATAACTCACTTGCTGTTCCTCTGCTTCTTCATTTTCCCCATCCCAATTAAATAACCAACCTGGTGCAAAAAGCAATTTTGATTATTTTTTCCACTGACTAAATGAAAATGGGTTTAATTAGAGCATCCAGTACATGCCATACACAGGGCAGGCACATCTGAGACAGCTGCAGCAATAGCTTGGTGTATTAACATTTCAGAAATCTCTAAAAGTGGGCAAATACACTGCCCTTCACTACAACAATTATTATTTAATAGCTTACTTCATCAAATGCCATGTAAAGGGTAAATGAGAAAATCATATATCTTAGTGTGAGGGATTAGTGTTTGTCACTCACAAAAATAGACGTAAATCCCACAATTTAGATGAAGAACCAATTCACATGACCTTGCCTCAAAGTTTGAAATGAAGCCATTACAGAAATTGCAATATGACCTCACATTTTACATCCCAGTATAAATCTCAGTAAGTTTTGTAAGTAACATTATGTCTACTTTTAATAGGAGGGAATTGTTCCTATACTAAGTTAAAGAAAGCAATGCAGAGCTCCTCAAACTGCTGCCAGCTCAAGCCAAAAAGTACACACGATCAGGTTGACTTACTTGAGAAAACACCATGCAATCTAGTCATGATGTTTTCAGCTACAAGCAGACTGTGTAGAGGCATCTTAAGTTTTTCTTCTCAGTTTTCCTTAGCTTTAAAAGTCTAAATTAACTCATGCAGAACCAGCTCAGGCATCACTCCATCTACTAGATAACCATGCCAGCCACACCAGAGGTCAACCACAACCTTAAGGGAAATATCAGACCCGAATTCAAAACTTCTAAATCCCAAGATATAACTGAACACTCCTGAATCCTGAACAAAAAAAAATTGGTTTCTTCTAGGTTCAAATTAAAGTCTATGGGCTCTAAAAGCCTGATATCTTCTCATGCCATAGCTATGAGAAGATGGTGCTGGTTGGCTCCAGCTGCCTCAAAGGCCTGATGTGGGTGATTAATACGGAGAAGGCATTCATGAAACAGGCAACAGCTGCAGAGATAGAGACAGAGCTCGGCATGGAGCAGGCGTGGGAGAGGAAATGTATTTAAACTAAGCTGCTGAGTCTTCTGTGAGCTGTTTCTTCTTTTCTAGAAACTGCTACCACTGCTGAGTGAATTCATCAGCTGAGTGAATAATGGTAGAAACCCTGAGAGGCGGACGTACAACTGAGCCAAAACTACTTCCCATAAAGCCCTATTCAGTGACTGTTTGTCTCATTTATTACTACATAAAATATCCTTCATGGGAAAGTGACTGACAATTATACTTTCTCCATATATCTTTGCATTCTGTGTAGTCTTGACAAAAATAGGTAGCCCCTGTCTTCAGTCCTGTTCTTTCAAAACCACCTCTTTTCTTTTTTCCAATTACTTAGTGAAAGAAAACATCTTTCTCCTGAATTTTTCATATTACTCTTTCTAAAGGGAGACACTTCTTATTTTTCCATTCATCATCAGAAATGATGTCAGCCTCAACTGGAGCATAAATCCATGGCCACAGTATTGCCAAAGCCAGAAGCTTCAGTTTGCCGGTAAGTGGGGAGAAGCAGAAGGAGCAGATCAGAGTCTGAACTGCCTTCTGTTGCCATAGAAATCAGGTAAAGAGTGACCTCATCTCCTGATCTTGCTGTAGGAGCAGAGAGAATCTGGCAGAGGGCTTCCAGACCTGTGAAGGGAGGGCTAGGCCAGTCCATCACAATACTCAGTGAAATTGGTTTTATGATCCATCCTGTTACTTGAATTTTTAAACCTCTGAGGTGGCACAGGCTGCAGACAGATATTTTGTTCTCAGAATAGGAAACGCACTATTTGCTATCTTACAATATCTTTCTCTTTTCTTTCCATTGCTGCTTGTGACCTTCTGCATTTCTACAGTGCTCCCTGTTTTGAACTTAGTTTTCCTGTGGCTTTTGCCTGTCTCTGATCTCCTCGTTTTAGAGTCTATCTTGTCTACATCACTTGATTTTGTAGGTTTTCTTTTGCTTTTCATTGAGAACAGAAGGTAAGGTGACGTACTAAACAAGTCACTGCACTGTGGTTTAGAAGACTTGCATTAAATCTGGCTCAGGTCCTGAACTATAGTAAGTTTTTTCATCTCCCTGATGTTTCCTTGTCTGTTCAACAGGGACCGTAAACTGCTCTGAGCAGGGACACACATCTGTTGCCTATGTTTGTAAAATCATTAGGAAAAAGGTCTCAAATGCATTTGCATCAGACATTCAGTCAAATGACGCCCATACAAGGCAAGGCTTTCCCTATGGAATAGCTACTGATTTCTTCAGACAATGCACATTTTTAAACTTCAAAGGAATATTACATTTTCTGTGAGATTGCAATGTGTCTCCAAAAACCTCTTTCCCCCATTTGACTTGAAACCCAAGCTGAGTCCACACAGAAAGTAAGATAGGCATCAAACTTAATCAAACATGACTGCAAACTTCAGAATTATAACCTAAAAATGTAATACTAACAAGTAGTAAACAAACGCCTCACTGCAGATACCTAGAAGCAGTGTTGGATGCTTTTTTTAGGGGTGCCTCTGAGAATGAGCAGATATCAGCTATTGAAACCATGGCTGTGATTAGCCTGGCACCACACACAAGCTAACAAAGCTTACCACACCCAGCTACTCTGCAAGGTTTATTAACCAGGACCTGACCCAATGCTTTATTCACACAGGTTCTAGTCAGCTTTGACTGCAGGAAGGACTTGTTGATTTCTTCCTGCAAAATACAGTATAAATAAATTTCTAGTCACCTGGTACTACAGAGGGAGCTCATGCCTTGGTCCCTGGTCATTTAATATGACAGTACATCAGTTTCAAGCAACAAAATGGTGGATGAATGGAAATACAAGGGGAAATAAATAAATCGATTATATAAAAAACAAACAAAAAACAAACAAACAAACAAACAAAAAACTTCCAATTAAATTATGCAAATGTGAAGGGAAGTTAAATATTTAGATTTTTAAGGATATCTTCAAAATATCTCCCCTGAGAATAGTGGAGTCTGTACTAAAGGACCTAGAAAATATATTAATTTTACAGACGACTTCTTGGATTGGATGCAGTACACATTTAAATGGGCTGTGACAAGTAATTCAGGAGTTTTGGTGTACCACATGACATATTTTATTTTTTTTATTACTACCGACATGTCAACAGATTTGAGGAAAACATTTTTTTTAGTAAGCACAGCTGCTATCAATTTGGATAATGATAGTCCATCACCATTTTTTTGTGTGTACAAACAAAGAGAGTGAATGTTCATGCAAAACAGCAAGTCTGTATAATTCCCATTCATAAGCCATTTGCAGACTGCACAGGGTCAAGATAAAATTATTATTTGAGTTGCTGGCCTCAGCAGTACAGATGCAGAAATAGAATACTTTTCTGGTCTTGGTAAATCTAATTTCTGTGAACTCTGTCCTCATGATATCATAGACAAATAATAAATAGACACCCTCAGAGTTCCTATTACAGTAACAGCATATCCTGCCAGCATAGCCATTCACTGTATATTTTCACTGCTCTACTTTTTATATTGCTCTATTTCTGACTTTCTCAGTCTATCCTCCCAAGATCAATGATGTTCCCGTACAATCGTTGCTAGTGGCTGCTCGCTAAAAATGTAGCTGGGTAAGCTAATTTTCTTTCCTTCCTTCTTCATTGCTCTGCAGTGAAGTTTTAAATTTAAGATTCTTCATCTATTTCCTTACCTGTAGGTAGTAAGTTTTAAGGCTAATGGTAAGAAAACGTGAATATTTATGACACTTTCTCATTAGTGCAAAACTTGGACTGGATTTCCCATGGCTCAATTGAATTACTTAAGCATTATTTAAAAAGTCAATTGTTTATTTATGCAATTGCTGTGTGAAACTTCTGACTACTTGAAACTCTCATAGATTATAACATTTGCAAGAATTTCTGTTTTCTTTTCCCTTTTCACATTCAGAAGGCATGTAACAAGTATGTTACCTGAGAATAAGGACTCAGTACTTTATGATTGATTACATATAATTATTTGTGTCCTAAATTTTAGAGAAATTCTATAAAATAATACAACAAATACAAGGTTTGTATGATTTATGATGTTCCTAATTGTCCAGAAGTCAGATTAATTTACCCTGACCTTCCTGCCACAGCTTCCAAGCGGAGACTAGGTGGATGAAAATCCCTTTCAAATTCCAGGTTTCCTAACTTTAGAACTAAAACTATTTCAGCATCCCCAGCATAGGAAAAAATAAATAAATTAAAAAAAAAATTGTAAGAGAAGAGAAATTCAACTTAATCCACTATGTTTGTAGCTTACATCTCTGGTCTTTTCGATTTTCTAAATCAAAATGTTTCCACCCACTTATTTTTTCCTTAGAGTACCTCTTTTCACAGAAGTCACAGATGACCTACCTGACAAACACCTATTTTTAACAATGTTTCACATAGTCTGTTTGTCAAACAAACCCATGAGAGAAGTCTCTTGTGTCTTTCCTGCATGGGAAAAATAGTCTATGACATTTAAAATATTGCCACTTCTTCTAATGAAGCATAACTCAGCCTATAACATGCACCTAGGGGCATAAATTTACAGAAGTGGAAGAGATCTTCAATGTTCTGAAGCACCTTCCTGTTCAGGTGACCATGTCATATAATCTCATTAAAAATGTAATAAATTCCATTATAAAATTATTCCACTTTTTTATTCTCATAGCTCCTGTGGGAAGGCTACTTCAGAAATTCATGTCCCTGGCGGATAAAATCTTTTTGTTAATATCCAGACTAAATTTAACTAGTCCCCATGAGAACTTGTCTTTTAAAAAACTTTGGGCTTTAGTTTTAGTTTACTTTTAATGTGCATGTAGCCTTTATTTTGAACAAATATAGATCAGTAAAAAAAAATAATCCAGATGAGGCTTCATCATGATAGTTTCCAATGTCAACATACTTGTCTGCAGTATTTGGAATTTTTTGTTTCCTGATCCATACATTTACATTTTTGATAGATTCATCATTTATTCATGCTCACTGAGTTATTCTGAAAACAACTCATATTCCCAGGACATTTCTTTCTTTTACTAATTTTTGCTGATGAGTCTCCATTTTTTCCAAAAGTTCCTACTACCATTTCCAGTAGACTTATGACTTTACTTTACATTGTACACTTACAGTCAGGCCATTTCTATTACATAAAAAAGTCTCAGACAGTTCCTTCAGGGAGATTTTTGTATTCCTCTGTGTTGCAACACCTCTTTTTTTTGCCATCATCCCATTTTTAGCAAGCTATAAAGTTAAATTAGACAACATTAGTTATAATATTAAATAAGACTAATCTGAAAAACAGTCTGTGAGAAAGTCCAAAACCAATTTCTCTTTAGACGAACTGTAGTGGGTTTACGTGGCAAGGTTTTGGTAGCAGGGACCATAGGGGTGGTTTCTGTGAGAAAGATCTAGAAGCTGCCCCATGTTTGGGAAGGGCCCCATTGTTTTCCAGAGCTGAGCCAATAAGCGATGTTGTTTTGCACCTCTGTGAGAGCATATTTAAGACAGGGAAAAAAACGCTGCGCGACACAGCAGCTGGAAGAGTGAAGGGAGTGAGAAAACAGCCTTGCAGGTGCCAAGGTCAGTGTAGAAGGAGGGGGAGAGGTGCTCCAGGCACCGGAGTAGAAGGCCCCTGAGGCCTGTGGTGAGGACCATGGTGAAGCAGGATGTCCCCCTGCAGCCCATGGAGTACCACGGTGGAGCAGGGTTCCACGCTGCAGCCCGTGGAGGAGACCACAGTGGAGCAGGTAGCCCTGCACTGACGGAGGCTGCCGCCTGTGGAAGACCCCTGCCGGAGCAGATTCCGGGCCGGACTGTAGCCCGTGGAGAGGAGCCCACGCAGGAGCAGGTGACCTGGCAGGAGCTGCTGCCCGCAGGGGAGCCAGGTTGGAGCAGTTTTCTCCTGAGGGATGGACCCCGTGGTACGGACCCATATCTGGAGCAGTTCTGGAAGAGCTGCTGCCTGTGGGAAGCCCACGCCGGATCAGTTCATTAAGGACTGCATCCCATGGGTGGGACCCCACAGCACAGGGGACGAGAGTGACCGAGAAGGAGCGGCAGAGAAGAAGTGCTGTAGACTGACCATAACCCCCATTCCCCCGTTCCCCTGCGCCGCTCAGGGAGAGGAGGTGGAAGAGGGTGGATGGGGGGAGAAGGTGCTTTTGGTTTCTTTCCTTTGTTTCTCACTTCTCCAGCTTGTTAGTAATAGGCAATAAATCTTACTATCTTCTTATGCTGAGTCTGTTTTGCCCGTTACAATAATTATTGCGTGATTTTCTCGTCCTTATCTCAACCCTTGAGCCCTTTTCACATATTTTCTCCCCATTCCTCTTTGAGGAGGGGGAGTGAGAGAGCGGCTGTGGTGGAGCTCGGCTGCCCACTCGAGCGGAACCACGACACCAATACACATTCTTTTTCAGCTGCCATATTCCCTTTTACTTGTCTGTATCACAATTACTCCGATTTCTTTAATTCAATTTGACTAATAGTTTTCAAGCTGTGCTTATAACCAAACAAATTTTAACTGTCTGTAAGTTTCTTCTGCTTTCTTTTTGGATGCAATTGCTATAGAGAGAGGCTAAACAATTATCTCTTAATAGACATCTGATTTTTGGATGTATAAATTTAAGCGAGACAAAGGTAATCTTATTATCTGAAACTGTTTTACCCACTCAGACATAGAGCATTCAGAATGTGTCCTTGTTTTCTATAAAACTATATGTCTGTTTTATTTATGGGATAGAACCTAATTAAGGAATAGATTTTGTTATGGAATGAGGAAAAGAAAAAAAAAAGATTATTCAGTAGAGTGTAAAATCCCAGCCAACAAATTAAAATAAAATAAAATAAAATAAAATAAAATAAAATAAAATAAAATAAAATAAAATAAAATAAAAGTGAACTTCATGACAGTAAAATGGGTAAAAATACAAGGGAACTATATGGTCAAAAGAATGTAAAGTTTTACTTTAAAAAAAAATGGAGAATATGTGGAAATGTGTTGTTTGTTTGAAAACATTGTCAAAATTATGATTTAAAACACATATTTTGTGCATTACTATTTTTGTGTTTTTTATTTTGGGGTTACAATCAGAACAGATCAAAGGGTTAGAAAAAAGTGTCTGTTATGCTTTCTTCTAAGCAAAACAACTCAAAACTTTTGAGCGTTTAACATTAAATCCATACCTGTACAAACATCTCTGCAATTCAGTGTACAGACACTGTACAGTGTACAGCCTTCATACCTTTCATAAGAGAACCTTCTATTATGCTAAAGGAAAACATGCTAAGTATTGTTCAGAGAGACATTTTAAAATGAGAGACAAAATTACAGAATCACAGAATGGTCATGGTTGGTAGGGATCTTTGGAGGCCATTTGGTCCAACCTGCTCAAGCTGGGCATGCCCTGTACCATTTCCAGGCAACTTTTGAAGATCTCCAAGGAGAGATATTCTACAACATATCTGGGCAACCTGTTCCAGTGCTCCATTTGCATCAAAGTTTTTGGTTATTGACATCATACGATCACTTATAAGCTTATACACAAATTATTGTGGCAATCAAGTTATCACACATCATCTGCAACAGAACTGTCCATGTGAATGCTCTTAGTTGGTTGTAAAGGATTTTTTTCATTTATTTATTTATTTATTTATTTTGCTCATCTTAACCCAAAAATGCAAGAAAGCAGCAGGAAATCTTTTTCCCTCAATAGACAGCACAGAGATTCCACATCATATCTACACAATGTACTTCATATCTTATGAAGCCATTATCTAAGAAAAACCAGCTGTGATTGCAGAGTAGGTTTTTTTTTTCTTGTATTCTTATTTCTGAAGGAATGTTGTTTTTAATCTCTGAAAGAAACCATTAAAGAGTAGCTGTTGAATATAAGCCAGAAAAAAAAAAATAAATAAATAAAATCATGATTAAGAACTAATTGTGACTTCTTAAAATCACCTGATTAAAATAAGTCTACTACTACTACCAGTACTTTAGTAGTAGAATTGACAGTGCAAGGTTAATGGCTGACTTGATGATCTTGAAGGTCTTTCCTGATCTAAGTTTTCTGACCTATGATTTTAAATAAAGGGATAACCTTGTTTTTAAAGATCAATTAATTTCCACTGGCCTTAAGACCTGTCCAAACTGAGTGGTACAGATACAGGCATATAACCGTTGGTTGTTTTAGCAGATAGAGGTGGAATTTAAGTTCCAATTTAAGTACACAAATATCAAAACACTGATCGAAATTCTATGGCATTATTTAAAACAGGATGCCAAAGGTATTAATCCCAAAAGATGAGAAAAATTTCCACTGCTACATTTGATATTAAAATAGATACTATTACTGCTTTTATTGCTACTAAAAATAACTTTAGGACAGAAACAGGGCATAGACTTAAGCACTGGCATTTGATTGTTCAGACTGTTTTATGCTTACCACATTTTGGAAGCTAACACTCTTCCAGATAGTTCCCAGGCATTGATCAGGGGCTAACACATAAGAGAGTTTCTTAGGCAGTAAGAACAAAACTGCTCCAAGTCTGTCTGCCTTTCCTCTGCAGAGTCTGTCACCTGTCTTCTGTAGGCTTTGTGTCCTCAGATATTTCCACACAACCTCATACAACAAATTAGAGCATGCAACACTTATTTTTGTGCTATGAAAACATCACTCTGATGGTTTACAACACAGCCTTTGTAGTATTTCAGACACTTTCAAGCAGTAGTGGCTCTAATGTTTTCTACTCAATCAGGTCTCAATGGAAAATATTGTGGTAGACTTGGGGAGGGAGGGAGTTGGACAGCAAAAGGGAGGGTCAAGAGAAAAGTAAGATGAAAAAAAAAGGAACAGTGTATGCTATTCATTATTTCTTCAATATAATACTATTAAGATATGACTAGCTGTTATAGAAGAAAAGAAAAACTGTGCATTATCTTGCAAAGTACCTTATCTTGCAAAGGACCTTGTAGCTTTCTCTGACACACCACCTTTCACACCTAGACTGAGTTGCTGTATACCTGTAGCTGCAAGTTTAGGGACAGCCAGCAATACCTACAAAAGCTACATAAATGCACAGTAAGCCTGCAGCACATTTACTGAACTTGTTTTTGCAGAACAATAAATTTGCTTCAATCAATGTCATCATAAACAGTAGTGCTGAACTACACAATCACACAAAGAGGTGTCACCTTTCTCAGAATACAGGCTGTTGGGATCTTCTAACATCTTCTAAACATATTTTTCATGCTCAGCTGGGAAATACCTTCTGAGAACTACCGTGCAGGTGCAGTATGTCTCCTGTGTGACATACACCTCCCATTCCGGCTTGTTGTGGATCTAGGCTTAGTGCTACCCTCCATACTATCCACACTTAACACGAAAGAAAAGCAAGACTTTGAAAGATCTTATGAAAGATAAAATTCTTGTAGGGATGGACCCCCACTGCCTCACAAGAGGTCTGTGTGAACTCCTCTATGGCTCCATTGGTTTGAATTTCTTTCTGTGTTGGTAAATTCTTTAAACTAGGTAGGAAGGGGGATGGGGCTGAGGCTAGGATTGTTGGGGCTGTGCCAGGGGGAACAATGGCAAGGCCGGAGGATAAGGCAATGGCCCAGCTGAAGTGCATCTACACCAATGCACGCAGCATGGGTAACAAACAGGAGGAGCTGGAAGCCATCGTGCGGCAGGCAGGCTACGACTTGGTTGCCATCACGGAGACGTGGTGGGACCAGTCTCATGACTGGAGTGCTGCAATGCCTGGCTATAAGCTCTATAGAAGGGACAGGCAGCATAGAAGGGGTGGTGGTGTGGCTCTCTATATTAGAGAGTCTTTCGAGGCTGTAGAACTCGAGGTTGGGAATGACAAGGTCGAGTCCCTTTGGGTTAGGATCGGCAGGGACAACAAGGCTAGTGTCCTGGTCGGGGTCTGCTATAGACCGCCGAACCAGGATGAGGAGACGGATGAGGAATTCTACAGGCAGCTGACAGAGGTTGCAAAATCATCAGCTCTTGTACTCGTGGGGGACTTCAACTTCCCTGACATATCCTGGAAGCACAACACAGCCCTGAGAAAGCAGTCTAGGAGGTTTCTGGAGAGCGTGGAAGATAGCTTCCTGACGCAGCTGGTTAGTGAGCCTACCAGGGGAGGTGCCCCGCTAGACCTTCTCTTCGCAAACAGAGAAGGACTGGTGGAGGACGTGATCGTCGGGAGCTGTCTAGGGCAGAGTGACCACGCAATGGTGGAGTTCACTATTCTTGGCGAGGCCAGGAAGGGGACCAGTAAAACCGCTGTATTGGACTTTCGGAGGGCTGACTTTGAGCTGCTCAGGACATTGGTTGGTGGAGTCCCTTGGGAGGCGGTTCTGAAGGGCAGAGGGGTCCAGGAAGGCTGGGCGCTCTTCAAGAGGGAAGTCTTAATGGCGCAGGAACGGTCTGTTCCCACGTGCCCAAAGACGAGCTGGCGGGGAAGAAGACCGGCCTGGCTCAACAGAGAATTGTGGCTTGATCTTAGGAGGAAAAAGAGGGTTTATAAGCTTTGGAAAAGTGGGCAGGCCACTAAGGAGGACTTTAAAGAAGTAGCGAGGCTGTGCAGGGACAAAATTAGGAAGGCCAAAGCTCATCTGGAGCTCAATCTGGCTACTGCCGTTAAAGATAACAAAAAACGTTTCTATAAATACATCAACACAAAAAGGAGGACTAAGGAGAATCTCCATCCTTTACTGGATGCGGGGGGAAACTTAGTTACAAGAGATGAGGAAAAGGCGGAGGTGCTCAATGCCTTCTTTGCCTCAGTCTTTAGCGGCAATGCCGGATGTTCTCTGGATACCCAGTACCCTGAGCTGGTGGAAGGGGATGGGGAGCAGGATGTGGCCCTCATTATCCATGAAGAACTGGTTGGTGACCTACTACGGCACTTAGATGTGCACAAGTCGATGGGGCCAGATGGGATCCACCCAAGGGTACTGAGGGAACTGGCAGAGGAGCTGGCCAAGCCGCTGTCCATCATTTATCAACAGTCCTGGCTATCGGGGGAGGTCCCAATCGACTGGCGGCTAGCAAACGTGACGCCCATCTACAAGAAGGGCCGGAGGGCAGACCCAGGAAACTACAGGCCTGTCAGTTTGACCTCAGTGCCAGGAAAGCTCATGGAGCAGATCCTCCTGAGAGTCATCATGCAGCACTTGAAGGGGAAGCAGGCGATCAGGCCCAGTCAGCATGGCTTTATGAAAGGCAGGTCATGCCTGACGAACCTGATCTCCTTCTATGACAGAGTGACGCGCTGGGTGGATGAGGGAAAGGCTGTGGATGTGGTCTACCTTGACTTCAGCAAGGCTTTTGACACCGTCTCCCACAGCATTCTCCTCAAGAAACTGGCTGCTCTTGGCTTGGACTGGCGCACGCTTCGTTGGGTTAGAAACTGGCTGGATAGCCGGGCCCAAAGAGTCGTGGTGAATGGAGCCAAGTCCAGATGGAGGCCAGTCACTAGTGGCGTCCCCCAGGGCTCGGTGCTGGGGCCGGTCCTCTTTAATATCTTCATCGATGATCTGGACGAGGGCATCGAGTGCACCCTCAGTAAGTTCGCAGATGACACCAAGTTAGGTGCGTGTGTCGATCTGCTTGAGGGTAGGAAAGCTCTGCAGGAGGATCTGGATAGGCTGCACCGATGGGCTGAGGTCAACTGCATGAAGTTTAACAAGGCCAAGTGCCGGGTCCTGCACCTGGGGCGCAATAACCCCAAGCAGAGCTACAGGCTGGGAGAGGAATGGTTGGAAAGCTGCCAGGCAGAGAAGGACCTGGGAGTGATGGTGGACAGTCGGCTGAATATGAGCCAGCAGTGTGCTCAGGTGGCCAAGAAGGCCAACGGCATCCTGGCTTGTATTAGGAACAGCGTGACCAGCAGGGCTAGGGAGGTGATCGTCCCCCTGTACTCAGCTCTGGTGAGGCCGCACCTCGAGTACTGTGTTCAGTTTTGGGCCCCTCGCTACAAGAAGGACATCGAGGTGCTTGAGCGGGTGCAGAGAAGGGCGACGAAGCTGGTGAGGGGCCTGGAGAACAAGTCCTACGAGGAGCGGCTGAGGGAGCTGGGCTTGTTCAGCCTGGAGAAGAGGAGGCTCAGGGGTGACCTTATTGCTCTTTACAGATACCTTAAAGGAGGCTGTAGAGAGGTGGGGGTTGGCCTGTTCTCCCACGTGCCTGGTGACAGGACGAGGGGGAATGGGCTTAAGTTGAGCCAGGGGAGTTTTAGGTTAGATGTTAGGAAGAACTTCTTTACAGAAAGGGTTGTGAGGCATTGGAACAGGCTGCCCAGGGAAGTGGTGGAGTCACCATCCCTGGAAGTCTTCAAAAGACGCTTAGATGTAGAGCTTAGGGATATGGTTTAGTGGAGGGCTGTTAGCGTTAGGTTGGAGGTTGGACTCGATGACCTTGAGGTCTCTTCCAACCTAGAAAATTCTGTGATTCTGTGATTCTGTGATTGAAATAGGTGTTAAAATTGCAGCCTGAAGGCTCTGGAGTTTTAACAAAGCAGAAGTTTCTATGGTGGATTCTTAGGCTGTATACGTAACACTGACCAAAATCAGTCCTGGGGCTCTTCTCTTCTTTGAGGAACATCTGAACAGATTGAAAATCTGTTCTATCTGGTCCCATTATGGCTCTCCTGTGTCTGTAGAGTATAAATAGAGTGACATCAACTGAGGAATATGTAAGAGAACCCTCTTCTGGGCATCTATTTCTGTATGTGCTATTAACAGTCTCCCTCCACCCACTCCCACAAGAAATGGAGTCACTCCTGAGTTTGGCCTTCTGTTTCAGAAGATAAACTACAGATGCTCTGGAGATATGCCAGTGGCTACCTGGGCAGAAAGTTCAAGTAAACTGGGAAATGATTGATTAAGCCAGTGATGAAAAGAGCATAAGGAAAGGCCAGAAGAGGAGTAATGAGAGATTTTACCTGTGTAGATATAGAGCAGAATGGAGCATATAAAGTGAAAGGAATAAAGCTGGAGATATATGGAGCCTGATTTATAAAGGTGCCCTGATAGGTTTGTGTGTTCATGACCCATTATGCTGCTGCAGGCACACTTCACACACAGCCTTAGCAGTGGGTTAAAAGATCTCTGTAAGCTGGCTGGGCTGCACCACTCAGGCTGCTGTCCATGCCTGTACTTGTGTATTTTTTATCTGCTGTCTTTTAGTAGCACAGAGAAGTCCAGCTAAAACCAGTTTTTATTGAAGATCTCCACAGCTTGATACTCTTTTTCCTTAAACTCCCTTTTTTATCTAGAGCATCCAGGGAGACATTTTTATAGTAGAAGACATAGGCAGAGACTCAGGTTGTGCTACTGTGACTGTCCTGGTTACAATGGCTGACCTCAGCACATCTCCTTCTGTAATATTTCCTCCTTCTGCAAGGCTCCCAGAAGAAAGTAATGCAATCTTATGCAGTCAGCAGCAGAGATATTATGTTTCTGTGACACATTTTTAAATAAATACAGAAGATGTTTGTAAAGCAGAGACCAGATAGTTATCATTGGTTCAAACCTAAACTAGCTTCATCATCACCATTCATCTGCACTAAAATATGAGAGGGCTGTTTCTTTTTGAGAACCTGCACAACCATCTAGTCTTTGAAATAATGTTTTCCGTACATTGTGAAAGTCCAGGTCTGAGACTTTCTTTTTAAATTATAATGAGAACAAAGCACATATGAAAATCAGAAACCTAACCTAGACTTCCTCCCTAGATGCTGTAATGCAAGACTGTTCAGACATTGACTAAATTATTTTGGTATATCTTCTGCTCTGAGTTCACAATTTTTCATTCTCCTTGAACATCTGTATTAGATGCTTTTTATTGCTCATAATCTGATGATATCTCAGAGTTCATTAGGAGGCTGTTTCTAACATTTATGAGCCATTTTGAAAAACAAATCTGTGTCTTCAAAAATATATTTTAAAAGGCCATCTAGTGTTAATATGGCTATTAAATATAGGGAACAAACACTCAGTTCTGTAGAGAGTCACATGTACTAGGACAAACAAAAAGCACAGAAAACAATAGAATCACTGATTGCAAATTTACCCTTAGGAAGGTCAGCAGTATAAATAACAAAACTAGTTTCATTCTAGAAAATGTACCCAGCATTATTGGTTTTGGATCATGTAGCTATAGGGTTTTTTTCCTATTGATTTTTGTCTCGGCTTTGACTGCAGCCCAGGAGTCAGTTGGCTAACCTGCTATGCAAAGCTATAACTGCACTATACATAAGTCCCATTCAGGGTCTTTTTCCTAGATGTGAAGACAGTTGACTACAGATCTTGTTTTCTACTCCCCTATGTTATAGGGCCACTGCTGATTACCACAGAGCTCTGGGCTGGAAGATTGTTGGCTATTTCTCAGGACAAGTTCCAAATTTCAATTTCTTTCATTAGCCATCTTCCTTCCATCTGGCTCTAATGCTTATACCCCAATGTGGTCTTTATGGGCTTTGCAGCACCTAGGGCAATACAGCTTTTCTTTTTGGCAGCCAGTAAGAGGCACGGACTCTTTGCCTGCCTTTACTTCTGCATGTCATATTAGTATAAGCTAGTGTAATTGACTGTAGCTGGCATATGTTGCCAATGTTGTTCAGCTGGCACAGTGAAGGGACTTCCTGAAGAAAAGCGAATTTTTCCACAGTGTTTTCAAGTCTGCCCATGTAAACTTATAATTGCCTGGAACCTGTATGTTGGAGCAAGGCTCTGACCAACAGGCTAGCAGATCTCACACTGTTCTAACAGATGTAGATGAGCAGAGACTGCCAAGTGAGTGTATTTGCATCAGTTGTGTTAACTGAAGGCATAATTTTCAGCTGAAATGGCTACTTACAGTTTAGATACCTTTAGGGTTAGCACTGTTTTTCTTCCTTTTGTTTTTTTTTTTTTTTAAACTCAACACCTCTATAAACTTTGAGCTAGGTGATGTCTTGGAGTGAAACAGGGCATTATCATGGAAAAGTGCCTTATCCTTTTCAAATGTGCCTTCCCTCTTTTCCCTCTTTAATTCACCGTCTGAAACTAACCAAGACAATCTTCTGCATTCCTGCCGAGCTTCATCTGACGAGGTCAGCAGACTTGTTCTCTGCATTTTTTTCTGCACAACAGGGGTACTCACAATATATTGCAGCCCCCCGGTAAGGGTGATACTACATGGATTCTTAAAAAGAAAAGCATGTGTGCCAATTTGGCTTGAATTCTTTGAACACATTGCTGGATTGTTAATGCAGGGGAAAAGGATGGTCATATAATCTGTCTGCATTTCACAACTGCTCCTGGTGCCACATGACACTACAGAGAGATTTCTTTACTAAGTCAGAGAGCATATTACAAAGGGTAAATGCACTGAATTGGATTAAAAGCTGGCTTGTAAAGAGGAAATGGTTTGTGCTGGAAAGAGCGGACAATTCAGGATGACGAACAGTAATGACAGGGTTGCTGCAGCAAAGCTCAGTATTAATAACACTGACAATGATGCATATTAATAATAATACTTTGTGCTTCTATAGTACTTTGTTTATTCAAAGTACTTTACAAACATCTAATTAATCATTATCTAATTAAGAATGACTTTGAAGGGGGTTGGGGGGCGTGTATGACAATATTTAAAATGTGCCTTTGTTTGATAATGACACAAAATAGGAGGAGGGCAGCAGCCACAAAGGCACAGAGCATACACATTCAAAATGTTTTGGATAGATGAGGTTTATGGTCTGATAATTGGCTTATGCAGTTCAGCACAGAGAAGTATAAAGTAATGAGAGATGGGAGGATCAAAACTATCCACAGAGACTATAGCCTAAAATGAAGCACAATACAAACCAAGAATAGACTTGGACGTGATAATGGATAATGCAGTAAATCCCTCTCTACAGTGTTTGGCAGAAGCAGAAAAGGCCTTGGGATTTACATTGTATATATAATCAGTGTCTTTTTCTGTTAAATAGGGCAGTAATGAGACTACATTAGCAATAGTGTGCACTTCTGGTCTCCTTAAGCCAAATTCCCTACTAATTTACCTGTCGCACAGCCCTTTTAAAGTCATCAGAATTACAGGGACTATAATTTGGCCTCATATTGTTAGTGTTGATCTTACTGCCAAAGAAATTCAAGGCCTAACCATGATGTTATTTAGTTATGGATCAAGTCCATAAGCAGAGAGACAGGTCAACATCTGCTGAAGCTTGTGTCAGTGACTTGTCCATCTCCTCTCACAGTGAACTGGAATATGTCTGGAAGAGCTAAGGGAGCTTCAGCAGCTCACATCACTGTATTTCATGCAAATGTAGAATGTTCTACCTTCTGTAAGATTATGGTAAGGGGAAAGTGTTAAAAAGGGACATGGTCGTACAGGGAGCCAACACAATATATAACCAAGCATGACAGCTGATTCACAACAATGTAAATTAATATTCAAAGATGTTGAAAAACAAATGATACTGAAGTTTGGAAGATCACATGGCTGTCTTAACCACTTTCAGCCCCCCACACCACATTCACTCAGATCCCTCTGAATATTGCAGGAACATTTGGTATTTGGAGGAGACAGCATATCTAATGAGTATCAGCTGAATCAACTCTACTTATTATAGAAAGGACATTGCTGATAATGAAAAGGCACAGCAAAGGCCATGCAAAATGATTAAGGGTCTGAGTGCATAAGTTATGAAGGAAGATTGGCTTATAGTAAAGAAAAAGAGGCTATCTTAGAAGTATATATGACTCTGAAGGGATCAGATAGACACCAGCAAGGTGATTAGAATAGTAATTAATTTTTTTATAATACTGATGTTTATGTTAAACATGTGGAGGTGAAGCAGCTTTCACAGGAAGTGAAAGGAGGAATTCTCGGCAGAGTTGTTGGTGGAAAATAAATCCACAGAAGAAAAATCTAATGAGCACATGGCAAACTTCTTTCAACCTAGAAGAGCAGTGTACTTGGTTTGTTAGAAGAAAAGGATCTACTTTCTGAGTGAAAAATGTATGACGTGTGCCAATTTTCTTGCTTTTGTCTCAAACTATCTCACACTTCTGTAGGTTAATTCCCACTTCTAGTCATGTATGCAAATTAAGTATTTATACCCTGCAGGAATAGCAATGTCAGCTGGCTCTACCCACAGCTGAAGTATTGTGTAAATATAATTACTGCTACTATGGGACACTCATATATCTCAAACTCAGTTTTCCCTCAGCAGGTTACAATTACTCTTTGTTATCTGTACTTCTACTGCACATGGATGAGAATAGACCCTTAATGTAACAGGTTAAACAAAATAAATTTTTCTAGGCTCACTGTTGGTTTCACTCCTTACCAGCTGCCTTCTTAATCTCTGATCTCACTCATATTTCTGTACTTTTTATTTGACCTCAGCAACTAGTTGCTTTTCCAGAGGAATATAAGGACCAGACTACATTGGTGGTCCATTCCCCCTACTGCTGTAGAGTGAATGTAACCTTTTTACTTAAAAGTTTAGGCAACTTGGCTCCCTCAAAACCTAAACATAGTTAAATTCATTTCTTTATTGAAACATTATTTAGAAAATAAAAATAAAAATAAGGAATCTTACAACACAGCATGATTCTATTCGTATACTTGAACATGTATATTTAATCTTTGAGCATTCAAAACCAAAAAAACATAGTCCAAATGTTGTTACAGAGCTAAAATACTTATTCCAAAATCTCTAGCAAGAAGTTAGAGACAAGAAAAAATATTAATGAAGTTCAGCAAGTTTGAATTCTTCATATCCCTCTTTCATAGCAAAAGGGTAGATTAAGGGAAAAAGTCATGCAAGCTTTTTAGGAAAAAGAAAAAACAAAAAACAGTAACGTCAGGTAAATGAATTTGGGGCTGTCATAGAAAACTTGATAATATGGTTTCTAAATGATTCATTTGGTAATGTGCAAAGTATGAATAGAGTCTCTAACCAAAGTGTGTGTCCACAAATTTGACATGCACCTGGCATCAAAAGACATCCTGACAGAACAACTTAAAGGTTCTCATCTAGAAGAATAAAATTAAATTAAATTAAAAAATACATAGCAATTACCACACTGAGAAATTCAGAAGGAGAAAAAAAATACATTAACTTTCCCACTAGACAAGATCTTAGAAAAATATGACAACTGATACAGTCTACCATGCAGGCAGTGCCATTTATCAAATCCAGGTAAAATGATAGTGAAGCCAAGAATTCAAGCTTGCCTTTAACTTTGTGTTATTTTATTAGACCTCATCCATTTTGAATTGTTATTGAACCATATCAAAAGCAAACTTAGCATTAAAATTACCTTTTGCACAACACAAAGAAATGGAACAGTTTGGACTGAACAGTTCATGTGTAGAATCTGTTATCAACAAATCTGAACTTCCAAAGAGTATTTTAATGTACTTAATTGTAAAAGTGTCTTTCTTACTATGGCAGCCATACAGTGGCACAGGCATCATATTGTTGCTTCTGTGCTTCAAGGCCAAGTCTTGTCTGAGCTTACCATTTTAGCTTTTTGAAAACACAATGACCTGAAACAAATCAGATTTCATCCTGGAGTTAATCACTCAAATGTTTTTGTTGGGTTACAATAAAATACAGACCAACTTGACTAGGTGTAATGATAGGTGTAATAGGTATAATATGATGTCTGTTTGAGTACATACATACACATAAATTGTTTGAATAGCTTTTTTCCTGTTCTTTTTCTCCTGTTTGTCCCTAGTTTCAGTAAAACAAGTTCTAGACAAAAAACATCTTGGTTAAAAAAAAAAAAAAAAAAAAAAAAAAAAAAAAAAAGCGTAGGCCATTAATCTTAAGATTAAAACCTTAGTGGGTTTTCTTAAATTTCCCAGTGGAATTTTTAAGACCTCATATTTTTAAGACCTCAAATTCTAACCCTGTTCATTTAAGGTAGTCTGAGAAAGAAAGAGATAAATAATTCACTCCTCCATATATATCCCTTTCCAGCTCTCCCATTTACCTGGTCCAAAAAAAAAAAAAAAAAAAAAAAAAAAAAAAAAAAGCGTAGGCCATTAATCTTAAGATTAAAACCTTAGTGGGTTTTCTTAAATTTCCCAGTGGAATTTTTAAGACCTCATATTTTTAAGACCTCAAATTCTAACCCTGTTCATTTAAGGTAGTCTGAGAAAGAAAGAGATAAATAATTCACTCCTCCATATATATCCCTTTCCAGCTCTCCCATTTACCTGGTCCAAAAAAAAAAAAAAAAAAAAAAAAATACTCAGGAAGGATATAGACTGCTGGAAAGAAAATCTAGCGGTATTTTTTTTAAATGCACTACAGAAAGGAAAACACAGTGGTGGCCCTAATAGCCAACAGGAGAGAAAGAATGTCCTTCCAGCA
This sequence comes from Aythya ferina, assembly GCF_964211825.1. Lineage (NCBI taxonomy): Eukaryota > Metazoa > Chordata > Aves > Anseriformes > Anatidae > Aythya > Aythya ferina. The sequence continues at coordinate 111,836,059 of NC_140298.1, forward strand.
AGAGAGGCAAGAGAGGCTGAGGATATACCTGAAGACTAGATAAACTTATTCATGCTTAAACAATGAAAAGAATGCCGAAGGTCTACAGATACATAAAAAGAACTGAAAGAAATAAGATTGTAAGGAATAAGGTAGCTGTAGTATACTGGTGTTGGGAGAGACTTTCTATCATGTCAACAGCAATACAAGTTTGCTGCATCATTACTGCAACAAGAGATGCATACACAGAAAACAATATTCGTATGCCTGACCACTATTTCCTGCATGAGAAAGAAAGTCAGATTACAAGCTTTGTCATTATTTCTGAACTGTGAGAAGAGCTAACAGTGCATGATCTATTAACAGTGACATCACTCAAATATAGAGCGAGAGGCTGCTACTAGTTCTAATTTGCTTTAAGTAAAACCATAAAACACAGTTTTCTGTGTCTGTCCATTTATATACTAGCATGTGGTCTCTTTATTTGTCTTTCATCATTTTCCGTATATATTTCTTCTTTTAAAATGGAATAAAAACACTGATTTAAAAAGCTAACCTTACACTGAAACCTTGAAGTACAGAATCCAGTTCTTGAAGAAACTCTGGATTTATGTATTTAAGAATGTCATATTCTAAGGGGATTTTAATTTACTTTCATCATATGATCCATTTTCATTCTTCACATATATACAGCATTAGTACTAGCTGCTAGGAGGTAAAGAATGAGAGCAAAAGGAGAGAGAATTTGGCTTGCGGGAGAAAAATATTCAGTTTATATCTGAAACGAAAAGGAGTCAAACTGACAGATTCTGAGGTTGTCATGAAGGCCAGAAGCTTCAGAGAAGAATTCTTTCACATCAGCAGTGGCCAGAATTTGCAAAACAAGCTACCAATTACCTCTTAGATTTTCTAGAAACAACATTTGTTCTCGTAATGTATATGGAGATAGGTAATTGAACTGAAATTAAGAAGCTCTTTCAAAAGTTAGACTTCTCTAACTGTTTTGCATGGTTGTGTTAGTGTCCCTCTGGCTTTCTGCTGAATCCAAACAACTTAGTTCCTTTGTTTATAAAATGTTACATGTACCAAAAGATGTACTGTTTTGTTTTAATGTGACAAGTAGGAAATGACAGTGCTCTGGGGAATTCCAAAGAATGGAAAACAAACACAAAATGCTAATGTGTTTCTCCCTTGCCTTTCCAGATTAGAGGATCTTCCACAGATAGTTTGACTGCTATAGCACTGTAGAAAATTTTGATAGACTTACAGACTCATAGAATCATTTGAGTTGGAAAGGATATCTGGAGATCTTCTCATCCACTTTTCAGCATAAAGCAGCAACAAAATAGAGTAGGTAGAAAGAGCCCATTGGTCATCTGGGTACTGAATATTTCCAATTTTGATTTAATAAATCAAAATATCTATGGTTGTAAACTCTATACATTGAACCCCACCATCCCCCTTCACTTTTTCTTCTCCAAGTTAAGCAAACCAACTTAATCAGCCCCATAGAAAAATGCAGCCATGTGAACCTAATGAGGTTCAACAAGTCTAAGTGCAAGGTGCTGCACCTGAGTCAGGGCAATCCTGGGCATAAGGACAGACTGGGAGAAGAACTCATTTAGACGGACTTGGAAGTTCTTGAAGGATGAAAAGCTCAATATGAGCCAACAGTGCTTGCTTGCAGCCCAGAAGGCCAACTGCATCCTGAGCTGCATTAAAAAAGAAGTGGACAGCAGGCCAAGGGAGGTGATTGCCACCCTCTACTCTGCTGTTTAAGACCCCGCTTGGAGCACTGCACAAAAAAGATGTTGATCTGTCAGAGTTCCAGAGGAGGGCTACGAAGTTGATCAGAAGGCTGGAACACCTCCTATGAAGAAAGGCTGTGGGAGCTGGGGCTGTTCAGCCTGGAGAAGAGGAGGCTCAGGGGAAACCTCATTGCAGCTTTTACCTAAATACCTAAAGGAACATTATTCAAAAATAAATAAATAAATAAATAAAAACATGGAGAACAAATTTTTGCTTGGGCAGACAATGACAGGATGAGGAGGAATGGCTTTAAACTAAAAGAAAGGAGATTTAGATTAAATGTTATGAGGAAATTCTTCACTCAGAGGGTGGTGAGGCACTGGCACAAGTTGCCCACAGAAGCTGTGGATGCCCCATCCCTGGAGGTGTTCAACACCAGGTTATTTGGGGTTTTGGGCAACCTGATCTAGTGGGTGGTATCCCTGCCCATGGCAGGGGGTTGGCACTAGATGATTTTTAATTCCCTTCCAATCTAAGCTGTTCTATAATTCTATGATTTCACCTGTCATATTCCATAACTTGCTACCATCATAATGGCCCTTCACTGAATACTTTCTACTTTGTTCGTATCACTTGTACTGAGGGCCCAAAATTTATCACAATCTTCTTTTTCTTGGTTCATGTGGCAAGATGACAAAAAGGAAGTAAGTATTTTGCAGATAATGACATTATGCCTCTAATGGGCACCCTGAATTTCATCTCAGGAATAGATCTTTGGAGACGTATATATCCTGATATAAGAACAAGCCAACACTCTCATTATTGAGGTGAGAGGGAACAGCCCTCCATCATTAGTTTTAGCTGCTGACATCAAAGCTCTGCAGTGATGAAAACTCTTGTAATTTTTCAGTCAGAAGAGTAGAACAGCTGAGTGATTTAAGTTTTACTACCTAAATTGAGTAAAGCAGTAAGATGGACCATTTAGTTAGGTGACCATAAGTGGCATCAACAGAATGAAATGTAAAATAATCCATACCTAGAGATATGCAGTTCTGCAGATCAGTGTGGGAGGTACTGCATTGTTAAGTGACCTATAGACACCTCTTGTTTTTAAGACAGTCCTACTGTAACATAGAATTACATCAGTATACACAGGCCTAAATAGAGTAAATTTTATATATATATATATATAACGTGAAAACTTTCTGCATCAAAATTCATCCTGTTGATGAAACTTCACAGAAGATGAAGTTTTGTCTCAATTGAATGTGAAATGATTAAAAGTCTTTTCCTGTGATATTTTATTTTGTTCCATTATTTCTCATCACTAGAATGTGTAAGGTCAGTGTCCCGCCACTGCATAAGCATAAATCTTAAAAAAATAAAAATAAAAAAAATAGTTTTGTCTTGGTGGTCTAAATTCTATCGTCTCTACACTGTGTTCATTTTAAGTCCACTGACCACAGTTTCCAATCATGAACTCCAACCAAATGTACTCTCAGTGCTTTGACACATTGGCTTCACCTCAACATTATATTTCAGTGGCTTGCTATGTGCGTGCATGTGGGGACAAAGGGGAGGGAAGGGAGTGAAAACTGGACAGCTTTAGCATGCTACTAGAGCATCCAAGCCTGAAGTCACAGTGTTTAACACTTGGAATGGGATGGTCAAGCAAAACACGATCACTTTCATCTGGAATCGGGGAATAAAGCCAACTCAGATAAAATGGGGGGAAAAAATGACTAATCTGACAGCTGTGGAAAAGCACAGTGATAGCATATGTCAAGCAGGCCAAGAATTTAAAAACAGTACTGCAAATGAAACATGCTTGCACCATACACTGGGGGTACATACAAACAACTAGACAGAGATACAGATAAAGACATTTCAGGGTTTGCACCTAAAACATGATCCTCACATTCTGTTGAGAATGTAACTTCATTTCCTGTTACGATTTTTACTTTTTTTTTTTTTTTTTTTCAGATAGGAGCATTTGAAATGACTGGTCTCTCTCCTCAATATGGAAAAAAATATAAATAAAATAAATTAAAAGATAAAAGGACTTGCTTGAAAACCTAAAGGGAATCTTCCAGATTTCTTAATCAACTGTTCTCCTGCTTCTGCTGTGCAAGATGCCGTTGCATGGTTCAGGCAATTTTGCAGAAAAGACACTGTACTTGAAAGTTCTCCAGCAGGATTCTCCATAAGTTTATTACTTTATGACATAGAAGCTCGATTATACAGTAAAACAACTTCAAAACTGATGCAACATAAAAAAAAAACAGTCTTGCTGTATCATCTCGCAGTGTTATGAGATAATGGCACTGTCAACATCAGCCCCAGCGGAAGAGACAGCTTTGTGACAGTGTGAGGCAGTGAAACAGGCCATGTCCTTCTAAGGCTGGAGATTTAGGGAAGAGAGCCTGGGATTCAGGTGCCTTGATGATGAATGGAATGAACAAATTTGAGAGAAAAAATGAAATATATGTCAGCTGCAGAGTTCAGCCTATGGTAATTCTAGTATTTTGCTTAACACAGCAGTCTGAGGGCTCATAATAACAGAAGGACTTCAACAGGAATAAACTGTGTGCTGATTTTATTTTCTAAGTGTGAAATCCCAAAAGGGAGTCAAATAGGCTTTAAATTATTAGTTGGTGAGGTACATGATATGGGTGTCCTTGCTTTACCTGTAATAGCTTTTAGATATGCTTGCACTCCACTGCACTTAATATATCAGCTTATTCTTTGATTTATAATCTTGTTTTATACAGAAAGTATTCAAGAAACATAGAGCTGAAAGAATGGAATGAACCTATGTTTTGAATTTTCCCACATTTCTTTTTCATTAAGGTAGTCATAACATTATTCCTTTTTAATACTGATTCAGCAAGTACCTCCTTGAGACCAAAACATATCAGATAAGGTAACTTGGAGGTTCCTTTAACTAAGATGAAGTTTGCACGCATGATCATACCTACTGCAAGGAAATAAGTTCATTTCCAACAATTTTCAGACTATTTACTAATTTGTTCTATTACCTCGTATAGAAGCATACATGTCTTCCTGTAGGGAATTATTCCATCTTTTCACAGTTTGCATTGTTACGTAGACTTTCCTGCTACACAACCATTTTATTTTCCCATGATTTTGCATTTTGTATGATATTCCCCAAAAAGATTCACAGCTGTGTTTCTCTTCAAATCTTTTTTTGTAATACATTTCTACTCTTTCAGAATGTCTTTGTAGCTTGTTCTGCACCCTCCATGACATTGACAGTATCACCTCTGACTAATATATCATTCTAAAGCTTGTAGATCACCATGCTAACCAATATCAGCTTTAACATTTGTCTCTAGAGCATCCCAATACCTTCCACTTTCTGACTGAATATATGATCCCTAGTTATCTTGTTTAGAGGGCCACTTTTCAGCTTATATGGTAATTTCTCAAATAAATCAGTTTTATTTAACTTTCCTTTGTTTTGTTATTGCTATTACTTTTTTTGAAATAGATTTGTAACAAAAACAAAGGGGGGGGAGGAGAATTTGATCCTGTTTTAACAATACTACATCTTCATCAAATTCATGAAAAAAAAAAATCAATATATATATATGTTTAAAAAAGAAAAATGGAAACTGAATTCAGAATGAAACTTGCAAGTATTAGGAAGCTCAAAATCAGCCAGCAGTGAGTCTGGCTGGAACCAACATTGTTTGACATGGGGTCAGTCCTTGATCTCTTTTCACAGAGACCACCCCTGCAGCCCCCTCAAATGCCTGAACCATTCCACACAAAACCAATATAAAGTCTCATTCAGTGTTGATATTGTTTTAAATGCCAGTAAAACATCAAATATCTGGGAAACAGAAGGACTTCAACAGAAAGATCCTAGATACTCCAGAACTTCAAAATATAATGTTCCTAATAAGGTCTGTAGAGAAACTCCAAATATATGTTCTTCAGATATTATGATTTGTTTGGTGCCTTTTTCTGTACACATATTTTTCCCTGGAAAACCATAATGAATGCAATGACGACATCTGCTTTCATTTGTTTATTTGCAGTATACAGTGTTTTGCACCATTAAAAGGCTGTGGCTCTTCAGTGAAGAGAAGGCTCTAGCGAGGAAGGACAAGAAACTCTCCCAGGAAAAAAAAGTTGAAACTGGAAATGTGTTATGGTCCAGAGAAAATTCTAGGGAGTAGAACAGGGACAACAAAAGTAACTGAGGCCACTAAGATAAAAGACTTTTTTCATGCTTTGCTGTACTGGGTTTATGTGGCAAGGTTTTGGTAGTGGGGGGGATACAGGGGTGGCCTCTGTGAGAAGAAGGTAGGGACCACCTCATGCCAGTGGCAGACCCACTACTGCACAACAAAACAGACCCACTGCAGAACAGAGCTGAGCCCATCACTGAAATCTGTAACACCTCTGTGAAGTTGTATTTAAGAAAGAGCATCATATGCTGGAGGGAGAGAAATTCCCAATGCTGTGCAAGCACCATTCAGCTATAGCCAAACAATTGGTGTGTTAACAGCACTGTTTCAGCCACGGAAACAAAGAACAGCACCATGCCAGCCAGACCCGGCACTACATGCACCCCTTACTCCACATCCTTTTCATCCTGCTCAGATCCTACATTGTCTGCTGCATCTAAGTATCCTCCAACCATCCCATTCATACATCTTTTTATTTCTATATCCTGCTCAAATCTTTCCACTTAATTACCTGTCCCCTCCCCTCCCCCCCCCCCCCCCCCCCCATTGCAGTGAGTGTCACCTCACTGAAAGGACTGAACATAACCTGTAGTGATAATAAAACAGGAGGAGACATGTCTGCAGATGAGTAAAGTAGCGACTGGGAAAAGGTAAGGAAAAGTATTATCTCTTTGTGTGTAACTTCCACTAAATGATTCTGTTTTTCCCACAGCTGTGATTAGCAAGTAATCTCCCCATCTTTATTTCAACCCCTTTGTACTCTCTTTCTTTCTCTTTTCTCCACAGTCCCACTGGGGGATGGGAAATGAACGTGCAGCTGAGTGGGTGCTTGGATGCAAGTTGATGTTGACACACCACATCTGTAAAACCTAGGGGGAGGTAGCAAAGCTTAACACTTTCTTAGTCTTTAGCTCTGGTCGTTCTTGGCATATCTATCTTAGCTTCTGAGGTCTTACCACCATTAAACAATCTGAACCACTCCTGGCTTCATCTGCACATCCTGACAGAGCCAAAGTATACTCAATAAAAGATAATCTGTTCTGATGAGGATAGTTTGATCAGATTTTATAAAGTTTAAGGAGGGTTAATGTTTTAATTCACTATCTCTATTTATTCTTTTAAATACTTGAATTCACCCCATTTTTAAATGTTCTATTTGGTTTTCTCACTTAGAGGTAGTACCTTCTGACAGACTCATGTCCTAAGGCTGAGGTTTTTTTACTAGTTAACTGCTATTGCTCATACATGGACATTAAAGATCATTCAAGAAATTCTAGGGTCTGACCAGCTGCCAAGCCATTAAGGTTCCTACAGGTTTCTATCATCTACATAGTGTTGTGCAGATACTTCACACAACAGCTAAGATATTGTAAATGGCACTGCACACCCATAGTTGGGGACAAAGTTAAGTTTGGAGTGTCCTTTTTAGGATAGCTCTTTAAATGATGTGAGTTCATTGTTGAAAGTAGAAGACAACATTGGAAGCAAAATAAATTGTGAGAAGGCAATATTGCTCCCAAACTCCATTCTCTGGTCTCCTAAGTAGAAGAGAAAGCTGGTGATACTGGAGAAAGTCCAGGAAAGGGCCATGAAGGGCCTTAAGGGACTGAAGCATCTCTCCAATGAGGAGAGAGAGAAAGCTGGGACTGTTCAGCACAGAGAAGAGAAGGCTCAGGGGGAATCTTATCAACAAATCCTTGTAGGGAGGGTGCAAAGAGGACAGGGCCAAGCTCTATTCAGTGGTGACCAGTGACAGGACAAAAGGCAGTGGGCATAAACTGGAACACAAGAAATTCTGTCTAAATATCAGGAAACACTTCTGTGTTGTGCTGGTAAATGAGTACTGGCAAAGATTGCTCAGAGAAGTTGTGGAGTCCCTCTACTTATAGGTATTTAAAAGCCATCTGGATGTTGTCCTGTGCAACCTGCTCTAGGTGGCCCTGCTTAAGCAAGGAGGTTGGAACAGATGACCTCCAGAGGTCTTCCAACTTCAGCCATTCTGTGATTCTGCATGTCTCGCTATGTATAATTGTGTAAAAATCTGTGTTTTACGGTCTTCATCTACAAGCTAAACAATGAGATGCAATTAATGCAATCCAAGGTAGATATTGGGTCTACAGAAGTCTATATTTGAACCAGTGAGCATTTTCTCTCTTTATTGTCAAAGAAAGGATACTTTATTGTCAAAGAAAGTATCTCTTTTAAGATCATTACCTTAAAAGAGTACTTTTAGTCTTCCTGAAAGATATTTCTCAAACGAATCACATGAACTACACATTAAATGATCCTAATAGTCAGTACTGAAAACAATTGCATTGTCAAAAGATTAACCATAAAGGAAGTCTAGGGTGAAAATTCACTGTCAATGTTTAAAGTGAGATGAATGTCACTGGCAAATATTAGCTAACCATCATAAGGATTTATCTAGATCCTATAGCTGATTTATTCTAACAGGAAAAGCAACTCTCAGCAACGACAATTTGTTGATCTCTTATTTGCTCTGTAACTTTTGAAAATGAGATTCAAAATGAGAAAAAACAGATCTTGTCTAGCAGTACTTTATGATCTAATTTAAAGTGTTCAGGGAATGAATATGATAAATATAAAGAAGCCAATGGCCAACTTGAGTTGCCAAGATAAGATTGAAATACAGAAATCTGAGTCCTTGATATTAAGCTCTGAAAGATGCCAAGCATACTTCCAACAGAAAACACCAAGGGATAAGAAGTTTCTCAAGATTTTATATTAAAGTTTCAAAAGATGTCATTTCACTATTTCTGGAACATTTTTCATTGACAAGGTGGTGAGAAAAACATTGTCTACTCTTTTGTCTACTCTGTTACTCTGTACTGCATATGAATATATTACATTGGCCATTAGGAACAGTAAATCTATATGCTAAGATTTTGCTCAAACCCACCCTAATAAACTTCAAAAACCTACCAAAACCCATTATTCTAACCACGGGGGTGGGTGGGTGGGGGTTGAGAGGGCGATATTTAGGATTATTTAGGATTAGTTAATCAGAAAGGAACAGGCGCTTTCTTGATAGAATGTTAAAATGTTTCAGCATAAAACATTTGCATGTTATGGCAATTATGGATACTTTGTTTATCCATAAATTATTTTTAAAATAAAATCTGCATATTCTGTTTGTCAGCAGGCTGTTCAGACTAAAAATTAATTAAAGAAATAGACAAATGCCATATCCAGTAATATTAGTTCCTAATGCAGAAAGCATTTCCTTCTGTGCCCATGAGGTAAATTATGGAAAACACAGTTTGATTTCATGAGGAAACTTTCCATTGCTCATTCCACCCGTAGGACAATTTCAGCTTCTCTGCTTTAGTCATTGGCACCTTAATGTTTTTATTAAATAATTTACTGCTTATAGATTCCATCAGATTTCCACAAACTAAAAATCATTCTCGCTCATTTTAGTTTTTCTCTGTATGTCTACTTTTGGGTGCAATGCCCTATGAAAACAGCACCCCAGAATTATTTACCTAAAAATATGTAAGTCCCTCGTTTGGGAATGAGGAATGCGCTTTACATTCAAGAACTTCACTAATCACTGAAGTGACATGTGCCAATGAATTTCATTCTTTGGATTGCTTAATATAAAAATATTTAATAGAGTTATACAGTATTTGGACTGCAACTGGTTATCTATCAGATGGATTGCTGACTTAAAATTTATAACTTGTTTCTTCCCAAAATGTGATTCATTTAATCATAAACCTAGTATAATTTTCTGATTCTGGACCTAATTCAGAAACATACGTAAGAACACATTTAAGTATTCAAATGTTTCCACAGACTCCAAGCAAAACATACATTTAAGTGGTCTTCTGTCACAGAGCCTAAGTAAATCTTGATTCCTGATCTGAAATTTGCTTTTCATAAACATCTGTGAGCTTCAATGCATACAATTGTTAAAAAATAAAAAGTTCAGCTACAAAAGTTACCAACAAAAGGAAAATCTTTTTGAAATTCACTGATATGTTTGCTAATCATTTTTCAGTATTTGCCCACGTCTGTTCAAATGTCTGGGTTGTGGCTTTTCATCTATTTCAGGAATATTTTAAGCAAGCTATGCAAAAATTTCCCTTTGTGCTAGTTTGGCATATTGCAGGAAGGTTGAGGATTTTACTTTTTTTTCCTTTCTTTTTTATATTTCTTTCTTTTTTTTTTTTTTTTTAATGCCTTCATGTAAACTGTAGAAAGCTTAAATCACTTAAACTTCCTTCTAGGAGCCTCTGTTTTTCAAAGAGTTCATTCAGATGTAGCGTATATTTTGGGCATGTTGTGAGCAAAGATGCCTTTATTCATATAAATGCCACTACTTTACTAAACCTGGGAAATCTTTAGCTGTTTATACTTCTTTTAACATGAGTAGCTAGAGGCTTTCCATCCCAGCATTACTTAATGAGCTGTTCTGTGTCTTTGGCTCACTAGAATACAAGCACCTTCAACATTAATTGGGGGAGAAATGGCATACGTATAGAAGCTTACATGACGATCACAAAGCTTAATGATTTGTTTTGAAAATAGCTATTCAGTCCTGACTTCAGATTAAAATACCAGCGTTAAATGATTTTGGTCTTCAAAGGTAGTACAATTTAATCTCAATATTCTAACAACATATAATGAAACCGCTGTAAAGACTCCAATGTCTGGCCCACCTTTACATTTCCAGGACTATATCTGAGGACATAGTCCTGGAAAAGTGATATTCTACGTGAAAGAGAAATGAAATCCACCAGAAAATCAAATTAGCAGATGCAAAACATTTTTTAATGAACAGGAAAAATCTTCCCCTCTAAAATGTGTGAATCAGCATAAATGACATCTAATTCTCTTTCTGTTTGTATACAGAGCTAATAAACAAACAGCACAAAGTCTTTCTAGCTACTATACAAATAGGTTAATACCAGTACTGCCCATTCTTAACAATTAACACAACATGTTAACAATTAACATGAGATGTTAATTGTGATTATTTAACTTTACTGTTTTTTTTTTCTCTTGATTTACAATGGAGTTTTACAATCCAAGCTAGTTAATAAAATAAGCCAAGATAGAGTACGCTAGAGCTATCACAGGGGTTGTCAGCTACACAGAAACCAGTGAGCCTTTAGAAATGTCTATCTTAGCTTGTTCTAGTTCTGATATGCAAATGAGCAAATAAGAGGGACTTACTTTCCCTAAACTATTCATTGTTTTATACACTTCTATCACCTTCCTCACTGCTTTTTTTTTTCTCCAGACGTGACAATCTCCATCCTTTTAATTCTTCCTCATATAGTAGTATATCCAACTCTCTAACCAATTTGTCTCTGGCCTCCTTTTACTTCTGCTGCTGTTTTCATTTTCACTGATAGGACCAGTAAAAGATACTAGACAAGATGAGAACAAGAATGATTTATAAAACACTGCAACATTATCTTCAGGATTTTTTTATATCCCTGTCCTTACCATAACACAACGTGGTATTATGCTTTGTCTACTCCTACTCTCAACAAAAGATCTCCAGGTGCTGCCTGCAGGGCTTTCCTAGCATAGCTTTCCCCTCCTGCTCTCACTGCAGTAGTTTTAGTCAATTTCTGCTCCCACATCTCCATTTTCTATTCGTCTTCATCAATGAACAGTGAGAGAGGAAGTATCAGAAAGGAGAAAAAATCATCATCAGCCTCCACCTATAGCTGTCCCACCACCTCTTGCCTCCTCTGCTTCATGCTTGGCCAGCCTGGCCACCTCACCCTGGGTTTGTGCCACATCTCAGTGCAGTCACATCTCCAGTGATCAGGGAGCAGCAAGGCAGCAATGACCTGTTGAGCTGGGAGAGCAGGAAGGCAAAAAGCATTAGGATTTGAAAGAGGAATTTGGAGGGAAGTGGAAGGAGAAAGCATAGATTTGTTTGTTTGTTTGTTTGTTTGTTTGTTTTCTTTTACTCTTTTTTTTTTTTCTTCTTATGTGATGGAAATGTGGTATTAGGAGAAATCATAGTTACAGGAAAGATTGTTCCAGGACAAGCTATGAATCACAGAGCTACATAAATGGCAGGAGAGCTTATTTGTTTGGGGAGCTAGAGTTTATTTTTAACTCATAATTACTTCAAATTATGATTTTTTTTTCTATTGCAGTTACAATTTAATTTGCCTTTTTAATACCTAAACAAACACTTCTGAACATTGAATTCTTCATAATCCTTCATTCCTCTCCAGTGAAATAATTGTATCACTTTCAAGTGTTATCATCTTGCACAGTTCATCCCTTCTCTAGCTCATTAATAACTGATACATCAAACTATGCAGAACATGGTGTTTTTCATCAGGTACTTCTATATTGAATGATAGGGTTTAAGTTTACCCCATCAAATATTTTTGCTGTCGAAAAGTAAAATATGTAGTCAAAAAAATAGTCAACAAGGCTGCTTCCCTGAGAAAGGGTTACCATGAAGCACTTCCATAAGGTGAGTCATCTCATCTAGGATAAGAAAATTCAACCCTGGTTTTCTGCCTCTTTACCATTTTCTGGTACATAAGTGCAATTCATCTATCATGTAATAGGGCTACTTAATTGCCTTGAAAGCCTCCTTCAAGGGGTTTAATAAAAGGCTTGTTGGAAGTCCAAGTTAGTTATAATAATTGCTTTCTTGCACCTACAATTCTATTCAAATATTCAGAAGTCAGAGATGTGTGATTTTCTTTTAGGGCAGCCATATTTTTTCAGCTTTAGCTTTTGGTACTATTCAAAGTGTTCCATAAACAAAATAAATCTTCATTTATAATTTGAATATTTTTTCATACTGAAGCAGATCTGAAATCTACAATTTCCAGCACTTTTTTAAAAGGCAATTATACTTTCTGCCATCAAACTCCTCAGGTGTGGTTGATTAACTTAATGAGGGATTACATTTATTTTGACAGTAGTTTCTTTAATTTCCTTCAGCATGTCATCCAGTCCTGAAAACTTGTCACCATCCAGCACCTTTCCAGAACTTTAACCACTGCTACTTCCTCCTAGTACTGACTCTTAAAGATATTTTAGGGTACATATTTTTTCCATCATCCTTAGTGAGAAAGACAGTTTGAAAGAAATAATTAAATTTCTTGACACTGTTACCATGCTCAAGCACTTAATTTATGCTAGTGGATATTGCGGGGTTGTGGAGGAGGAAAGAAAACAGAATTCCAGATTCATTCCTCTTAAGAATTTGAAGATATTCTGGAACTGCAAAAAAAAAAAAATCTGGCACTAAAAAAAAAAAAAAAAAAAAAAAAAAAAAGGGGGTGGGGTGGGGAAAGAGACACTGGAATTCAGCAAAGACCAACTTCCTCCACACAGTTCTTGGCCAATAACAATTATTTTGTGGTGGGCTTTTTTTTTTTTTTTTCAGTTTAAAGTATCTAAAATAACATGTGGTGTGTGCAGCTGCTCAGAGGAGTACCTGCATGCCCCTGTTGTGCAGCCCAGAAATGTTTTGGGGTGCTTGCATTTACAAATAATGTGCAGAGAGAAGTAAAAATCTCTGTATGGAACTGAGACTGGACACTCAAGTCATTGCAATAGGCTGTTATTACGACGTGTATTAGTATCTGGCAAAATAGAGCAGACTAAGATTATACTCAGTCTGCTAATTTCCAGTTGAGATAAAGAAGTACAAAGAACCAAAATGCTGACTACATTTTTTTGTTTCTAGCAGACATAAAAGTAGAATATGTGTTTGTTTTTTTTCTTCATGTCATTAATACAAGTTATCAATTAAATTAGAAACCATATAAGGAGAATCTCCCATGTTTTCATATATTGTCATTTTTCTCAGTAAATATCTAAATCAAATTTTGACCATTCCCATGTCATTTTTCATTATACTTTTCTCACTCACTTTACTGATATTTTGGATTTCAGAAGGGGGAGGAGCTCTGTTATGAAATAGGAATTAGCAGCTCAATGTGATGTTTCCAGTTCAAGATTTATTAGTAATAAAACCATGTATGCATTTGGTATTTTCATGAATAATAGCAAAACGCTGCAAACCAAACTTCCTCACATTTTTCAAACACCTGCTGAATTAACCTCATTGATTTAGAGATGAATGTCCAAAAGAAACATCTCTCATTCTAATAAAGAGTTAAATTGTCAGACTAAAATACAATCTCTCTACAGTCAAACTAATTAAAAGATACTATAGGAATCCTAGAATGTTAAGTAGATTTGAAGAGAAAAGAAAATACAACATAAGTTAAGTTTTATAAAGCTTCACTAGCTCTCCGGGTTTTCTACTTTCTCCTTCTTTTTTAATCCTAAAAATAAAGATCCTCTAACTATAGAAAGAGATTTTTCACAGATGAAAGGAGGTCATAATTTCTGACACTTCATTCCCATTCCTTCCTCTCATTCCTAGCATAAAATTTCCAGACAAGTTTTGTAATGACCTACCAGGTGCTGGTTGTGCAGCTCCAGGTAGTGTCACAACTCAGACCCACAATGTACTGATAGCTTTCTACCAAGAATTATAACAGCACTTGAGTGACTTGCTGTGATTTGCAGTCTGCCATTGCTCTATGTGTTTTTATAATAATGCTTCATAAACACATGGCTGCCTCAGCATCTGATAACTGAACCATTCCCCATAGGTGCGTTATGGAAAATATTTCATGTTTAAATTATAGTGAAATACTGTCCCTTCTTATCTCTCAGATACATTATTCCCACAAATACTGTAAATGCTGTAGCAAAAGGTTTATCTGTTCTAATTAGCACGTATGGAGGAATGGAAACCTGTATAATTGCATTTTGTTCCTCCCGAGCATTTAACTCACTATGTGTCCACTGGAAAAATAAATAAATAAATAAAGCAATCTTTAGCCTGGAAAATATCAAAAATGGGTTCACATTATTAAAAATTAAATGTAGGGCTGGGAAGAGCTGATTAGCAAAGGTAATGTTTAGTAGGACAAAGAATCTTGTATCTGCAGTTCATGGATTCAAAACCAGTTTATGTTAGTGGATTCTGAAAGGTTTATCAGAATCACAGCTTTCAAGACCAAAAAAATATCTTTTGATCTAAAATCCTGACTTTACATAAAAATTACCTATTTATTCCTGCACTACGAATACCTTTTGTTTGATCAAAACGTATCCCTCAGAAACACATGAAGACATCCAATTGATCACAGACCCAGAGAACTCAGCCTTGCCAGAAATTTATTTCAATCAAGAACAACTATCTTTTTTTTAAATATATTTTAAAGAACCATTGAACCTGTAATATAAGACATTCTCTTTACATTGCTGAATTTGCATAGTACAATCCAGGCTGCTTTCTTGAGAACATTTATCATATGTTCACCTCATTTTTGTGGGTCTTTTCAGCATTGTTTTTTTTGTTTTGTTTTGTTTTGTTTTGTTTTCCCAATTTTCTATTAAAAACAGAGAAGTCAGCCATACACAGTATTCCAATACTCATCTGATTTTGATATTTTATGCTCAGTCATGTTAGTCCTTTTTACAATTTTTACAACTGACTGTTGTTAAGTGCTTGTGTTGATTTTATTTTTTTTTCCCTATTACTCTAAATTTCTTTTTGGTATCTTTTCTTCTTCTGCTGCTGCTGTTGCTGCTGCTACTGCTTCTCCTGCTGCTACTGCTGCTTCTTCTGCTTCCACTTCTTCTGCTTCTTTTAGCTATGACTAATACTCTAAGAATGAGGTCTAATTTATTTAAAACTCACCAAAGAATGTGACATCTGCCAAGTGCAACTAATATCTTGAACTTTCTAATCCATAGGCAACTGAATTCACCAGATTTTCCCAACTGGCTTGGAATGTTCTTAGGACTTTTTTCACACACATGCTCAGATGTGCTTGTTCACTGGAAACAGGGTACCTAGTTTAAGTAGGTGATGAAAGGTTTACCTCAAATTTAGACACAGATACATATGCTTATTGTTACATTGGAACAGTTTCACAGTGGTACATCTGTTTTCTCTAGTTCATTTGTTCTTCATGTCATATTTCCACAGTAGATTGTCCTCCACCTTAAATCCACAGTAAAAATGTTTTTTTATAATAACTCATTTATTTATGGTTTTACTGATTGATATGATGTAGGCTTATATTTATCACTTGTATCACACTAATGCATAGCCTAACCAGGAATCTGGGCCCTTCTGTGCTGGATGACTGCCACATATTTAATAAATAATGTAATTCCCTGCCCCAGAGAGATTACTTTCTAAACACAGAGTTGGATAGAACAGGTGGGGAAAAAAATACAGAAGTAGACAAGGCAATAGTGAAACGATCATTTTTCATCTTGCAAAATTGTAACTGTTACACCACACAGCAATTTAAATCTGTTTTCCCATGTACCAAAGGCAATCTATTTTCTAGTTTCAATAACTATCTCTTTTCCCGTTAGTTAAAAATATTTATATCAATCTTATTTCATTTGATTTAATCATTTTTAAATCACTTTCACTGAAGTATAAAAAGCTGTTGAGCTCCTTTGTTTAAACATGAAACATAACAATAATCACTCTTTGGTATTATTGTAATTAGCTAGATCTCCTCATGGAGAATAACAAATGCATACTAACTCAGGACAATTAGAAAGATGCTAATAAATGCTTCATCATGATTCCTCACAGAAAGCAAAAGCAGTGTCAGTATGTAACCAAACAGTTTGCAAAGAAAATTGCTACACTTCAGAAGTTAAAACTTAAAGCTCTCATTGGGATCATTTCAGGAGAGAAGGACTCATTATACTTATCTGACAGTATTTACACAGCTACGTCCCTTCCATTGATGGTAGGCTCCAGTGAAAGTGAAAGTTCCCAATATTCAAAGAAAAGGCAAAGCTGTTGAAGTAGGAATTTTGAAAGTCCTAGGACTAATTCATAGCTAGGAAAAAGCAGAAAAAGGAAAAAAAAAAAAAATCCATGGAATTGTAATATGTTCTCCTACCAATGTTTGCAATATATCTGACACCCTGTATGAGATAAACTGGTAAAAAGTCTAGAAATGAGAGAGGAAAACAAAAAGCAAAAACAAAAAATGGGGATGAACACTGTTTCATTTTGATTGTTTGTTTGGTTTTTACAGAGATCAGCTTGGCTTTTCAAACAGAATATAGTGCTGTGGTCATCCCAGTGAGGATAACACTGATGAAATCCCATCTTGTAGAAGCTTCCTTTTCCTTTCTGTACCTACTTTGATACACTGTACACTACTCAGCACAGAGTTCCTGAAAGGTATTTCTTGTCCTATGAAGAAAGGCTGAGTGATAGGGATGTTCAGCATAAAGAGGAGGCTCCAGGGTGATCTCAATATGGCTTTTCAGTACTTAAAGGGGGCTTATAATAACAGTGGAGAGCAACTTTTTGCTTAGACAAGACAATGACAGGACAAGGGGGGATGGTTTTAAACTGAAAGAGAGGAGAATTAGAGATATTAGGAGGACAGTCTTCACTCAGAGGCACTTGAACAGGTTGCTCAGAGAAGTTGTGGATGCCCACAACATCCACAAGGTGTGTGAACACCTGTAGGTGTTCAAGATCAGGTTGGATGAGGCCTTGGAAAACCTGATCTAGTGGGTAGAATCCCTGCCCAAGGCAGGTGGGTTGGCACTAGATGGTCTTTAAAGTTCCTCCCAACCCAAGCCATTCTGTGACTCTATGATCCTCTACAAGCCAATAAGTATCTGTTATACAGCCCACAGAATGCAGTAGAAATTTTCTGTCAGCTTCAATATTCCTTGGATCAAATCACAATAATTAGTCCAACAAAAGATATTTTTTAAAATATAAGAGTTATAAGAATTATGTTTAAGCTACCTGATTTGTGTGTGACACCCTATCCCATCAACAGATACCTGCTAAATTCAACATCAGCCCTCTTTCACTAATCATATCCAAGGGGCAAAGACAACTGTTCTGCTGAATTTCAAAATTATGCCTCCTGGACCAAACTTTGCTGTCTTTCTCCAAGAGAAGTCCCCATGGCTTTCAGTCCATCATCATGTCCAATACCCAAGACAAGCAATTAAGAGCATGAAACAGCTTTAAACCAAGGTACAAGTTATACCTTTGAGATCCAGTCAAAATATTTGCTATTGTAACTGTTTCCCATCTTGCCAAAATACTTGTTTTCCAAGAGGCAGATTTTTTTTGATCTGCACTCAATGACATCTATAAGGTGGTCCCATTGGTGTCAAGCTGGCACCACAATAGCAAGTGCAGAAATACTCTGGGAATCCAGAATAGGACTATAACAAACATGTAGTCCCAGAACATTAGAAAACTGAGATGAGCTCCAGGTGGTGCTAAGGAATATGTATTTAGGCTAGCAAATACAAGGCCTGATACCACAGTCTTTCCTCAGCTTAAAAAATAAATAATTAATTAAATAAATAAAAATAAAAAATCACGAATATTTTTTTCATGCAACACAAAACATTTCCTAATCACAGTGATATTTCTAATTACAAAAGGAATTTAATCTATGTTTTTTATTACCATCCCATAAATAACAGAGTTATTGATTAAGCAACTCTTTCTTAACTAAGAAGTTGCTTATTAGCAAAAGAGTCCCTGTAATTTCAGTAAGAGTGCTTATGGATTCATGGACTCCTAAAGGTAAAGCTTACAGAACTGGAGCCAAATGAAAATAATAATGGAGAAAATTCCAACTAACCTGATGATGCAATGTCAGTCTGAGTCATAGTGAGGGCAAGTTAGGATGGGAAAGTATCCAGGAGCTGAGGCAGCCCTGGCTTTGCGTGCAGCGTAGCATCTGAGGTGTCCAAAGCAATCACTGCTATTTTTTTGTTTAAAAGCAACAAAAAACTCTGCTCTTGAAAATGGCACATGCAAATTTCAGGAAGTGACTTACCTGTTTATTTGCATCAGTGTCTAAATTGCAGTTTTGCCTGCAGGCAATAAGGCCATACATTTGCATCACCCCCAGGATCTTGTCACTTTCCACCTACTAGCAGACCAGCATGGAATAACGTATCCTTGAGTGGACAGTATGGAAATTTCCAAAGAAAGAAAAAGAGAGTTGTAGAATGGCCTCTGCTGTACTTCCTCTCCTTCATTTCGTACCAGCACCGATCAATGGACTCATTGCCTGCTGTAATTCCCTGCAGTCATTACTTTACAGGTGAGTAATTTATGGCTTTGTAAAGGGCTCTGGGATGTTTGATTATGTCAAAGGTGTTATTGAAGTTCAGATTGTAGTTGTATCCTAAATAGGATGAGATTACCACTGGGATTTATATCATTACTTTCACTAATTATTTACAACGTGGTGCCAATCACACTGTAGGTGCACTTGGAACAAAAGAAGAGATGGCTCTGCGTAGGTGAACACAATCCCCGTTAGGAAATAAGCTATCCAAATCAGTGCATGGCATTGACCTCCAGTGGCAGAAGAAATGATCCAAAAAAACAACAAAATCCAGCATTAAAGATATTAGACAGAGACCTCACCTGGGAGGGTAAATTTCCAGTGTGCAAATTTCTCAGCCCTCATCTGAAGCAAGTTCCCCTTTCATGGTAGCAGGATGTAAGGAGCAGGACAAACTATTCCAGAGTCACAGCATCAAAGAGTGACTAGGGATTACCTTAAGAACTACTATGTAAATGTCTGCCTATGGGGAGAAGTACAGCAATTGTGGGTGGAAGTCTCCTGTTTAAGGAGAAGGGCAGAAATCTCAATGCCTCCCAGATAAAGTAGCAAGAAAAAGGAAAATGAGACATGATTATTCCCCACAGGACTCAAGTTCTTATCCCTGCAGAGTCTTCAGTCAGAGTAGGAAAGCTCATACCACACAGTAATAGTTTTCCAATGTGTCTGTAAGCGGGCTGGGTCCCTGGGGATTACAAGTGCGACAGCATTCTTAGATCCAGCCCCAGTGGCAGAGACAGGGGAAAGCAGTAAAATTTTCTTTTTAGTGGCAGATACTACAATGATGTAAGAACTCCTTTCCCTGTGAGGGCTCACATTAACATTTTCTCTCACTCCTGCAAGTAAATCATGCCACTTAGTCACAGTCTATAGAAAGATACAAACATCCCCTTTCTGAGCTCTCACACCCTCACCTTCACCTTTCCTATCTGATGAGAGCATCCAAACTTCATTAAGTCAGCCACAAACTCCAATTCACTTTTTCAGTAAACCCTGCATGTCTTCTGCTAGGCCCACACAACTCCACTTTTAGGTAGAAGCTTCTGCTTCTGTTTTGATGGAGGGACTTAGTACAAATAAGTATTCAGAAACACCATCAGCAACAGTGCCATCACTGGGGGACAAATTCACAAAGTGACTTAAGCATTATCACATCAATACTGCATTATTTAATAGTCAGGCACTGTGCTCCTAGACTTACCAGAGCTTAAGAAATGCCTTAATCTTCCCTTTCATTATTTAGCAAATAATCATGATATTTGGTAGCTCATGATTTGCAGAAAACAAATCCCTCCAGTGGGGGGAAAAAAAAGGAATTCGACTGTGTTTATTCTGCATATTGCCTACCCTCTGCTTCTGATTGTGAGAACATGTTTCAAGGGATTAGTTACTGGATTTGGAAGAATTATGGTTTCAATGTTCTGACTGAAGAAAAGCAAAATCTTCTAGCATGCTAAAAATTAGAGGGTAATATTGAATGCATAAGGAAGGACTTCTGTGCCAAAACGTAACTGCAGAGGGTATAAGAGATTATGATACTTTCTGTGTGAAGAACAAGATGGGAAGAATTGGAATGAAATACATCAGACTTTTGATAATATTTTCCAATAAGAAGTCTTCCCTACTTTCCTACCAGCTTATCTCCTCCTGCACTTTGGGAAGAATACTTTAATTTCTGTTCTACAGTTAGGGAAACATACTGTGGGAGACTGCAGTTCCAGGCTGGAACACAAAATGCCTAGACAGCGTCATGAACCTACAAATTAAGAGTAAGAATTAAAATTTAAATAAACAAACAACAAAGCAAACAAAAATAAAGAAATAATTAAACCTGACATATAAGAGGAATGTGTTTTTAAGACTTGCTGCAGCTCAGCAACAGTGAAATGCAGAGGCAAAGAGAAGCATCCTGATGTTTTTTTCAGGAAAGACAATATATTGACCAGTTATGTCTGTCTTGGCCATCAGAAATGAGCTGTGTTTATAATTTGACTTGTAAAGATCATTTTAGTTGGGAATTTGGGAGTGCCCATTCCTATAAATTGTGACTGTAAGCACCAATGTACCAGAAGACTGACACTCCTTGCAGACTTTAGCTAAGGGAAAATCAGAGACAATATAAGGCACAAACAAAGGAAGCAGAGATGAAAGAGGCATCAGGACACAGAAGGGCAAAATAAGGGGTAGATGTTTTCCAGGGCAATAAATCCACGCCTATCAGCCAGGTTCTGAAGGATGTGGAACAGTGCTTTCAAGAGAGCACTGTGATAAGAGGCAGAGCTTGAGGAAAATAAAACAACTTTGATAAATTAGTGACTATTAGTCAAAATAAACAATTATTTGAAAATTATACTTCATTATTACATCTTACAAAATCCATGTAACCGTTTTCTTCCAAGACCATTTGTCCTGAAATTGATCAGATTTTTTTCAGAGTAGAGGATCTCAAAGTGGTTACACTTAAATAATTTAGAAATTCAGAGATCTAAAAATCATCCCAGAGGCCTCAGAAAATAGAACAAATAAGTAAATAGAAGAATGAAATGTCCCAGGAGGACTGGCTCCAAAGACAACAGGGAAGGAAAACCCAGGAAAGTCAGAAAAGTACTGGGACATAAACACAGAAGCCTGTTGAACTATCCTGACCAAAGTCATGCAAAAAGAGTAGAGTTGGCAGTATTCTTGGTTGAGAATATAAAAAAAAAAAAAAAGAAGAAGAAAAAGAAAAAAAAGTAATTTCAATTTGAAACCTTTACTAGAAAGAAGTACCCTTACTCTCCTGTGGTCTTTGTTATTGCTATATTGATTGAAACTGAAAAACTTTTGTTATTAAAACAATTTCTCACATGAAAGCTGAATTAAAAAAAAAAAAAAAAAAAAAAAAAAGGAAAATTATAAAAACATATAATCCAAAAAAAATCAGTAGCTGAATTCTAAACTTGGCCAAAAGTACTGGATTACATTTCTATTTCCCTACCAACAGCAACAATTTATGCGTGTTTGTTCGATTGAACAGAAATAACAGCAAATTACCAGTATCTACAAGAGAATCAAATATCAAAGATTCATTGCTTCCTTCATTAGCCAGACATGGGCTATGTCTACACAGCGTTTTCCTGGCAGAAGCCAGCTCATTCTACCCACCCACTGAGCCAGCTCCAGTTTGGAAGCCAGAAGGCATATTTATCACACAGTGGAGCCTGAGATAATGTGCCCTGCCTCCCTGCAGGTCTTATCAGCTTGAGCACACCCCACCTCAAACATGGCTGCACCACTGCATCCAGCTACCTTCAAGCACAAGCAGAGGCCATCCACATACTCCTGCAAAATGCCATGCAGATGTTCTCATGGATGCATTTAGCTAAGGCCCTTGTGCAGCAAGATAACAAGCATTAGGTAACTAACAGAAGTCTCAGCCAGAGGCTGGAGCAGGGAGCTTGAGGGGCTAATTTTAAGTACAATTTTATGCCACATGGATGAAGTGCAAGGTTTTGTGGTGCCAGCCATGCTGGACTCTCTTGCCTGCTTAAAGAAAGAGGAGCTTGCCTGAAGCTAGCAGCATAGCTAAAGGAAAAAGTTTGGCCAGCTGGCAGAATGCTAGGATGTATAAATGTTATCTAGCTGGCCATTCAGTGCTTGTATAAATCTGACAGAGAAGTAGGGAGGAATGATAGGGGAGCCAAAAAGCAAGACTGCAATTTTGATACTATTGCATATGAGATATTGCCATAACTGGAAACATCATATTACTCTCAAATGCTGAAAATAACAGGCTGAAAGGATCTACAGCTCCAATGATTCATCTATCATTTGCTCCTCTACTCAAACCAGGTGGACAACATATAGGGGTTGTAACAGGTCAAACACAGTAAAAAGACAGATTCCAGCCAGTATCGTAGAGCTGTGCTTATAAAGAATAAACATTTCATAGTCAAAAGTCTATTTCTATGCCAGTTTGGGAAGGCTAGGTAACAAACAATGTGAGGTGACCATGAATCATCAGTGTGGTCCGGAGTTACAGAGTCTTGAACGTTTACAGAAAAGCAGAGAAAAAGTTCTGATGGACATGCATTTACACCCAGCCTACATAAACTCCTCCCTTGAGGATCTCAAAAAAGCCTGCTTTATGATGGGTGACTTTGACTTGAGGGATATTTGCTGGAAAACTGTTTCAGTTTGTTACCAAAACAGAAGGTGGGAGTTATATGCTGTAACACAGGTGTCTAGACATCAGTAGCATTAAGTCTAAACTAGGTGCCTTGGGGGAGAAATAAGAGGTTCCAGTGGGCAGCTCATCCCATACAAATTAGTGTGTCTAAGATAAATCAGTTAAATCTCCCTGTAGACGTGCTTATTTCTCTCTAATAATGATAATTGTCATCATCATCATCATCATCTCAGTGGTTAGCTGAAATTTAGGTGTCTAATTCTGAGACATCTACATGTAAAAGACAGGAGAGATCAACTCTCTACATGGTTGTTTAAAATGACTCCATAGGTTCGGAAGGTTTCTTAAGACAAAAAGTCTCATGTCAAAATAGGATTTGAAATAACAATAAATTATATGTAACATGGGAAAATGGGAAATAAATGAATGCTGTATGATTTAAAAATATAAATAACTCCTGAGAAATTTAGTTGAATTAATTTAGTATTATCATACACAGGGTTTCAGGAAATGGGAATGTTTATATGTACTAGGAAGAGTCATCTTAGGTCAGCTATAAGTCTTGGTTCAGGAGATGTAGATGGAATCATTCCAAACAATGATATAGAGAAAGGAAACATCTGCTATAAACATATCTTCTTGCTAACAAAAACAAAGGGGTGTTATATACCATTTTCCTCTAAACAGCATCTCGATCAAAAAAAGAGCATGAAAAAACATCTACTAAAAAATAAAAATGTTTAGATTAACACATAACTTACATCCAAACAATTTTCATTTTTTTAATTAAGAATGTTCCTAGTCATTTTAATTTTTAACAGATCTTAGAAAGCTAGGATATTGAAGTGGCTTGGAAGACAGCCAAAGTAATTCCAATATTTAATAAGGGTAAAAGAGATAACCTAGGGAACTGTATAAAAATTGGGCTGATGTGTATCCCAGAAAAAATAATGGAATAGTTAAATGAGGATTCTATCAACAAACAGTGCCTAAACATACAATTAATGCCAGTCAATGCAGTTTTGTACAAAGTAAATCTCGTCAAACAACCCTGTTGTTTTTTTATGACAGAATTACAGGTACTATTGATAAAGGTGTCCATGTTGGCATAGCATTCTTCATTTTTAACAAGGCATTTGACTTAATGACATAAGCCACTGGTTTAAAAACAAACTTGAATTATGCAGAATTAACAGGGTTTACATTAGCCCAAATAGAAATATCTTACAGAGTTCAGAAAGCAGCAATTAAGGAATCAGTGAGCACAGCTGCTTCTACAAGGTTCCCCCAAATAGTCATTGTTCTATATATATATGGGTCAATGAACTGGAAATAGCATACGCGCAAAGCATAGCAGGACAGTAAATAAAAAAGATAGGGCTCTGCTGCAAAATTATCTAAAATGTCTGCTCAAAAACTTAAATTTCAACAAAACAGGTTTAAAGACAACTAAATGCATCACAATATATCTGGGGATCAGGAATGCAGATTATAGGTACAGAATAAGAGATTCTCTCTTGCAAAGCAGTAGCTCAGAAATGGACTTGAGTGTTGATGTAGATAATCACCTCAGAATAAGCTCTCCAAGTAGTGCTTTGACTAAATGGCTAATATGATCCGTAGCTACATAAAAGGTGATTATCAAATAGAAATAGGGAAGTGTTACTGCTGCTATACTTTAATTTCATAAAACTGCCAGTACAATGAGACACATATGTCTGGACTCAGTTCTTCAAGAAGAACATAGAATTCACAGTGAAAGTCAAAAGAAAAAATGGACTAGATACTGGAAAACAAATCTAAAGAGGTGAGGCTTAAAAAGTTCAACTAGATTTATCAAAAATAAAGTTGAAAGTTTACTTGACCCGTGCATATAGAACCTGGCACATGAAAAACCTATCTGGTAGGATGGTTTTCAAACCTGCTGACATTGTCATAATGAGACATAATGATTGGAAGCTGAAATTAGAAAATTTAACCTTGAGATAAGACACAACACGGAAAATTAAATTTTATGAAGAGAGGTGGCAACTCACCATTAGTCTGAGTTGTTAAGGTGGGTTTAGATAACTTTCTGAAATAGATGTTATAACTCAGCTTTTCAGAGAAATTATACCACCAGTGTGAAGAGGGATTTGGATTTGATAGTCATGGGCTGTCCTTCTGGCCTTGAAATCTGTCAAATAATGAATACCACCTTCTCTACCCTCATTACTTCCATACCAGAAAATAATCAGAATTACCAACATTATTCAGCATAATCATTACATGGGTAGATACACACCAAGAGAATAACGGTATTCAAATATCATACTTCAGGGTGTCAGCCAGATGTCCTATGGGATGTGGAAACATTTATTTAAGTAATGTCACACTGGTCAGATGTAATTTGTTTTTGCTGAGTGGAAGGAGATGCTTGATTTTGTGTGTGCATATGTGTTTATCAGAAAAACTGTTACCTTTCTTTTTACAGCTTAGCTAACTACAAGTCACCCATTTCCTTTACTCATTTGCTTATCTTCTAGGTCATTCAACTCTTCTTGAAACTTGGTGCTTTTTGCTCATTAGGTAAAGCCTTAGTTGTTTAAGTTTTCTTTATATTTAGCAAATATAACTGCCTAATTGTCCTCTCATGGCATAATCATCTGTCTTTCTCACCCAAGCAAAGTGAATGCATAGATGATTAATCCCACCTTCAAGTAGTAATAAAGATATAATAAGTTTATTTTTCTTAGATTCTGGAAATCAAAATTTGCTGTAAGATCTCAGGGCAGGGATTTTATCCATCACCACCAATCATAGAGGACATCCAGGCTGAATTTGATTCCAGCAGGCATGACTGCTGTTTGCAGGCTGTGCCTACAGAAATACCTGTGCAGAACTGTTGTTCTCCATGTGCCAGTACAGGTGCATTGTGGTTGGAATTCCATTTACATTAGCTGAAAAGAGATGCCACCCGTCATCTCTCGGTTGGCTCTGCAAGACTAATAGGCAATACAACATTTTTAAAAATACTCTAGTAAGCAGACATGACTCTAAATACACACAGCAGGCAGAAACATTGGGTAGGAAGGTGCCATTTTCAGCCATTCTTCAGAGAAGCACCATCTGTTACAACATATGCAAGTGCAGTTACCCATCCGGTTATAGAAGGTAGGGAGGGTAATATTCTACCTGAGAAGCATGATCATCTCCTTCCTTCAAGCCTCAGACATTTCCACCATAGACAACCTACTGAGAAAGGAGGAAATGTCACCATCATTGTGCTACATTTTTCTGTCTCCCCCTAAAGGCAAGGGAGACTCAACTCCCTCACTCTGTACTGGAGTAACAGGCTATGGGTACATGTGGTTTCCTACATGCAAGTCAGAAAGATTCATTTCAAAAGACTTTAATTACTGTAAGACTTTGAGAGTACGAGAAATTCAAAATGGGACCAGAACCAGCAAAATATATATATATATGTATATATATATATATATATATATATAATGTATATATAAAATTTAATGAACCTGAATTTTCAGTTTCCTTTATTTGACTATTTTGGCAGATATATTATTAATACTAACCTTTTTTTTTTCTTAGCTGAGAAATTTACATAAACAGAGCACAAAAAATTATGACGCACCAAAAAAAGGGGGGGGGGGAAGAAAAAAAAAAAAGAGTTATGTCTTGGACACTTTTTCTTTGTATGGAAACACTAGAATCTAATTTAATTCAAAAAATAAAATAAAATAGTTTTCTGCAGCCTGACAAATATCCTCCAAAAATTATTTCCTCACTGATTACAAAAGCAGACAATAGATGCCCAAACAATCAAAGAAGGTTGTATTGTCAGCATGTTAATCATAGTGTTTCTTAGCAACCATATTTTATTTACAAGTAACAATACTTCTTCAGAAGCTGCCACATTTAATGACAAGTAGCTTTGGGGGAAGGGCTGCAAAATGCATGTGCAGCTAACACCTTTGATGATAAGCAGTTTGCAAAGAGCTTTTGCTGATAACTAGGCATTGACTGTAGAAGAAATTTCTGGGAAGTGAAGCAGTGGGGCATGGGTTAGCACAAAAAAGTAGCTCTGCTTGTCTTTGGCATCTGCACAGGTTAGCGTTTTAGTCCATGTGAGCTCATGGGTACCTCTCCCTTTGTCTCTAGACATCTTGATGCTGTGAATTTCTCGCAAATTCAGAGAGATTATCAAGACCTCCTGAGATAGCCGAGTTTTGTGATGACAAAGTTTATGCTTCTTTGCCCATGGATCTCCTGCAGTTTGCAAAGAGCCAGGCTCTGCTCCTAGTACTTTTATCTCAGAGACAGCCAGGGTGACAACGATGTGTCTTCCATGGGCTCACATCACAGCCGGTGTGGATATATATATATATCCGATTTGGATATATATATCCAATTTGGATATTAGGAAGGATTTCTTCACAGAGAGGAAGGTCAAGCATTGGACTGGGCTGCCCTGTCGCCATCCCTGCAGGTATTTAAGAGATGTGTGGATGGGGCACTGAGTGACATCGTTTAGTGATGGGACTTGAAAGGTCAGGCTGATGTTTGTACTTGATGATCTTGAAGGTCTTTTTCAACCTAAATGATTCTATGATTCTATGAAATAGTGACTATTTGTCATCCTCATATTAAATCCAAATACTTTGTTGTGCTTTTAGGGATGGTTTCTAGACAGAAGACCAGACTCAGATAGAGACAAAGAAATATAAAACATTCTTTTTTTCTCTCACTGTTAAAATAGCACACAGCAAAACTGTACGCTAGATGGGACAGTAAAGATATGAAAGGCTCCCTTCAACTTTATTTGGCTGTGCTCAGCCACAGTGACAGAAAGGCAGTTTTGCTCCTGAACCATATCACCAGTAACAGTCACCTCTCTTGTGTAACTCTCAACATTTCATTCTCAGGCTCCAGCAAAAGTAAATTCAAACCTTGGCTCCATTCATTTGACAACACACCTTCAAGTGTCATTGCCCTGAAACTGTTACCCTTGTTTGGTAGCTGCAGGGTGCTTAAGTATGTTTGCCCCCATTCATCAATCCTCCCAAAAACATACACATCTTTTTTCTCCTGGCTGTGACTACAGGATGACCTCAATAATCATCTCATGTTCATGTATTCCAACATCTTGTCTATATTCATTATCATTACAAGATGCTTCAGAGAAAGCTTTAAGAAACTATAAAAATAATCTGCTTGCATAAAGATCTCATCCTAATCCTTTGGAGCTAGAGTTACCTTTAAATTCTTAAGCATGAGCTTGATTTTCCTTCCAGAAATGTATGAGGAATATATTGTAAATACTCTTGTTATCCAATAAATTGCACAACCCTTTTAAAATTCTACTTTGTTCTAGATTTTCACACTCAAACGTTGCATTGCTTGACTGTTTCCTTCTTTTATGCATTTTGAAATAAACACCTTTACATTTCACCAAATATCATCTTATCCTGAGACATGAAGAAGAACAAACAGGTTTAAAAATCACATGATAGCATGTACCAGTAATACATCTTTGGACTGCATCAGATACTTTAGTTTGAAGGTTTTATGTATGATAGACTTGACAGGACTGCCAGAGCATCACCACAGCAAGTGTCTTTTAGATAAAGTCAAATACCAGAGCTGAAGTAGAGTCCTAATTGCTCCTCTGATCACAATAACCTTTGCAGACTTTCAGAGATACACAGCATTTGCTAAAAATAGGCTTGGGAGAAGAGAAGAGCAGACTAATTTTTTGGACTATAGTTGGTTGTCTGAATATGCCATTTTTTTTCAGAATAAAAATAGATGTAGGAAAAAAATTTAGGGATGGCTTCAAAACAATAGATCATAGTTCCAGGAACACAGTCCTATCCTTAAAAGAATTTCTAAAATGACAAACTGCTAGTTCAAACCCACATAAAATCTTTGTGGTTTAGGCCTGTCTTAGTAAACATAGTACGCATACTTTTAA
This sequence comes from Aythya ferina, assembly GCF_964211825.1. NCBI lineage: Eukaryota > Metazoa > Chordata > Aves > Anseriformes > Anatidae > Aythya > Aythya ferina. The sequence goes on from NC_140298.1 coordinate 111,865,339, forward strand.
GCTTTCAGCAAGAACTGGAAAAGGAAAAGCATTCCATGTTAAGCATAAGCACTTGTAAAATTTTATGACTCCTTGCCCTGATTGAATTAGTAAGCACTAATTACAAAAAAGTCTGGTAGCTAAAGTAGTTCTGAGAACTGACTCTTGCAAAATAATTTGGGAACTCTCCCCATGGAAATACTTTAGAATAATGTTAGAGGATCCCCCTCATTTTCCAGGAAGCTGTAGAGGAAGAGAGAAAGAAAGGGGCAGACAACAGCAGAAGATTTCTGAGGAATCTAAGAAAACCTTCTTTAGCCACAGTCCTATCATGGAGTCTCTCATCTCTTCACTCCTTCCTTAGCTTGTGGCTATTTGTGGCTCCTCATGGTGGAACAGACATCCTTGTTCGCTACACTTCAGCATCAACTGGGCAAAAATAATGCCAAATCACAGTTACAGATAAGGACCATTTTTGAACAGTGCAGGTAGGCAGCAGTCTTTACAATCTCCTATGTACAAAGAACTCAGCTAAATCTGACCCTCATTCATACCATCAAAGACAAATAGCAAGCCCATTTAGAATCTAAGAATCATAGAATCATTTAGGTTGGAAAAGACCTCTAAGATCATCTAGGCAAACCTTTAACCTGACACTTCCAAGTCCACCATTAAATCATGTCCCTAAGCACGTTTTTCTACAGCTATATATTTATTGGAAAACTTACAGGGATGGTGACTCAACTACATCCCTGTTCCAATTCTTCACGACCCTTTCAGTGAACATTTTTTTCCTAATACCTAACATAAACCTCCCATGTTGCAACTTGAGGCCATTTCCTTTTGTATTGCACCTCACTTGGTGCTTGGGAGAAGAACCTCCTCTAAGGTTACTGTAGAGAGTGATAAGGCCTCCCAAACCTCCTTTTCTCCAGGCTAAACAATCCCAGCTCCCTCAGCCACTCCTTGTAAGACTTGTTCTCTCAATCCTTTACCAGCTTCATTGCCCTTCTTTGGACATGCTCCAGCACCTCAACATCCTTCTTGTAGTGAGGCACTACACTTCTGGTAGTGAGATCTAAGCAGGAACTAATTTAGAATGGAGTTTATGATCCAGTTGCCAACCGTGAGGCAACTCTGACCAACTTCTGACCAGCAGTGCTCCTCTCAACTTCTAGTGTGTATTCCAGAGCAGCTGCAACACCTGGTTAGTGATTTCTCTCTAATACTTAATTTTCCTGTTAATGATATAACTATGGCGAAAGAACCAAACGAAAAACAAAACACCATTTCAAACCACTGACAGTTCTATTGCCAATGACATTCAAAAAAGCATATTGAACAAACCTGACTGTGGAATGTTTTAGTAAAATTGAAAGCATCAGGAAGCTTTGAAGTCTTCTAAGCATACAGCAAAATCAGTCATTTACTACTACAGCATCAAAAGAAAGATCCACCAATATGCTGTACAGACATCAGGAGAAAAGACTGTCATGGTCTTTGCAGCTTGCTTGTTTTTCTTTAAATCTGTCCTAAAGGAAGATTCATGACTTTTTATTATATAGTGCAGCTCTCATGTTTATTCCTAATATTTTTTCTTTGAAGATTACTTGGGAACAGGAGTTCTTACATTGACTGCAACCACAGATGAGGTTAATATCTTCTCGTCTTTTAAAAAAATGGTAAGGGCATCATGACCACAAATAAGTCTAATAAATATTTTTCTGGCATTTTGTTATACACTGACTTTTATAAATATCACCTCTGATTTGAACATGAGCAACTAATGCCTAAATAAAAATATTTTATCCTTAGATTAATTAGAAGTCCCAAGCATTTGAAGTTCACAGTAATTTCAGAAGAAGTCACAGTTGTTCAACTGGAGAGAGAGTCAGAACAATTATATAGGCATCTAAATAAATGGTTTCCTTCATTAACCACTGACCGACAATAGGTATATACTTTTTAATTCTTGTTACTGCTTACTAAAATTTCATATCACTGTTACAGAGGAGTCACTGCAAATGTTCTCATTTTGACTAGACCTGATAGAGAAGGGATGATGTGGAGAAGAATATGGAGAGACATATCCCCGGTGCCTCTCTCTTCCCTATACCAGTCCTAAATAACCAACAAAACTGCATAAACAGAGAAAGAAAATTTAGAATTTACTAGAAGGGATTGCTTAATTTATTCTTCTTACAATAACGGCAATCGTCACCTTCCTAAACTGTTATTCCTATTTGCTTAACTTTCTCTTTAACGCCTTTAATGATGAGTGTTATACAATTTATTAAGCAGCCATAATGCCCCCCGATCGCTACCACTAGAAAACAGTTCCTAAAATCTAAAATAAATACCTCATTTTTCAGCTTGAGCTATTATTTCTTGTCTTACCCTTCATATCCATAGAAAACATTATCCTACTCCTTTTTACAACTCTTTTACATATTCAGACACTTTTATAACCTCTCTTGTCTGATTTGTAAATTCTACACATCCTTTGTAGACTTCCTAAACTTTACTCATTGCTTTCCTCTAGATTCCCTCCAATAGGTTCACATCTCAGAAAACGTAATAGTGTTATGAGGAAAGATTATATTACAAATTTTGTGAACTATGCTGCTGTTTATAAATAAAAGAGCAATGTTTGACCTCCGCACAATGGCATGATACTCTTGACCTACATTTAGTCTTTGATCCAATGCAACATCCAAATACCTCTCCACAAGACTGTTTCCGGTCTTATCCCAGCTTTTCTCATCGTATTTTTCTCAACAGCTTATCCCTGCCTAAGTGCAGAACCATGTATTTGTTTTAATTAAATTATAACTTGTTTTCAAGACTATTTTTCTGAACTGTTGTAATCATTTTGAATTACTTATCTTTCAATCTGTTTGCTGTCTCATTCAGATTGGTTTCATTTGCAGATTTAATAAGCATATTCTAACAAGCTGGTGGTGGATTATAATGATAGCATTCAATATACTAAGCCTAGAACAGATCCTTGTGGAACCCTCCTCAGTTCATCTTAGTAGTTTGACAGTGAAGCACCAGCAACTTCTCTGTAAAGAGAATCCCCAGATATTTTTGTCCCTGCTTTAAAATAATCTGGACTTGCTCATGTAATGTGAGATAATGTAGGAGTCTGAACAAAGCCTGACTATAGTGCCTATATCCTTAAAGCTTGCTACTTTGCATAAAAAGATTTTAGATTGTTCTGATATGATATAAACCTGACAAATCAGTTAATACTTGCTACATTTGCTACCTACTCATTTACTCCTTACTCATCTGGAGTTCCTTTAGTTGCCCTACAGAAAGACGGTTCAATTTTTTGGTTTACTAAATTCCCACAGTAAGAATTGACCCATCATTCCACAACCTTTACTTTTGCCATTTTTTCAAGTCCTACATATGCACTTTTCCAGCCTTCCAGAAGTTGATTCACCGAGGCACATTCTTAAAAATGTTAAGAAGCTACTGAGATTGCTTCCACAAACCAGAAAAGAATTCCATGAGGGCTGGAGAGTCAGAAAAATCTAAGAGCACTTAAAGCAGGTCTCTTGTTCTTCTGCTTTGTCATTGATGTTGATTGTAATTGCTGTTTGAACACCATTGGCTATGTAACATACTGAACAGCAGACTTATGACACAGTCCTGCAACCCTCTTTCGGGAGGGGCAATAGATGACCGAACTAACCTCTCCATTAAGCTTCCAAAGTTAGCACATAGATCTAGAAACTCTGTCTCAGCTCTCAATTTCCAACGTACCAAGATAGATCCAAACCAGACTCCAATAATAATTTCCAACTCACAGAAGATATTTACAGATGTCCAGATAATATTTTCCTGAACTATTCCTCCTGCTCAGAATGTGAAATAACAAACATTCTTAGCTAGCTTTTTAACAGAAATGGAAAAATTAGGTAGTGCTAAGGGCTTGTAACTCAAACTTAGCTAAAGAGGTTGCTCAGTTCCCATATAACATTTTTTTTCTCTTTCTTTGAAAATATCCAAAAACTATATACAAAACAATTAATTTAAAAACTAAAATACATTAAAGGAATCAAACAGTCTACAGTTAGGAACCACTAGATCTGTGATTTTCCATGTAATTTTAATTTGTGCATGAGTGACTATTTTCAGTATATGATTATTTTTCAGAAGATAACAGCCTCATTTGTTGTTCAAGAAACAAAAAATACCCCCAAAATCCATACTAAATCTGTTGGTACAAAGGACTTCACCTAACCCAGCCTAAAGAGCCAACAAATAATTCTATCACAAAGAATCCTATGAAATGCAGACAAATAAAATAGATATTCAGTGAAGAACTTCCTGAAACAAATCTGAAAAAAAAAATAAAAAAGAAAAATAACAATAATTTAAAAAAAAAAATGGACACAAGACACAGAAGACTTAGGGCATAATATGTATGGATTCATCATCAAATAATTAATTATATTAAAAGATTTTAAATCAAAATATATCAATTACAGTACTCAGATGGATATTTTCAGGAAAGAAATGGAAAAAAAAAATAAGGAAAATAGAAAAAGAAAAAAGCTCATAATTTTTTCAGTTGATGCGTTTGGGAAAAGTGAATTTCTGGAACTTTAAGGTCTGTGGCTGGGCGGATATTTTGAACAACTGAAGGTGGAGTTTGTATATGATCTTGAGCATGTTTGTCCAAGAAATTGTAGAGTTGACATCAGCCTCATCTTAGCTCCCACTGTAAGCAGGATGTGAGAACATGCCCTGAGCAAAGATACATGTTCCTGTTCCAGTGGTGTCAGAGGGAGACGAGGCAATGAACCTGACTGCAAATCACCATTGAGAACACTTGGCAGTTCTGTTTTCCAGGTCCCTGACTTATACCTGAGTTTATAACTGTATAAAGTGCAGTAGACTTATTCCAGACATCCATCTCTCTTTGCTGTATGTCATATTAGTTGACGGAGGTGTCCCAGTGCTCCCCTTGCTGACTATACCCCTCCTAACTTTTTCCTATTCAATCTATATGACATAACATCTGCTTTGGGGAACAAAAAGTGTAAAAAGTGTGTGTGTGAGAGAGAGAGAAAGAGAGAGAGAGATTGAGAGAGAAAGAGAGAAGCAACAGTGTGAGAGCACAGGCTTGAGCATTGTCCTGTGACTATCCAGAAGGGTCAAGTGTCAGTGCAGTCCCTGATACAGCTTTTACCAACTGATTGTCCTCTTAACAATGTCTGGCTATCATGCAGGAGGTATATCAGTCCAAGGATGGTACAATAACAAGTTTGAAAGTACAAACCCTGTTGTACAGAATGGAAAGGGGTGTGTTTAACTGAGTGTTACACTCTGTTTTCCTGTGCACAATAGTCTGTCACATGGTACCAGACCCTATACTGGACCCTAGTATAGCCTGAGGAGACATTGCCACTTAGAGTATTATGATATCTAAACCCTTTCCTTCACCCAAGCTCTAGATAATTTGGCCATGTATCTATGAAGCCATGCTTAACACCATGTATATATACTTGCAGAAAATTCAGAATTTTCTGTAATAGTGGAATAAATCTACAAGAAAGGTACCAGAAAAACCCATTGTACTTTGCTTTATATGAAACATACAATTAACTCTTCTGGCAAAAGAAGAAGGGGGGTAGAATTTGTCAAACTTACTTTCTTGCTGTCTCTTATTTTTGGGGTTCAATACAGTCAAATATATTATGTAACATGAAGAAAACTCTTCAACTTTTTCTGTTATGCAAGTTAGGGAACGATGAGGGGGTGTCTTTACACTCTACAACTGAAAATATACAAAAAAGTCATTCTATATATAACAAAACCTGCTAGTGGCTGGCAAAAAAAATGAAAATCATATATGCAGAACTTTTTATGGAATATGCACAGGTACTTGCTTTGGCAGCAGATTCACTCTCATGTCTTCCATTTTCTACATCTGATGCTCATCTTTTCAACAAAATCAGTAGCTCAGGAATGACACATAAAATTCCAAAACCAAAGTTCAATACCGATTGGAAACTTCAGGATGTAAAAAAAAAAAAAAAAAAAAAAAAAAAAATATTTGTTTTTTGTTTATCTGTCATTTCGTGGTGTTTTGATGTTTTTTGTTGTTTTTTTTTTTTTCTTAATAAAGATTTTATTGAGCTTTCCATAATGAAAGACTATAACCAATTAGCAAAAGTATTATCATGTGTATTTAACTTCTGTAATTTACTTGAGCCAATCTGTTTCTTTTTCTAATGGGCCAAATAACTGTAATTTCAGGTGCAGTCAAACAGGTCTTTGGGAACATTAAACAGAGGAAGCAAGAAATTAGAAGCACCAGAATAAATTAGGTAAAATTCTAAACAAAGACTGAAAAGAATACCAAGTCCTGATTACCAGCAAAAACTGATCTGCTATATACATGGCAATTCAAAACTTTAGAAGTATTCATGAGTCAGCAATTTGGGGAATCATATCATGAATCTAATGAGTTTATTCTCACATGAGACCTCATGAAAAAGAAATTGGTCTGTGGAAAGCAATTCAAGAAAGTCAAAAACACTTTAAAATATTTCCAGACAGACCATCAGCTCTTCCCAAGAGGAATGAGGAACAGCTTTTCCAGGGAAAATGGCTGATTGACATGCTGGTCAGATATCTCAGTACCTCCTCATCACACACCCCAGTGGAGAACATTGGCAGCCTGCTGTTTTTGTTTCTTCGTTGCAATAACCCTGCAACACCCTCAAAAACCTCCACACAAAGGTCCAGCCCTAGGCTGCCAAGGCTGACCAACCTCTTATTGATATATTTTTGCACACTCCTTGGCACATAATTTAAACAAGTCCATTATGCCATGTAAAATTTGGAGGATCTGTGTATAAATTTTAGGAGCAGGATTTGGTATGACTTGTACTTTCAAACAGAAATTAGAATATCCTAGCAAGACACCAGGGACAGAAGATATAAGTGTCAGAACAGTTCAAATACCTTGGTATTTATGTAGATCTAATCTCAATTAGTAACTGTACTACATATAGGGAATTGCTAAATTCAAACAAAAATCATCTTGATTCAAGACCAGGTTGGATAGGGCCCTTGCCAACCTGATCTAGTGGGTGGCATCCCTGTCTATGGCAGGGGGGATGAAGTTAGATGATCTTTAACGTTCTTTCCAACCCAAGTCATGCTATGATTCTGTGATTCTGTGATCCATAACTACCATCCCTGCAACCAATCTTTTACACATGAAGGTATATGAAAGAGAATGTTCAAAAACATATTTTAGTATTTGACTCAGGAACAAGATGTCTCAAGAAACTGCAAGCTTCTGCTAATGGCAGCCTACCCCAGGTCCAAAAAAGGAACTAGAAGATATCAATTTCTTTGTGTCCAGCTAGGCAAAATAAATCAGTCCCAGTGTCTGTGAGTAAGATTTATCTAACCCAATGTCTAATCTAGCCCCTTTCTCATCAATGACAGGGAATAAGATGCAGTCCACCAGGCCTATTTACTTGTATATTTTAAGATTAAATGGATTCACCACATTAATACTCTCCACTGAACTATATACAGATACATATTAGAGGTACATACTACCACCAAACATTTCAAGGTAGCTGAGAAGAATCCATGCTATATCTCCAAACAACACCAAAACTGGAACTGAAATTAAAGATGAGGGGTGGGTGGGAATTTTTTGGTAGTATTGGTAAGGAGATACTCAATTATTCTCTGCTTTCCTAGAAGAAAGAGAGCACAGTGAAGAAGTTTACAATGCTAACAAACCAGCATCAGGCCATACATGTTGTTTTCTTGTATAGAGCTTTCAATTTAGCATCTTTCACAAAAAAATAAGTTATATGTGTGTGCGTATAAAAAATTAAATATAATTAAAATAAAAATAATGAAAAATAAATGAAGATATTCCTTGATCTAAATTTTAGAAACCTGCATTTGGGGAATATATATTATTTTCTGGAAAACATAAGAATTTAGATTTGACTGAAGATGAACAGTAACAGAGCAAAATAAAGGCTTTAATTAATCACTGAGTGCTTGTCTTTCTGACAGCTAAAGAATCAGGAAGCTGCAAAGAAGCAAAGTGAAACAGCATCAATCATCCAGCTATGATAAATAATTTAATAAAAAAATCACTGGGTAACTACAAGGTCTAAGGAGGTAAAATAGAAAAGATAGAAACAAGAAATAAGAGCATCAGACAGAATATGTATGGCTGACCCTATTTATATTAATATTACATAACACTGACGATCTCCACCACATCTATTGCCATGTAGAGCAAAATGTCATATTCATTCACCTGGGAGATAAAAACCACCATGTTATTTAAAGCAGAATATGACAGGTTTGCAATGACATTAATATACTTTTTTAATCATGTTTTGTATGCAATTAATCAGTTTCATCAGCAAACAGACCAAAAGAAAGGAATAATTGTGTTGCCATGATGCAGCACCACAGGCAGGTCCAGCACCCTGCTTGGTGCCCATCACACAGAACTTGCAATCAACCAAAGCCAACAACAGGGAGTGCGGACAAAATTAAGAGTTAACAAATGCCAAGTGATGAACACAGTGAGCAACAACTCCACATCACCAGCAGTGAGACACAATAGACAGTTTTCTGAAAACTTCAACTTGATATTCAGCAGTGGTCAGAATGCTAACCAGACCATTAAAAATTAGTAGCATCAGGCAGAGAATAAAATGGAAAACATTACAGAGTTGTAGCAATCAACTGTATGGATAAGAAATCTTTGCTTAAGCAACTGTAGCTGGGTATTGTTTGGGCATAACTGGGTCTGATGAACCTCTGGTGGTCTGACAAAGTAGGGGAGTATCTGTGGTTTTGCATTTTCTAAGATTTATTTGGATAGAACATGGGCTTAAAGAGAGAGTAAAATGCATATGTTTTATTTCATACCTAAAGGCTTATGAAATGTGATTGTATTGTGATGGAAATTTAAATGAAAAGGCAGGATAATACTCTTTTCCCTCTTTTCACTCTATTTATATAAATATATATATTTGTTGCTGTTTTTATCTTTGTTTGTTTTCCAGAAGATGCTCACACATAATTTTCTCTCTGTTCTGCCTTATAGAGCAGAGGGTCTCAAACCTAAGTGTGGAGAGAAAAAAATCCCATCACTTTTCCAAAGCACCGCAGGGCAGCAACACTCCCAGCAACAGTTCAATGCAAGCCTCCAGCAAGGCAGTGGAGCGGCAGGACAAACTTCCATCGTGAGGTTGCTAGGAAGATCTTGATACACAGGGTTTTTTCCTCCACAGAGAGGCTTCACAGTAAAATGTTGAAATCATCCAAAGGTATGGTGTGCTGCAATTCTGCAGTCAGCTAGTGGCTTTCTCCACAAGAGCTCTTCACTAGGAGTTCAAATGTTCAGCTACCAGTGAGCTTTAGGCAGGCTACAACATCTGCTGCTCTCAATTTTCTGTTCCAAGTCTGCAGGTGAGCTGGCAGCTGGTCTGGCCTGTTAGATAGGAGGGGATGGTTGTGAAGGAGGAGTCCTTCTACTCTAGCTGGTTTCTCCAGGGGTGGTGTCAGCAGAGCCCTCATGCCTGCAGAGATCTTTCTGAAATGATTGTTATGGTCCCCATCATGAATTGAAGACTTCTCCATCAAATCCATTATATTCTGTTCATTTGTGATGGGATTTTTTTTCCCTTTACCTCATGGTATATCCTTTTTTTTAAACATGGTGTGTGATGCCACGCACCTCCCAGCTTCTCCGGGGAACACCAGATGATGTTTTGCAAGGTGGAAGCTGCAGAGCCCAACCAGAGAACAGAGTGCATACCCTGACCCACCTGGAAGGTCAGCATGAATTTTCATCACACCGGGGTATTCAGGGAAGGAGAGAGTCATGGGCATGAGCACTGCAGCTGGGAGGCTCAGGGAGAGCCAAAGGCACCAGCTTGGTGCAGTGACTTGGATGGGATGTCATTGCTGCTGGGAGAGATCACAGGTGGGCACAATCAAATGCCATGTTAAGAGATTTTCTAAGCTAATTTTCATTTCATTTCTGCTAATTATATCTCCTCAAATCGCAGGGTACAACACTCCTGCCTACTGCCCCTTCAGCTCAGGCATCCCTGGCTCAGCCACCAGATGCACAGATCCACTTGTTTGCCTGTCTGCTCATACATCAAACTGTGCAGCCCATTAATCATTTTAACCACTCTTTATTCTGCAGAATACCATAATAAAATCCTAGAAATCAAAGACAAAAAAGGCCAGTGAAACCATCCAACTCCTTCCCCCGCCAACATGGGGCTTCTTCCTGGGGAATATTTCCTCAGTATATTTTTCTTACCTACTTTTTGATGTTTCGGGTTTAGGCCAACAATTCTTCTGCTAGCTCTTCCAATTTGTTAATGATGGGATGACAAATGATAGATTTTGTTTCTGAAGCCCTTCCTTTTCCTTCCGGGGGACTTCTTGTGATAATCCTGTCAGGATTTCTTTCAAGCTTATTTTCATGGGTTGGCAGTGGTGAACAGTAAGTCGTCTCATTGGTATTCTCATGGCACGTTAAGCATGCAATGCTTCAGCAACTCACTTTCCCCACATAAGCTTCCAGCTGCCCTCTGTGCTGTGTGGGAAGAGCTAAACCCTCAGGGCAAAAAGTTATTTCATTTCCTCACCATACTAACCCTTCCAAAGCAGAGAGGCTACTGTCACTGGTACCCAAATATGACAAATTATATGTAGATTATTTTCTGATACACTCATCTATCTCCCTAAGTGTGGTGAGATCACTGAAGGGAAGCAATATGTGATGGACCTGAAACATATTGAAAGTTATGTGTATATTTTCACATAGATCCCTATGAAACAGATTGTCTTCAGAGTTGCTAGGACAAAACTACAACCTCAGTTCTCCACCCCTTTTTTGCACATTTATTGCCTGATTAATAAAATAATCATTACATTCACATGGCTGTGAGCACATTTACATATACAGAGTATTATTAAAAGAACATGATTTACCCTCCCTGAAGCATGCATTAATTACATAACAACAATTCCCATTCCAGGAAATCAGAGTTTAGGAGAAATTTCTCTACAGTGTTGTTAATAGTGATGCCATGTGCAATCTTGAAGACTGGCATTTTCAGATTAATTTAATGGTTTTAGGTACCTTATATCTTTTCAATATCATGAACAGCTATACAACTAACATCTAATACTTAGCCAAAACCAGCTACAGTTTGTGCACTGCAAGATAAAAGGTCACATGCTTCATCTGGCTCAGAAGACAGTACAGAGCAGTTTCCAGCTCCTTCACTAGCTTCTCCATACATCACCATGCTGACATACCATGGCTTTTTTCTCTTCATTTTATGAATGAGGTAACTAAAATGAAGATACTGAAGCAGAAAGCAGAGCCATGTTCCATACATAGGAGAAGTTTTCCAAAGTTCTTTCCCAAAGAACTGAATCTATACACATTTATCATGAATAAACATGCCTCTCCATGTTTAAGCTTTTTACTCAAAATAAAACAGAAACTGTAGGGAACACCTGTGGCAATACAGCTTTCCAGTCTGCCAGTATGGTCCACAAACTAGTAATGTGTCACTGTTCAAGACTAGTGATTGTACTACCCTAGGAAACACTTGCTTTAATTTATTTTAGTCTTGCCCAGCTTGACTTCCCTCTACTTCACCATTTACTTTAATTACAGGAAGTTTGAGCGTAAGCAAAAATTTCATAGGATTCCTTATTGGTTTGTTTTGCTGAAAAATATTTGAATAAATTATACATACTTATATAGTAGTATATAATTAATAATTATATTATGTACACTATAGTTATAAAACTGTAGTACTCTAAATGATAAAAGTTAAAATTACGTGGATGTCTTTAAAAATAACCTACTGAATATTTTTGGTGTTCAGCAGAGGCCTTCAATACACCATCACCTGCTAGTCTGAATGCATTTTAACATTTAAAGAGCCCTTCAAAACTCAGATAACCGAGGAAACTGCATTTGAGATAAACATCCACTCTCTGCTTTCCTGCCTGGTATAAATCTTAATATCCCAGAAATGTCTTTGACTGTAAATGTATAAACAACAGACCACTACAATAATGTAAGTAAGACAAAAGAGTCAAACATGGATGCCTTAAGTTTAATATCAGCATCCATGTTTAAGTAAATGGACCATAATACTCAGAGGTACTGAACGACTGCAGTTCTTACTGCAAGTTCTTACAAGCAGAGAGAGAGGCAGGGATGGGAATCAAAGGAGAGAAAGAGAAGACAAGTATATGAGGCTGCCAGAGAGAGGTTAGATTTATGAACACAGTTATTATGGTATAGTAAATAAGGCCCTACTGTGTGATTTTGTGTCTATACAATCTAGTTGTCCTCTTTTAAAATGTGCTAAATATAGAGTAAATGTACCAGCAAGGAGAAAATGAATTGATAGGCAAATAAGCACAGCAGTAGCTTGCAAGAAATGTAAAAAATAAAACTCTTTAAGAGCTCCAGAAAATATATTGCTATTTTTTCTCACTCCGAAGCCTGGTTGGGAGCCACTCGCCCAGCTCACCAGGGACCAGAAGGGAAGAGTTGCAGAGGGGAGCATGAAATTTGTGCCAGCTCAGGATCAGCACAGGATTTCCCCAGTTATAAACAAGCAGGCTCCTGACTTCAGTGGCTCCTAGTCTCACACTTATGTTCTTCCAGACTTGCCTTCTATAGCCCCGGGCACATGGATTGCCTTGTACCTCATTATGGTGTGAAGTGATCTGAGTACAAACAAGACATCCATAGGAGGAAAAGGGCTCCCAAAGCTCTGCAGGGGGGCTTGACCAATAGTGGCAAGGTGCTTACTTGCTATGCATTTCCTTACTTTTATTTACTTCATCACATTTACTATGCTCTCCTACCAAACATATAGTCAGATCACATTTACAAGCAAACCAGAGGCACACAGGAAGCTTTTCCTCAATCTGTGATTCCACCCATGTGATAACATCAAGCATAAAGCCTGCAGCTGTGAAATGCACTGAGAAATATTTCCCCTGAGAATAAAAGTTTAGCTTGTGCCGTACTACCTGTCTCCAAACTCAGATTCACTCACCTTGCTCCTTTGGAAGGGAGAGATTTATCCTCTATGTTTTCTCCTATTCCTTCAGAGAGAAATCTGCTCCTTCCCTGCTTCAGCCAGTCTGATGCCCACTGACATTCAGCATTCTCTGAAAGCGGACCAAATTGCTACACAGACCAAGTGTCACCAGGACACTAGAGGGGCTGCACCTTTCAACAGTCAAACAGCCTTTCCTTTCACCTTGCAGAAGGATGCTGCAACAGCAACATCCCAGTGTGCCCATGCCATTGATTTGTAGTTAGACCCAGATGCTGGATTTGCCAGCAGAATTTCAGATCAGCACCTAGTACAGAAAGGTGCACAGGTACTTACAAAGTAAGGCAGGTATACAAGAGTTCTCAGATTATTTCTACCAAGAAAATAAATGTATTTGAAACTGTTTGAAAATTCCAGACTAAAAATTTGTTTCGTCTCACTGATAAAGCACATTCTTATCAAACTGTGGAGAGCATATGATAAACACTTATATTCACACCTCGATTCCTAGATTCCTCCAAATCTAGACCCAGGCTTTCTAGACCAAATACTGTTCTTAGTGCTAAGTATAGATGTTCACATTATACTAGTACTAATTGGCTTTGATGACTAATAGACTAACATGACTAACATCAACCTTCCTCTAGGAACTACGTGCTATAGGGCACTATAAGGTAGTCTTAATTTCCACCATTTGAGTTAATGGTGAAGTTGCTGAACCTGAAGTTGCTCTGTATCCAGAGCTGTAAATCTAGAGCCAGAAGAGCTGCTTTTCAGCTTTCATTAATAAAATGAAGATACATTTCTTTTCTTATTCATGCAGTGATTCCTTACCACCCATATCAGCCATTAGTACAAATGACAATGGCAACGTGTCACCACAATTTAGAAAGTTAGAGATCACAGTTCTCCTGAGATGAAATTCACTGCTATGAAAGCCCTTCAGCCATCAATAACAGAGAAAGAAAACTATGAGATTCTGTAATTATACTCAGAAAATCAAAGAGCAACCCCTTTTACAAATCAATGCCACATAACCTGTCAAGAGTCGTTTGCATGTAATCCTATTCTTCCTCAGCCCACAGAGGTCCAAGGGAAATACATCAGTGTAGTCAGGATCTGTTCTGTAGCACATCTAACACTTACAATTCTCAAAGTGTACCTGTGAAAATAAATTGCATTACCAATAAGGTAAACAAAATGTAATTGCAGCAGCCAATTATAACATCATACAACACTGCAGCATTTCATCTTTACATCCTTCTTACTAGAGCTCTTTTCAAAAGACTCTCTCTCACCTTCAGTCCTCCAGCCCAGTCCCTATTATTATTATTTATGAATTGTACTGCAGTAGCAGAGATACAGGACAATATTCAAACCGCTCCTGCTTTTCAATTATGAATGTATGACACTTCTGCCAATAAGAAAGACATTTGTGTAACTAGCTTTTGAAACCAGGAATTGCCACTCAGGCTTATAATGAACTTAACGTTATAAGTCACCAGAAGGAGAGCAGCAGCTTAACAGCTCTTTGATGCAACCCAGGCATATGCAGTATGTGCAGGCCACAGGATACAGTAGAAAGGTCAATGAAAGTGGGGCATTTTGTTTTAAGACTGATGGGCCTTCAAGGAGGAGCAGACAATAGCAAGGACCACTGCGCTGCCAGTAAGTGGCACACTGAGGCTCACTTTCAAAGTGGAGGCATTTCTAGACCTTCTCCCTGCTGATTTTGCTTCCCCTTGTGCTTCCATACAAGGTTCCAGCTACAGATTTTTTTCCCTGAACCTGCAGATAAGGGCTGGGGGAACAAAGTCCCTCCCACTCTAAGTGATGAGCAGGTTTCTTCCAACCCAAGCCCTTCTATGATTCCCTTGAGTCCTTGGACATCAACAAGCAAGTCCAATACTGTTGCTTTCAATACACACACACAGAGAATACCCCAAACCTGAAATGTTTATATAATAACGCAATCAAAGCTGAGGACAGGAGGGTGTACATGGATATGGGGGGTCAACAATTCGGTGAATACACTGACTTTTTCTACAAAGGGTAAGTGTGAAAATAAGGGTATATTATATCGAGAATTCAGAATATCAATGCCAGGACTCCCAAATTCCCACTTGCATTACAAGTGATAATAGTATTATTGCTGACCTAGAAAAACACTTTCAGAAAACAACAAAATAAGCATATGACCTCTTAAGAGATAAAAGACATTATTTTTATGAGGCCTGGATAAACAGGCAAATAGCCTTGGAAGTACAACAAAGAAAAGCAAAGTCGCAAACCTACATCATGTTACAATATAAGAAGTCTAGCACAGTGAACGTAATCTTTTTACATGTATTTGAGTTAGCTTTGCCATTTTTGGCCCTCCTCCAAAAAATAAAAATAAAAATAAATAAATAAGAAACAGAGAAGCCCACAACAGGAAGTGATGCTCTAGCTAAGAAAAATCATCTGAAACAGACACATCAGTTAAACTGCATTGATATCTCATGGTAACATTATTAATCCTATTTCCACATGGGCTTCCTAACCTCTGAAACACAAGTAGCATATGACAACTTTCTCACCAGTGTTTTGAACACAGACAAGATGGAGAGCTCAGAATTCTGGTTAGCTTTTAGTTAGCTGTAATGGATAATTCATTCTTCATCCACTGTACACTTCTACATAGCTTAATCCCTACCTTAAGTCCATCTGGGTGGTTGGGACCCAGCACATCCTTAGGCATCACAATTCTTACTTTGTGGGCAACCTCACAGACAATCTGAATCCCCAGTCTTGTAAAAGAAACAATACCAAAGCTGTTATTATGAACATTTGGATGGGAAGGGGGCAAGGCTTGAGTATATGGACATAGGTAAGAGCAATGGGAAGAAATTAAACAAAGTGAACTTATATGGAATAGGTGTTCCATAGGTATAGGAAATATAATTATATTCCATATAAAGAAAATTCAGTTGTGGGAACTTTTAGAGTAGGGCACAGCCTTCCATGGGAATGATCTATTGCTTCCAACACTTAAAGCCAGATTGGACAAAGCAATATAATTTAGGGAACAGTGCTGCAATAGAAAAGGGACAGACAGCATTGTCTCATATGTCTTTTCCATGTCTAATTTTAGTGGTTATATGATGGCTTTATGTATGCCTCAGGAGCCCTTTTCTACTCTAGAAATGTCTGTCGCTAGTTCTCTGTCCACTTATTAATTCATCCATCCTTTTTTTCACTGGAAGCTTTCTAGAAGCACTAACTCCCCAAAACAAACTACCCAGTTTACATGTACAGGTTTGACACTTCAATAACCACCTGCAAATATTAGCTGTTTAGCATACCACTTGTCTCCATTTGATTTTAGGTAAAAATAATACCTTTAAAAACATTTATGCTATATATTTTAGTGTTGCATTCTAAATCAAAAAAAAAAAATAGTGAGCAAGAGAAAAATGACCTTCAATGACAGGTAATTCTCTGACTACTTGCCTGGAATTCATATGATACATTTGATAATGTTCACTTTAAAGTCGCAGTAAACTGCACATCTATTCCTGGGAAATCTGAGTTTAAATATGAGAGGCAATAAGAGGTATTCAATTTAATTATGATATTAAAAAATAAGTACAATGAAGTTTAGAAAAAATAAACAGCCTTGAAAATTTAAATGGTTGAATACTTTAGTATATTATTTCATAAGTTATGTAATATTTTAATGTTGCACAGTATTTCTTTTCTTCGTCCCACTCCCCTCTCCCCCCTCCAAATGGAGTAACAATTCAATAGAGTTTAAAGAGCTTTTCTTTTGCTGTAAGAATGGCATACTGAAGAGGAACAGATTTCCTTGACAATCACAGCTCCACAAATGAGGTTTTCACAAGTAACACAGAAAAAGTGAAATTTTCTCCATACAGGGAAACAGAAACACCTTTTAACGGTTTCCTAAGTATGTTTTGGTCTGTACCAGCACCACCTCTGGGTCCAGATACACATGCGACAGCACTGTCCTCTCTTTCCTTACCCTGCTGAATAAACCTTATTGCCAAGGGCAGCTGGAAGTTGGCTGCAGCAATGCAAACTGGCAAGGTACTTCCTTCAGGAGCTCAATGCCTGCAAAGCAAAGCAAGTCAGGGTACTCCTGAACCTCCCTGCAGCTACTCCTTGCTGCCAAAATGACCCCGTGGATCTGTGAAGCATAAGGTAAGGCAACCTTTAGGATGCTACTAGATCCAGAGATCAAAGCAGTTCCTGGCAACTCTGGAAGAAGAAGAGAGGTAAAGAGAGGGTAAACAAACTGCTTTCACTCCTCTTTTGGTGACTAAGCCCACTTTGGCATAAAGGATGAGTTTATCTGTAAATATCATATCATTCCTATTATAAGGACAAAAACGGAAGAAAATTTGCTTCCGCTAGCCTGGAAACATGTAATGCTGTTCTGTCTCAGAGTTTCTACCTCTCCTTCCAGCTCGTTCTTTTTTTTTCTGTTCAATTGCCAGGCAGAGAGAGAAAGATCACTAATGAACCACAGCTTCTGTTCAGGTCATTAGCTGTACCAGAGAGAAAGTTAATGAACCCTAGTATATAAAGACAAAATCAGGTTTTCTTTAATAGTTTCCATACCAAGAGCATCATTTTCTGTTAGTGTAATCCCTGGATGATTTAGTTTTGAGTCCCTTTTTTTTTTTTGCTCCAGCCCAGTTTTGGAAGAACGGCGCGACAGAGAACATCTGGTCATTAAGCGCATACAGATGATATTCACTTGCTGTGGAGGAAACACCAGAGGTAGCCAGAGAGGGAGAGGAAAGTAAACCACCTAGTACAAGAAAGCCTTCAGGGCAAATCAGAAATAAAAAGTGGCAGCTTGCTGAAGCATTGTCCCACACACTCATTTACTCATTTCAAGAAAAAAATATACAAACAAACAAACAAAAAGATGAAAATGAAAAATACTAATTAAAAATAAAAAATAAAAAATAAGGATCTCCTGAGCCCCTATTTTTCACTGAGACTATCTTTTCCTTTTATGGTCTTTCCCCACTTATAGACTAGCATTCAGAAGTCAAAGACTTGCATACCCCTTGAGCTTATCTGAGTGATTTTAAAGGCTTAAGTGTACTTATCTCTCATTGTGCCTTGTGGGAGTAGGAAAGTGCTATTCCCATTTTAAGAGGTTACTTATGATTTTCCAAGCAAACCATAGTCAAGCAGGTACATTCCTTCTAGCTCTCCAGCACCTTAATCAGAGGAACAGCCATTCGGTTCTTCACAGCTCCAGCAGGACAAAAAGTGTATATTGTATCAGAGAAATTAACCTCCTCATAGAAATGTTTTGTTTTCAATAGAAAAGAAACTTGACTGAGAAGTTACACAAATCAAAGCTATAGTAGTATTGCAGCAAGAGAACTTAAAATACCTGGGAAAGTCCCATGAAAGCAAATATAGGTCCAAAGCTTAGTAACAAGGGACAGGAAGATCCTGGGAAGCTCAAGAAGCTTCCTTGGTGCCTGAATTAACTGTACTGATGAATCTTCTTCATTATTATTTTTTTTCCTGGCAGTTCTTGTACCCAGCACTTCCACTGGAACACCACCTGGACCATTACCTTCCTCATGGTTACAAAACCTATGTTATCTTCTAGCCTAGATTTATTCACAGATGAATTATAGATATTGACCTATTTGTATAATTTAAATTCCATGCTACACACAGCTTGTAATCAGACTTCATGATGAAATGAGGTGCAATATAATCTAAAAATTGTGGATTAATATAATCCAATGTTTTCTGCTTCAATTTAAATTTTCAGATTCACCTGTCTTCCACTCCTAGAAAGCTCCTTCCTCCATCCCATCACTGAGGTCTTCTGTAGAGAATAACTACAAGACCAACATGTAAAAGAAACTTTCTCAAACTTTTAAATAGATACTGACTGAAAAACAAGTTACTCTACAACAGCTCTCGCAAGAAACAACCATAAGATCATAGAATCATGGACTCACATAGGATGGAAAAGACCTTCAGGATCACCAAGTCCAACCATCAGCCTGAATTCTCAAGTCCCATCACCAAACCACATCCCTCAGTGCCACATCCACACATCTCTTAAATACCTGCAGGGATGGCAACTCCATTACTTCCCTGGGCCACCCGTTCCAACACTTGACCACCCTTCCTGTGAAAAAATCCTTCCTAATGTCCAATCTAAACCTCCCCTGGTGTAACCTAAGAACATTTCCTCATGTCTTATCACTCTTCATCTGGGAAAAAAGACCAACACCTCCTTGCTGTGGCCTCCTTTTGGATAGCTGTAGAGAGGTCTCCCCTCAGTTTCCTCTTCTCCATACTAAAATACTCCAGTTCCCTCAGTCACTCCACACAGGTTTTTTTTTTCTAATCCTTTCACCAGTTTCATAGTGCTTCTCTGCACATGCTCAAACAACTCAGTGTCATTCTTGTAGTGTGGGGCACCTACCTGAACACAGTATTTGAGGTGTGGTCTCACCAGTGCTGCGTACAAGGGGACACTCACTCCCCTACCCTGCTGACCACACCATTTCTGGTGCAAGCCAGGATGTCTTTGGCATTCTTGGACACCCTTACACACTGCTGGATCAAGTTCAGCCAGTTGTCAACCAGAAACCCAGTGGTCTATACCACTGCATGGGGTAGTTACGACCCAGATGCAGGACCCAGCACTTACCCTTGTTGAATGTTGTATGAATGGCCTTGGCCAACTGTTCTAGCCTATCCAGATCCCTCTGCAGAGCCTGCCTACCCTCAAGCAGATCAACACTCCCACCTAACTTGCTGTTATCTGTAAACTTAATGAAGATGCACTCAATTCCCTCATCCAGATCATTGATAAAAATGTTAGCCACTGACCCGAAGACTGAGTTATGCTGACAGTCTCAGTTGGTGTTAAGCACACTTTCTACAAATCCTATTATTAAATATCAACCAACACTATGGTACCAACCAACTGAGGTTCCACCCAGTTTTGTAGCATACCTGGAATATTCACTGCTCCAGCCTGAATCTTTCTTCTAGAGAAATGGATGCAGCCCAGCAAACTGAACTGCTACATCCCTCCCTCAATTTTCCTCCTTTAGTGAATAGCTTTGAATTATGACAGAAGAAACACTGTGTTTCACAACTTGTTCTAGCCCTGAAATGCTGCAACCTCAGTGTTAAGGAAATGGACATTGTGAAGAAGGAATTTTGTTGCCTTTCTCTTTCATTTCCTGACCTTATCCTCCTCAGATACTTTTGTTAATAAAGAGCAAAGACTTGGGAAAGCCTAGCTGGTAGTGTTTGCACGCAAGCACCATTCCACTAGCATTAGCTTTTCATCAGTATTTCTCTGGAGTAGCTAAGCATGGTATTTTTATCCAAAGGCAATTTACTGGTACAGAAAAAGTACAGCAGACAATGCATTCCTACTCTATTATGCATGAACACCCGGTATGTACTTAACTTTCCTCTCCATCTTATTTATCGCACTGTCATTAAACCTGTGTCACTATTACTGTTCTTTAATACATGTCAGAATAATGTGTTCATATCAGGTCTCTCTCATCTACTGATCTAATAATATACTACCTAAGCATTTTGGTAATTTTAATACAAACAAACAAAAAGGGTGTAGGCACAATATTCTCAGGAAAATAATGTTCATGTTTCAGCATAAACAAAAGCCTTCCTTTTTTCAAGTAAACTTAATGGTTCAGCACTGCTGACAGAATCATTCAGTGATGTCCAAGTTAGGGAAATGCAAGCTAATTAAAACTCGTGGTTAGAGAAGCCCGGTTGGCAAATATTTGTGAATATTTATGGGTTTTTAGGAGGAACTGCTGTGCTGAATCATGTGAAAAAAAAAATAAAAAATTGTTTGGAGTCACAAGAAAGCACATTATTTTCAGAGTATCTCTCTAAGAGTGGTACCTCCTGGCTCTGTCTGACCTGGTGCACTAGAAGTGCCAGAGCGCCATCAAGGAGATGAACTCGACTGCCCACGTTATGAAATATCAGGTAGGTCTATGTTACAGTTTTAGCTCAGGACAGCTAACAGCCTCCCAAAAAGAGCCTGGGAGAAACACAAGGAACAATTCCTGATACACAGCCCAGGTGCAAAACCTCCTGTTTCAGAGGGAGAGCAAGTTTAACAGCATTTCCACCCATTTGGCCTCTGCACCAGAGAACAGTCCCAGGCATGTTTAATTTATTAGTATAAACATTGCCTGGTAGTCTCCAGCTCAGCTCTTGTCAGATAAGATGGTGGTTGTCAGACTTGCTTGAATTTACTTCCTTCAAAACATTACTTAGTGTCAGGGCTGCACAACATCCAAAATTGTATCAGGCATTTGAAGACAAAAGGGATGCGGGGTTTAGGTGATGTGTTTAACAAGGGCTCACCACACCGTTTTATCATTTTATCATTTGTCAGTGCAGAAGAGGAGGCATGTAAAAAATCACTAGAATGAGCAAGGAGGATGAATAAATTAAGTAAATTAGCATGAACAAGGCAGCTCATAATCCAATTGGAGAAGGTGATTATATATCATACTCAGCTACAGAGAAAACACAGGCAGGAAGGACTCAGTGTGGAAACATAAACCCCTCTGCTTGAAAGAAATTTGTGGGCAGAAAAATGAATTCAGAACAGCATTTTATTAGCAGAATTTGCCTCAACTAAACTCTAATAGATCTAATCAGTACAGGAGATGAGGACAGGAACCATGTTGTTATTTTCCAGGATGGTGAAGGCATTGTAAACAAGGGAAGTGATTGAATATTTTTCACCTTGTTAAGTCCCTTAACAAGCTGGCTGATTATATACTGTACCTTTAAAAAGAAGCAGATAGGGAGACAGTCTAGTAGGAGAAAAATAACTAGTGGAGGTTGTATGAACTTTAGAGATGTTTGCAGATATGTGGTAAAAGTGTCAACTCTGACTGCATTTCAAACATGAACAGTGTTTTTTAGTTACAAAATTGACACCATATTAAACTTTAGAAGCACCAGATGAATCATATCTCTAGAGCAATGTATTATACTAATAAAAATGGGGATTTCAATTCTGAATGTGACTTTGCAACACCTATGCAACATTAGTTTTCTGCTCGGCCTTCATTTTTCCAGAAGCTACATTTATTTTAACGTTTCAGTATTGAAGTCATGATCCACTCATTGGTATAGTTAATGCTGGAATTTTGTGTTTACTGAAACCAATAATTCATATAATCACTAGGAACAGTACTAATATTAATAATCATGATAATCAGCATCATCGCCATGATGGTACAGCCAAAATACCAGTGGTCATTGGGCTGCAGTCTGCTGCACACTGTTTAATGGATGTTGAAGAACACAGCCCCTTTCTCAGCCGTTTGCTCTTTAGTAGAGAAGGTAATAAAAAAGGTAGGTTATAGTAGTATTTTCGATGTTTGGCCAGAAGACTTCATATACATATGATATATACATATGCATATATCGATCTGCTTGAGGGTAGGAAAGCTCTGCGGGAGGATCTGGATAGGCTGCACCGATGGGCTGAGGTCAACTGCATGAAGTTCAACAAGGCCAAGTGCCGGGTCCTACACCTGGGGCGCAATAACCCCAAGCAGAGCTATAGGCTGGGAGAGGAATGGTTGGAGAGCTGCCAGGCAGAGAAGGACCTGGGGGTGATGGTGGATAGTCGGCTGAATATGAGCCAGCAGTGTGCTCAGCTGGCCAAGAAGGCCAATGGCATCCTGGCTTGTATAAGGAACAGTGTGACCCGCAGGGCTAGGGAGGTGATCGTCCCCCTGTACTTGGCTCTGGTGAGGCCGCACCTCGAGTACTGTGTTCAGTTTTGGGCCCCTTGCTACAAGAAGGACATCGAGGTGCTTGAGCAGGTGCAGAGAAGGGCGACGAAGCTGGTGAGGGGCCTGGAGAACAAGTCCTACGAGGAGTGGCTGAGGGAGCTGGGCTTGTTCAGCCTGGAGAAGAGGAGGCTCAGGGGCGACCTTATCGCTCTCTATAGGTACCTCAAGGGAGGCTGTAGCGAGGTGGGGGTTGGCCTGTTCTCCCACGTGCCTGGTGACAGGACGAGGGGGAATGAGCTTAAGTTGAGCCAGGGGAGTTTTAGGTTAGATGTTAGGAAGAACTTCTTTACTGAAAGGGTTGTGAGGCATTGGAACAGGCTGCCCAGGGAAGTGGTGGAGTCACCATCCCTGGAAGTCTTCAAAAGATGTTTAGATGTAGAGCTTAGGGATATGGTTTAGTGGGGACTGCTAGCATTAGGTCAGAGGTTGGACTCGATGATCTTGAGGTCTCTTCCAACCTAGAAATTCTGTGATACTTATATACACATGTCATTCAGCCCCTACAACAGGGCTCAGTTCCTTCAGATGGCTGTACATCATCACAGTTCTGCAGTATGACCTCCCCTGAACCTTGGTTTCTCTGTGCATATCATACAGCTCTTGGTTCTTGGTTCCCAAAGATTCATGTCTGAATTCCCTAGAAGTAATAATAAAAGCAAAGTATACATGTGAGGTGCATTACATGGAATACATATCATAGCAGAAAATAAAGAGGTTTGATTTCAGTTGAGTATCCCAGTAAGTATTGACTTTTAAAAATTCCTGAATCATGACAAGGTCCATATTTTCTGTCAAAAACCAGAGCCAAATTCACAAGGGAACTGCAGCCAGAAGCTTCTGTTAGATTCAGCAGGAAGTGTATTTGTTTGCTGGGTATGGACTTGGCTCCATATATTAAAGATATAATAATATTTAGCTGAAAAGGTTTCACAGATCTTGAAATGTTTCCAACCATAAGCTTTCTAAAATCATGAGTCAAGCCATGAAAACCATGAGATTGGCTTAAAAGTATTTTCGCTGTTTTTTTTTGCAACTTAGTAAACATAGTTCTCCTCTCTCCCTCACAAGTTCCTCTCCAAGAAGCAGGGTTATAAACATGTTTCATTTCAAAATTAAATCAGAGTCTCTCATACAATTTCCCAATTCCTCTGTCTACAAGAAAAACATTCTAAAAGTCAGGAAAGTCTCCCCTGCCCCTCAAAAGCAGAGTCATCATGTTAAAACTGCCTGTCAGGATTAGCTGTGGCCTGTGCTATCTACCAAATTGTTCACAGACACTGTTTGGAAAAATAAGTATTCAGGGCTTCAATATTCAGCATTTGAAGTTAATCCTAACAGATAAGCCTTTACTCACAATGGCTATACTGCTTGCTACTACTCGCACAAATTATCCTTTTCACTACCTCTACTCAAGTAAATGAAGGACATCCATCATTTGAGTTCAAGCATTGCCCTACACCCATCTTTCCATGGTACATGCCAGTTATCTCACACCGTGGCATGGTTTTGTTCCATGCCAAATAACATTCTTGCAGACAATTTCTGCACGCAGTCTGGAGAACAGTATAGACCAGGACTGATTCCCAAAAAACAGACTTGTTGCAGCCAAAACTATTTTTTGGGATGCTAAGAGATTTTTTCTCAGTATGAACACGAGGTAGACCTAGCCGGTAGGTCTGAAAAAAACAGATAATTTCTCACATTTTATTTAGCAGTGTACCTGTAGTTATTGAGATTATATATATATATATATATATATATGTAAAGTGGAGCACTCCAATTCAAAGGAAAAAACACAAACTTTGTGAGTGTTGATATTACTATGCACATGAATGCTAAAGCACTAAACAATACCTTTAAATAGTAATAAAGGTACTTATGTCAGCATCTTCACAGTAGCTAGTACAAAAGTCATCTCCTAACAATTTTTTTCCCAACATTTCCAAGGATTAATTACAATGAATATGAAAGTCTTGTACTGGAGAGGAGCTCTCCCTAACCACTTGCAATTATCTGGCTTTGCAAGCCCTTGAACTCATCAGCTCATCAGTTGTCAAGAAAAAAACTTGTAAACATGAGTCCAAAAGTAAGAATATACCATCCTAACACCTGTAGTGGTGTGGACAGTCCACCATCTTCCAGCATAATGTCCTCCAGCATTCGACTTCTTGAAGACAGGATATTTCCCCCAACTACAATTCCCCCTGTTGCTACAATTCAAGTTCATTATATTTTATCCTACCTACGGTGAACACACAGAACTGTTTATTTCATTTCATCTGTGCAGCAACCTTTTATGTATTGGAAGGTTGTTTTCAGATCATCTCTCTAGCTCCTATCAGTCTTTTCATGATAAGACAAACCCATTTTTCCAAGCTTGCAGGCTTATTTTAAAATTTTCATTTATTTCTTCTGGATATTCTTTAATAGATCCACATCTTGCCTGAAGAGTGGTGTCCTGTTGAAAGCTTATCAGCCCTGAGGAGAAGATTACAGCTTGGACACAACATTCCCATTTACAGAGCTCAGAGTAATAGCTGCTTCACTCTAGCAAGTTAAACTTTCTGTCCCCATTGCATTATTTTACATGGTCATTTTATTATCAATGTATTTAGAGAATGTGCTTGTTTATTTTCTCCTGTCTGTGTGCTAAACTTTCTGGTTCTGTTCATACCTGCATCATGCAATTGGTTTTTGTCCTAATAGCTGAGAGTTTGTTTTTTTGTTGTTGTTTTTTGTTTGTTTGTTTGTTTTGGTTTGGTTTGGTTTTTGGTTTTTTGGTTTTTGTTTTTTCTTTCTGTATGATGACAATTATATGTTCCTATTTTGAGAGATATCATAATTTTGCTAAGTCTCTATGCTTCTCATTCAACAATGCAGTTCGGTGTAGTAGTGTTACTTCTTTAAAATATGTTGTGTTTTTTTTTTGTTATACTTTCCAGGAGACTTTTCTGATGAATTGTAAAATACTTTATTGAAAACCTTATTTTACAATTCTCCTTCCTTCTACTCCTATAAATCAAGAATTCAGCATTTAATAATTTTGATCACCCAAGATGCATTCTTCCTTCTTTTGCCCAAGTAGTCCTTTCCACTAATCAGGATCCAATCTACAAAAGTCTTCTTCCTTCTTCTTTCTCTGCCTTTAGAAACAATTGTTATCATCAATAAATTTAAATAAGCCTTTCTCCTTTTGTATATTCCTTTGTTGACTTGTTTGTGGATAATTTAAATACCTCATCAATGAAAATTACTGTGCATAGGACAAGCATATGAATTAAAGGCTCCAGTCTCTGGGTTTTGATTTTGATCTAGCACACAGCTTTCTTCCTGAAACATCAGTGCCAAATGACAGTTATTAGCCAATTGTCAGCCACTAAAGAAGAAAGTCACCCTCTAAGTAAATTCTTCTTTGTTTTCTCTATGAAAAGGTGAAGTTCACAGACTTTGAGGTATCAGACATTTTTCTTCATTTGTATGAGCCCCTTTGCTGAAGGCAAAAGCGTAACTGGTAAAATGGTATGGTGTGCTGACACTTTTATCAGAAGTACCTCAGCCTACTGCTTACTGTGTGCTTCAGGATGAGGACAGTGCAAAGGAATGAAAGGTATAAAAGGAAAGTAATGGAAGGAGAAACAGAGAGCAGAAGAGGACAAAGAAGCTAAAAAAAAAAAAAAAAAAAAGGAAGGAGTCTATTAGCAGGCTGAGAGATCAAAAGATAGATGTGAGGGGAAATGAGCTTTTTTTCATAATGTTATTTACATTCTCAAATGGGAAAAAAAAAAAAAAAATGCATTCTCAAATGGAAAAGCAGCCCTAAACTACCTACAAGATGCATCTTTTCCTTCCACTTTCTGTTCACTTTCTGTAGGCACACAATTAAAATATCAATCACCCAGCTTTCAAATAGTTTATACCAACATTTTTTGTGATTCCCAAAAATACATCTTTTCTTCCCTGTCTTCTTTTTCCACAGCCCTCAGATAAATTAAGATATGCTTCTGCTGAGATTTTAAGAGTTTGGCCTCCTTGAACATCTGAACTTTTTCTCAACAGCTTGCTGCATTCTCAGTAGTTTAACATATGGGTAGACAGGAATCCGTAACAAAAAGAGGCTTAACCTGGTTTAAACATAATATTGTTGTAGAGTGCTGTGCATTGTGCCTGGAATTGAAGGAACAAGCCAACAAGCAGGTTATTCATATTAAATTATCTCTGTAGGCTTAAAGAAATTTGCTCAAAACCATGCAGAAACATAGGAAATAATATCTAAAATGCTACCATATGCAGTTCTGTGCCTAATTTTTATAGGAACTTGGTTGCTAACATGTGACTGCAAGTTGTTCCAATATGTATGTCAAGAATGAGCAGGATCATATGGTTTGTTTCTCATTTATTTAAAATGCAATTATTTTAATTAATTACCGTATTGTAATTTCTCCAGAGGTATACAAACAATGTGCAAGAAATAAGCAGAGTATACATATGCCAAATGGAAAACAAGGTAATACAGGAAAGATTAAAAATGCACAGAAGGGGAATTTAAGCACACAAAAGCAGAGAGTAGAAATAATATAACTGGCAATGAGCAAGGAAGGCAGCAAAGGGAGATGGAATATTTTTGGTTATAATGGCTCTCTATTTCTAGTGTCAGTGTCTCACATCTGCTGTCATAGACTAATGAGAGCTGAGGCCGCTATAATGCTGACCCAGCCACAGGTAGATGATTTATAATGAAATTGTATCTGCATATGGAAAGGTGTCATAGCTATCAGCTAAATCTTCAAGGTAAAACAGTTTAAGATACTATACTTCAGGAAATGTTCTTAATTGTAGGTCTGAGAGTAAAGGAACAGGCAAATACATCTTATATCCCAACCATTCTACCACCAAAAATCTCATATTTGCCTGTCATTTAGAAGTTGGAGTTCTACTGTCCTAAAATAAGCTATGTGTAAGGAACAGATAATACTCAGATATCAAAAAAGAGACAGTGGAATAGAATCCAACACATTCACTGCTGTGATTTGCTTTCTCTACTTCTTGTTAGGCTCTTTCTTGACAGAGATGTAAATATTAATGTTTTTTCCCATATCTGATCACTAATAAGTTCTACACACTGATGTTTTTCTTTCCATTTGCTCTAAGGAGTACAGAAAAATCTACTCCAAGAGATGTGACCTGCTCCACACAAAGTGGAGCAAGTGTCCTGTAGGGTCACCTGCAGTAGGATTTCGTCTGTTAGATAAAGTTCAGGAAGCAGTTCAGATGTTAATTCTACCCAGGGTAATACAACCCAGATTTCTGTGGGGCAAGTGTAAGCTAATTCATTCTCA
This sequence comes from Aythya ferina, assembly GCF_964211825.1. NCBI lineage: Eukaryota > Metazoa > Chordata > Aves > Anseriformes > Anatidae > Aythya > Aythya ferina. Next base: position 111,893,653 of record NC_140298.1, read on the forward strand.
GTACCCACATTCATGCAGACCTTTCCTAAGCAGCTCACACTGCTCAGATTTATTGTTCCAATTCTCTGTGGAGTCACTAGGCTTAGGTGCTCCAGTTATAGATAGTTCATGCTGTACATACAAAACTTAAGCACTTTCTCTATTTTTTTTTAATTTTCAGACAAGTGTCATAAAGTCTGCACTTTTCAAAAAATTAACACAGAGTTACAGCATGATGTGGCATCTGTAGGGTTTTAAATTCCAGACCTTTAATACTGCTGTAAATAATCAAACATTTGTCCTAGAGGAAAAAAATATATATTATTAAACTAGATCTACACTAGTTAATTGATCAGTGGCAGGGAGCATTCCCGTAATTCAGTCATCCAAACTGTTAAATTACTAGAATGGTCCCTGGGACAGTTTTGGCTTGTGCCAACTGGTCAAATTCTAACAAATTCACAGATGTGGGCTGGTAGTTGGCTAAGTCCAGGAATGAGTTCCAACAGATAAGGTAGATGTCACCACCCTGTTTTGGAGGCTAAGAGGATGAAATGGCATGAACACTGCTGAAGCAAGCCACCTAGACATGCAGCAAGAGAACATCCTGACATACACATGCTGGAAGAGAAGCAGCTCTAGGTAGAGTTTCCTGGTGACCTAGCTACTAAAGCAGGAGGCAACTCAAAACTTGCCAGTGCACAGGATAATATACAAAACTTACTCTTTTTTATATCCTTATTTTAAAAAATTATGAGCTATCCAGCCAAGGAGCAGGAAAATCTCTTGTCACCATAGCAGAAAAATAGTGAATAAATAACAATGCGGAATTGATGAGTTTGTCAATAGTCTATTACCTGGGAAAATTTTGTCTAATTGATTCAGCAAAATCAAATGTACCACAAATTTCCTGTGCATCTTTCTCCTCTGCTTTCAAGCATCTTCCTTCTTCACAGCTTTATCCTGTTTCATTACTTTAAAACCATTTTTACAGGTGGACCCTCATTCTGTTTACTCAGCTCCCCCCAGTTCTGCCCCTTAAGAAGGTAAAAGACAAAGTGATATTGGGCTATGACACGAGGAAGGGAAAAAGGCAGCAAGAGTTGAATAAGAAGGAGAGGGATTAGGAGATGGAGCATGTTAGGGTGGGGGAACGACCCATCTTTTGACCAGTGTTAAGGAGGTACTTGAAAGTGATTTGTGAAGGGATTTTTGCAGACATGCTCAAGAATATTTGATCTTAAACACAGAGACAAGGAACAGGGTGATGTAATTGAATGAATGGAATACAGAAGAGCAGTGTAGGACCTCTGGCAGAAGTTTTCTATGTGAAGTTCAAATTGAAAGTTTTACATGGAGCCTGGTAGATTTTCTTGAGATCTACCAACAGATTTTACAGTCCCAAGTGGTCACATTTAGATTATTTATTTGTTTTCCAATGATGTAATGACTTCCTCATGATGCAATGATTTCCCCGTGACTGGGAAGTAAATACTGAATTGGAAAATGTTGGGATGAAGTTACCATCATTGGTCTTTTTCATACTCCTGAAGTTAGATTGTACATTCCTATTTGTATTGTCTGAAATGCCGTGATACAATCTAGCAAAATGAAAGCAACATGAGAAGGGGAACTATATCTATAATACCTGCTGTGAGTTACTGGAGTGGAAAGAAAAGCCTCTTCATCTGCTTTCCTCCTGAAGTGTGTGCATCTTCTCATTCATGTAACAGATGACTCTGAACTGTGCTCTTGCCTCACCAGAAGCACAGGCAGCTTCAGGCAGCAGGAAATGAGTTTTTCAGCCCTTGCTAAGCATTGGCAGATCCTTTGTCAAACACCACAGGGAAAAAAAAATAAAATAAAAAACGTTTTAAACTGTAAAAGACATGCATGTGACAATTACCTTTAAAACAGCTATTTTCCTCTCTTCTTCCCCTGCCCCTCCTCCCCCCACACACACATTTTTAGGTTTTTTGTTTGTTTTTCCCTTGCTTTTAGTGTTTTGTTTTGTTTTGTTTTGTTTTAATTCCTAAAATGGGAAATCACAGAAACTTGAGGGAAACAACAATTCAGTTTGTTGTGACCATGGCTAAGTATATAAAAAATGGAAAGAAAAGAAATAGTGAATATTCAGTCATGCTTTTGTGGAGGAGTATCAGATAGTCTGTGAACTCCACTTATTATTCCACTTCATTATTCAGGGGAAAAAGATATATTAAGAAAATGTGATGTCAAAAACTAGGTCTGTAAGTAACTGAATAAAGTTTGGGGACAATTTTTCTTTCCTTGTAAGTACTCCATTTATAGAAATAAAGGCTTCAACCTTGATGTAACTGACCTCTGAATAAATTATAATCTGAGTAAAATTATCAAGTGTTCTTTTAAAAATTTAGGTATCTATTTATTATTGACCCTCAAAGAGTATTTAGGTTCTTTAAAGATTTCTAGCCAGAATAATCTTTAAAATAATAAATAAATAAAAAGACAACCATAACTATTATCTGCTCAGCTTTAGGACTTCTGTAGAATCAGTGAAACTTGTTAGGTAAATAGAGATTTTTCAAACTGCTAATATGCCCTCTGGCAAAACATTCATTAAGAAAGTGGTAGGAGAGGACAGCAAGTGTGCATAATAAGTAACAAGCCACCATTCATTATTCTAAATACATACAGTTTTACTCATACTTCAAGTTAGAAAAATAGATATTTGTATACTTTTAGGGTTATTTCTTTCTAGTCTCATCTCTCCCCAAGAATGCAAGGTGCTTTACAAATGTTTTGATACCATTTAAAGCAGTTTCATGTGGAGATAGTCATTTGAACTGTGAACAGAACAGCAGCAGTTTTGCCGTGTTAGTGCAGGGTTAATTAGTACACGCAGAGCACTGTGCCTACGCTGCTGATGTCTTTGTACAACTCTGGTGCTGGAAGTAGCATATTCAGACTCTGCTTGGGTTCCCCACGCAAAATTGCATTTTTTTCATATTTATTCTCCCCATAGAAAACAATCAGATTGAGCTGGATAAATTGAGGTGTCATACATAAGATATATTATGTGCTACTTCCATTGTATTCACTCGTAGACAAAGGCTGCAATCCTGCACCTAGTTTCACATAAAAATTTTGGGGGAGAGCATAAAATGATTAATAATAATAATAAAGTTAGAAAACAAAATGACTTTTAAAAGCCTGAAATGATGATCCAAAGTAGAGACTGATTAAGGTAGATGTGGTATGTTTTCTCCTATGTTAAGAGTTGGTGCAAAAAAGAAATTAATCAGCTAATTTCTACGTCCACTAGAAATAGGACAGGAATTAATTGAATTAAATGGTAGCCAGAGGCATAATATATTAGGAAGTATTAGGAAAGATTCTCTTACTGAAATAGTTACATATTTTAATAGATTATGAAAGGAATCCTTCGGTTTATTATCAATGGTATAGACTAGATAAACATCAACGGGACAGAATAGGAAAGAACATATGTCCTTCTACTGTGACTAAATAGATTAGCAAGAAAATACATATACTTTCTGCAACTGTATGGAATGCTTTTGAAGATAAAGGGTGAAGGGTGACTTTAATGAGTCAATAGAAATATTGCTGTCTTCAAATCCAATCTAGTTTAGCCTAAATAATTGCATAAAAGCCATTAGTTCTGTGTAGCATGCTCTTCTCTTGTAGCCGCAACTACCAAACTGACATTGCCACTAATTAATAGAGCTCCTTTTTGAGCACTTTGTAAAGTTTAAGATATTTTTTTGTTCTGTGAAATGATTGAACAACCTTAATGAGCTTTTGATTAGATATTGGTACCATAGGTCTTATATTCTAGGCACCATTCATGATCTATTCGGTGTTTGTAAGATGAGAGAACTTGTCAGCAAAATAGAGAGAAGCAGCTGTAACAAGAAACAAACATCTGAGTTTAGCATTTCAGCAATAACCCTTTTTTTTTTTTTTTTTGATTAGCTACCTTTAATGTTCTTCCATATCACAAGCACAATTTAAAACCCAGTCAATTTGTCTTGTATATAGCAGAAAGTTTGAAAGAACATACATGCTAAAGTCTCTGAATATGCTGCCTACATTGCTCTTACCAAATTCCTACATGTGTGAGAAATCTTTTGTTTGCACATGTATTGAAAGATTATTAGATTGCTGTTGGCTCATTTATTTATCCACTTTGACCATTTTTATATACAGACATGTATGCTAAGATAGCATGAATAATGCTGCAATGTTAATACAGACATAAAGACCCAATCTAGGCAGAATTTAAAGAGCTAAGGTCTACTGAGTCTATGTTCACAGTCATCAGGGGAATAAGGACTTAATGCAGCAGAATAACTAGTCAGAAGTGGTTTTCATTCCATTTAACTGGAGAGGTAAAATGTACGAACATTTTGTTTCTCTCATTTAGATAGCAAATGAACAATCTACTAATATGATCTACAATCTACAATCTAAGAACAATCTACTGGTATTTTCAGAAGAAGTAGTGCCATCTCTTGCTTAGTTATTGTATTAGTATTAGTATTTGGTTAGTTTCAGAGGGACTTTAAATTGTTGAAAGTATTACTCAATGAGAATACAGGAATCCCAAATAGTCAGGCTGCATTAATATAAATTTAATATAAATGTATTGATATCAATATATCAATAAATTCTTTCTTATCTGAACATATAAAAGCATAAGCAAAACTTTGCAAACAAAAAAAAACATTTAAGCAAAAGCATAAGCAAAACATTTTATGTTTTTCATTGTCTTAAACTTCATGTTGCCAAAATCTGTCCTGTCAGCACTTGACTCTGAGTTCCAGTACTTAATTGTATACCAAGTTTAATTTCTTTCTGTAAGTACATTTCCAAGAAGCAAGTCGCTGAAATTATGATGAAAGGCCATCTTCATGCACATTTATGGTATGAATACCTAAGCTGAAGTCAGCTCAGTCAGAACTGAAAATTGGATCTTAACATTAAATTTGGACACAAGAACTGACAAGATTACCTGTTCTTATTAATAACTCTCTGTCTTTGTCTCTTACTTTTTATGCATTTTTATTTCTTTTTCTACTTTGACATAGTCTCTCACTTTCTCCTTCCTTTGTCTTGTTTTACCACATTTTTCTTACCTCTCTGTTTTCTTTCATTCCCTTATTCCTCTTTTATTATTGTAGTCCTTCTCATTTCAAAAGAGTACTCCATTTTGTACTTATACTATTATGTAAACCAGACCAATAATCAGGAGACCAAGCTATAAATACAACATGGAAATCCCTGATAAGGCAGGGTAGAATGAACATTTGTATTACATTAATGTCTTTTGTATTACAATAAGAAAAATATCTTATTATGCTAGGGAGTACAATGCACAGTCTTTTGCTAATATACTATACTGGTCACTAATCCAATGTGAAGGTCATATACAAATTATCTATTAGCTTTTACTATTGCTTTCTGTATCATATTGATAACCCAGCTTCTGACCCAACCTTTTACTTCCCTATTCAGCTTATATTGTAATTGAGGTCATTTCTGAAGAAAAAGAAAATAAATAAATAAGAGAAGTTTACATTGATAAGTTGTTTCTTTTTTTTCCTGTGTCTATGCAGTCTAACTGCAAAGGATTTGCTATTCCACACCTTATTGTTTCTTCATGTATTTATATTTGCTATATCATTTTTCAAGGGTTTTAGAATTGCATTTGCAAATTAAAAAATATAAACAGCAGGAATTAATTTCAGCTGTACAACTGTCAATGGAACACTGTATATTCCAGGACAGTCAAAACTAATAACACTTTTGAAACCTATGATCATCTTTAATTTGGAAGGCTGTCTGATATTAAACATATCAAAGACAGAATTCTGACCTAGTTTTATCATGCTGAAGTGATTCAATGTATACTGTTTTCCTTCACAATATCAAACTTTCTCGATATTTTCCACCATGGAAATAATTTTCATGCAATAAAAATGCATGACTTTAAGCAATGGTTAAGGAGCCTGACCAATACAATCCCTTTTAGTGAAATTATATTTTATTTACTATTGGTTCAATCTTGTACAATATTTGGTAATAAAAAATACCCATCTCTTCTCAAAAAAACACATATAGGTTGCTTCCAAAGAACAAACATTCACGTGCAATTGTTAATATCAGTGCTCTGAGCAATTAATTATTACTGTTGTAGTATAGGAAACTTTATTCAAAGTTTTTCTTTTGTCCTTCAAAAATGATTTAGGTCTTATAGTAACCCTTCTTTTCAAACCTTTGTTTTAGCTTCACTATCTCAAAAGAGGTGTTGAGATAAGTGTGGTTTTGTGTCCTCTATTGCTTTGGAACCAAAAATGCCTGAAAGTACTGGCAAATGGCACCTCTTTTCTGTTATACATATAATCACTGCGTATGCAACATCAGATATACGACAACCAAGTTTAGAGAACAGGGTATACCACTTGAGATCTCAAAGCAATGAAAGCATGTAACATGTATTTTGAAGTCCAATATAAAGTTACAGAAAATTAGATAAATATACAACGTGTTCAAAAAAGAACCCGCCAGGCTATGGTCAATTTTGTCTAGGTCAACCAACCAAACAAGAGGCATTAGATTTCTTCTATTTGGCGTTCAGTGTTATACAAAAAAGCATTAACAATGGTTATGAAGATGGGAATTAATAGTGGAACTCTGAGCTGAGTAAAGAATGTACTAGTAGAAAAGCATTGAATAGGAAAAATTGAGCCTGATGGTAGGTAACAAATGGTTAGCCTTGGACCAATCTTGTTAAATTTTTGTATAAATAACCTTGGCTAAAAAAAAAAAAAAAAAAAAAAAAAAAAAAATTAAGACACAAAGCTAAAAGGCATCGTCAATACTGAAGAGGATTAGGGTATTTCACAAAAAGAACTGCATGGCCCTGAGGATGGGAATAAGTGTAATTAAATTAAATTAAATTTATAATAAAAAGAGGAAGGTCACTGGGGACTATGAACAGAAATTTCTGCTATTGTCTAGGAACTCATCTGTAAGAAGTGACTGAGAAGAGAGGGACACAGGTGTACAAGCTGATCACAGGATGACTGTAAGCTAGAAAGGGATGGCAAGAGTAGAAAAACTCAAATGCTATCCTGCAGTACATCAGTCAAGGTGTTTTCGGCTGAGAAAGAAAAGCAAAGAAAATAAATTCCACTGTTGAGACTTAATTTGTAATAAAGTGTACAATTCTGGTCATTTATATTCAAGAAAGACATGAAACTGGAAAAGACATAGAGAAGAATCACTTCAATAATGAAGGAAACAGAGAGTTAATCAAACAAGAGAAGAGTTCAGCTTGTAAACCAGAGGGGTGTGATTGGTGTCTGTACATAAATCAGGGTAAAGACAAAAGAGAAAGAATTATTTAAACTCAAGGACAGTGTTTGCCACAGCAATAAACAGTCATAAACTGTCTGTTAATAGTAAATTGATAATTCTATTTCCAGAATTCCAAGCTTTAGCCCTTTCCTATGTTTCCAATACTCCCTTTGAAGACATGAGAATTTCAAGAATAAGATATTAGATATGATTTGGTATGCTTAATAACTGGGAAGGGGGGGTGGGGGGGATGTTAAAAGATGTTAAATAACATCAATCCCAGTATTCACCCCCAAGGAACATTGTTCATCTGATCTCCACCTGGACATTGAGTCGTTGACCACAAATCTTTGATTGCAACCATCCAGCAAATTTCAAAAGGCTTTAAATCAGTCCGTACATGTATCTATCTACACGTATGTTTATTTAAAAGAGGAAAAAGATAATTCAGTTAAAGTATAAGTTTGTGAAAGGGAGAGAGAGATCATAACTTTGTGCACTGCCTTAATTATATTTTAACTCAAGCAAATTAAAGCCTAGTATTCCAGTATGTCATTCATGGAGAAAATCTTATTCACAAGGCAGCTCTATTCATGATGGATTCTTGCACATATTCAAATTCATCATAATTTTCTTAGTCTGAAGTTCTTATTTTTATGGAACATAATTAACATTTCTGTAGAGGGGCACCAGTTTGCACACTACAATAGTATTAAAACTAAGCAGGATTTAAGAATAAATGAAGATATTTTTGAGTGGAAGTAGCTCTTTATTCCCTCCAAAATAATACTTACTCTATCATAAAGTTACTTTGCATGGATATACTTAAGCTCCCAATACAAAATAAAAATAAAAATAAAAATAAAAAAGTAAAAATAAAAAAATAAAAAAATAAAAAAAATAAAAATAAAAATAATAAAAAAAGACAAATAAATAAGGTCAAATAGACTTTTGGGGTGTACTTGTAAGGCAGTAAACAAAGAAACATGCACAAAAATATTGGATAACTACAAGTAATAGGTAGTTATACAATACTTGGAGACAGACTGCTAGGATTCTACCCCACCTCATCCTCAGCCGCATTCCAGGCTGGAAGTCAGATTCAAGAAAAATGTAATGATATCACCACACGTTTCTTGGCTGCTCTCCTTTCTACCATGAACCATCATATTTAAAATAAAAATAATATTAAACAAACAAAAATGTCATTTAATGTAAACACAATCCAGATTTCTGTTATAAGCTATAGCTGATGAGGTTGACAAATTTGCTTGAAAAAATACAATTGTCCCCTAATAGGCATAATGCAACTTTCCTACTTATCTGACAACAAACCCACTTTCATTTAATCCTATTGTAGTACATTTATTAAATTTTATTTAAGAAATTCATGGGTGCCCAGGGATTCTGTAGAATATCCCACACTTGGAGATATTGAAAATTTAACTGGGAAGACCCTGAGCTACCTGATCTAGATTTGATATTGAGCCTGCCTTGAGCAGGAAGGTGAATTAGATGACCTCCTGTGGTCTCATCCAGTGTCAATTATCTGTGGCTTTAGCAGAGTCAACAGAAAAGAACCCTTCAGTCTTGAAGTCAAATAATTATGACATATTCATACCAGCTGAACATTTCTTAAACCAGACATATTTCAGTTTCTGTCCTAGCAAACTTTTAGCCATAGATCATAAATATTACAGTGGAAAACACTAGCTGGATACTAACTTATCACGGTTGGAAGCTAAAAGATTATAATAATCTTCTACCAGACCATTACCAAGAAGGTCAAGTAGCTGAACAGTTATCTCATCTCACCTTTAGATAAGTCTTGACCAAAACAGATAGTATAAACTGTCAAAGGGAGTTTTCTAACAGTCTTCAAGGTAAAAGCTATGCTATAATTAAGCAATACTATAATGAAGACATTACGATTAAAATAGTTTAATCCACAGCAGACTTCTCTAAGTTCTCATATCTAAAAATCAATTACAACTTCTTTGAAAGTGCTTTTAACATAGTTGTAGAGGGTGTGGGGGGGGGGGGTAGGGGGGGGAAATTAAAAAAAAAATAGATGATTAGACAGGGAAAGTAAGATTTGCCAAAAAAAAAAAAAAAAAAAAAAAAAAAAAGTAGAAAAGTAGTTTCTGAAATAAGGAACCATGCTTAGGTGTGTGAGGTGCCAGTAAAATGGATTCAGGCCCTAATCAAAATTAAATCACTGCTCTCATATTATATAGGCCTATTTAAATAGAGACCCACCTATAATAAAACAGTGTATCAGTACTCTTCTTAGTGTTAAATGTAATGATTTTGCAAAATTAAGAAGCCAGAAGATATAAAGTAAGGCTTAGGACTGCCAGATTTATGACAGTGTTATTACTGTTGGCAGATCACTTTTCTTTTTAAACTGCAGCTTGTACCAAGTGGAGCTGAAGCATCCCTACAATAACCTCTGCCTGGATCTTGCACAGATATTGACAAATGATTGTAATTTATCAGGAAACATCCTGGGTGTCTGCTGAACCAGGGTTCTGTCTTACTATTGGACCTGCATATCACTGTTGCTCACCTGGTGAATTGTAAGGTCTAAATACTGGTCATTTGGGGTATGCAAAGAAGTTGTTGACATTCTTGTGTCTATCTTTGGCATCTAGGTCATACTGAAAGTAGGATAACTGCACTCTGAAGTATACCTTGTTATTGACTATTACTGATTTTTTCTGTTTGTTAACAATCAGCCATTCAGTGTTCAGTTCAGTATTTGCATCTAAGCTTTTTCATTTAATCAAAAATAGGGCTTATCCTAACAAAAATTATTAATTTATTCCCTGAGTATGAAAGGATATAAATGCATCTATTTATCTGTGTATTTTTAGCTGGATTTATCTTAAGTGCTTGCATTGTTCACTATAAAATTATTGCAGTGTCTCACAATACTTAGGCTCTTGCAGTTTTATTTCTGTAACAGTACAATTTTATTCTCTTAACTCTGCATTAATCCGACTGGCAAATACTAGAATGAAAAAATAAAATAACACAACAGCTGCAAACTCCACAGTCTAACTCTCAATCCTGATCTGCTGTGGGTGTATCATCCTCCATAAAAACACATTAGTCTACAGTGAGATGCAACTTGGACATGCATGAGCCTATGTACATCAGCAGAGTGATACAGGGCTTCTTGTAATGGGGTATTGCAAGCCCAACGTGCCCCTCAATGATGGCTTTTGCCTCTGTCTGAAATGTGAATTCAGGAGTACTTGTGTATAGATATTCACTGCAATGCCATTTGGGTGAAAACTGTCACAAGTACAAGTCATAGAAAAGAGAGCTTTGTGCACCTATTGTATAGCAGTTTTCATGTACCCTGGTCAGATGTTAATTTGGACAATCAGCGTGAACTTACCTTTCAGTCCTGAGTCAGCCTGTGGATCTCTCTGTCTCCCTAACAGCTGTGCCCATTTTCCTTCTTTATGCCTGTAAGGCATTGACGTAATTTATGCTTGAGGTTCAAGTACATATAGAGTTAGGCAGGTGTTACCAAGTAAATGTCGGCCATCGTGATTATCCATTTAATAACAAATATAATTACTCTATATCTGCTGATGCACAGAAGCAGAAGTCTCTTGAAACTCTCTTGAGGCATACATATTTTAAAAGAAACAGCAAATAACTCATCAGAGGCTCTTCCTCTCTAGAGCAGTCCTCAGCAAGACTCAAAAATTGAATAAATGAGATCTTGCTCACCAGGTGGGTTTTTGCAGGCTGTGATGTTGGTTCTTATAGTTCTAAAAAGGAAGTGATAAGCCTCCTGTATTGAATGTGAGTGCTCTACAGACAGGAGGATAGACGACTGAAAAGAGAAATCCCCACAGTGAGGGATTTGTGAGATTTGGCAGAAAATCTACATCACAATGCTGTGCTATTTCCCACAGGGAAGAAGACCAGAGAATTTCTTAAGAGAAAGGCACTATTCCACCACTGCTCCTTCACAAGTGACAGACAGGAGACAAATCAGGTACCAGTACAGACAGGTATCTTCTTTATTGTATTCCTCGACACAGGAAAATCTGAAAGGTCTAAGACACCACCTTCAGCCTCACTGGACTTCAGGTTTATATGCAGAATAAAACTGCAAGTTGGAGGGATCGTGGATAAATCCACAGGGTGAATGAAGCTCACTTATTTTCAGAGCTTTCTAGCAGCTTGCAAGACTTGCAGACATAGCAGAAGTCAGCAGAAGTGAAAAATAAAGCCATCACAAAAGGCTATATTTTGGAACTTACAAATGGAAGCTAAGATATTTTAACTATTCAATTAACTGTGGCTGTAGGATTTGCCCTGTGAGCATTTTAGTTTGTAATCTACACTGCCCTTCTCTCACCTTTGAATAACTTTTTACTCTCTTCCTTTTTATCTGTCACTGACTTTTAAAATGAAGCACAAGACTCTGCAAGTTGCAGGACCACCTCTGTCGCCAGAGAAAGCCATGATGTGTTGTGAGAGCATTAAAGATTCAGAAATAAATTGCAAAGTTGCTTCAGAGCACAGTGAAGCATTTAGCTGCAACTCAGCTGGGTGGAAAAAAAAAAAGAAGTCACACTCCAAAAGAGACAGAGAGCTATCACTGCTTGAAATTATTGAATAATTTATTCAAAACACAAACAGGTCTATTAGAATGAAGGTGATGGTCTGCAGACAGAGGTCATGCAGAAAAGTACAGGGCTGATAACTGTATTTTTCCTCTTTCGCTGGCTATCAAAATACTGGATTGTCTTAAAAAAGAAGCTAGTTACAATCAATCACTTTTATAGCACCTTCACTGTAGATTACTGCTTAGTGTAACTGGATTGGAAAGGAACTATTACATTCAAGCTACAAGTCATGCAAAATGTTTCTTAAATAATGAAGCCAAAATGAGAATGTATCATAGAAGTCCATTGAAAACTCCATTTCCTTCAAATATTTTGCAAAAAGCAAGTTTTTATACTACACATTCTGCTTTACTACACACACAGCTACCTGACAGAGCTCAGAGTAATACAGCTCGAGTGCAGCAGCTAACATGTAGCCATAAAGTAAACGATTAGCTTTCACACCCTCAGTGCAGATCATTTTCAAAGGTAGTTTATGTAGGGAGCCATTAACCCTCAAAGCAGAATCTAAACACCTGGTGCAGTCAAACACTTGTGAAGGGAAACAGCTTTCCCATTCTCACTTAGGCAAAAAAAAAAAAAAGCTCTGTCTCTTCTCTTTCTCCTCTCATGCTCATGCTCTTCTCTACTACTTTTAACTACTGGGTTTCCTCTTCATCCTGAGGAATGCCTTCTATGGAGAGTAAATCTCATTTACTCACAATGCAGGAGAAATTACATAAAACACATTTCAATTGTGTGTACTTTCTTCATCACTATTTTTGATAGCTACCCAAACAGCTACAGATTGCAGAATTACCACACCAGATTCCTTGGCACTAGCCGATAGAGGCTTAAAATGTTTAATCCGCTGCTTGTCTGTGGTAAGCCTTTGTTATTAGCCTTGGGAAGGATCCTTATCAGTCAGCAATCTGATTTAGCTCTCATTCCCAACTTGTTTGGGTGTTTTTCACCTTGTGGGAAACAATTGGTCGAAGTTGTTAAGCTTCTTTTATGCAGAGCTAATAAGTTCTTGGATGTCTAGTTCTCCTTTTTGCTGTGTATCAACATGATCCTGTTCTTGTGAGAAGTGCCAAGGTTTGTCTGTCAGAGCAGGAATTATACTTCTTGCACCACATTTTTCATGGAGTACAGATAAAATCCAACATCTTTTTTGTTGTTGTTTGGTTTGCTTTGCTTTGCTTGGCAAACAGTATTTTTTTTCATTGGTTTCCAGAAAACACAGTCCAAAAATTGTGAAATACAAATATAGGAGGAGAGGCATTTTGAGGTATACACCCAAAGACATATAAATTCTTTTTTACTGTCTTTAGCCTGGCATTTCAGATTAACTCTTTGCAGTAGCACGAGCCAGACTTTCATATATTCAGAATTTTAAAAAGCATTATAAAGGATTAGTTCATGCAAATTTCTGATAAGGACTTATTAATAATTCTAAGAAAACATGTTAGCCTCAATAAAACAAATATTTAAGACATGCATAGAACCTTGTAACCAGCCTGAAACATAGTAAACAGTATTTGTGCATTAAACAAAACCTATTATACACTTAATGTTATCCATTAACATTAAGTTGTGCTTCCACAGCTTCTCTGGGCAACCTGTTCCGCTGCCTCACAACCCTCACAACAAAGAATTTCTTCCTTATATCTAATCTAAAACTACCCTTTTTAGTTTAAAGCCATTACTCTTTGTCCTATCACTACACCACCTGACAGAGTCCCTCACCAGCTTTCCTGTAGGCCCCCTTTAGAATTGGAAGGCCTTGATAAGTCCTCCTCTGAGCCTTCTCTTCTCCAGTCTGAACAACCCCCACTCCTTCAGCCTATCTGCATAGGAGAGGTGCTCTAACCCTTTGATCATCTTGCTCGCCCTCTTCTCAACTTGTTTTAACACATCCACGTCCTTATCATGCTGGGAACGTCAGAGCTGAATGTGATACTCTAGCTGGGGTCTCACCAGAGCAGAGCAGAGGGGCAGAATCACCTCCCTCACCCTGATGGCCACCCTTCTTTTGATGCAGCCCAGGACACAGTTGGCTTTCTGGGCTGCAAGCACATGTTGGCAGCTCACGTCAAGATTCTCACCACCTATGCCTTCCTTCTAAGAAAATCTTATCAAGCAAAAGCTATTGAGCATATATCTTAATTGCAACTGATTTTTTCTTCTTCTGGTGTTTCAAGATGAGTTGAGTTGCCATTTCTTGCTTTTTGCACATGTGTCAATATCTACGGTATTCAGAATAATATTATTTTCCCTTGCCTCTTCCTCTGTTCAGCAGTATATTCTATCTAGCCAGATGTCAGTAATTCAAGAAACCCAACAACTGAAAGATACCCTCTTCTAAAGATCCCCAGTGTGGACACCTACAGAAAACACAGTCACAAATTTTTAGAGCTGAAAGTGATGTAACCCTTTTTGAAAAGGTCTGCATTTTGTTTCATGTTGCAAGTTCTCAGAAAGCAATTTGATTTCCTTGCGGAAATAGGCATTTTAAAGATTTCTTGCTCTTTGATACTATTATGAACTTATTAATTAGTCTACTCTTGAGTCAATTTTCAGCAGTTGTAAACTGGATCAAGAGCAGTGGGATTAAACAACTAAATAAATATTGAGCGAGTGAGGTCGTATTTTAATGCATCTACTTGTTCTGTTATTCCAAAAGAAACCTTCTTAGACTTCAGTAGTCTCTTTGTGGGTTAAGGTGCTACTCAATGAAACTAGGATGATCAATACTGGATTCTCAGTTACCATCAGTAAGTTACCATCTTACTTTATGAGACTGGAATTATTTATGTGTATTTCTAAACAAAGTTTGTACATTGTACATTTGTACAAGTTATTGCTGACACAGTGAGGAATTTCCACAGTGGATTGAAGCCAAAGACGGTTCAGCCCAGTATTTCCCCTTCACTGATAAACAGAACCAGAAGTTTCACAAATCCACAAAATCACGGATGGGCAAGACCATAAGAAATTTCAAGATTATTTCATTCAAAATTTTTGTTCAGAAAATATAGATAGGAGATTTTTTCTTTCCCAAATTAAATACTATTCTTATCACTGAAAGAGAGAAGTTTAAAACTTCAAATGTGAGATTTAATATCCTGTACAGATACTTGGGCACTTTTGTTATACCAGCATGCTCTGGACACCTTGGTTCTTTAACTTTGGCTAGGCTTCCTTTGAAGACCTCCACTTTATACTGCCTTCTTAAAATATCCATTGAATGCTTCAGCTGGTCTTTGATACAATAGAGATGTCAGTAATAGCTTAGTTCCTTGCCTGTTAACCATGTTCATTAATCAACATTTCTTATTTAAAATTAAAAAAAAAAAAAAAAAAAAAAAAACTTTATCCTGAAACTTTATTGTTATGTCTCCTAGCAACAGAATTTCCTCTTAAGAAGCCACTTGTCTTTCAAAGGGTCTGTGCCTGGAACATATTTGACAGCACTTTTCCAAAAAAATTAGTCAACTGATTTCTTAATATGATTTAAACATTTTTTTTTCTCAGACTTGGCAATGGTATTAAGTGTTACAATTTTAAAACATCATTAAAAACACATCACAAAAAGTAAGCTCATCATCCATAAAAATAGCAGCTAATTATTATTAAAGCTCATTATGAGTGTTGCTGTCACACACCAGGATATCACTGGACAAAGTGCTGTTAAACCAGAAAAAGAAAGTACTTCCCCCGTGGAGTTTTCATATATTCAGGGTTTCTTTCAATGTTTCTGGACTGTAAAGAAGCACAAAAAGAAAAGAAAAAAAAAATATTCTGGTTCCAGTAAAGGAAATGTACTTGTTTACTGGGTCTCTGATTCTTATGAATATTTCTAATGCATTTGTTATTAATAAAATCAAATTTATTGAACAGACACTCAACATTGAACAGATGCTCAACATCATTTGTCATACTAACTGCAAATGCCAGACCCAGAAAATGTGAGACCACACTATTCTGCACTCAGAACCTTACGGTGTTCCCTTCCAACTCATTTTTGTTAATAATTTCTGATGATAATCAAATGACTTAGAGCTCATAATAACTGATAAATTAATCACCCAGCATGACTCATTTTTGGGGCTAGTTTTGTTTAACATCTTTATCAATGATCTGAATAAGGTGATTGAGTGCATCCTCGGTGCCTTTGAAGACAACACCAAGTTAGAATCACAGAATTGTAGGGGTTGGAAGGGACGTCAAGAGATCATTGGGTCCAATCCCCCTGCCAAAGCGAGTTCCTTAGAGTAGGCTGCCCAAGTAGGTGTCTAGATGGGCATTGAATATCTCCAGAGAAGTATGTGGGAGTGATGATCTGCTTGAGGACAGGAAGACTCTGTAGAGGGATCTAAATAGGCTGGAATGATGGTCCAATTGCATGTCATTCAACAAAGTTAAATGATGGGTCCTGCATTTGGATCATAACAATCCCTTGAAATATAGGTCTGGAAAGTTTTCTGACCAAAAGGGTCCTGGCGTTCTGGTTGACAGCCTGCTGAACTTGAGCCAGCAGTGTGTCCAGGCAGTCAAGAAAGCCAATGGCATCCTGGCCTGCATCAGTAATAGTGTGGCCAGCAGAACTGCAGAAGTGATTGTCCACTTCTCCTTAGTGAGAGGACACCTCGAATACCGTGTCCAGTTGTGGGCCCCTTACTACAAGAATGATACTTAGTTGCTCGAACAAGTACAGAGAAGCTCAATGAAGATGGTGAAGGAACTAGAAAAAAAAAGGCTTGTGAGGAGTGACTGAGGGAACTGGAGTTTCTTAGTCTGGAGAAGAGGAAGTTTTGGAGAGACTTCATATCTCTACAAGTACCAAAAGGAGGCTGCAGCAAGGTTGGAGTCAGTCTTTTTTCTCAGGTGACAAGTGATAGAACAGAAGGAAATGTTCTCAAGTTGCACCAGGGGATGTTTAGATTGGATATTAGGAAGAATTTTTCATGAAGAGGGTAACTTCTTTCCAAACTTTGGAATGGGCAGCCTAGGGAAGTAGTAGACTCCCCATGGAGGTATTTACCAAATGTGTGGGCAAGCTACTAGCGTTTAGTGATAGGTTGATGGCTGGACTTGATGATCTTGAAAGTTTTTTCCAACCTAAATGATTGTGTGATGCTATGACTTGTAAAATGGATTCATTTTAAAAAGATCATTTGCTGTGGCTCCATGCAATTACAAGGTACAGAGCTCACTATGGTAGGAGCTAGATTTGTGCACCTGTAAATCCCAAACTCCTATACAGTTTGTCAGGGCAACCATCCTGCAAGAAGAAAAACACCTGCAGAAGAAGCATTTTGTTTGAAGTGATCCAGAGCTGCACATGGTTCAAAGATCAGAGAAAGAAAACCAGGATGATATTGTGACAGACTGTGATTTTAGCTGTGAAAGAGAAAATATTCCTGAAGGAAGGGAGGGAAATAAGTGAGAGGAGACCAGGTAAGCAAAAGCTGAGGAGTCAAAGAAGATGGAGGATGTGAAATCTCTTCCTGGTTCAACAGAAGAGAGGACAGACCATAAACAGAGCAGATAATAGATGGGAAATCCACAAGAAGGATTAAGAGAACAGGAAAACCGTACCATGGAGGGAAAGGGACAGATAGATGCTATGAATCAGAACAGAAGTGTCGGGTATGAACATTGCCAATGGGAAAATACAACAGCTGAAAACAATTTTTTTTCTTTTCACACTGACATTCCACGAAGAGAAAACTCTGATAGTGACTCTGAAGATGACTGTCTAATATAGAAACAGAATGCCATATCAAAGACAGATGCTTCACCGTCCTCACAGACAAAGGCCTACTGGTGTAACATTTATTTCTGTTACATATTTCACAGCTAGAAACTGTTTGAAATGCTCAGCTGATCTGCCTACCGTACTGGCCTGGACATCAAGTCTTTCCAAAATAAGCAATATCATAGGAAGCCAGTCCCATAAACTACCACTGCTACTAGTTCAAGTGCTAATATATCTTTGGGGACTTTTTCCCATACTGGTCTCTCCTATCTGCAAGAAAGACTGTTGCAAATCAGACAATATCAATACTCCCCTGAGGAAAACATTTCTGAAATTTAAATAATCCATTTCCAGTGCTTACTGAGAACCAGGAGAATTCAACAGATCCCTCAAGGAATGCAAAAATCTTACAGTATTATACTGTAATAGCAGAATGTCAGCAAATACTAAGGAAATCACAGAGGGTGATTTCTGCTTCTCATGGCAGTGTATAGTGAATCAAACATGTATAGAATAGAAAATGTAATCAATACAGACACTGAGACAAATAAGGAAGTACATATAAAAGCATCTACCTTCTGGAAATAAAGGAATTGATCTTGTGGTTCAACATGGAATAAGAAAGTTCCAGTTTCATAGTGAATCTCTTCATAAATTAAGAATTTAAGCAGCTATTTGTGTCCCTGTAACATACTGAAGACCTCAGCAGGCTGAAAGAATTTATTGGCAACTGAAGGTGTTTTATAAGTCTTTATTATTTTTTTTAGTAGGGTTTTTATTCATAATTTTGAAATGCCCAGATATTTCTGTTCTGTTTTCCTTTACACCCTTTCCATTTGACATACAATCAGATTAGATTTTTCCATTGAGCTGAGTGGCTGTTAAATGAATGATCATAAATAGATGAATGATCATTGCTCAAGTGATTTTATACCAGACATATAAGAAGCAATTTTGACCTCCAGTTCTTCGTACTTTCCCTTTTCATGTAAATCCTTATCTCATTGACCCATCTGATCCATTATCACATCACCACCTGTTCAATCATCAGCCTGGCTTGTAAAGATCAACCTTTGATAGGAAAACATGGGTTGATGTGTTTTATTCAATACTGTATTTACCACTCTGCAATACAATTCTGCTAGGAAATTTTAAAAAAGCAAATATTGCTTTGTTTATGTATATTTTATATATAACCACAAAGATTATTTCTCTTGCAATAAGATAAAGCATCTGAAAAGGTAAGAATCTATTCTGATATCTAAGGCACAGTTTTAGTTTGAAGTACTATCTACCTCTTAAACACCATTTTTTATTCAATTGCACACAATTCTTACTTTATATATCTATCATTTCTTCTTTAATGAACTGAAATAAGAAAAATCCATCATAACACGAGAATATAGAACCAAATCTTGGAAAATAATGCTGTAGAAGTTCTCTGATCAGAGTTTAGATTTCTATGAAACAAAAATATGTATATATCCAAGCAACTAGAGAAAAATAGAATCATAGAAACATATAGAATATCTCAGTTGGCAGGGAACCAAAATGATCATCCAGTCCAACTCCTGGGTCTTGAAAGGATCAGGATTTGTAGGACATGATTGCTCTCTTTCTAAAATGGATGTCTAAAATAGGTTAGATAAATGAGACCCTAAAATTGTCTATTTCTCACCAGAGACTGGTTAGGTGTGGACATCTGAAAACAAGACATCTGAAATTGTGGAAGTTCATTCCTCTCTTATGTGCTTTATTTTGGTAAATGAGTTCAAATCTCTTGCAATCTAATAATAATTATTAATAATATTTAATATTTAATAACAGTATATTTCACTTTACATGAAATCACAAGTACTATAGATGTAAATCTATAAACAAAACAAAAAAAATAAATAAATGAAAAACAGAAATCAACCAGGATCATCAGGTCCAACCTCTTGAATTCCAAGGTAAAAAAAAAATGAGCAAGATCTGTCTTGAAACACACTTCATACATAGTTTAGATGGTAAGTAAGCATTCTCAAATTTCCAACCCAAATTTATTTATGGCCCATTTCTAACTATCTGACTATATGCCAACACTTCACTTTAAAAACCTCTCTTATTCTCATATAGAGAAAGTAAGCCAGCTGCTTGTACTACAAAGTCCTGTTGGAACAGCTAAGATGGTATTACCCTGTCACCAAGTAGTTCCTTTCTCTTCTTCCACACTGTTTGATGCTGATGGACCTCCCCTTCTGGCTGCTCTCTGCTTTTCTGATAAAGTGTTCATGTCTTCTAAAATGTCCATCAGAAACCCACTTACATTGTTGCCAAGGTTGACAACAGGTAACAGCTAGACAATCATTTATTTTTACTATATTTACACAACAAAAAAACCCTTATGAAAGGCTTGGGGGGTCTTAACAATTTATTAAGCTTAAAATAACATAATGATCACTACCCAAGACCATTAAATATTCATATTCAGGAAACACATTAACCAAGACAGGCAACAACATTAAATAACAATGTGCAAGTGACAAATTAACTCTACCAGTCAATATATCAAAGCATTTTAAAAGCACTTTCACAACCTTCAGAAACATACTCCTATTCTTATTCAAAATACTTTCAATAAATTAAATGTACTACTAATTAATTTTCTTTTATTAGACTTTCAAGAGTTTCTATACCATCAGGGAATGCACTAATTCATGTATATGACCTTACTGCAGTTAGTTTTGTTCAGCCTGATGCTTATTATATTGCTATAATTTGTGCTGTTTCAGTTTAGTGAAAACATTTCCATGCCAGAATTCTATCTTCTTGCTGGTCTGCTCACTGACAGAATCCTCATTAGGACATTCAAACCAATATATAACTATCTTCTATAGAAATTATCATAGAATCATGGATTGGCTCGGGTTGGAAGGGATGTTAAAGATCATCTAGTTCCAAGCCCCCTACTATTGGCAGGGATGCCACCCACTAGGTCAGGTTGCCCAGGACCTCATGTAACATGGTCTTGAACACCTCCAGGGATGGGGCATCCACAGCTTCTCTGAGCAACCTGTTCCAGCACCTCCTGGAGTGAGCACCACCTTCTGAGTGAAGAATTTCCTCCTAACCTGTAAGCTAAATCTCCCCTCTTTTAGTTTAAAACCATTCCTCCTTGTCCTGTCATTACCTGACTGAGCGAAGAGTCACTCTCAATCTTTTTTATAAGCCCCCTTTGAGTACAGAAAAGCCCCAGCTTAAACAAAAGGCAGCCTTTCTTCACAGGAGAGGTTCTCCAGCTCCTCAATCATTATGGCCCTCCTCTGGACCCATTCTAACAGATCAACATCCTTCAGTGATGAATGAGCATCCTTCATTATGAATGATCCCAAGAAAAATCAAGGAAAGGCAAAGTAAGTTATACCATTTTCTCACATGAATCTACTTGGGCTGGAAGACTGGGGGTAGAGAAGAGGAGGAAGTTGTAGGGTTGTTTCTTTTTCTGAGGCATGTTTAACAGGCAAGTTTTTTTAAGAGAAGGGAATGGATTTCTAGCTAGTTCCTTATCCCCAATCCTGAGATAGAGTTTCTGGTGCAGGTGACCATCTCCAGCAGGATATGCCTGTTGATAGTTGTCATAAAATGAATATCAATGTCCAAAACACTTTCATATAAAACAACAGTACTGGCCAAAATCAGCACATCCCCCATTCTGCTTCCAGATTGGGCTAGCTTGCTATTGTACTGGGAAAGGTCAAGATAGCAAACATGATGCTGCTCTACATAACAACAATATCAAATATTTGGTGGAAAGACTGATAAGAAAATAAAGACATGATTAGCAATGACAACTATGATTTTCCTGTAAAATTTTCTCCAAAGTCACAGAACTTGGACTTTCCTCATTCTTTCTAAAATGAGGAGGCAGCACCTGTGACACATCCTTCTCTCTGTCTCACCTGTGCTCCCATTCTCCACCCTTTGTGGACCATTTATTGTACTGCCACCATAATTCATTTCTCTTATTCATTTCAGACCACTTTACTGATGTCAATTAAAACTTGTGATGACAGGTTGTGATCTAGACACACATCTGCCAGAAAATGATCTTGGTTTATTGACTGTTCAATGGTCACACAAATTTGAGCTATTTAATTGGAATTTAAGATATCTTATTTGTGGAAATTCATTCTCTGTCCCAGTTTTCCTACAAGGTTATCTATAATAAGCAGGTTATGATTCACCTTGACACAGATCCAAGATAACTTCTGAGATACTAAGAACCAAGTATCACTTAAAATCTCAAAACACTCCTATGCATCCCTTGATGAGAACACAGAAATATTTGATTAGAAAAAATAATAATCATAATAATATGTATATAGTATATATATATACTGCTTGTTTGATTCTTTTTTTTACATTTTTGGTTACACAATTAAAGATTTTTCTTGCTTCAGCAGTTTTCCCTGCTGATTTGTGGGGGCTCAGACAGACTTTGCTGCATCAGCAACACCTGGGACCAGAGGTAAAGCTGTTTTAAACTACTTGGCCTATAGAAAAACAATTTGATCATTGAAGCTGAAATTGCACTACATTTTCTCAGCTGTCCATAACCACACAGACTGGCTGTTTACAGACTACCCTCTCCGTGTGTGTGTGTGTGTTGGGGGAGGGAACAAGACTGTGTTTTGATATGTTTCTCACTAGAGTGCTCATGGACCATTTCAAAATGCTGTAACAAGTTATATATTGTTTAATCTCAGACTGAATGTTTTTGTTGGCCTTTTTTGTTCTCCCATACTGATTAAAGCTAATCTGACACCTTTAACTCCCACTGATTATTTTCTTCCATTATGATTACTCCCATTTAAATTACAAGGCTGCTCAAGGACTCAGATATTCTCCAGACTGAGTAAAGTAGAACTGTTTTAATCTGAGACATTCAGAAGTAAAGGGAGAAAGGCAGATTACTTCCTGTGCAGTGGAATGAGAATGATCTGCTCAGATACATACTTATGTCATTTCCCATTCTTTCTCTGTACAGAGGAGTCAAATTTCTCTTCCCTTGGACAGCCCACATGAAAAGTTTAATCTCTTCTGTATAAGTGGAAGACCAGTTCCTAGAATAAAGTACAGGTATTCAAGAGGTGCTGCTAATCCATGAAACCTTGGGCACATCTTCATGGTACTGGTAGTAGACTTGCCTCTTTTTCAAGAAAGGAAGCACTAATCCTAAACCATATTTCTGTACTCCTCATGATTTAGTGAAGACTTTCATTACCTAACAGCAAGTTTTTCACACCACTTATTTTAGATGTGGATAGCCACTATTTCCTCCCAAAACAGTCAACAGAGAAAGACGTTTCCCCACATAATTATTCTAGAGCACATATTTCAACTGCTTTCCCAACACACCCTATGAAAAGGGAATAAATCTCTATTCATTAAACAAATTCCTCGAAGAGGAATTTGGCACTTCAAAGAGACTTGGCACTTTAGTTAGATGCCTCAGATAGATGATATGTAATGCCACCAAAGATGGTACAAATATATACCCAACATCTCCAAAGCCTTGGTTCTGTTCCATGTCCTGATGGGAAATGTAAGATGTTGGAAAAGCGTTGTATTAATGTAAAACTGCTAGGGCTACAGTGAAGGGTCTGGAGGGGAAGACATATGAAGAGCAGCTGGTGTCTTAAACAAGTCACTTGTTTTGTCCAGCCTAGAGAAGAGCAGACTGAGGGGAGATCTCATTTCAGTCCACAGCTTCCTCATGAGGGCAAGCAGATAGGCAAGTGTTGATCTCTGCTCTCTGGTGATCAGCAACAGGACCTGAAAAAAATGGCTTGAAGCTGCAACAGGGGTGGTTCAGGAAGAATATCAGGAAAAGGTTCTTCACTGAGAAGGAGGTCAGGCTCCCCAGGGACTGTAGTCACAGCACTGAGACTTTCAGAGTTCAAGAAGCATTTGAATAACTTTCTCAGACACGTGGTCTGACTTTTGGGTGGTCCTTTGGGGACCCAAGAGTTGCACTTGATGATCCTTGTGGGTCCCTTTCAACTAATGATATTCTATGATACTATGAAAAGTGTGGGGAGTACAATAGAGTAAAAATAGATCCAATGTGGTAGGCACTTATTTGCATACAAAGTAAGAAATAATTTGCATATGTCATACAAATAAGTGTTTATTAAGTTGATTATAACTTTCTCAGCTAGCCCTAAATTAGTGTCTATGTGTGCAAAAATTAAAGTTTCACCTCCAACATTTACTATATCAATTCCCCTTTGCCTAGGCATACATGTATCTAGCTGAGTGTGGCATTACAGTATCACTCATTGTATGCACAAGATACAAAGTATTGAATTTATATAATATAAAAAAGTTATTAAAAGTTCTGTTTTGTGAAGACCACTGTTTATGTATTCTTTACAGACACTGGAGTTTTGAAGAACAATCATTTCTATTTATATATTTACAAAATCACAACCAGATGTTGTCAAAACCTACAAAAGGATGTGGTTATTCGCATAACAGGTGAGACCTACTAAATTCCTTGCCAAAATACATTAGGTATATGTATATTGATTTGAGAGAAGACTCCACTAAGAGTATCTAAATTGATGAATCATAATAGCCTGAAGAAATTGTGTGAAATTAAGTATCTAGAGGCTGGCTAAATATTAGGAGAAAAATAAGAAATATATTTGGCTTCTTTTTACATTTCTTTTCTTTGTGGAGAATTTTCTGTGATAAACCTGAATGTAGTTCTTGAGTAGAGAGGATTAAAGTTGACCTTCTCCTTACATAAATGTATAGCTTCTCCTTAACTTCCTTTCTAATAAGAAGATTTTGGTAAATAGTTCTGCTACTAGAATACCTGAATTCATTTGCATGCATAACCCAGGGAAGCAAAAGAATACTATCAAACCTTCTGCTTATGTTCTGTGCTTAGTTACCTCTGGCTTAGCACAGCATGAATATTTTTAGTCCATAACATAATTGCTTTGCAAGGTAGTAGCTGCCAATAAGAAATGTATAAACTAAAAAAAAAAAAAACAACTCTCAAATACACTATTAATAAAAATACTTAATATATAAATATATTTCAGTAAGAAAAAAATGTATTTGACACATAATGCAAGCACACCGTATCCCAGAAGTATCCAATCATAGAAAGAAAAATAAATAAATAAATAAATAAGTTAGAGGAAGTGCTTCCAGCAAGAAAATGACATTGTAAGAAGGAAGTTAAATAAAAAAAAAATACAAGATTTCTCTACTGAAATATAGGGCTTTGTGGTTCTTCAATCAGTGTTAGAGTTGAGGACTGCTTAAGACCATTCAGAATTGTCTGCAAGTCCCAAAGACAATGTAATTCCACGTGTACAGCCATTTTCAGTGCAGATACTCACTCTATTAATAGATTAGGTTCAGCAACATTTACGTTTCAAAGTATATTAAATCAGGACAAATAAAAAAGTTCAGCAACACCTTTGAAATCCTCACTCCATCAGTCTGCATTTACTCACAAGAAATATTAGTAGACTTCTCTGAAGCTGGAGGCAACCTTCAGATAGGCAAAGCCTGCAGGGAGCAGATCATCAACTTTCTCTGCAGTCCTCGTCCAGAAAAAGGTAGGAAGGTGGAATACCTACTTTTGGCATGTTTTCTGATTATTACCTTTAACATTTCAAAGGTAACTTCTTTCTCACAAAGCAGAATGCACATTTTTACTTCAAGACTACATGCACACCAGTTTTGATGTTTTTAAACAAGATTGAGTTACCCAAGCATGAAATAGCTGAAACAATTTTCTTAACAGCTGAAAAACACTTGGCTAACTCAAAAATAGCTGAACCAATTTTCCTCAAACTTTCCAATGCAGTGCACCTTTGGACTAACACTACACCTGCTAAATTTCTTCCCCTTTACATGCTTCTTTGCTTTTACCTGGTAACTAACAAGAAAATAAAATGATTAAAGGTCCAATCCTGCATGTACACAAGTACATGATTAAAATTACTAATATAATATTGAGTCAATGTTAGCTGAGTCAAACCCTAAGAATGTTTGTACCATTTCAAGTTCATTACAGTGTTGTATTGATACTATAGCTCATAAATATGGAACGGGATGAAGTCCGCTATATTTTATAAGGCTGTAACTTTTCATAGGGTTCTCACATTACTCTTAGTAACACTCCAGGGCAAATCTAGTTGGCTGAATTTTTCAGAGATTGCTTTCTGAATCTGCTCATGGCTGCTATTTCACATCAGCTGTGCATGTAAATTGGAAATGTTTTTATAAGAACAAATCATGTGACAAGTATGAATCAAAATGGAAAACATTTTTGCATGCAATCCTTCTCTCAAATGAACAAAAATTCTCACAAGTCAGACAACAGCATTCACCTTTTTTTCAGTCCTATGGAAGGTTTTAATACGTAGCCTGTCAAGCTTTCTTCCAAATCAGTGTGGGTATCATGCCCAGTTTATGCTCATACCTTTGACAACTGTGCTATGTCCACTTCATCTAAAAAACAGTCATCCAGAGGTGTAAAACATGCATATACTCTTACAGCTTAATTAGTCAATGCTGGAGCTTTAAGGGTACTAGGCATTTATTAAAGTCAGAATATATGGTTTATTAAAATCAGAATGTATGGATTATAATGTAACAGTTTAATGTGGATGTCATTGTTTTGCTTTCCCTGTATTCCTCAACAGGTTCCTCCACCTTCTAAGAATGAAATAAGTGCTTTTGTAATCATGTAAAAGTACATCTGTTGTTCTCAAAGCATACAGCCAACATTAAAAACCTTTAATCAGACATAAACATGCAAAATTTTTTTGACTGCCAGTACTGCTCTTTCTGTAGTTTGCTCAAGCACAGAATGTCCACCAAACTGGATTATATGCTGTACATTGATACAGTATGAAATAAAACAGTCCTTATCCACATAAAAAGAAAAATTCCAATTACACTGTCTTCAACAGTGAGTTTGTCTTCATAATTTTCATTAGCTCTCCCCTGGTGTTTTTTTCATATATAAACCATTGTGACACATTTTGTTCTGAATGTCTGTCCTCCATTTGCATGCCTGAACTATGCCTAACTCAGATGGCCAAATCTCATGTAAACTCCATACCCCTAACCAGTGCATCTCTGTGTAGGCAATCCAAGCTTTATATTGAAATCTGTGCTGCTACAATTCCCATAACCACGTGAATTTCTTCTACAGATTTAACACTGTGAAAATCTCCTAAAGATTTAAGACAAGTTGAGAAGCAACAGTTCCACAGATTCTTCTACAAAATAAAATTGAAAAAAAAAAAAAAGGCAATGATTACATTACACTTTATATTATTGCTCTTTACAGTTCCCCTGTAATTTATAAATGTCCAGCATAGACAAAGACTTATTCTGTTCTCCCCCAAGCAAAGGTTTATGCTTAATGTACAAAGGAAGCTGTTGAATGTCTAAGACAAAATAAATTTGACTGTAATCTCCTGTGTGATTAAATTGAGAATGATATAATTTCACTTAGGTGGTGCATTTGCTTAACGTAAGTATTATCACTTTGCATCTTACAAGATCAATAATAAATTCAAATCATTTTAACATTCATGGAATCTGTTTGGTACACTCTTGTTGGTAGGTTTTTTGTTGTTGCTGTTCTTGTTTTTGTTTGTTTAACTTACTCCTGTGGGAAAGTTTCCCAGATTTATCAACTGGATTTGTACACTTTTCTCTATAATCCTGCAAACATTCCTCTTAAGAAACTGAGATTTAATCTCTCCCGCAAGGTCAAGATGTAGCTTTTGTGTGCCCAATAAGCTGAAATAAATTTATGATCAGCTTCAATAGACTAAAATGCACTGTTTTCAGTTAGCAAAAAAAAAAAAAATAATCACAGAAAGGCCTTCACTATGTCATTTCACATAATTCCATATCAACTACTTTCTTTTATTGGCAGCTGCAATAGAATGACTGTTAAGCCTCAAAAAAAAAACATTTACTTCTCAGTCTAAAGCCTATTTTCTTTCAAGCACTGGGTCCATTAGAGAATCAAGTCACAGTTGCTTCCAAAAGTCTGCTGAATTTATCAGAATTTTCGACAGCAATGGTTCAGTCTGAAAGGCATCAAAAAATTTACAGTACTGCTATTTCATGCAAATTTGAGATCTGCAACCATAATCTTCATTTAGCATTAGTGAGTGTTTTCCAGTTTATGAAACTGTATTTCTTGAATGGAAACATCAAATCAAAGAAAATTTCATGTTAAACTCATTCATAGTGTCATAGCTGTCTGAAAAGAGTTGTATTGTAAACAGACAATTTTAAAGCTGCATTTAATGAAATAAGATTGTTGTCAGTTGATTGTTTATAGTGAACTCAGAGACTTAGAGTAATGGTACCGGAAGGGATCTGAATGGATTTCCTAGACAGGATCAATTAGGACTATGACATTCTCAATTGATGCATGTGTAATTTGTTCTATAAACCATTCTGGAGATGCCACAATTCCCCAGTAATCTGTTCAGTGCTGCTCTTACTACTGGGAACTCTTAGTTTCAAATTTAAATTGCCCTCCCTGAAAATGAAGTCCATTATATCCCCCTAATTTCTTTATGCACACTACTCTCTTAAGTATCTATGTGTGTATTTGAAAACTATTAGGGTCTTTGCTCTCTGAACATCTTCAGACAAAACCCTTTCCTTCTTTCTTCCTTGGTCATGTCTGCATGCCTCTGATCTCTCCCATAATGTGTCCAGTTTGACCAACTCCTGTGTTTAAACTGAACACAATCTTTCATCTAAAATTTAATGGGCTTGAATCAAAGAACGACGTCACACATTTTGTAAGCTGTATTTCAGTTTGCAGATCTTTTTCCGAACATTAAATAATCTGAAAATGCACTTTAAATCCTTGATAATTTTTCTTTTTATGCAGATCTGCTACCAAGAAGCACATCTTCCTAGTCAGTATGCATCAGGTTTTGTGCAACTAATTATTCCTATGTGAAGCACTCTGCATTTATTCAACAAGATCCATATTTGAATACTATACCCTGGTTTGACACTCCCCTTTCCATTCTTGGGTCCATCCTGTAACATACCGACAGTACTATGTTATCTCAAAATTTAACAAGTGTATCTTCTATTGTTCCATGAAAGCATTTAATGAAAATCATATTGGAGCCAAGGCAGACCCCTATCACTGCAAAAATAATTTGAACAAAAATCTCGTTCTCATGTAGCCTTAGAATTAGAAAGCTGCTCTCTTCAGGTAGTGAGGCAGAAAAGATAAACTTAGACTAATCTCGGCATACACAGGTGGGTTTCTCATCAAACAATGGCCAAATAATTTAAAAACATCAGGAAGAAGCATAAGATCATCACATGATATGTTGCTTGTCCCATTTTTCTCAGTATTCCAACTGCATAATAACAAATCCTGATAAAGTATATCCCAAAGCAGATCTTGTATGATGGTGAGTCAGTCAGTGTTATATTCATTATTGGACTGAAATTACTTGAAACAGAACGTGCTTTTGAAGAAAGCAAAAAGAATATGAAGAGGAAATGAATGATTCAGTATATTATCTCCTCAGGCTGTAATATACAAAGCTGACAGCTTCAGCTTTACAAGCACTTTAATTTCAAGAGACAAAGGTCTTCTTTCTATTATTATTCCACTCTCTAAAATTTACATTTTAACCAAGAAAGACCCTCTATGCCAACTGATGTCAGAAGTGACCAATTTATATCCATTAAAAAAAAAAAAAAAAAAAAAAAAAAGAAATGCTAGCCCCGTTCAAGTCAATGGCAACTCTTTAGTCTCAATTCCAGCAGAGTACACACAGAGGATTTGGTATTCTGTGTTACACAATTAGACCAATTACATTCTGCTCTTCTGCTAACTTCAGTTAAACTTCTAGTGAATACATAGAGGTAGAGCTGCAGAAAAACATATATGTATACTGCTCATCTATTAACATGATTATTTTCAGACCTTCTTCGCTAACAGCTTGGTTCTTATCAGCTTTCTCATATCAGTATCTTTTTTCTTAGAGTATACAGTGATTTAAATAGGACCTCTGGTGGCATAAGGTAAATATGATAGGACAACATTTAGTATGAGTGACAATACCTGAAAGTTTTGTCCCACAATTTCCCTGAAACCCTGAGAAGTAGAAAGAGAAAACACACAGAGAAGCCCTTTGCAATATCAAAAAATGTACAATTTTTTTCATTTTTGCTGGGCAAGAAGATGCCGTCCAGGCTACGTATATTAAGTTAGGGTAACTAAATTGGTTAGAGGGTGAAATCCTGTTAGTGGTGGGGGAAGAAATTGTAGGTCTCTAGTGAGATTTTTGGTTTTGCTGTACAGAAGGTCATAATAAGGTCACCTCATCCTGCTAAGTGTCAGTGTGAAGATGCTACAGATTAATGGGAACTTTCTCCATTTTCATCTCAGGAATTGATAGTTACACAGTCTACATGACATTATAGAACCACAAATAAAGATTTTGTGAGAATCATCTTGAAGTTATAGAAGTTTTTGCAGCTTTCCTACATTTTAGTCACAAATTCTTCTCTAGTTCATGCAAACATTTATCGCCTTCTTCTTGACTAGTGATAGGGAACTTCCCACTTCCATTCCAGTCTCCTGCTATAACTGTGTGACCACAGATTTACACATATTAAAATGCTTTTCCTTAGAAATACCCCTATGAAACACAGAAGATCTTTAATTTACTTTTTACAGATGAAAATTGAGAGCACAGCTGAAGACATTAACTTTGTATCCACAAAGAAAATCCTCCCTTGCCCTTTGGAGTATACACTAAATCTATGTCATGTACAGCCTCCAACATCAGTGCCTTTCTTTCATCATTCATGTAGGATAAAAGCACACTCACTGGTGTGCATCTGCAATTCTCTATGTGTTCAGGAAAAGCCATCTCCTGAAAGTAGGATTTGGCTCTTTAAATCTCTTAATCTGTCTCCCTTTCAGCTGAAGGTATATGGTGACAAGGTTGCAAGTAAAGGATGAAACCTGGTATTTCAGTTATGTGATGAAAAAGCCATTCCAAAGGTTAGTAGAGGGCTTAAATGAATCTGTAAAGCAAACATAAGCTTCTGGGATAGTGCAAAGCTGTGTCATGTGTAGGAGAGCTCCAGGAAGTAAGACTCTTTCTTGAACTCAATAGAAATTAGTAGAAGCATTCATTTCCCTTTTCTTAATTCTGCATTATTGCACTTGGTGTAGTTATGCTTCCCTCAGCCTCTCCTGACACTGTTTGGTAGGTCTGTAATTCATGAAAATAAAGTACTGCTCCAGCAAATGGCAAAAACACAGCCATGTTCCAGTAGTGTGGAAAGAGTCATGTATAAAACCAGAGATTTGGTTATATATTCTGGCTAATGTCAAAAGCTAAAAGTTAAGAAATAAATATGAATGCGAAGCCTGCACTGAAAGTATTCTAAACATTGAGGTCTTTTGAAATCTAGTTCCAGGTGTAACTAATATAGTTCAAGGCAGGCCAGCCTAATAAATTGATGCCTGAGGAATTTTTGTGATGTAATTAATCATTTGATTCCATCTGTGGCTCAAAGACAGCATGGTATCAGCATAATACAAACACTTGCACTGTTACTCTGGACATCCACTCATTTTCAATCTTGCAGGTGCCTAACAGGGATCATAGGATCCTAAATAAGAATCCTATTGAAGCTAAATAAGCTTCAATAGAAGTATTGCATTAAAATACTAATAGGACATAAAATCCTCAACGTTCTTCCTAACCAAATTATAATACACGGTGTTTACATTTTATGCATTTGTGATAACTGTCCTGAGAAGCGCACAAGTAAAATGAGCTTCTCATGTACAATATATTCATACTGAAGAAGTTTGCATTATTTATAACAATGGGCCTACCTATACTCTGCATACAAATCTGGTTTTGTTCAGTTTTCTTTCATAGAGAGACCTGGATGTTGGTTTAAAACATTTTCTCAGTAGTTCTATAAAATTGTTAATCACTTCATTATACAAAGTTATGTTTGTAAACTTCATATATAAGTAAAACATTTTCATATTTGCACAGGCACAGCTACTTATTTTATAAGCTGTCTGGGGAGGGAACTATCTCTTGTATGTATTTATACAATGGTTAGAACAATGTGTTGTAGAATAAAAGCAACAGAATAATAATCATATTTATAATAATAGGTCAAAACTTGCATTAATTTTTGTGTGTGGCTGATCAGTTCTCAATGTCTTTAAAAGAATATCCCACTTTTATAACAGCACACAGACACACACACAAAATGAAATAAAATGAAATAAAAATCTGTTTGCTATATTTAAAACTGATGCTCCCGGCCATACACAGTTTACGACTCAGTTATGACCTGGATTTTCAAGAGTCTAAATAAGTCATGCTTCTTAATCTCATCACATTTCAATAGATTTGCGTGCTTAAATCTTGTGTGCAGAGAACATATACTATGCAGGTTTAAAAAGCAAGAAGTTTAGCTGTCTTCACTATGATCCAAATGCACTATAACTAACTAGGTAAGCTGCAGACATGAAATCTGAAATATTGCTTACTTTTATATATGACTAAGCAGGCTACTCAGCAAGGGATACTGGGATCTCACTTATATCAGCCAGAGAAAATGTGTCTCACAGAGATGAAAGTATTAGCTGAGAAACATTCTAATACAGAATCCAAAGTAGGCAGCCTAGTATATGAATTGAATAGGGGAAGTCAGCAATGATTAGCTTTGAGTGCTAAATGTTTCACCAGTTAAGTAAAGTAAATAACTAATCACAAAACGCTGGACAAGCACGTAATACAGGACTGAAAACTAAGAGACTAGCATGTGATCAGATATATAAAACTGTGGAAGGTGCAAGTACAACAGCTTGTGTTCACTTGCCTTGGCTTTCTGAACACCTAGACTTTACTTAGACAACATCTAACCTCTAGTTCATAGATCTATGCTTACTTACCCCCAGTCTCAAGTATAGTCTTACACCTAATCTTAGATTATCTACCTTCTGGGGCTTGGGAGATGGCCCCATTCTGCTAATTACCAGTACCTGCTCTGGGCATGTCTTCTGGGACACCTGCATCCTATACCAATCAGGGTTATCCAGGGGCACCAGCCAGGTGAGTTGGACTAGATGATCTCCAGATGTCCTTTCCAACCTCAACCATTCTGTGATTCTTACAAACACATTATCTGACTAACAGTATTAGAATGTCTCAGTTGAGATACAGAAACTCAGAATCCAACTTTTATATTAAAGCTAACTCCAATTGTATATAAACTTCTGTTTCTTTCTCTTAATACAACAGTCCAACCAGTATGACTTCAGTGCAAAACAAATGAAGAATCAATGGAGCGGTTGCCCTCTTTGTTATTAAAAGACTCCTGGGTTTCACATTGCTCCCCTTTGTATCACATATTTCTGGCAATAAACCTTTGTATTCTAGCTCCAGCCAACTCATCCCAGCCTATGCTACCTAATACACATTTTTAAAAGCTTTTGATTTTTTTTAATATTCCATAGAGCATCCATCATAAAAATGATGACAAGTTCGTGAGGGTAGGGTGGTGAACCCGCAGCCTCACTATATCAATTTGATCTACATTTGATAGAAACCAGAACCGTTTGAAGTACATTACCAGAACGACTCTAGCCACAAGAATAAAGTACTTTCCCAGACAGACCTTAGAGGGCAGGCACCCTTCCTTCACTTTCCTCAAACCTTGATTTCCAGCTGAGTCTACCCAGAATCTCTGAGGCAAACAGTACTGCTAAGGACAATTTTCCTACAGTATTATATGCCCTGTATCACAAATACCTCCTGTCATCAATTTACCACCACTTTTCACCCCTCCCTTTCTCTATTTATTTATTCCTCCTGCCTTTTCAAAAAGAGGAGAAACTTAGAGAATGAACTGAAACATACTTTGGCATCTTTTTTTAATATTGTTTTTATTGCTGGACAAAATGTCTAGGAAAAGCATGATGACATGGAAAAGCAATGCATTTTCCAGTGACTTCCAGCACCACTAAGGCATCTTTGTTCTAATAATGCTGAAAGCAATTGACCATGAAAACATTACACAAATCTTGTACTCAGGGAGAATTCATTGTTTTAGTAAACAAGTTATGCACAAAGACATGTAGATCCTGTGGAAGTTATATTAGCATAAGATATGAGTCCACAGCAAAACATGAAGAATGATTAAGGAACTATGACTTCATTTCCACTGCCTTCCACAATTTAACTTCAGTAATTCAACAGCAGAAAAAGAGCTACTTCAAACTATTAAGAGTCTTTCAAAAATTAATATAAGAGCTTTTTTTATCCTTGTTTTCCACTTTGTATTTAGCTTCTCACATAAATCCCACTGGGGTCTGCATTTGTGGAACCCCTGGATCTATACTGATAAATTCTATTTTGATTAGTCTAAAAAAGTAAGCTAGGCACTGGCTTTGGAGAAATCATGTATTCTCCAAATAATAGTCTCCCACTACACATCTGTAGAGTACAGTGCAACTAAGTCATAAAGACCTAGATACAGTAGTTTTTGTTTGTGTGTTTTTTAACTGAAGGGAAATTTTAATTGATAGACGCATCTTAAGAGTGTGAGAAGTGCAAGACTCATGGGAAATATGTGATTTTGAAGAATCATTGACTCCTGAAAGATTTGAACTCCACACAATTTTTGCTACAGAAAAATGTTTTCTAAATCATAAGGCCTTTGCTCCTACTGCATACTCTTCATTCAATCACAGCACAGGTTATGGACATAAAGACAGAAAAATGTGAAGGATGTGGGCTGAATCAAAGTCAGAACCAAAGAAACCAATGTCTGCATCAGCTCAGGGTCCGTAGACTTCTAGGATTAAATAGCAATCTGGAATCAAGAAAATCAAGAGTCAAGGCAGAGGCATATAGTCTAAGATTCACTGTAACCAGTTAGTGGTAATTTATATTTTCACTCATATCATGCCACTCCCAGTCAGGCTCCTGGCAACCTAAAGCTGGTCTTGCTTTTCAGGTAACTGTCAAGGGAACACTTGCTGCCTACCTTTAGGGTATCCACAAAGCAGTCACAGAAACAAAGCTTTCAGTGAGGACCACCAGTGGATATAAGCTACATTTCTTTGTTTTATCTTTTGCTGCCCATACTGTCATTTATTTTGAATGCCTGTCAAGGCAATTTGAGAGAATGCTCTCTACAACAAGGGAACAATATCTCTGAGGCTCCTAGCACTCAGTGTCCTCCAGAGTGCTCCTTTATTCAGTATAGATGTCACCCAGATGCATCCCTA
This sequence comes from Aythya ferina, assembly GCF_964211825.1. Taxonomy (NCBI): domain Eukaryota; kingdom Metazoa; phylum Chordata; class Aves; order Anseriformes; family Anatidae; genus Aythya; species Aythya ferina. The sequence continues at coordinate 111,928,748 of NC_140298.1, forward strand.
TCTGAAGAGCTGTAAATCAGCCCTGCAGTGTAAGCCAAATTTTCCTCATTCATGGAGCCTGTCTTCAAAATTTCCATTGGACAAATTGGACCCAAGATCCTTCACACTTTATTTTGATAGCCTTTCACATTTGTAATTTGATGGCACCACTCTAGCAAAGACCCGTTATCCAGAGGATGCTTGTGTATTTATCTTTGTGTTGCAATTTTTGCAGCATTTCCCAAAATCTACACCAACAGAAGTAGATTGCTTCCTGATGAATTATAGGAAGACTAGAAAACTATGCAAGATAAAGGTTAAAAATTTTGAAGGAGGCCTATTAGAAAGCCGGGCAATTTGAGCCAAGTGAGGATGAAATAAAACACTCCTGCCTTAGAAATGAAGTGTTTCAAAAGTCATCACCTGAGGGATGATGGCACTTTCTTTCTGAAAAGATGGAGGAAAAGGAGAAAAAAAACAGAATGAAGGAAAAAACTATTGGCTTCTTCCTCTGCAGATATCACAACAGAGGACAATGACAAGTCAATTGATACATTTCAGGTGCCCATAGCACCTGAAATGCCCAACATTCATTAACAAACATCTTTTCACCAGTGTGCCTGGACTAATCACATGGCTATGCAGGGCACATACCTGACAAGGCAGATCCCCACTCCCATCCTCACAAGAATACTTTGACTAGGATGCTTTTAACAGCCTATTCAGCACTTTGTTTATGTTCTCTGTCAATTACTACAGGAAACCTGACATAAGCAGCTGTCTGAAGGGGATGTGTTTAATCTCAGCAGAATCTGAGAGATTCCAGATGATCGTAGGAAAAAAAAAAAAATGAAAAAGAAAAAGGAAAAAATGAAAAAGAAGGAGAAGGAGAAGCAGAAGGAGAAAGAAAGAGAAAGAGAAAGAGAAAGAGAAAGAGAAAGAGAAAGAGAAAGAGAAAGAGAAAGAGAAAGAGAAAGAGAAAGAGAAAGAGAAAGAGAAAGAGAAAGAGAAAGAGAAAGAGAAAGAGAAAGAGAAAGAGAAAGAGAAAGAGAAAAAAAAAAAAAGAAAAAAAGAAAAAGAAGAAGAAAAAGAAAAAAGAAAAAGAAAAAAAGAGTCCTGTATGAAAATATATTTTAACTGTGATTTCCAGATAATGTGGTCTGGGTCCTGTAAGAACTGCTGCCCTTCCTGCACAAAACCTCTCTTGGTTTTTAATTTCCTCATGCAGCAGGCAGTCTCTGGAGTGCTGCTAAATACATCCAAGATTTCAGAGCTTACCCATAACCTGCATAACTTGTCTCCATACTCGGTATTGCTTGTTTGCAAGCACTCTCAGTAAATAGTTTTCAACACTCAGCAACAGAAAAATGTATGCACTTAATAGTGTGCATTTGTTTGGGGTCTCAGTGTATACTAGGAGGGTCCACAGCTCTATCAGTCCTTTCTTTCATTCACAGTAGTCCTCACAGGGAACAAGTATCAAACTGTCATAACTTTTACATCCTAGAAAAGACAGATTCTCAAGGGGAAATGGTGTATACCTGGAAGAGATTGTAAAGAGAGTACAGGCTGGAACATTGGGACCTGACTCTGGGACAGAAGTGTCACTAACTGTGAAGAGACTTACTTCACCTTTAGTCTGAACTGAATGGCACTAAAGTCTGTTCTCATTTCTTGTCCTTGGTCATGAACAGCAGAGGAAGCATGAACAATGCAAGCATGCAAGGGTAGGGAAAAGTGTGAAGAAGATGTTAACACATATGACTTAACCTCGTAATGTATGTCGTCCTACAAGCACAGGCACAGGATATGACTAAGCAGTGGGTCTATGTCCTCGACTAGTATGTTGTGGTTGTTTTTCTGAGAGGGGCACAGAAGCTGAAAACCCTGACTGAGAAGTGAGTTAGTTCTTCATAGTCTGGAAGAGAAAGATCATAAATAGGTTCCTGTCTTAAGAATTTTGAGGTCAGGCAAAGACATAAATGTAAGTCTCAGTACTTGGATAGAAGAGCAACATTCTTGTTTGACAGGTATATCAAATACAGACATGTTCTTCTGGGCCTTAAAAAAAAAAATCTCTGAATCCTTCATTGTCCCACAAATATATGGTAAAGTGAAAAACAGGTAACACTCAGCTGTGATTTCCATGCCAATGTCAAACCAGACAAATAAGCAGGGTCAGATGATCTTGAGTCATCTAAGGGTACACATAGGAGAAACATGGTTATCACAGTAAGACTACAGCATCATGACTGAAGAGGATAATCAGATAACCACCAGAAATGGTGATAGGTAATCTCATATGATCCCCATTAATTACAAGTGGTAGAAACAAAGAGGAAGCCTGTCTCAGGATTCAGATATCAGAACAGTAAATTATAGAGATAACATAATCATAATATTGGTGTGATATGAGTCATTCCTGAAGAAGGAAGGAATCACATTCTTCTGATTATAGTAATGGTCTTTCCTGTTGAATGTTCTGGTACTGTCCTGGATGCCTCATATGTCAAGAGCACAGATATACCAGCCAGTGTGTTTACGTAGCATGCCACTAATTAAAATGACTTGTCATCAGTGACTTGTGACACTACAATCACTTGGCAGCATATTTTCTGGGCTAAGATAAGAGATTGACATAATTAACTTCCAGAAGGCAGTATCTATATGCTGAGATAAACTGGGACACCAGTGGTATCAACAGGATAACCGGCTTAGAATCATAGAATCACAGAATCATAGAATGGTTTGTGTTGGAAGGGACCTTAAAGATCATCTAATTCCAGCCCCCCTGCCATGGGCAGGGACACCTCCCACCAGACCAGACTGCCCAAAGCCCCATTCAGTCTGGCCTTAAACACTTCCAGGGATGGGGCATCCACAGCTTCTCTGGGCAACCTGTTCCACTGCCTCACCATCCTCCAACTGAAGAATTTCTTCTTAACCTCCAATATAAATCTCCCCTCTTTTAGTTTAAAGCAATTATTCCTTGTCCTATCACTACACCCCCTGACAAAGAGTCTCTCCTCAGCTTTCCTGTGGGCCACATTTAAGTACTGGAAGGCTGCTATAAGTTTTTTCCCTGTAGCCTTCTGTTTTCCAGGCTGAACAACCTTGACCATCTTCCTCACCCTCCTCTGGACTCTTTCTAATACTTCCATGTCCTTCTTGTGCTTGGGGCCCCAGAGCTAACATAGCACCACAGGTGGGGTCTCACAAGAGCAGAGCAGAAGGGGAGAATCTTCTCCCTTTCCCTGCTGGCCACTGTTCTTTTGAAGCAGCCCAGGACACAGTTGGCTTTCTGGGCTGCAAGCACACTTTGCCAGCTCATGTCAAGCTTCTCATCAACAAACACTCCTGAGTCCTTCTCATCAGCTTTCAATATATTCTCCACACAGCCTTTATTTGTGCTTGGTCTTGGCAGTGTATTAAAAGCAATTCAGCATAGCTGTGCCTGGAGCCATCCATCACAGTTCTGAGATGAGATCTCATCACCTGGTGCCATGCCATTAACAGGGTTAAGAGAAAAACAAGAAGCATTGGTAGGTGAGAACCTCAGAGTAGAGCTGCACAGTTGATCAGTGAATGGTACAAAGAGATTCATGGCAAGGTGACTCACAAAGGAGCTTTACCAGGAGTTTTGTAGAGCTTGAGAGATGGGAGTTGATGACTGGATAGGATTATGGCCTTTTAAAGATCTTCAACCTGGAAGTGCTCCAGATAAGGGAATTCTCCTTAAGCATTATATGGAAGAGTCATGTAGACTTTACAGATTACTGTAGACATAAGCAAGTACTGCCTTCTGTTTTAAAATAATGCTGTAGGCTATTTACAACACATTTTTGTGTTTTCCAATAAATTCTTCAGTAATTTATCTTCAGATTATCTAAAAATGGGTGCCCTTTCTTCAAGGTTCTTTATGCAATGACCAGAATGTTTGACTTTTCTGTTTAACAGAAATGTTTGTTAACAAGACTGAAATTCCTGTTTGTGTTTTAGATAGGCCATAAAGTAAAGGTGAAGGACAAAACTGTTGCAGTACCTTTCTGACTGCTTTCATAGGACGATGATAACACAAGAAATCATGGACAATTCCATGCTTAAAAAAAATAAATAAATAAAAATAAAAATATAATAATAATAATAATAATAAAATTAAAAAAAAAAAAAAAAAAAAAAAAAAAAAACACCAGTATCATGTGACTTATGGAGAGAGTTAGCCAAAGAGAAGGAAGATTTGAGAAAACCAGCAGGGCTAGGGAGGTGATCATCCCCCTGTACTCGGCTCTGGTGAGGCCGCACCTCGAGTACTGTGTTCAGTTTTGGGCCCCTCGCTACAAGAAGGACATCGAGGTGCTTGAGCGGGTCCAGAGAAGGGTGATGAAGCTGGTGAGGGGCCTGGAGAACAAGTCCTACGAGGAGCAGCTGAGGGAGCTGGGCTTGTTCAGCCTGGAGAAGAGGAGGCTCAGGGGCGACCTTATCACTCTCTATAGGTACCTCAAGGGAGGCTGTAGCGAGGTGGGGGTTGGTCTGTTCTCCCACGTGCCTGGTGACAGGACGAGGGGGAATGAGCTTAAGTTGAGCCAGGGGAGTTTTAGGTTGGATCTCAGGAAGAACTTCTTTACCAAAAGGGTTGTTAGACATTGGAACAGGCTGCCCAGGGAAGTGGTGGAGTCACCATCCCTGGAAGTCTTCAAAAGACGTTTAGATGTAGAGCTTAGGGATATGGTTTAGTGGGGACTGTTAGCGTTAGGTCAGAGGTTGGACTTGATGATCTTGAGGTCTCTTCCAACCTAGAAATTCTGTGATTCTGTGATTCTGTGAAACAGAAAAGAAGGAATTTCAGGGATTTGCAAGAAATTCCCTGCAATACAACATTTGTAAGAGACCATTTGTGCCTGCAGAAGGGAATTATTCCTTAAAATTCAGCACCTAGGGCTGTCAGGCTCATTTCTGATGCCTGTTGCTCTACAACAGACATTCGCCAACCTCCCAGTTCCTGCAGATGGTACCTTCATATACTGTTTTATTTCCAAAGGTCTACTACTCACATAAGTTTAGTGACAAAGTCAAAATTCATTCAGCAAAGCAATCTTCTCCAAGTCTTCTCTTCACCCCATCTTTAATTTCTTATTCAATAGAAATGCAGTTTCATTTGAACTATCACTCACACCACTCTTGTCTTTGGGAATTAGATATTGAAATACAACTATAAAGTGACATGTTATCCAAGAGTTCTTTGCTCTTCAGATAATTTCTTAGGTAATTAGAACATTTTCCTGACACTCATAATTGAACTGTGAGAAATATTAATCTTTTCTCCATTCCACTATGCCCATGCTCTTCCGAATGTTTTAGGTTTGGATAACGATGAGACATAAAATCTCATTTATTCTTTAGAGTAAGAGACCATCCCAGTACCAAACTCTATGTCTAAATTCTTTTACCTTTTACTATTAGGAAGGAAGAATTTTATTAACCACTTTTTCCCTGTGAAAGTGTCTCCCTTTCTGTAGTTCTAAGTTTTTTTTTATTTTTTCTTCAATATGATTACAAAACCAAAAACAAACATGCAGAATAGAACACTAAGAAATTAATCTGATTTTAAGGAAATAGAAATTAATCTAAAAGAAGGTTAGATGAAGTTCTGAAATTTTGTAGTATTGGAAGAAGGCAGACTTCTGGCTTTTTTTTTTTTTTTTAATCTTGGACATCATAAATAATTGTATTTACATAAAATCTTGCTATAACCCAAGGATTACTGAAGTTTTGTTTCTGTATTTAGGGCATAAAGTATGACACAACGTTTTGCAGACTGACTTCCAAACTACATTCCTGTACCTACCCCTTCATTTTAGTGTGTACTTGCCCTTATTTGTCTTAGTCATATGTAAATCATTTTGACCAACATCCCTACAGTTTTTTACCCAAAAAACTTGTCATCATTGTTGGCATACTTTATGTGTGACTCTCTCAGTTTTTCCTTTCTGTCCCCCAAATCACAACAGCTGTCCTTTCCAATCTGTAATTCAGAAATGGATAATCTGTTTCCTAAAAAATAGTTCAGTGTTGACTGATTGCCAGGGCCTGTGAAACAGTCAGAGAGTTTTGCCTTTGCATGTTCCAATGGGCCTCTGATGATTTCCACTGTGTCAACCTTGCGAAACATCCTTCCCCAACCCTGTTTGCAGGAAATGGAGACTAAAATGACGTACCAGCTTCTTGGTGTTTTCTTACTAGGTAGCTTGAAACACTGATGGTTTAGTTTTATGGATAGTAGACTTTGAATCCGAATTCCTCACCTCCATTTTTAAAACTAGGTTGACATGTGATGATGTCAACCAGAGATTTGATTATGCACATTTTGTTTTGCACTCGGACCTCTGGGAAGGACATATGGCAGAAACAAGGTGATGAATGCCCAGCCTATACCTTATAGTATCTGGGGATGATTTTCTTTTATTTTAAAATTTTCAGAGATTCTTTTTCTATGCAGAATCACTTCTGTTATATTTTATTGTGGGCAAGCCTGTTTGGAGGTTGGGGAAGATTTTGCTAACAGCTTGGGCATTTTTTAGATTTAGTCTTTCTCTGTAATAACTTACATAATTTACAATTTCTAAAGCAGAGTTAGAAAGTAGGCAAAAAATGTATGCATATATTTAGTATCTTTGAGACCAAGGACTCTGTGGTTAAGCCCACATTCAAGAACAGGCACAACATTGATTTTTTTGACATTTTATTGCATTTCATTGTTCTGTGCCTAATTGAAACATGCAGATCTCAAAATCACGATGTGAAAATGAGTTCATTAACATTACCCACAACCACAATTCAACAATCTGGAAGACAACATTAGACCACATTAGTCTCTCAGAGTGAGTGACAGTCTTTCCAAAACAGAGTTAAGTCAGGAAGTTAGAGCAAGGCAAGAAAAAAATTATGCTCTCACTGCTTTTGCCATTACATCTTTCAGAAACAAAACTTTCCCACAGAAAATGGTAGCATGCTGAAAAATAGCTAGTAGTTCATATAAATATATATGTAAAAATTACAAGAAAAATAAAACCTGGAATAAGACCTCACAGAAATACACTGCCTAGGCACAACTATAATTTCAAACAGAGGAGGAACTAGCATTTTAAAAAGCTATACTGAATCACAGCCTGAGTTATTATGTGAATTGGATGGAAATGTACTCCATATTTTGGAGGGCTTTGAACAAACTTAGACACAGTTCCTACACTGCCTTACTTAGGTGTTAAAAATTGTTATTCCACATCTGTGTTTCTCCCAAAGGAAACAGCAAAGTCAATGGCCTTCTTGTATTTTTTTTTTCCCAGATGACTGGGACAACAGAGAAAGATTTTAATGGATATAGCACTTATTTTGTGTTTTTATCTCCTTAAATGAGCAACTAAAATTGGTATAAAATAACCTATCCCTTTTCCTTGTGTTTATAACACTTGTTTATAAAATGATGCCAAATGGACTGCCCTTGAACAACATTATTTCCATACAAGTGAAAAAAAAAGTAAATCTTAGGCAGCAGTAGTGAAAGATTCCAGAGAGGTCTCCATCAAAACACTATTATATTGACATAAAGGAATGATTTAAAAGGATGGAGACATAATATGTTCTCCAGACCAGCTGCAAGTACTTTTTTTTTTTTTTTTCCTGTTATGATGTTTGCCTTTTAATCATCAGGCTAATATCAAACATTTCAGAAAATATAGTATGCTTAAGTTACTTGTGACTTGAACAGAATTAACAGCTGCAGTTGAGGCCAGGTCTAGATGAGGATAATAACTTATGTCTTCAAATGTTTCAGCACCAGTTTAGCTAACCTGATTTAAAATAAAACTTTACAGTCAGTATTCCCTTACACTGAAGGCAAGCAGCAGTAAGGACATGCTGGCTAGCAGTTTTCATTTCTTAACGCCCCACTATGTTTTGCAGCCCCATTTCAGCAAAAGAGACATTAAAAACAACAAAAAAAAAAATGTCTGGAAAAGCTAGGATTTCTCACTGATTGCTCAAAACTACTTTTTCTGATGCCATTAGAAAAATTGGAAAGGGAAGAGAAGTCTTCACTCCTTTGAAGTAAAGAAATGCAATGCAAGGTAATTTTGAATTGTACCTTATATAATTTTAACCTTTAGAGGAATTTTTATTAGTTGCAACACTGACCCTGTGATGTCTGTGCATGTCTATATATATTATCACCATCCTCAAACTTCATATATATTAAAAAATGGACTGCAGCCTCAAGTATTTCAAGAAAATGCAAATTCCCATAACTACATAAACAAACATGGCTATGTCATAAATGCTTTTATGGTTGAAGGGTACAAATTATTTCTGTACCATAACTCCCCCTGCAAACAGCTGACCACTTAAGCTTTTTACTCTTTTCTTCAGCATATATCCTAAAAGCATCACAGAGACTCCCAAACAGATGGCAGAAATATTCCAGAAGAGGTACTCTGCTGTTTTTTGTTTTGTTTTGTTTCCCCCCCCCCAAAAAAAAAAAAAAAAAAAAAAAAAAAAAGTTGAACCTTATTTTATTATCACAAGGGAATTAAATATTTCCATTTTAAGCAGCTGCTGCACCTTCTCTGTTTACAGTCCTCTGTTTACAGTCCTCCAGTGGTAAGCCACCCAACTAGTTAAATACCAGCTACAATTCTCTTTGTGAAACTAATTCAACCTAATGAAAACAATTGGTCTACAAGTTGAGACTGTTCTCTTTTCCATTTTTGAATATAGGTATAATGTTACTGACCCTTGGTGATGGCAAGGCAGTCAAACACTGTGCTAATATATAAATTAAACAAGACTTGAGCTCTGGATTAAAAATCTTAAGTCCCAATTCTGAGTCAATACCACATACCTGCCGATTATCTATTTCTGGCATAAAAGCTTACTATTTCCTCTTAAACTTTTATTGTAAGGCATGAAATCAGTACTATGCAGAAGTTAAATCTTTTCGCTTGACTGCAGTCCCTCCAAGATTAAGTTATGTTAATTTAACACAAAAAGTTACTCACTTAAACAGAGCAATATATCCTAATTTTTAAGAGGTTAGGACTGGATTTTTCAACTCTCTATTTGAGGCATATTATTATGTACTTGAAAATGCCTGTGTGGAACTTTTTATTCTGTTCAGCAAGGCAATGTGACTTTCTCCCGTATTAATAAAGGGAACGCCAAAGTCTCAATCAGAAAAAAAATATATAATCTTTCTTTATGAGTTTGGATATACTATAGACTTTTGAAATAAAATAGTTTTCTATTATTATCAGTGACTTTTCAAAATTAACATTGTTGGATACTTTATGGTTAAATACTACTAATAATATGATATTTCATTTGCATTTAATTTAAGGAAGTTTTAGGTTTGAATTGCAATGGAAAGAAATTCTGTAATTTGTTTCACCCTAGTTCTCATAAAACAAGGCACCTTTTGCATATGTTTAAATCTACTCTCACCAAAAATAAATAAATAAATACATACTTGAATAAAGTCCTCAGAACAAAGAAAATCCAGGCTGATTGCACTAATTGATTTCTTTGGAATGAGTGATTGTATAATGCAGCTAGCTGCTATGAAAGGATCAAGCTTAAAAAATAAAAATAAAAATAAAAATAAATAAAATAAAAATAAAAATAAAAATAAAAATAAAAATAAAAATAAAAATAAAAATAAAAATAAAAATAAAAATAATAAAAATAAAAAGCCATGTGCTTTACTTACAAAAGTAAATGGGAGCAACTTTCCAAGTCTCTCATTGCTGTGTAACGTTTCAGGCATATCAGAAAAAAATCAGCATCTGTGCTGCCTGATGTTTTTTGCTGGTTCAACACATCCTAATGTGTTCTGTGACTGTGATGGAACACTGGAACATCAGAGGAACATTGCTCCAAGGAGCATCAGAGAATGGATACCTCAGGGTAAAAGCAGTAACGGGACAGATGGAAAGAAAATTGTGAAAATCTAAAAGAGTGGCAATGGTTTAGCATGTTCTTCTGAAGATCAGACCACAATAGAGCAGGTGTTGGGTTACTAACTTCTATCATGAGATGCAGTAAAAAAAATCACCTCAGACCCTGGACAAATATTTATTCCAGTGCTGTTTGTTAAAGACTTTCCACTTAATAGCTTTCATATTTAATGTTCAGATTGTTTTTCTCTGTAGATATTTATTTAGAAATTTCAGAATTATTTTCTTTGCTTATCTTAACAGGTCCTATACTGTTGACCAGAAATGCTAATTGTAGATCTTTACAGAATATGACAAGTATGCAGTATAGCATTGTTACAGAAGGTAAGTGCCCTGTGTAAGGGACTGTTATTTTTCAACGGACTGTGTGTTTCCACTATTGTAGAAGTGAAGAACAGAGATGGGAATTGCCGCAGGATATTTCCAAGATTCTGAACGCTACTCCACTGCTTCTATCAAGATCTTTAACCATAATAATTCAAAGGTGCTCTCTCTGTGCTTCAGTTAATGGTATTCTGTGATTTGATGAGTGTATTTCAAAAGAAAATAATGGAACTCATATTAATTATTAAAATTAATGTCCAATTTTTTTCCTGATTTATACCTGACAGTTACTCAGTACTGGGTTATAAAGTTATGAATAAGGTGGTGAGTACTTATTTGGTCATGAAAAAAATGCCACAAACAAATATGTCATGTCTTATGGGCAAGCACATTATGGCATTTGATTTCACAGAACTGAGTGAGCATGCTTAATGTTTATAGTATACTAAGTTTCTTTTAACATTCTAAGTATAATATCCATGATGTAAGGCTCAACTTCTATGTAAAAGCCCTATTAAAAAACTGTCATGTCACTGGGACAGCAAATGAAATTACCAGGAAATCATATAAATTTGATTTAGCTAGTTCTAACTGAATAATATATATGTATAACCTGAATAAAAATAAGAGTAAGTAAATAAAAATATATGAAACAAGTATTTTTAGACCGATCTGATGCCCTGGATATGACTGTTCATGTGAGAGGATTAAGTTTTCCAAAAAAAAATTCTGGGAAATTTCTCATAATTCTAGATAAACAGTAAATAAGGAATACATGTAAACAGTAATGAATCTGTGGAGAAAAGCAGGGGAAATATTGTATAAATGATAAGCAGCTGGGAAGAGGGAAGCCAGAGCAACCATTTTCATAATACATCAGGTCCTATGGCTAGTTGGTCATATCAAACATAAAGAGACACCTGGGTGAGGAAGGAGGGGAAAAAGGAATTACTTAAGAAAGCATTCTTGTAATAAATCAATAATAGAGGCATGAAAGCCTCCTGGTAAGAGCTTTTGCTATGTTGTACATATAGGCTCAACTTCTTCCCACCTAGATCAAGTCATACAGCACACTTGGGTAAGTGGGATACTTCTCATTCTAGGCTCCCTTTAAGGTCAATAAAAAGAAAACTCTAGAGAGCAATTTGGCTCACCTGAGATCTAAGTCATATTGAAGGTGTCAGCTTGTCTCCCTTAGCAGTCAGAGAAAAAAGACAGGCATGTCTACCACATTCTTAAAGGGGGATAATTCTGTGTCCACAGTGTCTAATTAATCTGATTTTCATCTAAATTTTCAGTAGCTTTGCAGCTTTGTTGACATCAATGAGCATGCAGAATTAACAGCTATGAGATCAAAATTCAGGCCTTTATTTTAGTCAGTAAAGATGAATTTATAAAACAGATTAAACTGAGTAAATTTCAGACACTTCTTGAGGAGTATCTTCTACTGGGTCTGGCTGGAATGTTAACTTTCCCTGCAGCAGCCCATATAGTGCTGTGCTCTGCACTTGTAGCTGGAACAGCAGTGTTATCACACCAGTGTTGTGTCTACTGCTGAGCAGTGCTGGCACAGCATCGGGCCTCTCTCTAACCCTCCTAGGGGATGGGCAAAAAGTGAGAAGAGAAACATCACCAGGGCAGCTGACCTAAACCAACCAAAGGGATATTCCATACCATGTGGTGTCACACTCAGCCATAAAAGGTGGAAACAGAAAGAAGAGGGGAGGGGTGGGCTCTTGTTGGGAAAACGTCGGTCCTCCTCCTGAACACCGGCTACGTGCGTTGAGGCCCTGCTTCAAGGATGTGGTCAGTCATCGCTCATTTGTGGGAAGTAGAGAGTAATTTTTTTCCTCTGTGCTTCCACATAGCCTTCATTTGTTTTATTTGCTTGTTTTCCTCCTTTGTTTCCTTTCCCCCTCCCTTTTCCCCTTTCCCTTTTTTTTTTCCCCCTTTAGTTAAATTGTTTAGTTCATAATAATCTTTCTTTAATTATTATTATAATTATTTCCCTTTAATTAAATTTTCCTTATCTCAACCCGTGAGTTTTTCTTTGCTTTACTTCTTCCCCTCCTCATCTAAGGAGGGGGAGTGAGAGAGTGGTTGTGGTGTTTAGCTGCCCAGGTGTTTGCCGTTTTACCCACAGTAAAACTACCACATACATGTATCTTCAAATAAATTATTTTTGTTTATTATTGGAAGAAATAAAATATTTAAATTCCATTAAGAGTAATAGAATTTACAGCTGCATTCATATTTTTAGTTTCATGCTATATAAAAAAAATAATAATAAAATAAAATAAAAAATAAAAAAGATCAAAACACTTGAAATTCTAGCAGCTTGACAGAAAAATGTACCATTGGTTGTGTCACATCTCCTGCTTTCATTAAGCAGAATGTCATAGGCAGAACACTTTGAAACGGTAATAAACTGCTACTACAATACATAGGAAACTGAGAAGGAAAAAATGTTTCAGGACAAATGAAAATTCATGACTATAATGGGCCTAATTCTTTCACATATAATTTGCCAAAATTCTCATCATAACATTACTAATTCAAAGGCTTTGTAAATAACTTGACATCTGGAAGAGATGAACAACAAGAGGAAAGTGGCCTTTTCACTTTAATGTTCAATGAAGTAATTATGGTTGAGAAAAAGAAGATGAGTTCTCACTGGCAGATAAGTCAAATAATTATGGTGAGTACGATAGGTGAAAGAGGGTCACTGAAACAAAGAGCAGGAAACTGCACAAACAGATAAATACAGATTTGAGGTTCAATGAGGAAGAAAAGATAATTTTTTCATATGAAAAATGACTCAAGTAGTGTTTTGAATATGTCTGGTTAAAATCTATTCCGTCTTATTAAAAAAAAAAAAAAAAAGTGACTGAAAAAATTAAGAATTATTGAATGAAATTGATCACCAAAATCAAGTCTCTACAGTATGGGCAACACACTGTTGTTGGATTGTTGAACCTGCTAACTAACTTAGAAAAAGCAAAATACGGTAGAAATAAACAAGATCTTGAGGTCATCAAGTAAGAAGATTTTCTGTTTTTCTCTTTTAAGCTAGTTCTCTAGGGGCAATTGCAATGTAGAACAAAAATTGCATCATGAAATAACTACTTATTTGGAAGAGAAAGATAATGCAATAGCCCTGTGTGGTTTTAAGACCTGGGACCTGATCAAAAATTCACTGAATTCAGAAGAAATGTCATCATTTATAGCACTTGGTGTAATTCCGTCTGTCTGGTTTAATAGCAAGATTTTGAAGTGTTTGGATTTCCTTCCTGCAGATCACTGATTAACCATTGTTCTCTGCTAAACTTGAGTAATTATTAAATTTTTCCACTCCCAATATACAGACATTCTGGATAGTCTACAGTTTCACAGAATTCAAAGCCATTGTGAATCATTAGGTCATCTAATCTAACCTCAGATCTATTAAAGAAAATTATATTACATCTCAATAGACTATATTTTTAATTGTAAAAAATGTTTCAGTCTTCAAATATCTGAAAAGTATGACAGTGTAGAGATCAAGGTGTCCAAAGTCCATCTGAGGGAAGAGAAGTGATTATGTGGTATCTACAGATATACCTGCAACTGATTAAAAAAAAAAAAAAAAAAAAAAGGCCCTTTCAGTATAATTTAGGAGAAAATTCTTTCTCAACTACATATCTTAAACCAAACATGACTATAAGTATATGGAAAAAATAAACCACTCAGACACCTGTGGGAATTCTCTGCTTCAAATCAGTGACCTTTCCAATAGCCAGATGGTGCTTTTTTTCTCATACTTTGGGGGACAGGGAGAGAAAAGTGTTAAAACAGAAGAAGGGTAAAAACTCTTCCTTTGCTCTTATAGATAATCACATCCAAAAGTCCAAAAGCCATTAGCTTTGATTGTAGTCATTGGATTAATACAGTTCTTCACAGGCTCGCAAAATAATAATAATAATAATAATAATAATAATAATAATAATAATAATAATAATAATAATAATAATATATGTTTATACATATATATATATACATATATACTTGATCAGGGAATTTAAATTCTTCTTTCAGCTGTCACTCACCCAAGCCAAATAACTTCTTCAAACTGCTAGAGGAAAACATTTATTTTCAAAATCCATCTCATTTTGCCTTAGAAACACCTAAGGATTGCTCCTTGTTATTTTGTTATTCTACTAGTCTTGATTACGTACAAACTTCTCTAGCACATATTTGGTATCATAACCTAGATAATGACTAAAAAAATATTAAATAGCCTTTTATCAAAAGATTGTATTTGGGGCAATTCCAATGAAAATAATTCCTTTCATAAATGTCTTCCTGTGAGCTACTACTTTGTCAGATTTCAGTGAGGCGGAGTTAAATTGAGCTCATATGTACCCTTATTACAGCCATATAATACATGCTTTTGGTTCAAAATTTCATGAGGTTTATTCAAATGCCTTTGAGAAAAAATATTTCAGGTATGACTGAAAAGCATTTAAAATCATTAGCAGGACTATTTCTGTATCTTCCTGTAAAGCCACATTGCCAACATATTTTTATAAATGTCTGCAAGAAATATTTAATAAAAGCTCGGTTTCTCTCCCATAGTCTCCTACAGAAAGAAAAAAAAAAAAAAAAAAAAACAAAACTTTTGAGTGTTTTACAAAAAAAAATAGTATCTGAGAGCAGTGTCTGAGTCGGTAAGATATCAACCTGTGATTTGATCATTTCAGGAGTGACACAAACAAGCGCATTATAAAGGAAGTGCTTGATTTCTCTTAACTATTACTGGTCTACTTAAAACATAGGCAAATATTCCACAGACCATCAGTGATAATGAAGCCTGATACCCAAGGGCTGAGAACATGAAGCAAGCAGTGCTGCAAGAAAGTAAGATGGTCTGATAAGTTCAGGATAAAAACTATTTGTGACATCATGTAACAGTTGACCTAGGTGGCATAGCTGTTAGAACAACACTTTAACTAAACTTTTGTTTAGGTAGATGTAAGTGTAATATCACCAACATAGAATGTTGGTGATTCTGTTTCCCATAGAACAGAAAGAACCTTGAATATCTTTTGTGAGCTCAAGGAAACCATGCAAGCAACCTGTTAATAATTAAGATGTGCAATCATGTCAAGAACAAGGAAGTTGCAAGTATCAACAGAAAAATCAGCCTTTTGGTAATGGCAGATCAAAATACAGCAGTGCAACTTGAAGAGACTGTTCACCAGCAAGGTATTCTCCGCCCAATCCTAAAACTAATTAAAATAAAAAATACCAGGGGGGATCAACGGAACCGGAGAGACTCTAAGTGACCCCACGGACATGTTGTAAGGTTTCAAGACTACATCTCCATGACCAGCAGAGCCAGGAAACCACAGAGATCCCAGGGGGCCCACAGCCCTGCCCCATGATGATGTGCAGCACAGCTGGAACCACTACACTAACACCTCTAACATTTCTCCTGGACCACATCATCTCTTCCACAGTATAGAGAAGTAATGTAATTTTTAAAATGGCATATCCATGTGATTAAAGTGTTTTGGTATCCAAATCCATTTAGTCCCCACACTAACGTTTACTTTTAAACCACAACATGCCTCTAACTGAAGGAATGTAGTATAAACTCAGCCCTTATCATGCATCAGAGACTCCTCACAGAAAACAAGACATTAAAATACCCACAGCAAACGCCTTAGTATTTGCATTTTGCCATGCTCATACCATCCTTATTATACATAACCAGTGACTGTATGAATAAGTTTACTCTTCAGTCTTTTCAGTCATTTGCATCACCCTCATGTGGACTCTTTAATCTCCAACAACTTGTGAACTGTGATTGAGGTTTTACTGAAAACTGGGAGTTTGCATTTGTTTCCATGAGTCTGGATTCCTGGCTGATAAGAGCTGATGCCATACTACTGTGCTTGTCACAGAAGGTACACGACCTTCTTAATCCCATAAAATTTTCAGGAAGTAAATGCAAAACCATATCTAGATATCGATGCTTGGGATCACCATCTAGCTCATTTCTCTATATGGTCAATGGAGAGAGAGATATTTCTATAGAAAGAGTTTTCTAATCTTGAAATAAATGTCTGAAATAGAATATATAAATCACACTACACAGTGACCATTTCTCTCTACTCCCTATGAAGGGAGCTCAGGGTATTGAGTTCAAACAGGCACATCCACATCTGCAGCTGTTCAAAGTTATGTGAGATTACTCTCACCCTTAATATCTTTGAGATTTCTTTCCACACAAATGTAGTTGAAATTGGCCAGTAAGCCCAATTTAATACTTACACACATACACAGCATGATCACATAAGCATTGATTTCTTAGGAAACTAGGTTAAAAATAGGATGTAATAAATCAGCGCTGAAGTGTGTTCAGTTCTTATCCTAAGCCCCATTATTTCTTTATGTTCTCTAAGTCTGCATGAGCTAGAAATTCAGTCAGTATGGCACAGAACTGAAACACTATCCTCAATATTTTTGATATTTTAAATTATTTAAAGATAATTATGAAAATATTTGGAACCTGCAAACATTCGGTTTTGTATATGGAATACTTATAGGATGACAGCTTTGGTTGAACAGAATACACTGTTTTGTGCTTTGATAAATGTTTTGCTTGCATGTAATAATGAAAGACAACTGTAATTAACTGAATGTGTTTGAGGTCTTGTGAGTCTTGATATTCTCTTCATAGCTACTTGCACATTCACAATTTCAAGCCAGACTGTTTTTTGGGAAGTAGGAAAGTCCAATTTAAAAAAGCAAAGTGGTATTATTGTGGTATTTAGTGAGAACTACACCTAGTTCTCACTACAGAATTACATCTACTGCAAGTTCACACAGTAAATGTGATAAAAAGAGTACTTTTCATCTAAATAAGGATCAGACCTGAAGTCTTATTTGATTTCTAGATTCTCTTTCAAAAGTTCTTCAAGAACACCTTTTTTTTGGCATGTAAATCTCTTACTAATTTTAGATTTCCCTGGTTAGTGAGCTTAACCTCTTCAGGAAGCTGAAAACCCATGACCTCTTCTTGAACATTTTCCTGGGTGGTGGCATTTTTTTTTAATTATTACTTTTTTTTTTTTTCTTGGCATTTTCATGTCACCTAAGACAAAATATCTTTTACACTGCCTTTTTTCAGTATGCCACCAGCCAGTTTCATTATTTGGGTTAAAAAGCAACAGTTGCCAGAGCTTTGCCTCTTCCAACACAGACAAAAAAAGAATGTCTGAATAGAAGTCTTCAGAGACAGGCACCTCCATAAGGTGATTCATTTGCCCTATCTTAGATACCTCTCTTAGAAAAGATGAATAGACTTTTGGCTAGAATTCTGTCAGTGAGAAGTTTTGTATAAATATCTTTCAGAAGTGTTTTTAACAGAATATTTTTTATCTAAGGAATATAAATTGTTTCTATCACCAGCTGATGTATTTTTGTTTGGCTATGGAAAGTGAGTTTGCTGATCTCACTCCAGGAACCAGTATGTTCAAATGCTACCACTGCCATTGTTTCACAATATCCCTATATCATTATGAGTCCATGCAAAAGTAAAAACCAAAAAAAAAAAAAAAAAAAAAAAAAAAAAAAAAAAGGAAAAATAATAAAAACCTTTAAGAAGATGGAGGGATAAATAACATCTGCAGGGACTTCCATGTCAAAGATGAAAAACATTGTATATACAGTTATGGGAAGCTATTGCTGTGTGAAATCAATGTCTTAATTTTAGTCACCTAATAATTAGGGATCCTCTTAAAACTAGTCATCAAATTTGCTTGTATGCTTGCTGAAATCAGACTTGCATCTTGAGGATCATCTTTTCTGATGTGAAGCAGCTGTTTTAAGAAAAAACATGCTATAAAGGAGATTCTGTCTACTTTCTAGGCAGCCATGTTATGACAGAAACTTTCATTTCAAAAAGATACTGTTAATTCAGAGCAGCCCCTCAGAAAGTTTGCTACATATTCCAGGTACATGTATTTATAGTAATCCAGATAACAAAATTTACATCCTGACACCGTTGAATTTATGGGACTTTGAAAATTTGGAAAGTGTCTTCCAGGTCTTCTGACTGTTTTCAAGTTGTTGACCTTCCATATCATTTGTTCAGATCAGCCACGGATATGAAATTCACACACAAAGTAACAAAATGAACTAGAAAACATGTAAGCAAAATCTTAGCTTTATATCCATCCGTACTCAAAGCTAACCCTTCCTTTTCACTAACCTGATTTACTATGTGTTGAATGGAAAAACAATGGCAGAAGTTCTCGTTGGTAGAGCAATCCCTGCAGTGGCTGCAGGCACTGGCTGAGGATCCTGCTTGGAATTCCTCACTCTATGAGTTATCAGTCTGATTGAGAGACTCAAATTCATGTTATTGAAAATAATATTATATATTGCAGCATAAGATCAAACTAGTCTAGCCAACACTACTTTAGGGATAGTTCTCAGCTGCTCTTACAAGACAAGTCCCCTCTCATGAGCCAGCAGATATATCCATCAAGTGGTTCATATAAAGTTTCCTAATTTCACAGAGGGCACTGTGAACAGCACGTTCAGGTACTGAAACACTTTTATGCAAAGACCATATACACGACTCCAACTTGCACCTACAAGATGCATAAGTGAGAGTGAGAGAGCACTGGAACAGGCTGCCCAGGGAGGTTGTGGAGTCTCCTTCTCTGGAGATATTTAAAGCCCATCTGAACGCCTACCTGGGCAGCCTGCTCTAAGGAACCTGCTTTGGCAGGGGTGTTGGACCTTATGATCTTTCAAGATCCCTTCCAACCACTTTAATTCTGTGATTCTGTGATTCTGTGATAACATGATATCTTCTCCTTTTCTGTGACCTGATGTTGTTTGTAGAAAATAGGGCAGCAAGAAATAGTAGAGGAAGGGCATGGGCACTGCACCATGACTTAGTGCAATAGATGCTTAGTTCTGGATACCTTTATGCAGTTGACTAGAAAGCCTCTGTCTTAAAGAATGGGGCTTGACAGGTTTGCTGTGAACCTGCTTGGAAGGCTCATGTCTCTGCTATCTTTTATGTTCTCTTACTTGTACCATGTTGCAAGCAAAATCCTTCTCTTAGAAACACAGACACAAAAGATCTTCTGACTATTTCCTGAACTTTCAACCCCACAAAGTTCTAATGATTTTTATTGGCAAATCCAGATCCTCAAGGGCATTAGTTAGAGTTAAGGGCCAACACTTGCTTAAAAAAACACAGAGGCTGCATCATTATTGTATTGTATTCACTGACCCCAGCAGTCAGGACATTTATGAAAAATTAAAGTACCAAGAAGAAGGGAAAGAACAACAGAAATTAAGCAGCGTATAGTAAGGTCAGGCCCACACTATCTGTGCTCTGCCATGAGGACTGACAGTAAGTGTTTCCAGACTTACACAGAATAGACAAGGCTCAACATATGCTCTACATCCTCCCCAAGTAGTTTGACTGGGCATAGCTCTGAGGGCATCCCTTGGGAATTGCTGCTGACTTTTATTAGAATCCTTATTCAGGTCAAAAAGGAAGAGCAAATATCTCTGCACAGGGACAGCATATTCTCCTCATCCGATGCAAAGAGCTAGCCACAAAGAGACCAGACAGCCAGCAGTGATCAGCATCATACAAGGGGACACATTTTAGTCTTTTTTTCTAGCACTTGTTAAGTTCCTGCATCAGTTTTTCCTCATGCCTTGAACGTGACTGGAGCTGCCCAAGCAGCCCACCTTCTATTGTTAGGAACAAAGGCTAGCAAAAGGGCCAAAAATCTCTGTAATGGATGAGAGGGACAGAACTTGAGGGAAGAAAAATTGTTGCTCAGATTATTCAGACTTTATTCACAGGGAAACAGAGTAAAGAATACAGCAAACAGTTGACAAAAAGCAAAATCCACTTTATTTCACAGAGCCAAAACTCCTATACTTCACAATGAATAACATTTCCTATCTTTACATTTCTTTCCACATTATCTCATGTAGACCTCCTGAAAATGGCATAACATTGCATGACAATGTAACATATTACAATGTGACATATCCAAGTAATGCAGAATATATAAAAATTATGTAAAATATCATCTCCGCTAGCAGAAGGGCTCTGAATCATCAGCCTTCATTTCTGATCTGTGTATAATTCCCAACCACAACTTAAGTTTAATCAACCTCATAACTTCTTCAGTTTTCTTCCACAGAGACAACCCAATACATAAACATAAAGCACCTCCTCCTGGTTTTCCTCCTCAAGGGTATCTTTACATGTGAGCAGACATTACATGCTCAGCTCCATGAAAAATACTAGAATTAGATTTCTACAATATTTTTTATGGCTGAATCTGCCTTTGCATTCTGAAAGGTCCTGTGCTTTTATTTTTATCAGTATAATAGAAGCTTTTGTGTTGGCTCTGTTAGTCTAATTTAATTCCCCATCATAGTCACTGCTCCATAGTGACAATTGGTGTCTAACTGAATGCAACAATTTTTAATTCATTACATGTGTTCTTTTAACTTGTGTATATGTATTGCTAACTTTCCTTTTTGACTGCTTCTCAAGAGCAGAAATTAAATCATCAATGCTAGATGCATAAAATGTTTTTATATGGTTCTATCTTTCAGATTAATTTGCAAGTCAGAAGTTTCCAGTACATTGTGCTAAACAACAACCATGTATTTATCTTGACAAATGATGCAAGAAAAACTAATAACGATGAGGCATATAGAGAGCCTTTCATCCAAAGATCCCAGGACACACGACAAAGTTTACATGCTGATTATAGTCTACACTCAGTAGTGTTGAAGCTTCTCATTGGCTTTAATGGGCATAAATGTAAATAGAAAACTATGCACAGATAACTTCAGTCACTGATACATGTCTATGTCTAGGGTAGGAAGTGCAAACAAGAAAGCAATTCTTCTTCATAGCATGACACATGGCAGGAGAAATACTGTGTGCAGATAATAGTGGGGCAGCATTGTTAATTACACTGTGTAAACCATCAGTTGTTTTCTCCCTTTCTGTTCAGCAACATCCTTGTAACAACAGAGTGAAAACCAAACAAGGGACAAAAGAAAAACTTTGAAAGAAATTTGACTTTCATCTTGACATACATTATTTTAGGACAAGAGATTGACTTTTCCTTATCTTCTTCATGGAGCAAGGTGGAGGATCGTATGAAGAAATGCAATTACACTGTGCTGCAGAACATGGCCTCAGCAGCTCATTCAAGTCAAGTTCCTTCACACTGGATGGGAGGCTTGACTGGATAGAGCAGAATGAATTATAGACTCAAAATTGGTGTTTTTTTTTTTTTTTGCTGCCTTGGGACATTGATAGATGGAAGGCTTACTTTAAAAGCCAAAGAAGATTCTCTATATTTCCTGTTTTACTGATATTTTTTCCTCCCATGGTTAAATGTTTCTAAGTAACCACCATGAACTGAAAAGTCTAGAAATTTTAATGTTAGCTGACTCTCTAAGACAGAAAGGATTTGCTGTATTTGATAACACACTTTTTCTCCTTATAATTACTGAACTCCTAAGAGTAACTTCACCAGGTCAGACTAAAGCTCCCATTTGCCTTATGTCCTGCTGTCAGTTCCTTGTCTTCCTAAATATGTGATATGGGCAACAAGGGCTCGTGAGTAAGGTCCTGCAGGAGAAAATAGACTTGTCTTCACAAAGTAGTAGTCAGCACAGCTCTAGCAGACACCCTGCCTGGGGTTTCTACCATTGGGAAGTCAAGGCATTGAAGCCCATATGTCATGGTTTGGGCTTTTTTCTTTATAGAGGCTCATATGGTGCTGTGTTTTGGATTTTTGTTGAAAATATTGGTGATAACACACCAATGTTTAAATTGCTGCAGAGCAGTACACACACAGAGCCAAGGACTTTTCAGCTCCTCGTTCTGCCCTGCCAGCAACAAGTCTGGAGGTGCACCAGGAGCTGGGAGGGGACACAGCCAGGACAGATGGCCCAGACTAGCCAAAGGGAAGTCCCATACCATGTGGTGTCATGCTCTTCAATAAAAGCTGGGGGGGAAAAGGAGTATTACAAAGAATACAAAGTATTTCGTACTGAATGTACAATCTGATCAGTTCTGCAGCAAGAATCACCTTGGCAAATCTGTGGGATGGCCACAATCTCTACCCCAGGTGTTAATCAACACATTTGAGCATAGGGATTGGTTCTAGGCGCAGTAGTAGCTACCAGGAATAATCTTCAGGACAGGCTGAAATTCCCATCAGGAGAGATGCTGCTCCAATTAATAAAATGCTTCGTGGTGAAGGAGGCTTGGAGTTAAGTTCACCTTGTCTCAAGTCTCTCCACTGATTCAGACCAGTCTATTGTCTTATCTATGGATCTGGATAATGAGTTCCTGGGACACCAAGGGAATTCGTGTCTAAAGAGCATTGGGTTTGCACATGGAGACAGACCTTGTACCCAGCTGCACCAGTTAGAAGACAAACATTTCACTGGGTTTAATTTCCTCCATTCTTTTCAGCTATAGGTAATCAAACAGCTCCTTCAGCTAGTTGATTTATTTCAGTCCCTCATAAATACCATATTTCAGCAAAGTTAATACTCATAATAAATAAATAAATAAAGATTACTCCACTCTAGCCCAAAACAGCTTGTGAAGTAGATCATGTGCTGTTGGTCTAAGTGTCTCAGGTGTCAAGAAGCACTGTGCTTTAAATAAAGCATTCATCAATCATCCCTAATTCAAGAATTTATGGTGCAGACCCTTTTTCTATTCACCTTATTTCACGACAGCACTTACAAAACAGATATCTACAGCATATAACCACACTTTCCTGCATATTTGTACTACCAGGAGCTATTGAGGATACTCTGATTCTACCAGTAATATTAGGATTCTGACTCTCAAAGAGCCCTGCGTTTGTTACTACTGTATATGCTTTCTGACTTGAGTAACTCTCCATTTTTTTCACATGTAGTGTACAGTTTCACTTGTTATAATAATATTTTTTCCACTTGCTTTTTAAAAATTTTATTCTTTTTTCACTTACAGCTTCTCGATGTCTGAGTTTTATCAATTAGGTTATTTCAGTAACCTTCATAATTAGCTTGAAGCATTCAGATCTTAAAATGAAATTATTCACATCTCCTCAGCACTCTGCCCATCCACAATTTGTGTGTGACTAAGAAGATGGATGCTCTTCATCTTTCCTGAGGCTTCAAGATTGGGCTAAATTGTACTGCAACTTTTTGTTCATGTTGTAGACAGAGTGCCACTCATCCAGGAAAGGCAGATAGTATGCTCTCCTGTTACCTCACATGAAGTTTTTCGGAAGGTACATGCAGATGCATACCCTTGAAGCAGAGTTGTCCACCTTCTCCCCCTCTTCCTCAGCTACCCTCCTAGGAAAAGTCACAGCTCTGACAAATTGGTTCTTGTGACTACTTAACCCTTTTTTAACACTAAATAAACTGGGTTAACCATGACCTATTCCCATTACTTAAGCTAACATGACTTGGTGTAACTGAAATGGGTGAAGAAGCACTCACAAAATCAGTTCTGCTGGGAAATATGAGTAAGTCAGCACTGATGCACAGTAATCTCCCATAAGCAGAGCTGTGCTGAGAAAAGCACATCTGTTCCCAGCCTGAGTTATGCTCTCCAAAGCCCCAGCCACAGAATTAGCCATGCTCTACTATACATTGCTATACAAGAGTTTCAGCTTACTTTTGTGTTACAGTGAAACTAGAAACTGCCATGGCTCTGAAAACATGAGAGAGTAAAACACGGAACCATTGTAAACATAAACACCTGAAATTACAGCTCTGAGAATATAGCTTTTCCCTTATTTTCTGAAGGAATGCTAAATCTGAAACCTAACTACCACCATTTCAATGAGGGCATTGTTAGCTATTTTACTGCTGAATGTTATAACGAATCCAACTAACTCATGTGCTAAAATTCCAGAGATGCTCAAAATCATCTGTGTCCTGAGATGGCAGTTAAGGAAAAGCCATCAAGCTACCGGAGTCTGTGTTATATCCTTGGCATGAGAAAAACGGGAAATGGGCTGAGCATAAAATAAACAAATTTCTCCAAGAAAGAAGATATTATTCCAAACTGTGCCTACAAGTATTTTTTCTTCTTACATAACTTATTGCAACTTGATCATAAATTTAATTCCTGTTAAAGTACCTCAGTTTTTTACCAGTGTAGCAAAACTCAGGTATCTTACCACAGGCTCTGTGTGTAGCTGGTTACAAGAAGCTGATCTCACATCAACACCGTTAGAAGCTACCTCTTCTTGCTCAATTTGCACCCTTATGACTTGCACCAAAATCTAATGTTGGGGATAATGAGTTCCGCTATTTTGCAATTGGTGCAGTGTGCTTGTACCAATAGCAATGTGGAGCACAGAAGCAGTCAGAAACTGGACTGTTTGGGCTACCGCATAGTTTGTGGTACTCGCCAGCTTCACAACATGCAAAAGACAGCACAGCACAGGGTAAAAAAAAAAAAAAAAAAAAAAAGGAGAGTTAAGGCTTTAGATTTGCCAGTTGTAAATACATTATTTATTAGGGAAGTTCCATAAAACTGAGTTGACAATCACTTCTCTGTTAGACAGACTTTTTTTTTCATGCTTACATCTGCATAGGCATAGGGAAAGAGAAAACAGAAAATAGATCTTTTTCCATCCAAAAATGTAACATAAACTGTTCTGATTGTAGCAGCTTTTTCAACTAAAGCTAACTCCATACTGCCCATATTAGCACAAACCCATTTTGCTTTTTCATTCTGCCTGCTAGCTTAATGAAAGTAACATGTACACCAAAGTGGGAACACTCAAAAATTCAATTTCTAAGCAGAAAGTATATAATGGAGTTAACAGCTTACAGGTTTTGGACAGGGCATGAAACATCATGTTTCAGAGAACCCATTGGGAAGGAAAAACAGAGGCTAGGACCAGAGGCATTTTCTGATAAACCTACCTTCAATTGTATACATGCTCCTGTGTATACATTGAAGGCTGTGGGGAGGAAAGATATGATTTTAACTGGGAGAAAGTGAGCAATCTAGTGAATATAATCTGTTTTCCTAGTATGTGTGAGAGCTTTTCTGAATATAACCTTGGAAACAAGAGATTCCTCATCAATACACCATGAAACAAGCTAATAGCCATTACATCTTTTCTCCTTCTTTCTCTAAACAAATGTCCCTTAATAGAGAGCTCAGGGCTCATTCTGTTTATAGGAAATTACTTTCACATACAGTGCAAGAAGATGTTCTCCCTAAATTGCTGAAACAGATGTAGGAACAAGGTGAACAGTTAGAGGCCCATGTTAAACCAATATGAGTGACTACAAACAGATTACCAGTGATTTAATGGAAACATTGGAAAATCTATTCAGTTTGATTTATATGACTACAGAAACAAATTCTTTCTCATCTGAACTTTATATAACCCAGGTCAAGTCTGGGGCACAGAAGAGGGACAAGGTCATGGAAAGATACTTGCAAGCAGTAGAAAATGTGAATTTAAGGAAAATATTTGACTTGCAAATTAGTCACTGTTACGTGTTCACTTCTTGGCTTGATTCTTGCTCATTATCAGAACTAGCTCAGTATTTCTGTGCATTTTCATCAGCAGTTTTACTGCACTGCTTTTGTGTGTACCCTTTTACACATATGTAAAATCATTCACACAGGGTTATTCTATTAATATATTTTCATAAGGCAGAATAATCCATCTGTCATTATGCTCACCTGTGCTGCCTATTATGAAGTAATTTTTTAGCAAATAGGAAAAACTAGTTTACTGTTTCTTCATTATACATGCATGCAACCTTGAAGTATTTGCTGTAGTTTATGCACTCTTCCAACACAGCCCTACAGACTAACTAAACTAGTTTTCTTTAAACAAAAGCTGAGAAATTTACCAAAACTTCCATCAAGCACAGAAGTGTTATGTCACCACAATAACATTATATTAGTTGACATTCTCAATTTTTCTTGCAGATAGCCTGAATTAGCCTTTCTTACAAAATTCATCAGATTACATTTCTCATCTAGGAGCTCACACTGATAGTATTTAGTAGTGTGAAAAATCAGAGGTTTTTGGACAGGAACCACTCTATCATTTCTGAAAAGCACAAAAATTAGAAAAAATATACTTGTGATTACATTACAGAAATAAAAATATCAAACACCTCAGAGTCTCATCATAAGTGCTTAATCTGGTTAGTAAAAATTAAATTTCTAGAATACATGGAACAGCCTGATTAAAGTGGACTGAAGATTAGGGAAGCAACAAGTATTCTAGTCTAGGCCCTCTTTTTGTCATCAAAAGAAAATGTGCAGCCAAGAAACAAAGTAAATGTGCATAGTCTGTGACTGTGGCTGTTCCTGAATTTATTCTAAGTGGCATTTTCTGACTCCCCCCCACCCAAAAAGAAAGAAAGAAAAAAAAAAAAAAGTTATTTAAAGACATGCTCTAAAGTCAGAATACAGAGAGCTTTGAAGGGACCCTTGCAGTGAAGTGCTCCAGTGCCTTTCAACATTTTCAGCTCACTTTGTATTTTGTGCCTCATTTCCAGTGTGTGACTTCTGGGACAGCAAGGTGCTTCGTGCCTCATTTGCTGCGGTAACATTTTTACCAGAAAGGAACACGTCTCTGGCTGAGAATTTTGTCTTATCCAGCACTGGCCCAAAGTCAGGATCTGCTATATCTAAATCATTTCAGACAGACACTTGTTCTGTCATTACAGTGACATGTTTTTTCCTAACATCTTACCTAAATAATCCTTGCTGTATTCTAAGCTGTTATTTCGTCTCATATCTGTGGACACAGGGAACCCATTATTCCTTTCCTTTTGCTGGCAATATTTCATAGCACTGTTACCGTGTCCTCCTTAGTCTCATCTTCAGGCTAGGCAAAATAAATTCTTCCAATTTCACTTTAAAGGTCATATTTTCTACATCTCTGGATTATGTGCACTCTCTCTGCTGGACTCCGTCAAGTTGGCCCATCTGTTACAGTGCACTGCCCAACACTGGGAACAGGACAAGGTCTTATGAGTGCTGAGTAAAGCAGAAGGAGAAAAACTTACAGGAGTTCTGCCATATACCCCAGTATGTGGTTTACTTTTCACAGTGTGGGATTCTTCAATCACATTCAGTTAGTAATTCAGTGGCGTCTGTTTAAACTCTGCTTTGCCAAGAGTGCTCTCTTTCTTATATGTACGCAATTAATTATTCCTTGGGGTAGTGTTCTGCACCTCTCCTTACCAAATTGCCTCTTATTTTTCCCCCAGTTCTTTTCTTCAGCTCATCAAGGCAGCTTTCAGTCTTTTTTTAACCTTTTTGAATTGTTTTCAGTCTTTCAAATTTTTCATCCAGAGAGCTTGTGATCCTCATCCAGGTTGGTGTTGTCTGAAAACATTACAGCTGTATTCCTTCTTCCACCTTCCAAAGTCATTAATGAAAATAGTCCATATCCCAAGCCATAAGAATCCTTGCAACAAGCACCCCTTTCACTTTCAAAATAGATCCTTAATCCCTTCTTTCTTTTTTTCCCCAGTAGTTTTTCTCTCAGCATTTGATAGGTTTATATAGCTTTTGTTTCTTCAGTTTGCTAAAAAGAATGTCTTCTTAGACATCAGTATTTTATAGGAATCAAGTTATGAGACTTCTTCTCCTCATTTTCTGGTCACTGTTATTTTCCTAATCAGAGTCACAACTAGACTGGTCTGACATAATTTGATTTTACTAATTTATCACAGAATCACAGAATCTCACAATGGTTAAATTTGGGTCCATCTGGCCCAAACTCCTGCTCAAGCAGGAACAACCAGAGCAGGCTGCCCAGGCCCATGTCCAGGTGGCGTTTGAAGGTTTCCAAAGAGGGAGACTCTACAACCTCTCTGGGCAATCTGTTCCAGTGCTCTGTCACCTGCTCAGTAAAGAAGTGCTTACTGATATTTAGATAGAACCTCCTGTGTTGCAGTTTGTGCCTGTTGTCTCTTGTCCTGGCATGGGTCACCACTGAAAAAGCCTGGCTCTCTTCCTTCTACCCTCCCTGTAGAGATTTACTGTCATGGCTAAGATCTCCCCTGAGCCTCATTTTCTCCAGGCAGAACATTTCCAGCTCTCTCAGCTTCTCCATAAGGGAGGTGTTCTAGTCCCTTTAACGTCTTGGTGGGCCTATGTTTGACTCTCTCCAATAACTCCAGGTCTCTCTTGTACTGGGGAGCCCAGAACTGGATCCACTCCTCCAGGTGCAGACTCACCAGTGCTGGGTAGAGAGGAAGAATAACCTCTCCTGAGCTACTGGTGATGCTTTGCCTCATGATTACACTGCATTATTCACTGGAAGAGGCTGTCCAGAGAAGCTCTGTTCTTCCACTCTGCAGAAGGTTCCAGTCTTGAAAAGTCAAAACTCTCCTGAGATTTCTAATGGTCTTAAGAAAGTATACACTGCTTGAATATGAAAAAGGCACTTAGAGAACTTTGAAGACATTAAAGGAATATGTAGACTTGAAAGCCTGAACAAGAATTCTTAAATGACATAAAGATGGAAAGGAAAACTTTGGAATATCTTTTAATAGGAACAGTGTTGAAGACAGCTTCCTCAAAGAATAACCTACACAATTGGCTAGGAATCACCAGTGCAGATAAATAATGGAGATTTATTACTTGGCTCATAATTCAAGTAGAATAAACTGAATTACAAAATTAATGTCTCAAAAGACTTTTCTCTACCAAACTGTTGTAAATTCAGAACGTGTACTCCAAGGAATAAAATGCATTTATGGTTGATAGAACATGGCTCACAGCTTTGAAGGTATGAGAAGGTGAATAAACTGGAAATGCAGTTCTCTGTGCTCTGAAAAAATAGCCATGCAGTGTAAACAGTCATAAATATCAGAAATTCATCTGTCCCCTGAGATGGAAATACTGATCATGTTAATAGGAGCATTATAGAAGGCATAATATAGAGGGTGACAGAAGATAAATTAATCAGTCCATTATAGTCATTGGTTTAAGAACCAAAGAGTTTCTGCAGCTTCCACAGATAAAGTACATGAAGTTGTTGGCAAAGTATCCTTTGAGGGTAGCTATCTGCAACTCAGATCTGAGACAACTGTAGAAGAGAGAGGCATTTAGAATGAAAAATCACATTCCTGTATCAGGCAAGTTTTCATTCATTCAGGCTCCAAGTGAACACTATTGCCAAATGGCTTGAAGTACTAGGACAGTATCCAAACACTTAAATCAAGGCACTCTTACATTAGCTTTCCACTGATACAACTCAATGTACCACTAGGAACATAATTCCTATTTACTCCAAATCAGAGTAACTTTTGAAAAATATTCAGATGTGCCAAAGAAAAATTGGAAATGAATTTCCAGTTTTCAGTGGGAATTTGGGCAAAAAAAAAGAGATTGCATTTCATGTATTTTTAGTGACACACCCGTTCCAAAATTACCAACATGAAGCATGCACCCTGAGGCCATTGGAGCTTGTCTCAGAGAGATGATGATAATGCAATAAGAGGTTCCTCCCTTTAGGCAGAATTGGAGCTGCCCCCTCCTCAGGTTGGATCAAGCTTTCTCAGGCAGGGCTGTGTGCCCACAACCTGCCTGCACTCCCACGTCGTTCTAGGGAGAAAAATGACTGGCACACAGGGGAGTCCCACCAGTAGCATCTGCTCGCAAATTCAGAAAGTTTGGATAGTTCTGATTTCAAACCATAAGACAAGCAACTTTAAGGAGAAAGTAAACTGCACTCACCCAAATTAATTCAAATGTAAGAAAATGATATTTCCCTAAGGAAATATGTTCATAACAGCCATGGTAATTAAAATTCTTTGGAGCTGAGGTGACAACAACTGACCAAGCAAAGCAACCTGACATGCATCAAAAGTACTATTTTTAAGAAATCCCTCATCTCTGCCTTGATTAGATGTCAGCAAACACTTCTGACAGTAATTTTTCAACAGCACAGGAATGAAGTCAATGGCTGTTCCCAGCCCACCAGAGAATGAATCTAGTTCTATAAAGAAGAAGAAAAAAGAGAGAGAGAGAAAACAAGACTTCAAGGATATATGGCCTTCCCTTGGATATTTTTTTTTTAAGTGAATACATTAGAGTCATTGCATGCACCGCAGAGCACAGCTGAACATAAGGCAAACAGACAAGATCTCATCTTCTCCCCAGGATAAGAAACCTCCCCTGACTGCCAATAATGTGAGCAGGGAAAGGCCCTGCCATAAGTAGCAGAAAAGGCTAAATTGTTCCACCATTAAGTGCAAAGTAATGTGTTACCAGCCTATGATTCTGTTAACAGCTGTGGATACACTGCTATTTAATGTCTGCACTGGAACCAAGTGGGTATTTGCAAATTTCCATACTTTATATTCCAAAATTGCTACACAAGTTCAAGTTCAAATAATTCATTGACTTCTGTAGGTTTGTCCCAGCTCTACACCAGCCTACTGAGGACAGTAATGTTAAAAGATGTTTGTGGCTGTAGTCACTTGCTGCAACAGTTCAGGAAATTTTGATGAAAACCTGCCCCTAGGCGAAGACCATATAAATGTTGAAATACAGAGATACAGAAAACACACCATAGGCTTTACAAGTACATGAACTTTTGAAAAAGCAACCTGTTAGGGTCCAACATCCATTTCTGTACACAGAAAAAAAAAAAAAAATAGATGATCTCATCTTGTTCTTTGTTTGGTTTTGTTTGTGTTTCAGGAGTAAAATAAAATGAAAAGCATGACATATAAAATGTCATGTCATAAAAACCATAATGTTTTACAATAATCCAGAAAATGGTATTTCTAATAACCTATAACCTTTGTTTTGGGGTGGCGCTTTATCTTTGATTTGAAGTAAATTTAAATGATCACTTTTTACTACCTTTCAAACTGGAGTGTCACTTTCAAATGAAAAATCAAAACTTTTTGCAAGTTTTGAATCATTTTTGCTCTTTCAAAAATTGCTTTAGTTTTTCAGCTGAACTTAAGTTTGCAAGTACTTCTGGATGATTCAAAACATCATTTCCCATAGAATGGTACAATTTTGACAGAAGAAAATTGTCTGTTTGCATTAGCTTGCCCTTTACACACTGCAGGAACACAAAGAGGCACTTTGTACGAGCACTGAGAGAGAAGATTCCCAAGCTGGTGGGGCTATACCATAGCTCATGCAAAGAGAAGATTGTATAAACAGCAGATGCCAGCTTTTCTCACTCAGAGAGAGGGAGATTCATCTCCATCTCAGCTGGTCTCCATTTATAGACAATAGAGACAAATGCATAGTTTAGGGACACAATTCACCAAATCTTTTTCAAACATCTACATTAAGATGAGAAGAACTGCATCCTAAAACAAGTTGCTTTTCCCCTAAGTATAAAAGAAAGTTGCAGTAATCTACAGGTCAGATGCAGAGATCTGCATTTAGATTGATGAATCCCTTTGCCCAAAGCTGAGCCAAAGCTCACTGAAATCTCTGTAACTGTCCATTGAATTCACCAGAACCCAAAAGAGATCCTGTCCCTGTTAAGGAAACATTTGGCTGCTTTTGTTATTCACAGATCTTAAGTGTACTTAATTTGTATTGCTTATAATACCAGGTCACTGGGTCACGCACATTGCTAATGTAGCATTACTTCTTAATGGGATTTGCATAGATATGATATATATGATATTTAAACAGCTAGTTATAACAGATCACACACCTTTGTTGTTGGAATATCAAATCGTCTTTCTATTGCTGACTATTACAAGCCTATGGGCCTGATCCACTACCCTACAATTTCAACAGAAAAGTCCCCTGTGACTTCAACTGACGCTGCAGCAGATTTAAAAGTTGAAATCACAGATTTCCTGTTTTACAAAGCTTTTCAGAAACAAATTCACTACTTGCACTCAAATCTTTTGTTTTTCCCCAGAGCTCAGACATCCCTCCCACTCTGAAATAATTATTAGCTGGAAGCATATTCTGGCTTTTACCATTCCAAATGAACCTGACAAGTAATTTCCAAAGGAATTTATGTGCTGTTGTATTTCCCTAGGCTGTGTTTTAAAAGCATGATCCCCTTTGTTGACATTTGAGAGAGTTTAAGCAACTTTACCATTCCCCTTAGGGAATATAGGAGGACACTTTGTGAACAGAACAAGAAGTGATACTGTCTCTTCTGTGGAATTCTCATGACTTTTCCTCACACATTACAGCAGTAGGGGAAAAAATATATATATATTTATGAAAGTTCTTTGGAATAATCACTGATTTAGCTTAACAAGATTGCATTTGCTTTCCAGATGTTTTTTAAAATAATATTGGCACAGTGAAAGTAACAAGAATACTTGTGAAATCTGTAAAACATAATTCACCACATGGGAAGTACTGCAAATTTCCCTGTACAAAAATGACACCGTCCACTTTCTGCTTACTTAATTCATACAAATACAAAGTAGAAACAAAGCCATGTGCCATAATGCCACTGAGTTAAACAGTTCATAAGTTCACACATGTTCATGTGAAACATCAACTATATGCTTTCAATTAATAAAAAACAAAAAAAATGCATATTGACCTCTTTAAAGATAAGGAACAAAAAACTAAATTTGTAAAATGCATTACTTTCTAGTATTTGTTCTTCCCAAGTATGTGTAATTGTTGTTTGGATCTGCACATCTCTATGTAACAGAGAAAAGAGTTACAACTTGAACTAACTAACTGGAAAAAACAATAATGACACTGAGCTTGTACACACAGCAATAGTATATTCCACGTGTCATATCTAATTATATATATATATATGTATATATGTTTAAATAAATATGTATGTATATATTTCACATGTACCTGTGAAATATATTAGTTTCCTTCATTAAAAAAAATAAAATAAAATAAAATAAAATAAAATAAAATAAAATAAAATAAAATAAAATAAAATTAAATTAAATTAAATTAAATTAAATTAAATTAAATTAAATAAAAATGCATAGGAAGTCAACTGATAGAGTTGAAGTGATCTGTCTAAAGCCAAAAAGTGGCTGAGGTAGGATAGTTCACCTCATAGGTGAACTTCTAGCTGTTAATCATACCAGCAGCCGTATTTCTGTTGAAATTACTGTATACACTACTATGACACAAAAGTAAAACAGGTCATGGAGGCCATCTGATAAAGTCTGGACATCTCCATGTCATTAAATTCTCTTACTTTCCAAGAGATGATAGCAAAATACATACTATGAGGGGCAGATTGCTTGCCCTGCTCTAACAACTGAACTGTGACCATTTAATTGTTAGCAAAAGTTGGTCCAGGCTAAAAGTGGGTGGCCAGGGACTACTTAACAGCATGGACAGCCAAGTGTAGTGCTTAGGTTTGTACCTTAATTAGCTGGCAAAGAAATAATCAATAGGGCCAGGCCACATCTCCATGTGTTCCAGCCTTGAACTTGGCCTCCAACCACCCTGTTCTGCTGATTTTTTCTGCATGTAATCATCCATCCAAGAGTTGTTACTTGTTTCCATTTGATCCACAGAGAGTATGTTTTGCTATAGATGCCTCCAGGAGGCTTAGTCCTTTAACTCAAGCAACAGAAGTTCTATCTTATGTGTTTGATATCCAAGGCACACTGTCCAGTGATGACCTAGATACTGGGGTTACACAGAGATCATGCTTCCCTGCAGAGTTGGGCACCCTGCAGAGACATCACTTGTTTCCCCAGGAAAGAAAGTATTATACATATAAACCAAAATGCCTTCAGTTGGAAAGATATTTCACACTCTTCCCAAGTGCATGAGGAACACAACTCACAGAAATATATTTTAATGGGATTTTTTAATGAGTCCTAAGATAAATGCTTTATGTCCAAAAAAGAAAGTAGGTCCATTGTACTTTCCAATGAGACCAGAGTACATGTGAGTTCCCAAATTAATTCATAGGCCTCCTTTGAAGAGCAAGTCTTAATGCCCTCTATTAAATTACATCTCTTTATTTTGAGAAAATGGATTTACTTATTCCTTTGCAAGAAACCTGAGAATAGCATCACCAATCACTTTAGGTGACATCTACATGCCAGCGATGTTGGGTTATATAGTGACTGACTGACAACTGAGACTTCTGCTATACCTAGGAAGAGCTTAATAAAATTGATTTAGCGGATTTTTTTTTATTATTCCCAAGAACAGGGTTGATAATGAGATTTTTTAGCTAACCACACTTCGCTTGACAAATTATGAAGAGATCAATTTTTTTTTCCCATTAGCCTCACCCTCATCAATGGTTCAGCTAAGGTCAACTAGCCCTTCACTTGTAGTTAATGGTACACAATCTTTGTCTACTGATTTTTCTTTGTCAAAGCCAAACAGAAGAAAAATCAAATGCCCTTATTTCAAATTCAGAAGAAAAATACTTTTTTTAAATTAAACACTCCTTTAATTTGAAAGACACAAAGAATATATTTTGGAGAGTATGTCAGTCTAGTACGGTGACAACCGAAGGCAAAGGCCATAAACTGAGTGGTACTGAGCATCTAGAAAACCCATAGTACAAAATCTTAGGCCAAATCTCAGGTCACAGAGAATATTATTGTTAATTTGAATGAGGCCTGAATGTCTTCTTTGGATTTTACCAGAAGAGGCAAGTATTCATCAGTAATAGTTTCTATTAGCATATTATTATGTAGAAGAAACATTCTAAAACTTAAAACATTTAAAATTTTGATTACTTCATTGTCTGTTTGTATTACTGCACAAGGCACAGAGTGTATATTTTACACCCACCTCCACTCCCTGAGCTGGCTGGAAACTCACCATTACCACAGTGTGGAATTGTGACTTTTCATAGCTATATATAAGAGCAAAAAGAATCACATTTTCAGTCATTCTATCTTTCTATCGTGTATATGTAAGCCATCAATGTAAGACTTGTTAACACAGAAATAAGTTTAACATAGAAATAAGCATATCCTTCTTGTGCTGAGGGCCCCAGACCTGGACCCAGTGCCCCAAGTGGGGCCTCACAAGAGCAGAGTAGAGGGGGACAATCACCTCCTTTGACCTGCTAGCCACTCCTCTGCTGATGCAGCCCAGGGTGTAGTTGGCCTTGTGGGCTGCAAGCACACAGTGCTGGCTCATGTCAAGCTTTTCATCCACCAGAACCCCCAAGTCCTTCTCTGCAGGGGTGTTCTAAGTGAGTTCTTCTTCCAGTCTGTATATGTGCCTGGGATTGCTCTGACCCAGGTGCAGCACCTTGCACTTGGACTTGTTGAACATCATGAGGTTCACATGGTCCAACTTTTCTAGCTTGTCCAGGTCCCTTTGGATGGCATCCCTTCCTTCTGATGGATTAACTCTACCACTCAGCTTGGTGTCATCTGCATACCTGCTGAGTTTGCACTCAATTCCACTGTCTATGTTGTTGATAAAGGTATTAAACTTCTCTGGTCTCAAGACAGACCCCTGAGGGACACCACTCATCTCCAACCTCCACCTGGACATAGAGCCATTGACCACAACTCTCTGGGTGCAACCATCCACCCAGTTCCTTGTCTACTTAATAGTCCACTCATCAAATCCATCTCTCTCCAGTCTCGAGATCACGATATTATGTGGGACCATGTCAAAGGCTTTACAGAAGGCCAAGTAGATGACATTGATCAGTCTTCCCTTGTCAACTGTTGCAGTCACTCCATCATAGAAGGCCACCTGATTGGTCAGGCATGATTTACTTTTGGTGAAGCCATGATGGCTGTCTCAGATCATATCCTTGTCTTGCATATGTCTTGATGTTGCTTCCAGGAAGATCTATTCCATGGTTTTGTCAGGCACAGAGGTGAGGCTCATTGGCCGGTAGTTTTCTGGGTCTTCCTGTTTAACCTTTCTAAAAATAGGAGTGATATTTCCCTTTTTCCAGTCACCAGGGACTTCACCTGACTGCCAGGACTTTTCAAATATGATGGAGAGTGGCTTGGCAGCTATACCAGCCAATTCCCACAGGACCCTGGAATGAATGTCATCAGGCCCCATAGACTTGTACATGTTCTTTTTCATCAGGTGGTCTCGAACCTGCTCTTTACTTACAGTGAGAGGGACTTTGCTCCCCCAGCCCTCTCCCAGAGCTCAGGGAAATGAGAGTGATCAGTTGAGGAAGGACAGCATCCCGTGGGAGGGACCAGAGAGTGACCATGATGGAGCAGCAGAGATGAAGCATCAGGGAGGCACAGCCCCCATTGCCTGTTGTCCTGCACTACTTGGGGAGAGGAGGTGGAACAGGGTGGATGGGGGGAAGGTGAGTTTGTTTTTTGTTTATTTTTTTGTTTCTCACTGCTCTAGCTTGTTAGTAATAGGTAATAAATTTCATTAATCTCCCTATGCTGAGTCTGTTTTGCCCATCATGGTAATTGTTCAGTGATCTCCCTGCCCTTATCTCAACCCTTGAGCCTTTTCCATCATATTTACTCCCCCTTTCCCTTTGAGGAGGGGGAGTGAGAGAGTAGCTTTGGTGGAGTTCAGCTGGCCACCTGAGTAAAACCACCACAGTCAATGCAGCCCAGGCTGCCTCCAATCTTCACCTCTTGAATGAGTTCATCCACATTGGTGAGCACGAGCTCCAGTAACACTTCTTCTCTGGCTGAATTGTCTAATACCTGGACCAGGAAGTTATCCTTAATGATCCTGGATTGCTTACAGACTGCTGTGTAGCTTAAAAGACTATGTATGCTTAGTCTCAGGTAATTGAGATATATCAGGAGTCAGGCACAATGTAATAGTGTATAGAGATTATTAGTTGCTGTCCAACAGATCTTAGCGTACTTTATTTTACTGTGATTTTTGATTTTTTTCCTCAGTTTAATATCACATTGGAAGAGAAGATTAATTACTGTTAGCCCCACATATTGCCGTTATTAATACTAGAAATATTTAGAAGTATATAGCTAGATGGATGGATGGATGGATATTAGATCTCTTCTTAATGGATTACAAGTACATTGAATGCTTAGGGATTTGTTTAACCTCAGATGATCACTACATGAATAAAGTAAATTTTGTGGAGATAATTAATCAGCTTCAGAGAAAAGCTTGCAAACAGGCACCTTTATTCATTAGCTGGCTGGAAAGAGCCAATGAAGCATGAATTGATTACCTGGAATACATTAACTTTTCTAGATGCTGCCAACTGTGGTTCCTTCTTCCTTTCTGCAGTACATTAAGTAGAATCATGACTTCTGTTATTTGGACTAGAAAGACATTGAGTTTGCATTTCAAATTCATGCAAAAATCAATACAAGCAAAAGACTAAGTCCATATTTCAAACTTGTTATCATCTGGCTGTAGTTTGCCATAGAGGGAGTGTCAGTACAAGAACAACACGAGGGTAAAAGAACTTAAGTGAGGGAAATAATTAGAATCATAGAATCATAGAATATCCTGAGTTGGAAGGGACCCATAAGGATCATCGAGTCCAACTCCTGGCACCACACAGGTCTACCCAAAAATTTTAGACCATGTGACTAAGTGCACAGGTCTTGATAAATTCTTGATTTCTTGATACATTCTTGAATTCTTTATAAATTAACTAAATTTTCCTTATGGACAAGGATCCATGAGAAATTTAAATCCAAGATTTTTTTGTTGTTGTTGTTAAAATACAGAATGGTTTGTATTGAAAAGAACCTTCAAGATCATCTAGTTTCAACACCCCTGCCATGGGTAAGGACACTTCCCACCAGACCAGGTTTCTCAAAGGCCCATCCAATCTGGCCTTGAGCACTTCCAGGAATGGGGCATCCACAGCTTTTCTGGGAAACCTGTTATAGTAATATGCATTTCCCTAAAATGTTAGTTTAAAACCTATCAAACAAAAGCATGGACCTGAGTGGTCTTATATATATCTCCACAGGCTATGATGGATTAGCCTTACAGTGAAATACATCCAAGTATTTGAGCCTTATGGCTTGTCTATGAACATTACCCCTTGAAACAGAGTATTTTGAAACAATTCTTACTTGGCTAGATCCAAATCCCACAATCTTTCAATTTGTTTCAATATAAAAACCTCTCTAGTTTTTGCTCATTGATAATCTGTGTAGCACACGGTGCAGAAATAGCTGCAAAGAGGAGACACAGAGGCTGGCTTGACATAAATAACTAAAAGTGAGGTACATGAGATGACAAACCACCCCTTCACACACAGAGCAAGCTGTAAAAATGCATGCACCCCATCCCTAGAGCGGATGCAACACAGCTATCCACCCCCAGATTCACAGACTGTGGCAGCTTTTTGTCAGTCTGAGAACCAAAGGAAGCCACTGTCACGCACAGCGCTGAAGAGCAGGCCTGGCTGCCAACACCATAGCAGGCTGGGGAGGATCGGGAAAGAAAGGCACTAAGAATATGACTGAAGACATAGATCTTCCTTCTTTCCTCGATAAATCTGCATGTATGTTGTTGCCATACAGTAAACTAGTAATTTTACAAAATGTCTAAAACTTTCGGTCATTTCATGAAATGACTGTTTCGATCACAGATATGACTAAAATTTTCAGTTATTTCAGAAAATGGTTAGATATCACAGACAGACGTTATAGGAAATGCCTAAACCCAGTTTCTCTTGGATCACAAGACAAGTGAAACAATGTTTCTATTACATTTATTTTTAAAACTATATACTGGTATTTATATCCAGAACTACATAGCAATACACATCACAGAGCTAACAGTTATTTTCAACATTGAGACTATTTCAGAAAATGATTTTTGTTTTCATTTTACAAAATAACTACTTTCAGAAAACACCCTAACAGATATTACAGGTGCTCAGCGAGAAGGGGAAGGAGGGTGGGAAGTGAACATGTGAATGGCTAGCCAGTGTCAAAGAGAAAGTAAATTCTTCCTATCATACAAATACTTCTCAATCCATGTACTCACGATTCAGCATTCAACTTTTTAGTTTGCTTATCCTTTTCTATCAAATGAGCTTCTCCAAGGAGCTTCTCCAATCCCTATAGCCATGGGAAGAAATATGAATCCTGCCCATATGCATCAGACAAGTGCCACTCACAGTAGACACCCTGCAACCAGGGTGACCTCATTCTAGTGCCATCATTTGTGTAGCTCATTGCAGGCAGTGTACACCTTCACTGGTGCTACAGAAGTTTGCCTCAATTCATGCAGGAATACCCTGGTCTGGTAATAATCAGACAGCACAATCTTTGCTAGTGCTAGGACTTAATGACCCACACCTCCCTGCCAAGGAAAGGCTCCATATCAGAAGCACATGAACAAATAATCCATGAAAGCAACAGATGGTGTGGTGAACTCCATCAATGAGCATCATTAGATGGAGACCAAGGAAGGTCCAGGGGAGAAATAGAAACAACAGTAGTGGCATTGCAGTAGATTTCTGATTTATTTATTTATTTATTTTCAATTGATTATGCTTGGACAAGAGGTGAAGTCATAGGACTAGTCTCAGATTTCAGTTGAGCCTTGAGACCCTTCAGCATGCCTAGATGGGAGAGAGTGAGTTGGTTTTCTCCAGATCTTACTACCCTCTCCCAAACCTTTGGAGCAATTTCTACCACTCTTCTCCATCACAGCCAATACCAGAACAGCAGGAGTCCTGGATCACTTCTGTGCAAGCCCTCTCTGGAATTTTTGAATCCTAATCTATCCTGATTATTTCAATCTGACAATGAAACAACTCATTTTCTTACGTACCTTTGGATATAAGCATGATTTAGGTGCTGTGCCAAAGCCAAACAGAAGAGACTCCCACCCAAAGAACAACGCTGTCTCCTTCACACTCCAATGAGCATCTTGAAAGAAATACCAACAAGGAATACAGATGTTAAAAGGAAACAACCTACTCAGAGAAATTTTGAGTGTAAGGAAGTTCCCAGAAGGAGAGTCAACGAAAGGGCATTTTGTCCCATGGCTAGAGAAATTCTGAAGGACTGAAAAATGTATGACTGGTCTTCTGGTTTGTATCACTGCTGTTGTTTATTAATTCTCTGAATAGTAAGAAGTGGCTAGAGACATTATTTCCCACATAATCACAGTGTGAAAGCACATGGATAATGCCAGGATTCACCTTCTGTCAGTTTATACAACCGAGTGAACCAGGCATATCATCCAGAACACCTGTAATGCCAGTCAGTTGGCAAAAATACCTGAAACCTGTAATTATTTCATGAAAGGACTGATTTCACAAGATGACAGTAATAAGCACAGACACAAAGAGACATACATACATTTTAAGATACTGCAATGTATACTTACACGTATATACATGCAAGCCAAATTAAATTTACAGTAGCCAGTTGTTGAAGGAATTGGCTGATTATTTCCCATTGCCACCAGCTGTCTCCTGCCTCTGCAATGATCACTCAATACAAATGAATGACCCTTGTGTTATGAAGAACAGTTTGTCATTTCAAAGTTTCATTTGCCAGCTAGGGTAACACGGCTGTAGCTTTTGCATTATCCTCCACAGTGTTCTTATGGGGCTCCCCAGCATTCTGAAAACAATGAATCAAAATCATTCTGATCTCAGTTCCAATCCCAGCAATGGCAACACATTACATAAAATGAGATTTTAATTGTTGATATTTTTTTTTAAATATCATTTTATACTACTAGGAAAAAAGTTTCTGAAATTTTCAATTCATTTTCCCACTTATTTCCTGAACTGATTTGGTAGTTCCAGATTCCTCATCTCATGCTTCACAAATTAAATACAATGAAAAGATGAGAGCCTTTCATTTTAGGAGCATGATATCATTTATGCTTTTACTTATTTTATTTTATTTTCACTTCAGTCACAATTTCTTATATTTCTCTTGTTGTGTTTTAGGCTAAAGAGATAATCTAAAATGACTGTGCTGTTCTCCCAAGCCATAGCCTGTCAGATTGCTGAATTATCAGTACCTAGTCAAGCAGCACAGTAGAAACAGATCACATATGCCAATTCCCCCCCACTTGGTAACCATTTTCCAGTCACTGGAGGAAAGTGAGCAGTCCAATCTCTCTTTTGCATGATGGAAGTTAGTTCAACTCTATAGCTTAACAGATGTCCTTGGGCAGCAGGTGGTCCTGTGAATTATATCAGAGAAACCAATAAGTTGTGTATTATTCTGGAGGCTCTTAGCCCTCTAACTTGTTAAAAGAACACATTCCCTTTCTCTTTTCCCTTTTTTTTAATGAATTTTCAGTCAGGCTGCCAACTTTATTTAAAAATAGTCTCAAAGAAAATAATCAGGGAAACTGCTATCTATAAGAAAAACTCTATAGAAGTCTAACATTGATTGCTGATATCTGGAAACAAAACTTTGGATGAGTAAACATACTGAAAACATCCTACTAATATTGTGTACATTGACATCCCCCATTTCAAGCTATTCTGATTTACACCAACAGGAAATCCACCCCAGATTAGTCATGACAACACAGATGAGAAGGGAGCAAAACCTGTGCTGTCAAAAGCACTTATAAAAAATCCTTAATACATTGTCAAAGTTTTTGGTTGGTATTAGCATTGTTTTGTTTTTTCTGTATTGAGAAAGGAAACATATGTTGACCAATATTTTAGCCATATCCATTTTCTTCACAATATAAACTAGGATTCATATTCACTGATACAAACCTCAGAGTATCTATCAATAGTCATACTTCTGGGCAGAAGTGATGCCTTATGCTTAATGAAGGAGACAGAAAGACCAAACATCTGCATTCAATCCCTCTTTCCACAGACTTTGTGGACATAGTGAGCCTCACACCTTGAATGTACCTCAGTTATCCTGCGTGTGAAATCAAGATAATAATGTGTTTTCACTCACTCACCAGGATGTTTCGAAGCTTAATTCATAAATGTTTACAAAGTTGTTTTAAGGTGCTTGACTGGAAGGAAGTATACATGCAAATGATTTCCTATCTGCATCACGGCACCGCTGATGCAGAAAAATATAATGCTATATACACAGATGAATATAGATCTTATTCTGTGTATAGCATTATAGATTCCAGATTCCAGCAGATGCAAGAAATAATAGGGGAAAAAAAAAAATGTGCTCTGCATTTTCTTCTGTAAGGTAAGGGCTGTATATTACAGTCTACTTTAATCAATAATATAGTCATGCTACTAAAAATGAGCTAGAAGATGATTTAGGAAAGCAAAGAGATGAGTCTTAAGGCTGTTTTCTCCCACAGTTTAACTTCCCTGTATTTTGACTTTTGACATATCTTAAGAGAGAGAAAAAAAAAAAAAAAGAAAAAAAAAAAAAAAAAGGAAGGAAAGAAAGAAAGCATGCATCTCTGGTCATTCAGACAGGATGAAGTCTACAGTCAACTATTTCAAAAATCCCCATCCTCAAGTAGAATGGCAGCAGATTTGTATGCAGTGACAGGTTTAACAAATCACCTGAAAATTGGGTGTGACCTACTAGGAAGAACAAATTGAACTGTAGAAAGAGAATCTGCAAACATGTTGTTTTCTTCTTCAATGAGTAGCTTTCCCAGGGCATTCAGAGATTATGTATTTAGATGTTGGCAAAAATAAGTTACTGTTTCTCTCTCCTCCTAGCTTTGTACAGACAGCACAGTAAAGAGAATGTGAATGAATATATTAGCACTCGTGCATCATCAATACATTTGTTTATGAACTTCCCCATGCTTTCAAGACAACAAAGTTGCATAATTAAATACAAAACTAACCCTGTGGAGGAAAAGAAGTCAGACACTCAACTGCCTTGCACTTTTCCATCAGTCCATGAAAGCTGTGTATAAAAAGCTCCTGGAGTTCTCCACTGATATATATAGATCAGAGGAGTTTTACAGTCAGTTACAGCTGGTTTTCACACAGGTATAAATGACTACATAACATTTAAGGCAGTGTTGAGTGTATTGCATTATTACATGATGTGTCCTTCAGAGCTGTTATCGCTTCTGATGATGCACAAGAAACAAAGAAATCAACCTTTATTCTGAAAACTCAAGAAGAATTTATAGAGCTGGTAGGATGAACTGTGATATTTCAAGAGTCCTTCTGCTGGAAGAGTTGCATGTGAAGGACTTATTTGCAGTTCTTGAACATCATCTGCACCCAAGAACCACGTCAGGAGACACTGTGCATGTGAAAAAATACATGCCCACTGTACTGGATAACAGTGCTTGCTTTACCCTTACAAGTGCATATTTTAGTCAATCCAAATCTGGATTGTCCAAGGGAAGGGGCAGATGCCCAATGATGACCTTTGCTTTGCCCCACTGGGGAGTATGTTGGCACCAGTTTACCTTCTGTCATAGTAGCAATGTTATGAGAGATATGAGGCTGGGAAAGTCTTGCAGCCCCTGGGACCAAACCCTAAATGGCTTCTCAGATTGTAGGCAGTTTTCAAAGAGACCTTTATGCCCTGCACACATTGTAACCTACAAGGAAAGATGTTGAAATTAAAGCCCTAAATTACAGAGGTCATTCATGCCAGAGGGGGGATTTCCCTTCCATTTAAGAGGTTGTTCTGTAGTGTGATGTTAAAGTGGAAATCTGGTTAGTAGCAGATGACACTCTGTCTTGAAACTGTGAGTCGTGTGGCTGTTTTCACTTTCTACTCAGCAGCAGAGGAAGGCACATCACAGCCAACTTCTACCCTCAGATCTATATACACATAGCCTAGTACTTTCTCCAGTCTGAGGGGAGAAATTAGTTCTCCTTTATATTAGCTCATATTTATGATGAAAATTTCAGGAAATCCTTGCATAAAATTTTCACCCAGAGCACAGTAATAGTCCCTGTTACCACGGAGATAGCCTGCATCCTCATTCTCAAGGATCAAGAACCATGCTTTCCACTTCAACTGTGGATCTTTTCCTCTGTGAAAGTTGATGTTAAAAAATCCTCAAACTCCCTAGAGTCTGATCGTGGCTTTGAGAAATTGCCACAGGGCAATTCAGAGCAGACTCTAAATAATTCAGGTGCCTAATCACAGATGCTATAGGGTGTCCGAGGTATTCTCACAGAGTGACAGACTTGACACAGCACCAAAGGCAGAGCTTTTTAGGACCAGCAGTACAACCTTGCAGAGCAACAGCTAGAGACCAGATAATGTATCCTTGGTCATCTAAAAGCACACTTGTGTTTAGGCAGTTGAATCCCTTTTGGTCAATCTTTGCACTGATTTCTTCAGTACTAGATTAGGTGCCTACACAGACAGGATATACATAATAACAGGATAATTTCTG
This sequence comes from Aythya ferina, assembly GCF_964211825.1. Classification (NCBI taxonomy): domain Eukaryota; kingdom Metazoa; phylum Chordata; class Aves; order Anseriformes; family Anatidae; genus Aythya; species Aythya ferina. Next base: position 111,973,322 of record NC_140298.1, read on the forward strand.
GGATTTTCTAAAAGACAAAGGGTTGTTGCTGAAAAAAAAAAAAAAAAAAAAAAAAAACACTCAACAGTCCTTGGCTGCACCATTAGAAATTCATACAGCTCCAAAAATATTGGTCAGAGTCTCTGTTTACTTTCTGTGGCTTTACGTAACAATAAAAATAATTCATAATTAATGTTACCTCTACATCCATTGCTCCATCTTCATATCAATGTTAGCTCATAGATACAATACATTCGTTAAAACAAAAACACCTAGGTCTAGGCAAAGTACTATTCATCACAATCACATATTTCAAAGCAGATGGGCAGATATTCACCAGTGGGACAGTTAAAAGAGAGGGTCTCGGCTTCTTATTTTCCCCTTCAGTCACACGGTATTACAAAAGATCAAAACAAAAACAATGCAAACCTTCAGAAAGCTACACCAAAGAAGAAGGTGAAATACAATGTGATTTGCCATTACAGTCACAAAATCACAAAGAACTAAGCAAGAGAACAAAGCTGAGTGTTTAACAGTATCAGATAAGTAGAGGAGGCAAAGGAGGGAGAGAGTACCTGTTAAATTACCCTTATCCAGATGTGATCAGATTTCTGCAGAAAACATGGAGCTGAAGGTGGTTCAGTTACAGCACTGAAATTACAGTAAATGGGGTTACTAAAGTTCTCATCTTTTAGAGGTGAGTAGAAATGTTCAATAGAGCCCTGAAATTCTGCACTGATGAGGGTTTTATTAGTGGATGGATAAATGGATGTAAAACTCGATAAGTAAATTGTACTTAGAGAAGGAGGATTATTTGGTCTAATAAAAGCAAAAGAGTTTAGAACTGGGCTCGGTGCCCTTATTTTAAGACAGATTGATCTAGACTTTGAGATTTTCTGCTATGTCAAAGAAAATGAAAAAGGCTATGGCCCTCTAAAAATAAATGTGTTGCAGATAATATATAGTGTTGGTACCTTTCTATAGAAAAGCTTCAGACAGTAGCATATTTCATGACTTAAGAAAGTCGGTGGAACAATTATGTCTGCAATTACATAAGTCTGTTCTATTTTGCCTCTATCCTAGTTTTATTATATCACAGGTTTTAACCCAAATCATCATAGGTTTTAATGACTTTAACAGAGATCTTTCTAATTTAAACCAATGCCAGCAAGAGCTAAATCAGATGATTTGTACTCATATGATTAACAATATATTTCACAGAGCCATCCAAGTATCTTACCTTCACAGTTGACAAGGAATACAGTCAACACATTATACCTAGTAGGAGTGCAAGAGAAAATAATTCATTTGAAAGACATTCTTCACTCCATTTTGGATGATTGCTCACAACAAAAAGTTGAGAATCTCTTGCTTTCTAATACCTCAATCATTACAAATAAAACAGCAAGACGAGTTAGAAAAACTGTTTACTAGATCATGAAGTCCAGCCATATGAAAGAATTTACTCATGAACTAAGATTGCAAAAGTGACACACCTATAATATAACTACAATAAAAATCCAACAGCACTATTACCACCAGGATTACTATGTTCAAAGAAAACTAAGTGACTTCAAGCTGTCAACTTCTAAGTAAGTAAGTAAGTAAATAAATAAATAAATAAATCAGTCTTCAATTAAACAGGGAATTAATGTCTCTCACTTGGTGAAATGTTGCATTTGCTCGTTCCTGTTCACACTCACTGCTGAACAACTAATTCTGACATTCACCCAAAAGGAGTAGAGCAGCAATATTTTCTGCCCACCTGAAATGCCCAGCTGTTTCTGAAATTTTGACACATTTTTCTTACCTGCATCTTATGAACAGAAATCTAAGTAGTACACAGCACACGCAAATATAAGACAAAGACCTGCCTGTGTCTTCTGCTGACAGCACTATTTTTGTAAATTCTGCAGAACTTGAGCACATAGAATTGTTAGCTGGGATCTAATGCTGCTGAAATCCACAGCTGATAGCTGGCTAGTAGCAAACTTCCTAATTTGTACCCAGCTCTGTATCATAAGGTGAGGAGATAACAGCCTACCTATGGCAAACTGTAAATCAGTATCTATTTGAAATATCTCTCTCCTTTCTTAAGGCTAAATCACCCCAGGAAAGACTGCCCTAAAACCTGAAGCCACAAAAAAAAAGTTTTCAAAGGCATCTAAATGACTTCAGTTCAGCTTTCTGCCATATTCAAACAAGTGCCTGTGACATAACTGGAGCAATTTAATAAGATACTAAGCCTCATTCATTGCCCCCTCCCCAACTGTTATGATCCTGTCAGCTGAGGATGGACTGAGAGAGTGCTACTGCTCTTTTTCAAAGCAGAAATAGAACTGCTTAAACCACCCTCCAGACATGTATGCAGTTTCCAAATGTTAAGCCAGGTTCACTTTCTGGCATTTGTTCCTAACGTGTTTCCAGCCCATTTGAGACAGAATTATTTGATTCCTCTCTTTTTTTCAGTCCTGTTTCAGAGTTCCAATCATAGCTTCATTCTCTGTGTACTGCATGTTGCACAATGCTGCTCTGCCCACGTGGAAATCCCCTTCACATTGTCGCAATCTCATGTCTCATAAGTCAGTGATTTTCGAGTGCAACTTCCATTGTGCCACCAGTAACTTTCTGTAGCGACCATACAGCCATAAACCAGTAATATCAGCAGGCAGACACAGCAGAATTTCACAGCAGCAGCGCTGTTTTAAGCAGTCTGCAGTATGATTCCCAAGCACAGTTTGAGCATGATCTCAATATTATTAAGCAAGTGGTGAGGATATATGCCGTACTGTGGTCAATGTAGAGTGTAACAATATTTGAAAATAGCTTGAAATATGTAGAGGAAGAGCAGCTAGTGTTATCCACATGCACTAAACAGAGCTGAAAAGTAGAAGGAAACCAGATACTCTGCTTTGCAACTGTTAGGTAGATGAAAGATTACTGTACCCATATGATACAATGTCAGTGCACTAGCACTGCAGAAGAGTTGCAATAAATTTGGAGAAAGCCTTATAAATCTCCAAAGGTAAAGCTGTTCTAAATCTAAGACAAATGAACTCAGTTTCAACTGCCCATGCCCATTGCCTATGTGACAATTTAGTGAAGAATAACAATGAGACATGGTGTAATATGTTGTAAAACAATTATTTGGCACACCATAGGCTGACCCAGTGATCTTCTGTCCTAGGAAACAGGAATTGAATTTGACACTGTATAGGGGTAGAAAGTATTTTTCCCTTCTGTAATACTGTATATTGCAATCTATATATATAGACTGCAATATATTTCACATACTGTAATTGGCTTATGTGGAAAGGGTTTGGTAGCAGCTGGGCGGGGGCTTCTGAAGTGGCCTCTGTGAGCAGAGCCCAGCAGCTGCCCCACAATAGATCAGAGACAGCTCCAGACGGCTCGAAAAGGGATCTGCCACTAGCCAAGCCTGAGCCATAAGCGATGTCAGTTGGGCCACCAGGAGAGCAGAGTTAAGAAAGGGGAAAAAAAAAAAAAAAAAAAGTATGTACTACAGTAGCTGGGAGAGAGGAGTGAGAAAATGTGAGAGAACCAGTCCTGCAGACCCCCAAGTCAGTGCAGCAGGAGGGCAGGAGGTGCACCAGGCACACAGCAGAAGTTCCCCTGTGGCCTATGGAGAGGCCATCCCCCTGCAGCCCAGGGATCCCACAGGGAGCAAATCTCCACGCTGCAGCCCGTGGAGGAGCCCCCGGTGGAGCAGGTGGATGTGGCCTGGAGGAGGCTTCAGCCCATGGAGAGCCCCCGCAGGAGCAGGCCCCGGGCCGGAGCTGCAGCCCGTGGAGAGGAGCCCATGCAGGAGCAGGGGGTCTGGGGGGAGCTGCTGCCCACCCGTGGGGGACCCGTGCTGGAGCAGTTTGCTCCTGGGGGATGGACCCCGTGGTACGGAGCGGTGTGGGAGCAGTTCTTGAAGAGCTGCTGCCTGTGGGCAGCCCCCGCAGGCTCAGTTTGGGAAGGACGGCATCCCATAGGAGGGACCCCAGGTGGAGCAGGGGCAGGGAGGGACCGTGAATGAGTGGCAAAGTATTACAGACTGACTCTAACATCTATTCCCCATTCCCCTGCACCACTCAGGGGGAAGAGTTATAAGAGGATGGATGGGGGAAGGTGTTTTTAGTTTGCTTTTATTTTTTTCCTGTGCTAGTCCACTAGTGATAGGCAATAAATTATATTATTATATATAATAAACTCCCTATGCTGAGTCTGTTTTGCCCATGACATTAACTGATGGGTGATTTCCCTGTCCTTACCTCAACCCTTGAGCCTGCTGCAATTGTATTTTCTCCCCCTTTTCCTTTGAGAAGAGGAAGTGAGAGAGCAGCTGTGGTGGAGTTCAGCTGCCCATCAGGGTAAAACCACAGCACATATTGATGTAATACACTTTATTGATGCAATGGATTTTACATATTAATTCATTTTTCATCCTGCATTTTTGGCCCTGCTTTCCATACTCAGAAAGTTCAGAGACACTCATGCTGGCACTTAAGCCCTGTATGACCTTCAAAGCCCATCTTCCAAGAATTTTTTTTGGCTTCTGTACAAGTGACAACACAGTTTTGTACTAAAGACATGTCTCAGCAGATAATATCCCTTCTGGGGCCATAAGAACAACAACCTGCACCAGTGTTTCACTTGTCCAGTATAAACCAAGGAAAAAAGACAAGAAAAATTCCCGTCCCACTTTTCACTTTCTTCTTCCTTGAAGCAAGGAGTTAAGAATGCCCCTCAAAGTATAGTGATGCAAAGATGACACATCCAGTATCATCCAGAAAGAAATCTAATGTGATCTGTGGAACAGGAAATGTGGCCATACCTACCACATACACAAAGTAGTCAGTGCTGGTTTTTATTTTTTAGAGCAATAACCAAGGATTTTAATACTTCAGACCTGAGTGTGCTCATATTCTTGATATTTCATAGCCTTACTGTGGAAACCTTTGTAAGTCTCTTAGAATGAGCTTCAACCTGTTTTAGTCATCAAGTCTAATGACACTCTGTAAAATATCAGAGCAGTCCAGGCGGGAGTCCCTGTGGAATTTATTCTGGGTAGCTCTAGAACTAGAACAGGGCTGTGCATTAGGATCAAAATCCCTTTCACCAAGATTAGGTGCTGAGAGTCTGAGTTGGTCACCATCGACTCTCTGTTTATTGAATGCACCCAGAACGAGTGGTATCAACATTTGTCTGTGCAAAACATTGTGGAACATTTTTAAATACCAAACAAATGTTTAAACATCACCATCTGGTTGTAGATATATCAATACAAACAACCAAACATGATACAACTAAGTGTGTTAATCAGTGCCTGATGATTAATTCCCACGTCATTTCCCTGCTCCCCTACTGTTCAGTTGCTCCTGTGTTTTTTAGACCCAGGTTGCTCCACTCAGAGCCTGCTACCATATGTGCACATGCCTACATACACACACAAACAAACACACATACATATCTAATTAGCACTATGAACAGTGGGATTCCAGTTCCGACCAAGACCTTTGATTCACCCATATTATAAATTATGAATAATGAAAATAATGGAAATGCACAAACAGAACAAAAAAATGGGACAATGGTTGCCCAGTTGCAGTCTGCCTCCAGCTCTAATTAGACCCCCAGTAGCTCTGCTGCACACTTCATCCATCAGAGTTGCTGCCTCTGACTTCAATTACAATGGGTGTGCAAAGTTGTATGAATACACAAAACTATTTTGTCTTTCTGCAGTCCTGTTCATTGGCTCAGTCATAGTTTGCTGAACACAGTAATCCTACAAGCCACCATTCCTTAAGGGAAAAAAAAAAAATGTCAAGAATCAAGTGATTCAAATTAAAATACAACTCTCAATAGTTTTGTTATCCATCTTTCCTCCCGTGACACTTTTTTTTTTATGCAGTTGCGGGCCCAGATTTCAAAGGATGGATTTCTCATTATCTTATACCAACCTGAGAAAGAAAGGATGATAGAATAGAAGTCAGATGGAGAGAAGTATTTTTCTCATTATCCTCAGCTGCCCTTTCCTATTTTGTTTCTCATCCTCCCAATCCTCTGTCAGCTGACACTCCTATTTTGGCAGAAAAGTTCCCTGTGTAAGGATCAAAAATGCAAACTGAATTCCTCCCTAATTTTCCCTGTTATTACCTATTTGTAACAGGAACTACAAAAGACATCTTACTCATATAAACCTGACAGCCACAAACTCTATGGATAGGTTTTTCTCCCTTACTCTGTGACTTCTTGAAATATATTCCATGTGAATTGAAGGAGAAATGATAGCTAGCAATGCTTTGATAATTGTGGAATATTTCCATGAAGTGTATGTCTGAAATAGATATAAACCCACAGTCTCTACCATAAATACTAGGGAGAAAAGTATTTTATCTACCACTAAGTGAATTTAGCAGCAACAACAGAAATAAAATATATCTGCACCATCCCAGTATTCTCTCACTGCTGAAGAATTTCATGTAAGAACAAAAGGGATTTCTGTGGTTTATTGTTATCACATTTGAACTTGGCTTTGAATGGGAATCTAATTTCCGAGCAAATTTAAATGTCAGAATCATGATTTAAATACCTGATTAGGCAACTCATGCTGCTAATTTTCCAGCCTTCCAGTATGTCAATGTCAAGAGACAGGTGCCTTCTCTATCTCAGACTATGTCTCAGACTATAACTGGCTCAGACACCCATACTAGATTTTTTTTTTTTTTAATGTTTTAGATATCAGGGTTGTGAACATACAGCATATAATGAGTTCTTGAAAAAAATAACTTCATCAAAAATTCTTTTGAAAAGGATATCTTCAAGAGTCTAAAGATACATAGACTTCATTCTGGTAGCAAAAATGGATAGAGGCTGTGATGTAGGTGAAATTTTCCTTTTTGAGACAAGGCCTGCACTGAGGACCAAATTTTTCTGATACTATAGCTTCAACTCCAGAAAAAAAAAAAAAAAAAAAAAGTGTTTTCTGAAGTATCATTTCCAAGAAAAGTGAATCAATTACATTTGGTTTATCCTGCTTTACAGCTCTCTATTCTTTTCTTGAAGATTCATCAAGAGGAGGTGTTCTCTTCTGCCTTAAAAACGTATATTCTACATGATGCTCTTCACTACTAACTGACTACACTGCCTAATCTAGTGGATAATAGACATAACCAAGCAGACAGACTGTTTCTTCTGAACCTCTGTTTCAGATGTAAAACAAAAGTGGTAAAACTCCACCTCAGAAAGAGCAAATGAAAAAAAAAAAAAAAAAAAAAAAAGTAATGCAAATAGCAACTCAAAGTTATCTGCCCTCTTCAGGGAGACAAAAAGCAAGAAGAAAGAGAAACCAGCTTGATAACCTGGTCCGACACAAAGAAGCCAAATGCAAACTGAGTTAATCCTAAATCCCGCACATGCACCACATGGCAAGGAATGGAAACTCATTACCCCTGAATGTAAATGTCAAACCCACAGGTGACAAAGACACTACTCTAAGCTTCCCTTTTACTCATCAGAGTATTTTAAATATGTTAAGATATTTCCTCAACAAGCAGTACTTGCATATTGGAACCTCATATCACTGCTACTTCAAAGCAGAGGGTTTTGAAGCATGTTCTTGGCTCTCACTGGGAGAAATCACTCATGTAACAAGGATGCAAGGTGCAGTTGCAGCAGGTGTCTACACTGTATTATATATATTCAAATGAATTCAACACCCACTGAATTACCCTGCATATTAAGTGAATAAAGTTGTCAGATTTATTTGCCTTTAGCTTCTCCCTGCAAATGATCTAGGGCATTTTCTATGTCACCTTTTACATGTACAAGAGTTCAGGGTGGATACAGGCAGTTTGGTGTCTTTGTACTTCAAAGATGAAATGTGAGGGTACTAGAACCTTTGTTTGAAGAAGCTTAAACAATGTTCCCTCTCTGTATGTCTCATTCAGTTTAAAAGTTACTTTCCTCTAATCCAGTCTGAAGAACATGCTGTGACCTAATTGAAAGCAGTCTTCAACTTCCCCTGGGATTGTCCAGACAATTTTTCATCCACAAAAGGTTCGTATCTCCTCCAGTACGGACAAGCTAGTATGTACCACTGTTAAACCAGTACAGCTTGGCCAACCACATAACATCCAGTTCATGAGAGTACCAATTACTCAGTGCTCCTGAAATTCAGAATGCTTCTGCTGAGGCTTATATGAATGTGTGCATAGTGGCTAAAGTTTTCTCATGCTTTCAGATGCTTATTTTTGAAATGCTTTAGTAAGAGTCTGACTCTAGAATCTTTTGATTTCTCTCCAATGGAGAAATACAAGAAAGAATGAGATAAGTTTGTTGCTGGAACAAATAACCCGAGGGAATCAGAGGAATAAGGTCTTGAGAATATAGGAAAAAACTTCAAGGCTAAAGAGCTTTTGTTTTTTATGAGGACAACAAATGGATTTTAATCCCAATTGACTCTTCTTTACATGAAAAAACTTCTTATATCCCAACATTTATTATCTGTAAATGCTAGAAACTAAATGAAGATGACAAAGAGAATGGGATTCATCTAGCTTAGATGGACTAAAGATATGGAGAACCTGTTCAAACTATTTATCTAGGTTCTTATACAACCAGGAGAAAAAAAAAAAAAACAGCAATGCCAGAAGGCAGTTTATCTTATTTCTGCCAAATACCTACTTGTCTTCTACCCTCAGAAGGTCCCTGGGTCCCTGCCTCTCTCTAGTGACACAATGGGTAAGATAGACAACCAACTTAGTCTTAAGTCCTAGGCTTTAGACAGCTAAATGCACATGGCTGAAATCCCAGCTGCATTTGGGAACGCCATGGGAAAGAGCCATTGAAAACAAATGTCTACAATGGAAACCAATCTGCAACTCGTTTGGTAATTGCCACCACTATCTCCACTCTGAGGAGACAGATTTTCAGATGATGTATACAAACCCAGCTCCTCTGAACCCAGAGGCACAGGGTTTGCAGACAGCAGCAGCTGAGGATCTGAGTCCTATGCATTTTGCATGAGCACTAGGGGGGGGAGTATTATTTTTGGAAAAAATAAAACCATTAACCTTTCTTTTCAATGAAATATTTTGAAGCGTCAGCAGGAGCCTGTGGTTGCTGAATCCTGGCAGTGGAAACTCCCTTGCGGATTTTGGAATATAAGTTTCTTTGCCAAGTACACAAATGACCTTCAGTTCTGCAAGAAAACACCTATGGGTTTCACTTTAATGTTTATCTCACCACCATAATTAGACTACAGGTGTCATGACGCACATACGCATAAAAGGTACACATCGGTGTATACATATTGAACCGCTCCCGATATAGTGCTATTATGTTCCACTTTCAGCTTATAAACTAACAGAGAAATTGAGAACTTGACTTCCAGCTGAATGGAAAAATAGACCAAACGTCATTCTTTTTTGAAATGAAGGAGAAAAATGCACAAAATTCAGGGAAAATGTATTTGATTAATGTATTCTGAGAAATTCATTGTTGATGTAGGTCAGGCAGGATGGTCTATGGATTCTGGAGGAAGAGATTTGAATACACTATTAAATACAAATCAGATAACTTAAAAAATCAATTTTGTTCAAGGGAAAAAGTTCTCTCAAGCCAAAAGAGACTCAACTAATTATATCAAGAAAGTGCATGTAATGTAGTGTATATGCAGTACTATAGATTTTTTGTCTGTTCACAGAAACAAGCAGGTAGAAAACCATGGGAGATGAGTACAGCCCAGCTCAAAAAGTTAATTTTATGGCCTTTTGCAGATATATGGCTTTGACCTAAACCAGGGTTTGATCAATTTCCATATTGTCATCATTCTCCAAAGAATATGAGAGCAACTATAACTTACAAGCAGAGACAAAGCAGAAAGCTATCCCTTGTCAGATGGAACAGGGACAACTCAAAAGTAAAAACTGATCCTTGAATATGAAAAATAAGGGTACTTCACCCTTAATATCAGATACATTAATTTAAGATTTAACACTTCCCATTTACTTAAATGCAGCAGTCCAGCACACTGTTCAGAGTTTGCATTCAGTTGAATGAATTCCCTTCACTCATATAATAATGTTCGGGGCAAGAAGGATATTCCCTCTAAAATATTTTTTCCAGTGCCTTAGATACAAAAAAAAAAATGAAATGAAGAGGAAGTATTAGTAAATAGACATGTATCCTGCTACCAGCATCTTATCACCGCATATTATCAATGTAGGGTTCATTAAGGAAGTGATAACTGCCTTTGTGTCATTAAAGACTTAATAAATACGACGCCTGCAGATAACCATCTAACAGGTGCAACAAAGGTCTGGAGTTTTGTCAGGTCAGTGCCTGTAAACTCCAGATGACTCTGCAGCCTAAATTTACCATGGCTATAAGTGTCCAGCTGCATTCCTCACTATACCTGGAATGTAACTGGTCTATTGAAATTACACTGAATCTCTCATTTACACAGAAATTCAGAGTTTCCTGATGCTTCATTGATTTTAAGAACCAAAGATGTAAAATACTAAAATTCAGTTCTGAGTCTGGAGCGAGACCCAGACTTGGTCTTCCCTTAAATGTCTACTCTGCAAAATAAGAATGAGTCTAGGATTTATCATGTTCTAGGGAGTTCAGGGTTTGGAATTGTAAGGGGGAGGACTCTTAAAATGCCATAAGCAGTTCATTGATTCATTAGGAGAAAAAATAATGTGGGTAATAGCTACCTGACTTGTTAGTATAAAATGATACTTTGAATGAATGGTCTCTATTATGTATTCTAGGTAGCAGACATATTGATCCACCAGAGACATCTTGCTACTCCTATATAATAATATTTTAAATCCTTTTATTTCCTTCAGCCCTACATATAAGAGAATATACCCCTAAGGACTGGACAACATCTGGTATATATAGGGATGAATCACAAGATGGATATAAAGAAAGATCTAAAATCCCTTGACAAAGTAGCTGTTTCAATCCTTTAAGAAGCCTACTGAAAGTTAATCTTATATGTGATTTCAGGATCCAAAAAGTTTTCAACACAATTTACTTTCTTCATGAAAGAAAAATGTGATAAAAAAAAAAAAAAAAAAAAAAAAAAAGAGCTGCCATGTGGATCCCCACAGCAGTGTAGCTATTTTCTTTCAAGTTATGGTTGCTTCTTAACACTGTAATTAAGTTTGAATAATGCTGCCAAAGTAAATCATGCACTTTATACAATTACTGTACAGAATGTAAAAGGGAAACAAAATATGATGTGAGCTTTGTTAAACTTAAAATACACTTGACAATCACTTAACTTAATTAGATACATTCACCTCCTGAAAAAGTTACTGTACTAAAGATGATGTTCACCTTTCCAAAGGAAAATAATCCTCTCCCAGAGCTGAAGGCACATATCTCACCTTTTTTAGTTCTTTATTATCATTACAGTAACACTTCTGTATTAAGTATCACTAGCCTAGCACCCAGTGGACACCTTTCTACTCCCAGCTCTGTCAAGAATGTTCTTGGGGTTGTTACGCCAGCTCAGTGCCTCTGTTTCTAAACCCATTGCTTGCAAGTCTTTTCCTTTTGGAAGTTATTGTAATTCTATGTACAGCATAATAGCTAATAATAATTACTGTAATATACATAATTATATTATGTGCTAGGTAAAGAATAATAGTCATAGTAAGAAATCCCTAATACTTACAGGAAATTAATATTTTGTGGTTACAAACTAACCTAGATATACAATTCCCTTGGTTTCATGAGGTTTCTTCAATATTTTTGAATAGTGTTTCTTTTAAAGGACACATAAGTGTTCTTTTCTCTTTCATTGTGCGTTTGCAAGCAGTTTGGAACATACATAGAGCTTAGGCAATATTGTTCTTTAGTAGAACTTGGCAGAGCTCCATTTATTTCCATGGGGTTACAACAATTTACCTCAGATGAGGATTGAGCTTTTGTTTTCCTCTACCTTTTAGCAACTGATTTATTTTAAGCATCCTTAGTGATTCAGCACAAAGACTCATCCATTATGGCTTTATATCTGTGAAACTCATTATCCATCAGGGTGAACCACAGAGAGGAAGTTCTGTCTTGGATATCTAGCAGCACATTACCAAAAGGTTCTGGGTTTGAGTATGAAGAGGTTGCCTACACTCTACACAGCTAAGGAAAAAAATGGGCAACAATGACTCTTACCTATATTTGGCTATATATACTCTCATCTATATCTATATTATACTGGCATGAAGCTCTGACAGGGGAGGTATTAGTAAAAGGATCTTCACCAAAAAGGTGGGAACAGGCTCCCCAGGGCGGTGGTCATGGCACCAAGCCTGCCAGAGTTCAAGAAGCATTTGGACAGTGCTTTAAGACATGCGGTCTGATTTTTGGGTGGTCTTGTGCAGACCCAGGAGTTGGACTCAATGATTCTTATGGGTCCCTTCCAACTTGGGGTATTCTATGATTCTGTATTTCTTTCCCTCAAACCCAAGGTCAGCTGGGAGTGAAAGGGTTTCAGATGTACATTTAAAACAACCTGAAAGCTCTTTTAGCTCACACTGTCCAAAGTGGCAAAGCTTGTGCTCCATTTTGTCTTGCAACACATCTCTCCATTGAGGATATGAAGTGACACAGACTTGGTGATCCCACCAACACCACCCAAGTCCTGTGTCAATGAGAACCTTCCCTATTTCTCTCAGTACACTTCCCCAGCTGCTTTGGGTCATCTCAAAATAGGGAAGGTCTGAATTTCAGTACAATTCTCAGAACTACTGAAAGCTGTTTATAATTATTAAAGTATGTTAGTTGTTAATATCACAAACAGTAAAATTAATAAAGTCTAATTTCTTAAGAAATCATGTATTGTGTCTATACAACCTGATGTGTAACAAATTGCATGTTCCAGCTAAGATCTTTGTCCTGTTTTGGTGCATAGAAGGTATTACTCTTCCATGTGGTTTCTCCTATCTGGACTGTAGTCACCCTCAAGCCTTTCCATCAATCAGACTTGTAGCTTCTCCTATGTCTATAGTAATAGCAATAGTCACTGTAGAGCTTTTCCAACATTCAGATTCTAATCAAGTCTTACCTTGTTTGAAATTCCCACCTCTCTTTAAAGCATTTGGTCAGCATGTTCAGAAATTGTGGAGAGCACTCACACCCAAAAACTCACACAAATGCAACAGAAAATCGGGATAAAGGATAACAAATAAATGATGTATCATGGTAATTTAGGGATCTCTTTTTCCCAAGAGAGGGTTTTCTTCCCTCTGGAATGTCAGAACAAGAAGGAAGGGAATGAAGAACCAGTTCAGTTCAGGTTAATACACAATTTTTCATACCAGAAGGTAAATCAATAAATGGTTGCCTAGATCAATTTTCTGTCATGTCTATGCAACATACTGAGGAAATGTAGTAAGGGAAGCATTTGAGGATGTGGCAGGTATGGACAGAACCGGCATTCTGATTATTATATCTGGAGAGTTTTGAATTAATAAATTTCAGAGAGGGGGAGAAACTTTTTTCACTTGAGATGGCTTTGTATTCATTACACGTACACACTACTGCATTGGTTGTTTATGTTCACTGATTAACTGTAAAAAATGTTATACTATTTAAGTGTGAAGGTCTCCAGTAAAACTATAGAAATGTATTTATGGGAGACACAATATGTACAGTAGTTGTTTATTAAGGTCGTTGTTATAAAATGTCTGATTGATGCAAAGACTGTGTATCGTTACAGCACTGATCATAAAATACACCACGGGGCACCTTGCCAGAGATGCCTCTCCCAAACAGTGCTGAGGCTGATGCTCAGGCAGCATAAATGCTGCAACCTCTCCCTATGTCGAACCTTTACTGAGCAGAGATTACTGGAGCAGCATCCTGCCCATGCTGACTTCACCGTGTGCTGGCCCTCAGCATTACAGGTTGAAGGTTTTGACCGTCGAAGCTCTTAAATCTGTTTTGTGCAACTCCAGTAGTGCAGAACAGACTTAATGCCAGCTTATTGGCGAGTGCACCAGTGTGACGAATTCCCAGGTGGCAATAAGAGCACCTTCTACATTAGCCCAAGAGTGGAGCACCTGGCTGAGAGCTGCTGGAAGAGGAGAGCATGAACCCTGCTCTGTGAGGATGAACCCTGGCATGCATCTTAGTCAGTTCATGTTTTGTTTCCTTAGTCCCCTACTGTCTCTCTATACTCCCTGATGATTATGGGTGAATTTTGATCATTGTAGGTGTGCATTTATAAATACCGATTAATCCATTTCTAAAGTAGCAAAGCTGAAAAGAAAATGCATCTGGATTTTATTCGTGCACCATGGAAAGCAGCTGGTTTGGCCTGCTGCTAAATCTATACGAAACAACCCTGGATTCTGAAATAAAAGCAGACATTTCTGGGTATTTATTTTTTTTTCTTCCAGAGCTGAATAACAGGGAGAGTCCATATGACCATAGTCCAGGCAAGCTGTTGAAAGTAAGAACTGGAAAAAAAATTTCCAGCTTGCACTCTGATGCCAAATTTTGCAAGCATCCTGTTTACTGACTGAGACATTCAAGTGAAATCAGAGCAGTGGGCCATGACCAAAGCTAAAAAAAATAATTGCAAGAAAACTGTGTAAAGCTAAAACTCTAATCTCAAAAAAAAAAATAAAATAAAATAAATAAAAAGAGTATGGAAAAGGTATAACACCTTTTTCAATTTCATACAGATTTTAAGAACCCTTCTCTTCTATCACAGCTCAACTGCTAGAAAAAGCACTTTCTTTAAGAAACAGTCCCACAGCAGCTCAGGCTGGGTACAGATACAGAGCACAACCCTAACTTCCCTGGCCTGTCACCAAAGAGAATGAGTTTATTACAGCATGCAGAGAGAGAGATTTGACAGACAGCTGGCCATCCAAGCACTCTATTATTAAAGCCTGTGTTCAGCAGGATGCATTGTTTGAAAGTCGTGTTTGCAAAAGCAGTCTCCTACTACTAGCATCTGCATTAACTATTAGTTTTATGAAGTACAAACCACTTTGCAATGTCATGACACAAAGCAAGCTTAGCCTTGTGCTTACTTGAAGGAAAAAGAAAAAAACATCTCCTGGGGTTATTTAATTTTTTTCCAAACATATGTTGTGAAAGGCCTCATGGCAGTTTGAAGGAACTCTCAGAGCTCCAGCTAGAGGCATGCTGAGACCTTCTCTTTTGCAAAGAAAAAGCTGAAGCCTTTTTACTTTCATCAGGAGAAACAATGAGGATGGAGTAGACTGAAATACAGGTAAATCTTGTTTTGTCTGTACTGCCATGAAGGTAGAACCAAAGAAGGCCTTAATAGCCTGATAGGTGTATTGTCTTGTAGTAGTAAATCTGTGTGCAACACACAGGTAGGAGGTTAATACAATTTTATTACCAGAGCTCTGGTAGTCTACTCCACAATCCAACAGCTAGCATAATCTCCAGATGTCCTGGGGTTGTCAAATTGCAATGCAACAGCTATGAAGGAAAGTGCCATTAATGGGAGGAGAAAAATATTAAAAGTGAGGTTAGGTCTCAAACACAGAACTTATATTTTTCTATAGGCTTATCCAAAGTTCTGGACATTCGATTTCAATTATTTAGACTCTCCTGAGCATGTTGTCAAAGCTGTAGATATTTGGCCCCCTCTAAGTGGGTATTTGGGGAAAAACCCTATTAGCTTTCCCATGCTTAAGTGTAGAAATTCCTCAGTTTCATATGAAAACTTTTAAATCCTTCATGCTTCTCTTCCCCTGAAGTTATGCTTGAAGGCAAAGAAATCATTGCCAAATATCTGTCCTCTTTGTTTTCTAAGGCTACTTTTACTTGCCCCCAAACACACACATACAAGTACAACAGACAGACATAAACATACTCGTACTCTCATCATGTAGGATGAGGTTGAGCATACACAGTTGTTCGTAGAATCATAGAAGGTCCCTATTTACAAGAGACCCACAAGGATCATAGGGTTCAACTCCTGGCTCAACATAGAACCACACAAATCAGACCATATGTCTGAGAGCATTGTCCAAACACTTCTTGAACTCCAGCAGGCTCAGTTTTGTGGCCACTGCCCTGAAGAGCCTGTTCCGGTGCCTGACCACCCTCTTGGTGAAGAATATTTTCCTAATATCCAATCTGAAATTCCCCTGTCATGGCTCCATGCCATTCCTTTTCTGGTCACTAGAGAGAAGAGATCATTGATGGCTGAAGTTGCTCAGCAAGAAGAGTTGATACCACTTCACTTGGGTCTTCTCTGCACTAGATCAGAAACATTAATTACAAGGCAGCACCAGCACAACAGGGAAGGAATCAGTGCTCACACCCCACGGCAGGTTAGAAAAACATGGCCATCACAGCTAGCTTCAACAGTTAGACTTTTATTGTCTCAAAAGACTATGTTTATATTACCTCAACAAATAATGAAGGGAGAGCAACTGTACCTAAATTGTAAAACTCACAAATTCTTCACAGCCTCAGAACAGATACTGCCCACAGCATGTCCCCACTAAAACTTGGGGATTTCCCCCTCTACCTTCTGGCTTTCCTTGGAGAGAAAGCTATGCAGGTCAGACACACCTAATCTAATCTATCATTCATCCTAGACACCTCTTCATGAGATGAATCACCCACCTGTGTTTCTGTTGACTGTAGATGATTCACTGGACAGCTAAACTCACATGAAATTAACTCCATCTGAAACAGTCTGCAGGATGAGACTCTATTTTACAATTACTTGGTATTGTAGGAGTTTGAAGAGCTTTTTCTATTTTTTTTTTATTATTTTTTAAAGCTCAAAGAAAAAAATACAAGAGCTCATGCTACTAAGCTCAAGTCCCTAAACATACCAAAACTGTGAATTTTTACAGCAATCCATTTTCTGCAGCAGTAGAAGCATGTTGACTTCCTCTATTAAGTACTATAATTGGTAAGGGGAAAAAAAAAGAAAAAAAAAAAAAGAAAAAAAAAAAAAAAAGAACAGAAAAAGGTCTTTGGCTGCTGTATTAGCTATCACCTCCAAGAATAATTTTGATCTTGCAATTGTAATAGCCAATCTACAGCACAGAATTTATATAAGACATTTTTGGCTGGTATATGAAAGAAAAATCTTGGCACTCTCATAAACATCAATGTATGTGTCTTAAAAGTAATGTTCATAATTTACATAAACTAAACACGATGAATTGGAAATTTTGACTCTCAGGCAAAAAGTGCGTCTAAAAGGCAATTCCAGATTGCATTAAGTGCTAGAATGACTGATGCCTACAAAATATTGTCCCTTTTCTCAAGATGATAATACCTCAAAATCACACACATACATACACACACACAGCAGTGCATGAGTGGGTGTGCGTACAGTCTTGTACCTGTCACCTCCTCCTGTTTGAATCCAGATAATTTTTTGCCCATGTACTATTCTTTCTGCAGTCTAGGCATCTTCTTCTGCCCAGAGTTTAGAAGCTGCTCTCCTCTCTCTTCCTGCACCCCCATTTTGATTTCAGTGCTGTAAATTGTCAGGCATGCCTATAACAATAGGACAAGCTGCCTAGTATTTGCAATGTGGATCCAGACACAACCAAACTGCTCCCAACCGTATCTCCCCTTTGGTAAGCTCTCAATTATATTCCTCTAATGCAGTCTGTTCCTGGGTCTTCTTTCAGGTCAGTGATGCATTATTCTTCTGACACTGGGTTGACAAATTTGGGATACATAAACCCTGTAATAAATTTTTTGTTTTATTGTGATAATCCTGTGACTAGGCTGTTTTAAAAAATAATAATACACTTGGTTTTGATTCTCTTTTGCCTTGTACCTTGTCTGAGCATTTACAGCCAGATAAAATGACACCAAGTTGAATCAAAAAGATGATGAAATAAAATGTCAGCATTTCACACCCACCTTGAAATCTCTTCAAAATGCTGTAAATTATTAGAGAACTCAGTAGTGGAGAAATAAGCCTAGACAATTAAAGATTCACTGTTTCACAGGTTTCTCAGGTGCTTTATTTAGTTTCTGCTTGGCAAAGAAGAATTAGGGAAATTCACATGAGGAATCTAAAAATTCTGATGGTCATCCATGGGATTTTTTCATTGCCTTTTTAGCTCATATTCATTATTGCAAAAAAATCACAGGGAAACCAAGCACATGCAAGAATAGAGTTCAATCCTGAGATTTCTGTGTGTTGACCATGCAAATGAAATGCATATAGATATCTAAAAGGACATTTGTTATGTTGAAAATAATAAGTAAAAGTATTTCAAAATAAAACTTTTATCATATCCTTGTGCTTATGAAGTCTGTTACTGTAAATGAGAGCTAGTAAAGGTGTGTTTTATCTCAGACTGTAAATAGCTGAACTTTGCTAGTTTCCTCAGAGGGACACCATGAGACAGTTGCTTAGATCACGCACTGTGCTAAAGAGCATAAATCACAAGACCAAAAAAATAAGGAACACCCTCTCTTTAAGGTTTCAGGTATTTAAGCTACATACAAATTTCAGAGACCATGTACTTCTATTCTCCTTTTCATTAAATATAGCATGTTTGATTGTCTGTTTATCTAATTAGAATATTGCATGAATAAAACATATTTGAAA
Organism: Aythya ferina; assembly: GCF_964211825.1. Lineage (NCBI taxonomy): Eukaryota > Metazoa > Chordata > Aves > Anseriformes > Anatidae > Aythya > Aythya ferina. The sequence goes on from NC_140298.1 coordinate 111,991,902, forward strand.
TTGAAAAATAAGGAAATTAAGTTGAATGTGAAACTTTAAATACCTTCTAACTTTCAACCTCTGAGGACCAAATCCTGAAGCACTGCTGACCAAGAACCAAGAGTCAGCTATTTAGAAAGGAAGAAAAAAGATCTTAATATAAAAATGATGAAAAAGGACTTCAACAATTTTTTTAGTTCTGTCACATATTTCCTGTGCTGTCTTGGTTCACTTGCTTATATTTTTACCACAAGTTTCCTATAAATAAAACAGCACATAATCCCACCTGATTCCTGAGAAGTTTAGTGTTCATAAAATAGTTAGTAGCGCAATCAATCATAGATGCGATAGGAATACCAGACATTATTAGGAGTAGCCTGAAGAATGAGAAGGAAATCAACTTCTCAAGAAACTTGGGTTCTATTTCACCACCACTACTTGCTGATATCCAAAATTTATGAAAATAAACCCTCCAGCTAAGTTAATCAAAATACTGCACTTGGTTTCCACTTCTGATATCATGGGCACCACTCGGTAAGAAACAAGACAGGCTGACTAGGAAGCAGCTCACTGTACACCAAAATCTTGCAAAAGCAGATACTGCCAAACTAACACAGAAAAGAAGGGAGAAGAAAAGTACTGAACTTCTTGTGTTTAGAAAATAATGTCCCCTGACTAAACATTTCAGAGAAAATAAAACACCTGTTTTTGAAGATATGAGAAAAAAAGCACACACCTGTTTTAGTGATAGGAGGCAGAATTCTCATATGGAAAATGAGCAACATTTCTTAAGAACTCTGATGGCAATTCCCCCAAGTGGCTGGAACCAACTGGCTTATGACAGCCAGTTGAGGGCCCCATCACAGCTGCTCAGGATGAAGATTCTCACACAGCATGGCTAAGAGAATATAATGTTTTGAAAACTGAAGCTGTAGGGGAATAGAGATGTAAAGTATTTGTGGAGACACCAGTTCACATCCATCAGTGGATGGATGTTTGATGCTGGCACCAGGAATGTATGAGGGAAGACATAACGAAGTCAGTAGGTTTTCTCCTTAGGGAGCAAATAAGATTTTTATCTCTTCACCTGTTAACATGTAGAGCAGACTCTGCCAGAAGAATGCAAAGACTGATATTTCATAAGACTACAAAAACATGACTGCACCACAAGTCATTAGCAGGACTGAGAGCAAGAATCAATTACTAAGATACCTGGAACCATATAAGGTACTCAGGGTTAATCAAGATAAGATCTACAGAAGACCTGCATTCTTACAAACCATCAGCTGCAGATCAGTATCGATATAATGGGCATCTCATATGGCACTAGGTATTTATATTTTAGTCATTTTTTCCCTTTGAACAAGCAGCTGGTGAGCAGAGGGAGAAATAGAATAAAAGCTCTCCAAATTACAATGTAAAGAATGGAATTAGAGAAATCCTGGAGAGGAAAGACTGAAGTAATGTCAACTATTTTAGGAATGTTGGTGACTCAGCCCAAGACTTACAAGGACACCTTAATTACCTGAAAATTTCTATCAGACTACAGGTATTCTAAATAAAAGGTTTTGTAGAGACTTTTCCATATGCTCACAGTAACTTCATACATAATAACCTGTTTGATCTTAAACCAAAGTTGAAACACACTCAGAATAGACACCTACCTAACTGTGAGAGATTTTATTTTTAAATTCAAGCCATCTTAATAACTATATTTTCTTTCCATGATACTTGAGTATTAGCCACAGACAAGAAGAAAATTGTACCAGATAATTTAAAAGAAGTGAGAAAACAATGATTCCTGTGTTAAAGAGGCTATAATCAGAATTTAAACAGGAAACAGTAAATTGTTGTATTCTGATAGAAGGACACAGGGAAATTATGAGGCAAAAAGTAGATATTATGAAAGGGGTTAGCGTTACTCAACATACAGCCAATCCACCATCCATTTTTTGGAGGGCACCACAGAAAAACATTTGTTTGTTTGTTTTTTTAAAGAGTTTGAAAGCAGGTAATGTGATAACTTTGGACATGTTTCTGCAAAGCTTCCATTACCATGAGGAAGGAAAAGCAGGATTGTATTTGAAAATTGATGATGACTGGCATGAAGGGCCAAATCAAAAAGGTATTAGAAATGCCAGTACTAATAGAAAGACCACAGGTGGATAAGGATGAGCATGAGCAACATGAGCACATATCTTGTGGTTGCTTTGACAAAGAACATCCAGTGGAAATTTTCCTAAAGATGGCACACATTTATATGTTAATTCAGAAGTGAACATTCAGTTTCTAGAGTAAACAAAGCTGGACCTTTTTCCTACAACCTCATTTCTAACAATAAAACAGGTATATACAACTAGAAAAGTTTTATTATAAATAGGTTCAATATCACTGAAGTCAAGGAATTATTCCCATTTATTTCAGGAGTAGACCTGTGCTTTATTAAAGTGGACCATTTCTTTGATTCAATAAATTAGTCGATTTTCTTATTGACTTTTTTTTTATAAAGGATTTTATAAAAAAAATAAAAATTTAAAATTTATTTTATAAAAAAATAAAAATTAAAATATAAAAATATATATATATTTTTTTTAATTTTTATAAAGGACAATGAGATATTGAGAAGTTAAGAAGTTACTTTCTGTCCCAAAACTACAGAGTTACTATAAGACTGACAGTTTTTGGTGATTTTTTCCAAAAATGTCATTTCCATTGCAACGTCAAACCATTTGAAGTGTTGGAAGTCTTGACGCAAAAACTGTGGCCCTTATTGAAGCTGGTGGGAATTCTTTACATAGAATATAGCCTTTTTCCTTGGTCTTTATTCCTTAATACTCTTTGGGAGTTAAAGGAAATATAAATTCCAGAATGTCATGCAATCCATTCTTGGAGTTCTTCCCAGAATAAAACTGTCAGATAGATCTTACCATTTCTTCATCCTTTTAAGCAGGTGTGGAGCTCATTACAGAGCCCATCTGACTCCACTGTAGTCTGTACAGAGCTATAAAGTTTGTGAGACCTGCAAAAGCACAAGTCTCCAAAAATGGTATGCACACAGTTTAAAAAAATTTAAGCCCTGTATTTCAGAAGTGTGCAGTAAATTTCCCGGATATGTCAACAAACTGGAGGATATCATGAATCCCCAGTCACCTCCAGGAGGGTGGTTCTTCTGCCAGGTGAACAATAGCCTGAACAGCAGTCCTGACTGAGTGTGTGCAATAGAATTCCTCCTCTTGTACTGTTGTCACAATTATTAAAATTTTTAGGTATATTAAAGTAGCACCCAGCAGGCAGCTGTAAATCCTGACTATACAAAAGCATAGTAAAAACAAATACTCTGACCTCAGCCTAAATAGAAAAGATATCCAAAGAGAGATCAAAGAAGGATCCTGAGGATGGGGAACTGAGGCAAAGAGAGACAAATTCACTTGCCTGAGGTGGCAGACCCCAGAAGTGAAGATAAATTTCCTAATTCTCACTCCAATGCCTTAACCATAAAGCAAATCCTCTGTAGATCTCTATTTTAATCCTCCATAACTTAAAAATAATAATAATAAAAAAAATAAATCCTATAGGCCTGCATTTTCTCATCGCCTTGCCTAAGCACAAGGGTGAAATACTAGGTGGTGGGCAGGTAGATAAATTATATTTGAGTTACACTACAGTAGGAAAATATCTGTCCTTTAACATTGAAAGATGTATTTTTCATTCGGGTAACTCAAAAGCATATTATTTTTTATTACATATTGAGTGTAGCTAAAAGTGGACATATTTCCTTATTCACCTATGCTCACAGAAAGCAAAGGGAAAGTAATGTGCCCTGCTTGTTCATCTTATGTGGCTTGTTAGGAGCTTCTTCTTCTTGTGAGTCTTTCTCATGATTTCTTCTCTCAGTTCTTCAGACATGACAAAGACACTTGTCCTCTGTAAGAACAGAGGCCATACTGGAAATGCTATGATTTTAAAGACAAGTTTATGCTGAGGTTTCCAAATGTAACAACACTAAAATATTATATATCCCTGAAATGCAAGGCTTTTCACTGCACATTATTAAATGCTATTTTGTCATAAACTGACAAGCAAATGTTTTATTAAACCTGTTGGAATTCATTGTTAAATAACAACAGTGTTTAACATTTATATCCTTAAACCTCTGTACATGCATAAACCACCAAATCTTGCTACACAAGTGGATCAATTCTTCTTTTATTGTTATTACTAAATCTGCTTTATGACTTGCAGCGCAGAGGCTCCATTTTCCACCATCTAGGTTTCTCCCATGTGTGCTCATTTACATCTGTGAAAATTTGTTTAAAGTGAGTAAACATAGCAGTTTCCACCCATACCGAACTCACTATGCAACACTGCAAATGACACCATAACATAACAAATTGAGTCCTCATAGGTTTGGCAAACAAGCAGAAGAGGAATATTTGTAACAGACTGTTGTCATTGGGTGATAGAGCTGGGAGGATAGCACTGCAGTTTCTGTATGTGCATCTCACGAGGCCAGTGACTCCATTTGTGACCTGTCCACTGCATGTGCAATGAGGTGCAGATTTTATATAAGGTAAAAATTAGAAGGATATGAATTAAACTTTAAGCAGCCCCAGCCTGTCAGGTGCATGCTCCTGTGTGTCAAACACACAGTTGTGCATCTCCTCAGATGGTTTCGCTGAGAATAGTATGTGATCATACCAGCCAAAACTGAGGGGAGTGTTTAGGGACTGCAGCAGTCATATTTCCATGAGGATGATGCAATAAAAGAATTTTAGGTGGTAAGTTTTCTAACCCTGGAGTTAAAGAAAAAAAAAAAAAAAAAAAGAAAAAAAAAAAAAAGACCTAGGACATCATTAATTATCTGTTGCCACACTGTTTCATTCAGTTCTCCTCTTGATCATGCCAGGAACAGAAGGAACCAGATTCTGTCAAGGTTTTGCATCAAGGGAATGGGGAGTATTATTATGTATCCAAGCAGTTCACATTTCAGGGCATGTGGGCTGATCCCTTGAGAAGAAAAATGATGGTGAATGACGTAACATTTATGCATTCATATTTTGGGTTGCTTTTTTTTTTTTTTTTTTTTTTCCCAAAGCTAGCACACAACATCTCATTTCCCTGAGCAGCTCTGCTGTTCACAGTTCCAAATACTTTTCTATACTCAGCCTACACCACTACTTTTTCTTATTTTTACTTTTTTTTACATCCTTGGTGCAAATATTTCCCAGGATGACTCTGGCTTTTCCTTATTCCTTCACCATTAGTCTTTTTCGATTTCTGCTTTGCCTGTTGACACAAACAAATATTGGGTTTGCCTAAAACAGTACAATAGTTTCTGGTTGTCTGAATTCTGAGCTGGTTTCCTCCTAGACGGTGTCTGGTTTGATAATGAGAAATCCATTTCAAGGCCATTGGAATAGCCATTCGCTGGTCCTTCTGCCTTACAGGAGCAATTCTTGTGACACTTAAAATCATCTTCCAGGACAAAACAAGCATTCTGGTGAGAACATTACAGTTATACCTTGCAAGTCAGCTGTGCAAGACTGTATTGGGTTTACATGGCATGGTTTTGGTAGTAGGGGGCTGCAGGGGTGGCCTCTGTGAGCAGAGCCCAGCAGCTGCCCCATGTCAGATCATAGCCAGCTCCAGCGGGCTGCAAAAGGGACCTGCTGCTGGCCAGAGACAAGCCAGTGAGCGATGCTGGTTGGGCCTCTGGGAGAGCATATTTGAGAAAGGGAAAATCTGCTGTGCTACAGCACCTGGCAGAGAGGAGTGAAAAAATGTGAGAGAACCAGCCCTGCAGACCCCCAGGTCAGTGCAGAAGGAGGGCAGGAGGTGCTCCAGGCATGCAGCAGAAGTTCCCCTGTGGCCTGTGGAGGGGGCCCTGGTGGAGCAGGCTGTCCCCTTGCAGCCCATGGGTCCCACATGGAGCAGATCTCCACGCTGCAGCCTGTGGATGAGCTCCCAGTGGAGCAGGTGGATGTAGCCTGGAGGAGGCTGTGGCCCATGGAGAGCCCCCACAGGAGCAGGCCCCGGGCCAGGGCTGCAGCCCGTGGAGAGGAGCCCATGCAGGAGCAGGAGGTCTGGGGGGAGCTGCCGCCCACCCGTGGGGGACCCGTGCTGGAGCAATTTGCTCCTGGGGGATGGACCCCATGGTACGGAGACATGTGGGAGCAGGTCTTGAAGAGCTGCTGCCTGTGGGCCGCCCCCACAGGCTCAGTTCGTGAAGGACGCCATCCCATGGGAGGGACCCTGTGTGGAGCAGGAGCAGAGAGAGACCCTGAAGGAGCGGCAGAGGCAAAGTGTCAAGGGCCTGGTCACAGCCCCAGTTGCCTGTTTCTCTGTGCCACTCGAGGGAGGAGGAGATAGAAATGCATGATTTGGGGGAAGGTGTTTTTAGTTTCCTTTTATTTTCTCCCTGTGCTAGTCCACTAGTGATAGGCAATAAATTATATTACTCTTCCTATGCAGAGTCTGTTTTGCCCATGATGATAATTTTTGAGCTATCTCCCTGTTCTTATCTCAACCCTTGAGCCCTTTCCATCGCATTTTCTCCCCCTTTCCCTTTGAGGAAGGTGAGTGAGGGAGTGGTAGTGGTGGAGTTCAGCTGCCCATCAGGGTAAAACCATGACAAAGACACTGGCATGAGATCTACAGCTGGATTGCTGTTGTTCTTAAATTGTTCTTGATGTCCTTAACATGCCCAGGTACTGCTCCCCAAACAAGTCTGAAGTGCTTTTCAGAAGTCAGTACAGGCTGGACTCTGTACATGCCTTCCTGTTCTGGGGCTGAGAGAATTTGCAGAGGCCAAGAGCAGTACGGGTGCAGCCAAACTTTGCTTGTAGGTCTCAGGGGACGGTTGGCCTGAAGGCCAACTTTCTGTATCATTAGTACACATGTGGTTTATTCTACTTATTGTAAAGCAGAATATAAAGCTCTTAGATTACTTTGAAGAAAGATTACACAAAGAAATGGAATGTAAATACAACTTCCCTGTGTCCCTGCTCATATATCCCCTCCCATTTTCTTCTTTTTGCAGCATTAGTTGCTTCATCTCTCTTCCTTCTGCTCTTTATTTCCAGACAGGTTCCTTGGCTGCTATCTAATAGGAATATAGCTTCAAAATTTTACATACTTTTCTAACAAATAAACACGTTTTTAGTGGCCAGCACTTTCATGCTGGACATGGGCCTTTCCTCACCCTCAGTGAGCGAAGCTGTCAGCACTTGGACAGGCTGATACTAGAATCACCCTCCTAGGACATTGACTTCCTCCAGTCTTCTCATTCTTTCTTGCTTTTTTTTTTTTTTTTTTTTTTTTTTAATAGAAGCTAATTTAACTACAGCTTTAGCAGTGTCATTCTTTTTACCAGACAGCTTAATACACACTGTAAAATCTTTTCTTGATTTTCCCATACTTTGTAAATATCATAAAAAATTTCAATTATATAACAATTCTGTTATCTCACAGTCTATAATGTGGGCCTATTTGTTTTGTGAACCACACAGGATGCATCATTAATAATGCACCCAGCAGCCTCATCAGCTGGATGATTTATCCAAAACAATACCTTTTACTACTTAGGAGGGTCCTGGTGAGCGGAGCACTGTCAAAGCATTACCACTTACACTAAATGGGATTGTGCAGTCAAACACCTTGCTATTATCTGAGCTGTTCCCCACTGATTCAGCACAGTTTCTTTTATGTTGGTTGGGGTGTGTGGTGGGGGGGGGTTGTTGAAGTGATGATACCTACTATTTATCTTGAAGGGTTGTTCGTTCTAGTTTCAAAAGATTTATCCCAATTCCTAACAAAACATCATAATTTTTGGTGTTATTGTTGCTATCCTAAAACAGGACTTACCTTGGCTGCTACACACTTCTAAAGTCTACATCTGAGATAATACCCAAGAAGTCACAAATCTATATTCATCAGCAGAAAAAGATGGGCAGCACCCAGACTGTGATACATCCCAAGGGGAAACAGGTTTCTAAAGCAGATAAGAGGACTTGCCTTGTCTTTCTGTTTTGGCTATGAAGGGAGTCTAGGATGACTATTTCATACTTCAATGGCCAGTTTTTAGATACTTAAAGTCAAACAAAATGAAACACTGGCTTATTGTGCAGGAGCCAAAATGACAAAGCATGACACCATGGTGCAGATCACTGTCCAAAAATATTTTGGCTAGCCCAGAAGAGTCATCATTTAAACCTCCAGACTTTAGAGAATACCAGCTCTGCTCCCCACCTCACAGGTTTGCTTTACAGGAAAGTAGCTTCATTGGCATGCATAAGTGGGACAGTTACAGAGATAAAGACATTGGAGAATTAATTCACAAAAGGGGGGTCAGTAACAAAAATAAAAATAAAAAATAAAAAAAAAATAAAAAAATAAAAAACAACATTTAACCAACCTGGAAAGCTATGGAATACTCTGTATATCCTAGAGATGCAACTATGCTCAGGGAAAGATTAGAGCCAGTGTCCCTGAGGAATGAGTGCCTCCCTTGTTCCTTCCACCTTGAAAACAACCTTCTCCCAGTGGAACGGCACATTCAGCTTTATGTGAAGCACCTCCTGCACCCTTGCTACAACTCCTCCCTCAGGCTTCAGAGTGGTGACTGGTGTTTCCCTGAACTTTTTTGACCTCAGATACCGTGAGCTATAAGCATAAAATCTATGAACAGAAAAAAGTCGAAGGTGTAAGCAAAATATTAAGGCAATGGATAAAGGAGCTGTCCCAGGGGCAAGGATGCCACCCACTAGATCAGGTTGCCCAGTGTCCCATCCAACCTGGCCTTGAAAACCTCCAGGGACAGGGCATCTACAGCTTCTCTGGGCAGCCTGTTCCAGTGTCACACCACCCTCTGAGTAAAGAATTTCCTCCTAACATCTAATCTAAATCTCGCCTGTTTTAGCTTAAAAACATTCCCACTTGTCCTATCACTGTGTGCTAATGTAAAACCTTGCTCTCCATCTTTTTTATAAGACATCTTTAAGAATTGAAAAGCTGCAATGAATTCTCCCCAGAGCCTTCTTGACTTCAGGCTGGACATGCTAGCTCTCAGTTTTTCTTCATAGGAGAGGTGCTCCAGTCCTCTGACCATCCTCATGCCCTTACTTTGGACCTGCTCTAAAAGCCCCACATCCTTCTTTTGCTGGGGGCCCCAGACCTGGACGCAGTGCTCCAAGTGGGGCCTTACAAGGGCAGAGAAGAGGGGGAAAATCACCTCCCTTCACCTGCTGGCCACTCCTCTGCTGATGTAGCCCAGGATGTATTTGGCCTTCTGGGCTGCAAGCACACACTGCTGGCTCATGTCAAGCTTTTCATCCACCAGAATCCCCACTTCCTTCTAAGCAGGGATGCTCTCAATGACTTCTTCTCCCTGAACTTCTTATCCTTGAATTGTTGCATTCAAGTTGAGGATGTGAATCTCCTGTGCTGTCTTTGCTATGGTGATAATAATATCTTTACATGGTAAGATCTAGCTGGGCTCAGTTGGGAGGCAGTTTCCCTCGCAGTGAATCATTGCTGACACTGCTGCAGTCCATTGCTATGGTGAAAGCCACAAGAGGGTGCAGGTAGCATGGTAGCAGGGACAGTTCCAGCAGGGCTCCTGATAGAGGATGAAGGGGAGACAATGAGGATACTACAATGATAAGGAGAAGGTGGTAGAAAATACTCTTACATCCATTTCCTTTTTTGCTGGTTTTATTTTCAACCTTTCTCCCACATGAGGGTGGTTTTCTCAGGTCCCCCATTCCTCCAAATTATTTACATCAATAAAACTAATGCCAGCATCTACTGTACCGACTGGAAGGATGCAGCAAGCACAGTGCCCATAAAAGCCCTTATCTCCTGTTTCCCACGGCAGGCAGTGTCCTGTGATTGCTGGATTGGCTGATCAGGCTCAAGCTGTAGTGATGGGATTTCATAAACACCATTTTTCAGAGGAAGCTCAATCTAATGGCTAAGGTGCTAGACTGGAGAACACAATTAATTCCTACCTCATCTCAGGTCTCTTGACAATCTGGGGCACATCCCTCCCTCATTTTACCATCTGTAAAACATGGATAAAAAATACATCCTTTGTCAATTCATGGCATTCTTTTTGTCCTTAATTCATACAGCACCTGGTATCGTGGGACCACCAGTTGCAAAAAGGGCCCTCAGTAAAGTTCAATGAAGATAATGTGTCCTAAATGGAATTATTTGAGGAAAAAGAGGACTTAATTGTACAAAGATTTCAGAAACTATGTGTGCACAAATGGCTTTTAAAAAATAATTGTGTTTATTTTTAATCTTATTTGCCAGTCTTATCTTTCAAGCAGTCAGAGATAACACCAATATAATCTGGAAAAAGCAGCAGTAATTTAATAGAAGGAGTAGATAAAGTGTCCAGATGCATGTCCAGCATGTAAATTGAAGGAATTGCTTTATAGTAGTTGCCAGACTTAGTGGAGAAAAGTGTCATATCTTAATGACCCAATTGTTAAATCTTGGAGTCTCCTCCATACATCTTGGTAAGTCTCCTGCTTGGCTCAAAAAATCAAAGGACACAGAAGGTAAAGCAATACCAAAGCAATATAGTGACGGGAAGACTTGGGCTAATAAACACCCTGAACTAAGAATGATGTGAGCACCATAAAATAGTCATTGTACAGATAGTGCACCCAAAGTTCGCAAGGCGTATTCTAAATCAAGCAGCTCATAAAAAGTGCTGATAGATAATTCCACTGGGACGGACAGATCAAGAGGTGCCTGGAAAGCCACCATAAATACAATTGCTATGGATAGACAAGGGACAAACCACCACAATGCTCAGTTCAAGACCAAGTGCATTAAGTAAAAGACTTACTAGGGGAAGGAATCCGAAAGTAAGAGCAGACATAAGGGAGCCTGTACTTATTTCTTGTTCTGCTGTCTGCTCAGTCTGACCTTGCAGACGTTATTCTGGGCTCAGTCTGGAAATGTACTGACCAGTTTGTTCCTGAATTAACAAAGCCTTCAGAAACATGCTTTGCCAACTTTGCTTCTTACAGGCAGGGAGAAGGTGCTCCTCTTCCCAGGACAGAGCCTGCCAAGCACTCTGTTATCAATTGTAAGGATGGCATCTGTTCTCAAAGCTGTATTTGCACTGGCTGTGAATTACACCATCAGTGCGGGTAGGCATCGGCTGATCACACTAAGATCTCATCTGCACGCACAGCACTGAAATCCTGGAAGGGGACCAGGCTTCTACAAAATCCCTCTGCCCATTTCATTTCTGTCTCTCTGCATGCAACTTGTGGGACTCCTATCCCAGCTCATGGCTCTTTTTGAGGTCTTGCAGGATCCCAATCTTTATGTAGAGCACTGGTGGGAGTATATCTCTGCTGTGTGTGACTGTGGGTGTGCCTCCATTCATCAGGCATGTCACAGGAGCTTGGGCCCTAACCATATGGGCTCTTCCAGGCTTCAGTAGGTCCCATCTTGAAGCAATCCTCCACAAAATACTCCTTCATGTCTCAAAGTCCCATGGAGGGAAAGGGACATCTAAGCATGATTAAGCTCAGGCTGTATGTTTTCTGGACAGGATTCCTCTCTGACTCATATCAGTCCTACTACAGGATAACACTATTGATTTTAGTGGAGGTATGGCTGATTTACACAAGGTTGAACAAGAAGAGAGCACTGATGACCCCTCTAAGATGGGGATAATAATCTTTACCTACGACCCAAGGGAAATATGAGAGTTAATTAATTAGTATTGTAAATCTCTGTGAGATCCTAACAGTCTATAAATGAATTCAAATGGCACCAGAGAGAGAGAGGTTATAAAATTGTTCTTACAAAAGTTAAAAAATACAGACAAGGAGAAACAAGTAGAATACAGAGCCAAATATTCAAACATTGAGCAGTGTGAGTGCATTTGAGGCCCCATTCCAGTAAAAGAGTTTCAGAAACATATAAGATGTATGATGATTTCACTCCTGAAAACAAGAATTCCTGGCATTTTCTTTAAAAGAAATTGCTGTCAATACAGCCCAAAGAAGTTCACAAAAGGGCCTGTTTTAAGTTCAGTCAATTAAAGATACTAGAAGAAGAGCTTTAGATATCATTGACCCACATATTCTGTGGCGTTTATATTCATAAAAGAATAAAATATGGACACAATGAATTGCAAGAAAAATTCCCAATACAGATGGTTAACTTGCCATTCTGCCCTTCAGTAGTGCAGAAGTCGGAAAGGTGATGGAGTCAGATGTAGAGGACTATTCCCTGATCAAGAGAGCAAAGTGTGCTATTTAATAATAATGAGACAGGAAAGGAGGATTTTTTAAAGCTGTTGAAGTGTCAGAATGATGCTCCAACAGAGCAATATTTCCCAAAGGCTGTGCTCTGTGTAGACAGTTAAGCCCACTTCAAAAACATTAGTAAGACACCCCAGTTTATTTCTACATCCAAATATTTAACAGTGAGTGCACAAATGGTTTTCATTGGATCATTGGGATTAGCTACTCCTTTGCCTACAAAAGGATGTAAGAACTCCAAGTGGAATGAGGCTCTTTTTTTGTTGTTGTTGTTGTGCTACACAGAAACAAATGGCACAAAGACCAAAAGCACACTGAAAACACATTCAGTTACACTCTGCAGTCTGCTTCTCTTCTTTGACCATGGAGAAAGCTCTGATAGACTTGTTAAATGACTTGAGCAGCCAAATTAGGTTCCTGTAATGGAACTTTACAGGCCATCCTGTCCTATCATGATTTAAAATAGTACCCAAAAATTGTTCAGGAGCCTAAAAAGGGTAATGAAATCTGACTTACTGCATTCCTTATGTATAGTAATTGTTTGCTTGTTTATTTGTTAACTCTTATCAGTTGCAGTCCCCCAAAGCCAGCAGAAAGCCAGGGAACGATTTTAAGTGCACCTGTAAAAATTCAAAGTTAGCATCACTGGGCAATTAGCAGAGTTCTTTTCCAAGGTCTCCATCTGGCTCAAGTAAATTTGAAGAAGCAAAAGAAAACATCATTCTGAACCATCACCATCAAGCCAATAGTTAATTCAGAGGAGACTGGTTATAGCTCACCCTTGTCATTGAGTTCTGCATAGTCTAGGATGACAGTATTACCTATAAATAGTGAGTCAAAACAGATGTATATCGAAATAATAAACCAGAGGAAGCATTGCTAGCTTAATTTTCAGTATCACATTGATGAGCCCATGCTTTTGCTGGTGGCTTTGAATGTATTTCTTATCCTAGGTCATGCTTTTTCCGTTAGAAGTGACCTGTGGCTTTCTTCACCCTGCTGCTCCATTACTGCCTATTTGCAGCTAAGAGTGCTGTGAATACAATTACAAATATAAGGGGGTCGCTTCCACAGTCGTCTATCTGTCCTGTAATTGTAATAGCTTTCTTAGCTTCACAAGTGACCTGCTCAATATGAACATGCTCCCTTATGTATATGTAAAACCTTTGTTGATGAGGTGTTTTAATAATTGCTCTGTTGCATAGAACAATTTTTGGATGTACGGTACTCAGGCAGTGTTAGAAAGCACTCTGAGCAGCAGCTGAAAACATCAGCATTTTTCAGACTTCTGTGATCAGTGTGCTACACCAGGTATAACCCAGGAGAAAAACCATGCGATAGCTGAAGATTTCTTTTGAAAAGTCTTTGAAACAAATAAGCTCAAAAGATTTTTGTAACCAGCAAAAAAGTACATTATTTATTAGCACTGAACCCTTCAGCCAGAGACTGCACCTGGATCCTGGCTCCAAAATCCCAATGATCTGTGTATTTCTCCTACTTGAGGAAAAAAGTGAGTTTGCAAAGCAGCATGAGGAAGCTTCTCCAATATTGGCCTGTGTGAGTAACATCAGGGACCAGGCTGGGCACTGGCCTGTGAGTCAGGCTCTGTTCCCAACCTTGGAGTCTGAATTTGCACATGTAGGTAGACCGCTTGATCTGGCCTGTGTAGATGGCAAAACATTTCTTTTATGTACAACACCTAGAACAGCTGGAAACCAAAGAGAGATGCTGCTGTAAATATACATATTTATTCAGTTTCTAAGGGTATCTGATTTTTCTAAAAAGTGCAAAGGACAAATGAATTAAAACAAACATAAGATAGCAGACACAAAAACATTGCAAAGATGTTTAAAAGTAGAATAACATCCCACCTAAAATAAATAAATAAATAGTAATAATAATATCCCCTTTTTAATATACTCTACTACTGAGCTAGGAAAAGTATACCTGTATATGTCAAATACTTCTTATGTGTTGTATTTAATCTTTAGGATTAGTGAAGGTCCAGATTTTATAAATATTTGTGTTGGATCTTTGTACCTCAGTTTCCTCATCTGTAAAATGTTGGCACATTATTGTTTTTTATATAGCAATAGTGCCTAGGGGCCAACCACCTCAGCATCCCATTGTGCTTTGGTAAGATATGGAAAATTACAGTCTCTGCCCCAGAGCTTAAAATTGTTTGTCTTCATTATAGGCCTCTTATGGAGCTTAATGCTTCTGAAGTGCTTAGAAAGCCTGCAGTGAAAGGTGGGTTATAAATGCAAAGAGTAGTACCAATGATAATAGATTTTTTTGATTGAGGGAAAGTCACAAATAAATATACAGTGTGATGCATTAAAAGTAGAGGAAAAAAACAAGGATTTAGTAATCTGCTATCATCAGAATAAAGAAAATTATCTCTGTCACCAAGGACTGTGGCTAGAAAGTGATGGGTGGCCTTCAGTTCAAAAGTTCAATTATACAATTTCAGATTCAAAGGAAACTTCAGCTTAGCTATTGCCTAGCGATACGATTACTGAAACCTTGAAGGAATGAAATTGAGTTTGAACCAAGTGTAGGAGCAGTAATTTACCAGGTGGAGTATTCAGGAAGCATTAACCCTACAAATGCCATTGGCAAGGTAGAATTGATTAATGGAACAGAGACCTATTTTTGAAGATATCACTCAATTTATACTTCATAACATAGAAAAAGTATTGTTTCAACTTAATCATTGCTCAGACACAGGAGCGAGTTTTGCCCAAAGCCGAAGGAAAATTTCTCCATCTTGAATATTTCGTAGAAGATTTGCTCTCTTGATTTAGTCAGAGGTCCCCACTGATGGTAAACAGAATCATCGGCTTTGGATGAAGGGTAAGAAATCTTGTATTAGTTGTGATGGGATAACCTGCCCCAGTGAATTCACTTCTTGCGTATCTTATAAATTGATTTATGCTCCAGGTTACTAAATTGTTGGCACTGCCAAAATGTCTTTCTTTAATTGTTAGGAGCAAATATTCAATTCCACCTTAGTATCCTTGATATTTACAATTTTCACTCTTCACATAAGCATATGATTAAAATGCTGATTTAATTCTGCATTTACATGGCAGCTTTCTACCTTCAATGCTATAAAACCCGCTATTAGCTTCAATATAGAGCAGATGATTCCAATAATTTAGTCTCACATCCCATTTAAGATACTGTACAGTGCTTTACCCTTCAATTCCCCCATCCAACCCAATAACTCATGCCTAAGCCAAAGATATACTTTAAATAGAGATCCAGCCAGTCAAGAGTCCTAATTTATGGGTTTAAGAAACAAAAAGAAGACAAAAGAGAATGAGCTGAACCTGAATTTTGGAGTTACTATTCAACACCAGTTTCCTGTGAAGGTGTTTAAATTCCTTGATTAAGTCCCACACTAGAGTCCCACCACAGCAGTTTTTAAAAAATAAATTCCAGAATTGACTCCTCTTTGCATATGACCTGCAAGAGACCCATATTACAAGAGAAATTATTAGTAGGGACATGCTAGGGGACATGCTATGATCTCTCAACATGTCATTTACAAGTCCTGTTTAGATAACTGAATCATTCTGCTACTCAGTGCAGTCAGTGATGTCTACAAAGAGATTTAAATGCCCAGCCCCTGGGCCACCTAAACATAAACATCTTGTGTTGTTTCAGGTGCTGTCAAGAAGCCTCCTCTGGGCCCACCTGCCACTCCAGAAGGACACAGGTCTTCTGTAGGTTGCATCTCACCTGCGAGCCTGTGCAGCAGCAGCAGATGCTGGAGGGCACCTCAGATGGCATGAGGCACTTCTTGCAAGGCAAATAATTCCTGCTCCATAGGTCAAGATTCAAGTACAATGTGTGAACTAACTCTAAAGCACAACAGGCCTGACTGACCATTGACTAAATGCTCACTCTAATAGGCATTAAGATTTAGCTCTCCAAAAATGAAGAGATAAGACATGACTGGTTCTGTGGGAGGTATCTGGATGACCCCTTGAAGACAATGGCTTGGAGCAATGACCACACCTTTGATGCCAGAGCAACTGCCAATGCAAATAAATCCTAGACTGCCAGCGGACATGGCACTCAAGGAGAAAAGCTCTTAATCTCACTAGACAGCTGGGATAAACATTTATATAGGAAACATTTTCAAAAGACTAGGCAGATTATAAAGGCACCAGGAGTCACTGAAATCTTGTTAAACATTGTTCACTGCATTACTTTAGATTTTAGCTTGAACTTATATTGTCAGATAAATTCCATTTATCTCCTGAATGCTTTTCTTACTGTGAGTATTTGTTGCTATGAATTCACACCTTCAGTGAAGATTTACATTTTGTCCTTGATCGAGACAAAGATAATGCTCAGTTTCAATCATTCCTAGGCACCTTTTTTTCACTTAACTGGGTTAGTGTTTCTTAGTGTGACACTGAAAACACAGGTTATGGTGTTTAACTGTTAGTGCAGGAAAGAAAGATGGTCTTACAGGTAAGAGACTGAATTAGTCCCCAGAGAAAGAATTCCTCTCAAACACTGCCACAGACTTCCAGCCTGACCTTGGGAAGAAAAAATAAATAAATAAATAAATAAATAAATAATGTAGTCCCTCTGTGCATCTGTAGAATTAGGAAATAAGTGCATAAGTGCTTTCTCTTCCCCTTTTTTTAACCTCGCCCTTTGCTACACACAAGGCCAAGTACACTGGGAACAGATTTTAATTGAGATTCCTAGACACCCTTTTAATACAGCCAGTGATGTACATGATGTACATTTACCATGATCAACATCATGGTAAATTTGGTGATTTAGCCAATACAATTGCTCCACTATAATTCAGAAACATAAAGACTTAAATGATATTTTTAGAAGAACCATAGAAGAATTCCCACGAGCACTCCCACACTTCCATTTGCTATCCTATCTCACTTGTCATTAATTACAAACTAATGAGTGACATTTTCTGTTCCGCATTGATACTTTACTTTTCCTCCTGTGGGGCTATCAACCAGGCTTGAAGGATGTGTCCAGACTGTGAGCATTTATCCATCCCATCTTATGAATCTCAGCATTTCAGATAAGACAAGAATTTAACACATAATAACCCCTCTTTCCAAAAATTATTTTCACTGATAATCCCTTCAGTTTGGCTCAGTTTATACTGAAAATTAATTTTTCCCATACTCTTACTTGGATGGCAGGAGAAATGGCCACATGTTCCTTGTCAGTTCCAGCTGTCTTCTGCATGTTTTCCTGATTTGCCAATATCATATTTTAAACGAAACTATCCTTAAGCAGCTCAGTTTGCTTTCCTGCATATTTTGCTTCATTGGCAATACAGAGAAGATTATTTTGATCCGAGTTCCTTGTTACAAACTGAGTTCAGGGCAATGGAGTGATTTATACTAACAAATCTTGATCATTGTCTTAATGAATATGTCTACAGTAATTACCTATGGTACAAAATCTATACTACTCAATTGTTACAATAGTGTCTGGCGTGGTTTTGGCTTGGATGAACAAGCTCAAATGACTCCAACGCACAGTGCAGGCATTAGCATGATCCAGGAACCACTCCTAGCAGGCTGTTTGCACACAGTGACCATATTTTTGATGGTTAGAGTTCAATAGTTTGACCACAGTCTGTTCTGTGCTACCTGACTTCCATGCCAGAAAACAGTGCTGGGTACATTTACCATCATACACAACCAACAGAGAACATCAAAGGAGTAACTGAGCATGTCTCTGTAAAGGCTGAATTAGATAATTCCCCCTTACAGACACTGGAGATGTAAGGCTGTAGACCTGTGGACTATGTGTTATGTTACCTGATGAAAGAGAAAGGGAAAAAGAAAAAGGTATCTTGCTACATTTATAGCACCTGGAGCAAAGGGAGATGAATGGGAAGATGAATGATCTCAGGTACAATCTAAAATAGTTCTATGACTGCATGAACTGTTCAGGGCTCTTTGTAACCTGCTTATCATCCACACATCTTCCTGGACTCTAGACCTTACAGCCAACCTTGAGAGGGAGTGAAATATCAGCACCTCATGCTCCTACACTAGAATTACACTCACTAAAAGCTGCCAGGGGGTTTCTAGGGCTAAGAACATTGTCTCTTCCTTAATGTGAACATGGAGAATGTGATCTTTATAAAAGTCAGAAAGCTTATATAGAAAAGAAAAGAAAAGAAAAGAAAAGAAAAGAAAAGAAAAGAAAAGAAAAGAAAAGAAAAGAAAAGAGAAGAGAAGAGAAGAGAAGAGAAGAGAAGAGAAGAGAAGAGAAGAGAAGAGAAGAGAAGAGAAGAGAAGAGAAGAGAAGAGAAGAGAAGAGAAGAGAAGAGAAGAGAAGAGAAGAGAAGAGAAGAGAAGAGAAGAGAAGAGAAGAGAAGAGAAGAGAAGAGAAGAGAAGAGAAGAGAAGAGAAGAGAAGAGAAGAGAAGAGAAGAGAAGAGAGAAAAGAAAAGAAAAGAAAAGAAAAGAAAAGAAAAGAAAAGAAAAGAAAAGAAAAGAAAAGAAAAGAAAAGAAAAGAAAAGAAAAGAAAAGAAAAGAAAAGAAAAGAAAAGAAAAGAAAAGAAAAGAAAAGAAAAGAAAAGAAAAGGGAGAATATACCAGAAGCTATAAGTGACTGAAACCTCACTGTCATAACTTCCCTTCCCAGCAGCAGAAATACTGAAGTTATTGGTAAAAGCATTAATTAATCACACAGCTTTAAAGATCTTTGTCACTGTCAGTAATGAAATAAATATAGGACAGTGCAGTCAGGCTATTCCTGAATATTGGATGTGCTATTACAATAATTAAGATGACTAGTGATTACCTGTCTTGTTTGCTGATACTTTCTTGGTCAGATAACTATAGCTACACTAAATGACAAGCTAAAAATATGTTTGGATCATCATTCACTGGCACATTTGTCCCTCTTACACAGCAAGAAAAAGCCACAGATATTAAGATCTAAAGTGCAATAATCAACTTAGCTGAGCTCCAAGGAACAGTGGTGAGAAAGAAATTGCTAGCAAACTACAGAGTGAAATTCAGTCTAACCATATTGTGCCTTTATCACTCATATATGAACATGAGAGCATTGTTCACCCAAATTCTGAAATAAGGATTTTCTTTATGAAAATACATCATATTGACAGAAGTGAGTTTAAGTACATACAGGCTGAGTGCAGTTAGTATCCGGCAGTGCAAAAGATCAGAGACAAGAAGATATAACAACAGCAGTTTACATTTCCTCAAGGAGAGAGTGAAATTACTGGATTGGAGTCAATTTGAACAAAAATGAACTTTATTTGTAAGCTGGAGAATGAAAGTCCCAATTAATTATTCACAATTACTCTTGTCCATTGCATCTTACTACAACCAAGCATCACTTCAGAAAACTGGTAGTATTTGGCACCTCACAGGATTCCTCCCATTGCTTTAGGACATCAGCTATGCCTCCCCATCTCCTCTCCTCCTCCAGGACTCTTCTGTCCTCTTTCTTATTTCTGACTCAGTAACTGTTCTGTCAGCAACAACAGTGACCAAACATCAGCATTT
Organism: Aythya ferina; assembly: GCF_964211825.1. NCBI lineage: Eukaryota > Metazoa > Chordata > Aves > Anseriformes > Anatidae > Aythya > Aythya ferina. Next base: position 112,011,721 of record NC_140298.1, read on the forward strand.
CTCTGGGTGGCTTTGGACCCCACTTCCCATCAAGATAACAAGGAGTGCATGGTAATTCTTTCTGTTTGTATAGAGTTTCCATCCCAAATTCTTTAGTAATATTTTTTCTACGTTCTCTGCCACCGTCTTCCATCCCAAAGGAATCTGGTGTTCAGTGCTGGGGGAAGAGACAGATTAGATTAGACTGAGCTTGCAAAGTACTTCAGTATCCTTTGGGAAACTAGGCATTCTAAAAATGCAAGGTACTGTATTATCATTAAAGTGATTAACCAAGTTAGCATTAAAATGCAGAAATAACCCACAGGCAAGGAGTATGTCTGTTTGTCAGTTAGCAGAATCTTTACTTTATGGAAGCTGAGCTTGAGACAGTTTTTAAATGTGTAGCCTTGAATGTCCAGCATACCTTGAAGAGGTGTAAAGATGACACTGCCGGGATATGCTAGCATTGCAAAAACATAAAGGACCTAACTGCCTTCTGAGCTGGGAGGAGCATTTAGGTTATATCAAATTTTTATAGCAGAGGGAAGTGGAATCCCAGTACATAAAGGCTAAAGAGGATAGGAGCCAGCGTGGAGTGTTAAGGAACACCACAGTTTATCTCATCAGGCTCAAACAGAGTATTATCTAACAAGAAACAGTGAGCACAGGCAGAAAGGAAAGGTTTAAACCACTCAAGTGGAGTAGCAGAAATCCCTATGTACATCTCAAGATGTTCCATGATCTTGACATGCCAGAACACTTTGAACTATTAGAAATAAAATAAGACCGACAGCAGCCTGCATCATGATACAAATAGGAAAGCATCCTAGTGTCCTTCCATACCAGCTATCAAGAGGTGAGTGAGGACATCACACAGCATGGGGCTGGAGGGTACCAGATGAACTGTACAACATGGACATGCCTATATTCTTCACATGCAGAAGCAAGGGGTGAAAGAACATAATATATCAGTCATTCCTAAATAGGTATAATACAAAAGGACAGCTATGTTGTTCAGACAGAAAGTGAAAACAAAACCAGAGTATGTGTAAGTGACCCCTAGGAGGGTCAGACTTAAACCATTAAGGGACTTGCCTGGGACTCAGGTTGGAGTTCACCATCCTGATGAGCTTACACGTGACTGTCCTGGTTTCAGTAATTTGCTTGGGTAATTTGCTCAGATCCTCAAAGCAACACGGACACCTCATTCCTGTTGATTTAAGTTAGAAGTAATATCCTTGAAAGGCCAGTCATATTCTTTCTGGACTTCATTTCTCTTCAAAAAACAGGGACAGCAGCACTTCACTCTGCCTGAGTTTTGAGAGGAGAAACACAATAAAGGTGCTGAAGAGCTTGCTTACAACACTATCAAGGAACATATGAGCAATGTTAGTAAGGTAAGCAATCAGACACTAATAACTCATGTGTCTTACTTGTTTGTAAATACTGTAGACATTGAGTCCTATTCATTCTTGGTACAGTCTCATTAATGAGGCCACGCTCTGCATTGTCTGTCTTTATCTTTCTGATGATCCCAGATGTATGGAAAAATCAGGTAGTGGAAATGAGAAGCTTTATTGTGCTTAATATCCAAAGTGACAAGTCTTCTGTAAGTGTTAAAATGAGATTCTTCCACATAGGTATAGTGACAAGGCTTGAAAGAAGCCTGTTGCTGGATTAAACAGGGTAATTGCCATACAATTAGGTACAAGCACTTAACTCCCCTCTTCCAAATTCTCAATTATAGTAATAAAAATGCTTTTGTTTTGTCTTTTGTGCTTCATGGCTTACAAATGCTCCTGTCTTCTACAGCTCAAGAGAAAAAAAAAAAAAAAAAAAAAAAAAAAAAAAAAAAAAAAAAAGAGAGAGAGAGAGAGAAAGAAAGAAAGAGCTTTGACACATTTCCAATGCAAGTGGTACAGCGTTCCTCATGACACATTATAGTGATGCTTAAACCCTGACAGCCTTAGTGTAACAGCACAGCTGAGTCTATCACTGCACTTTCCTGCCTTGTGAAAAGAGCTTTGGATAAGATGCAAAGCAATGCTCCTAAAACACCTTTCACTGTTTTTCAGAATTATCTCTTAGACTCATCCGTTAAATTGAGAAGCCTAGGGATTCAGGTCACGATTCCCTCATCATTATTAACTTCAAGGTGCACTCACTTATGTGTCAGGAAATGCCTATGAACTATGGCGAACATCAGAAAAAAAGCCCTATACTTGTTTCTTTAAGACTTACCCTAACTCCACTGTGCTAATATGCTGAAATTCATGCATAATTGCAAACATGCCTGGATAAAACTTTGAGCAGTCATATAGATTGGTCCAGACTTAAAGACAAATTCTATATTAGTGTCCTGGTTTCAGCTGAGACACAGTTAGTTTTCTTCATGGTAGCTTATATATTGCTGTGTTTTGGATTTAGGAGAAAAATAATGCTGATAACACACTGATCTTTTACTTGTCACAGAGCAGCATTTACACTGGCTCAAGGATTTTATAGCTTCTCATACTGCCCTGTGAGGAGGTGTGGTGGTTTTACCCTGCTGGGCAGCTGAACTCCACCACTACCACTCTGTCACTCCCCCTGCTCAAAGGAAGAGAGGGATTAAAAACGATGGGAATAGGCTCAAGTGTTGAGATACAGATAGGAAGATCACGCATCAGTTATCATCATGGGCAAAACACACTCAGCACAGGGAGATTAATGTAATTTATTACCTATTACTAGCAAGCTAGAGCAGTGAGAAACGTAAAGTAAAGTAAAACCACCCTCCCCCCATACACCCTCTTCCACTTCCTCCCCCTGAGTGGGACAGGAATGGGGGCTGCAGTCAATCCCTGACGCTCCTTCTCCGTCGCTCCTTCATGGTCGCAGGATTCCTCCCACGGGATGCTGTCCTTCCCAAACTGAGCCTACAGGAGCTGCCCACAGGCAGCAGCTCTTCAAGAACTGCTCCTACACGGCTCCATCCCACGAGGTCCATCCCCCAGGAGCAAACTGCTCCAGCACGGGTCCCCCACGGGTGGGCAGCAGCTCCCCCCAGACCCCCTGCTCCTGCGTGGGCTCCTCTCCACAGGCTGCAGCTCTGGCCCGGGGCCTGCTCCTGCGGGGGCTCTCCATGGGCTGCAGCCTCCTCCAGGCCACGTCCTCCTGCTCCACCAGGGGCTCCTCCACGGGCTGCAGCGTGGAGATCTGCTCCATGTGAGACCCATGGGCTGCAGGGGGACAGCCTGCTCTGCCAGGGGCCTCTGTACAAGGCTGTGGTGCTTAGCTTCTTGCCAGGTTAAACCACAACCCCTAGATACATGGCATTGGCATGTTCATTCTCTAAACACAGACTTTGGCTAAGATATTTAATTTAGACTAAATCAGAGCACTATAAACCTGAAGCATTAACATCGGTTAAATATATAGAGCTAAAGGAGCTTTACAAAACAGAATTTGGCCCTATGGATTGGAAGCCCTCCCTCACATGGAAGCCCTGTACCCAGTTTTATTGCTGTAACACAGAGCTCACCCTAAAGCTACAAAGATACATAAGTTTATGTACAGAGCCAGTTCCCAGGTACACCTGGATTGTGCCTACCCAAATTGATGTACAGCTAGGTTGTTCTTAACCTTGCAGACATGTATTTTGTACAAACTCCAGCTACCTGTTTCTTGCCTTTGCCTTTCTTACTCTGTCATCTCTTCTAATGTCACATCAGAAGTAGTTCAGACAGATTTGATACTCAGAAACATCATACCATCATTAAAATAAATGGAATCCAAATAAAGACTTAGTCCTATTCTTGGTCTTGAAACAAAGTGTTAAGATTCAATATGTAACTCTAAATTAAATTATAACCATATCTCTATATTAAAGAAGCCAGTGGCTGGAATAGACCTAAGACTAATCACTCCCTTGCTGTGAAGGGGATTAAGTGCATTTAATCCATACCTCTACCTAGTTCCTCCCTGACAGATCTTCCTCAGCCTCAGGCTACTTATTGACCTCTCTGCTCAGTCTAAAACTAACAAGAGGCCACTATACTCTACTTACTTGTGAAGTTATGGACTAAAAGCAGAAATTGCTGAATAAAACGCAATGGTCTGTCAGTGTTACGGAGGTCAGATTAGACATGAACAGTCCTCTGCAGTTTTATGACCTTGCAGAGTGCACAGGAGACAGCTTTGCCCACAAGCTGAGAACAGTATCCTTACGATTTAGTGACCGTTGTGATTCACAAGCCTCATTCCTGACAGCAGGCAAATGAGCCCTGATTCCTACAAACATATCTATTACTGGCAAATATTCACTAAGTCATCTCTGTGGAAAAAAAATCCCCAAGATGGAGAAAGCTGATTTAGCTTCTTCATTATTTGCAATTCTTTTCTCACAGGATTTAAAGGGCACTTATGTCACTTGACACTGTTTCCTGACTGGATGACTTGAACTTTTTTAAAATTTAATTAGGCCAACAGAAAATAACCACTGTTGAATAACAGATATCTTTCTACATTATTATCTTTCTTTGCATGTGGATCTTAGTATTTACATAAAGGAGGAATGGGGAATTGCCAAGCTTTGATTTTAACCTGTCCATTGCACTGTTCGTCACAATGCCCACCTTCACTTCATATACTCTTCTTTGTTTTCTCTCCCTTTGCTGCATTATGAAACAGACCTATTTAGAAATCGGGTCTGTATTATACTCACCCTTTTGGTTCCTCTTTTTTTTTGGTGCTTTTATGCACATTTCACTGAAGCCACACTTTTGTGGCTTCTTCTTCATATCTCTCTAGCACCCAGAAAACCATAGAAGTGTTTACAGAGCCCCAGCAAGGACCTATGGTACAGGGGCATAAAGCAGGACAGAATCTCTAGACCTGTAACAGAATAGCATTTTGGAATTCTCCATGATTCCTGGTAGGACAAAGAAAGAGGGTAGTGATGGGTTCCAGACCCTACAAAGAATGGTGGGATTTCCACATTATCACCTTACCACTTTCCTATGGGGTTTGTATTCAGGTGCCATCAGGCATATTTTACACTTTTCCATCCATCTCTTTTGGAGAGATGTCTGGGGAGACTACAATGTATGCTAAGGTAGACCCACATTACTGCCTTAGACAAGCTCAACCCAAGCTTTAAGCAGTCCACTTTAAGCCTGGTGAAGTCTACTGTCCTTAACCAAGAAAGAGGCATGCGTATGACCATAGAAGAGATAGAAGATAGAAGAGATTTGGGAAACTTAGTCAGTTTCTTGAAACCAAAATGGATTCTCAGTCCTTCAAAAAGTATTGCTTTTCCTCAAGTGTTTTAGCAAATGAAATCCCTTTCCCAGAAATACTATGGGTGACACTACAGCCAAGCAGAGCAGATGCTGCGAATCTAAATAAATATTCATGCATATTGTGTTACTGGCTATAGAAGTCTCAGTTCTGAAGAGCACTTAGGTATTCATTTAATTTTATTCATATGAGTAGCCCCAATGACATTAATAGGCATGAGGCTTAAATAATTGCTGGATGAGTGCCCCAAGTTACAGAAGAAAGAAAGAGGAAAGAAAAGAGAAATGGAAAGAAAAACAATGCAAAGATTAGCTGTTTTTTTCATTATTTCATTGGAAATTTTCTTTTGTATAGCATTATGCTAAAACCTATGCATAAATATGTATGTTTGAAGTTTCATTAAGGCACATTAATCCTATATTTTATTATCTTGCACATTTCAGATGAGTAGGAAAAGAGATTCCTTGACCCAAAGTAAAAATTAATTCTGCCTATAATTTATGTAAAGTTTCAGCATATCTCCTAGATTTCTTGCAAGAGAAAAAAAAAAAAAAAAATGTAATTAATTTAAAAGGCTTCTCAAAAGTGTTAAGTCAGTTTACCTCTGATAGAGTGAGCTTCTATGCTTCTGCTGTTTGCCACTTTTCAGTCATTCCCTAAAACTGATCGTGCCTGTCCACTTTCAGAGACAACCTGGAATAACTTCAGCTTCCTGGTCGTTTGACACTGTAGGCTCTTTCAGTTGCCCTTAAACAGTCTACATACTCATTTGAGATTCCCTAGGATTTAATAGATGCAGTCTCAGAAGGACAACCAAATTCCTCCTTAGTACAAACAATAGCACCTACAGAATTGTTAGCACACTCTTAAGTAGAGAGAGGTCCAAACTGAGTCGTCTACACAGAGTGTCATTTGAGATATCCCAGGGACTCAATATATCACAGGTACAAAGGAGCAGCAAGTGATTCTGTCCCACAAGTGAAGGGGAGCTGAAAGAAAGGCAGGCAGGGCAAAGATCTACCCAGCAAGAGGACATCCCAGTGGTATCCCAGCAAGGCTGGCACAGCAGGTCCAATGATGGAAAACAGAATTAAGAATTAAGAATCAAGATCCCAGCTTACCAGACAGGACCACAGTGATGGGGCAGGTGCAGGACAGAGGCAGGGACTAAATAACAAATTACATAGCAAAGCACAGGTTTGACTGCCTATAGTCATATAGGTGAACATAGGTCAAGCAGAAACTATTTAGATGCAGCTCCCAAGAGAAGGGTGGGGAGGTGCTTCTCAGGTTCCTTAGCAGAGGTTTCTCAGACCTTACAACCCCAGAGACCTCATCTAAACGGGCCAGAATCCTCACACCATAAGACTGGTGACAGGAAACAGGAGTCCAGTACCCCACAGCACTTGAGATGACGCCAGACACCCATGCTTAGGCAGCTTAACAGGCATACGTACTGGCATCTAATGACACATGAAGTCCTCACAGGGCTGGCAAAGGATCCAAAGTCTCCTAGCCTTGTAGGTGCAATAGCCTAGGGCATTTCAGAGGTCACAGGATGTCTGCATGGGCAACTGAATCACAATTCTATCTGCTGGCCAGAGGAATGGTTCTGTAAGCTACACTGGCTGCATTGATTATCTCTCCATTGCTTATAAGGGTTAGCTTATTATCTGTAGGCATCTGCCTACAGGTACATAAATTCAGATCCTTCATCTTAAAGTCCGCCCCAGCTATTCAGTACAGTTTGGGAAATTTGTTGGGAGAGAAGTAGGTAGCTGGAGAAAATTGTCTAGAAAAAGTGGTTCCTGTACTCTGTCAAACAGACAGAGACATAAGGCTTTTGCTATTATCATTCTTGAGATCTTAGCTGTTGTGAAACAGAGCCATCTGCACTTACCAAATTAAAATCAAAATTAAATTATATATTTCATATTTTATATGTATGTGGATATATGTATGTATAAAAAGCAGCTAACTATAAAAGCAGAAACAGCCAAAAATCTTACTGTATTGCTGGGAGGACTGAAAGGTCCCAGCAACCTTACTTGATAATAATCCTTTCCAGACTTCCACTACAACGAATTTCTTTGTGCATATGTCCAGCCCCAGCAGGCTCAGATGTAGACTTTTCTGTGTCCATTCTTGATGGACGCGTAAAGGCGATGGTCTAAAGCTTTGTTAAAAAAAATAAAAATAAAAAATAAATTTAAAAAATGACATCTTCTGAGAGGTTATTCTCTTCTGTGGATCATTTTATGGCTATATGAGTAAGGGGCAACATAAGACAAAGAGAACCAAGACCTCAAGAAGAGTGCAGACTAGGCACACAAGGTAAAAAGCATCTGACACCCCATCTGAAGTTACTCTGTGGAAATGGCCCCTTTCCCTCTGTGGGTCTCCATTCTTTGTTTACAGAGATGAGGACAAAAGCATTTCTGAGGTTTTAGCATTGAAGATTGTGCAGTGCTCATATAGTTTGGTGAAGCAGGCTATAGGAGCCATACACTGAAACTTTCACACAAATTAACTTTATCACATTAGAAGCCATTTCAAAATAACATACTTCCTCTTTTTTAACACAGTGTTACAGTTTATCAGGATTGCATTTTGTGGAAATCTGGGACCGTTCAATCTAGATTTTTTTTTCCTCCAACATCACTTGCCCTTGCTCCCCTTATGGTCATATACCGTTTATTTTCCATGCCTTTATCTCTCCTGACTTCTACTCATGAATCAGAAACAGTTGTGCTCACTTTTCCTTAAAAGCAAACAAATAACTATGGCTTCTGGTGATCCCAGTGCAATGCCTCCTCCTGCCCACCACCTCAGTGCCTTTTGAACTCTATTGTTATATTTTTCAGAAGATTTGGAAAGCTTCTGTAAATTTTCTGGCCACAGTACACTACATAGATACCTGTTCTCCCAGACATACTGCCAGTGCTGTGTATTAGATCATAAATATGTATTTACATGAGGCTGATGCTGATAACAGCTATGAACCTAATAGAAAATTTTGCATTCAACAAGAGAAAAGATTTTCGTTTTTCATCAGCCTGTAAGTCTTGCTCTCAAATTCATTTCTTTCCACTGGATACAATCTAATATGGTTTGAGAGTATCATAGCAATCTTGATGCAGCACCTGTTGAAATATACATGGCCACCTCCTGGGGTGTGGATAAAACCTCAAAATGGAGAATAAATAACTTATTATAAAGAACTAGAATTCCAGTTGTTATTCACAGAAATATAAAAGAACTCCTGCTTTATAATTTAGAAACTCCATCGGGTTCATATCTTTATAGTATTTTGAAGGCATGCATCAGGTAGAAGGAAAGAATAAGCATTTACTTTTCCATTAAGAAAGGTAGAAGGAGGGGAATGTTGTGCTGCTTTATATATAAAGGTACTAGTCACAGCTAAAAAACTCGAGATGAAAAAGCTACATACATTGTCATAAAAATAAATAAGGATCTCATTTCTCTCAGCCATGAAAGAAATATATTAAAGAAGGTCCCCTGACACGAAAACTTTAAGTACAAAAAAAAACAAACAAAAAAAAAAAAAAAAAACGTAGATAGACTAAGGCTTTGGGTCACAGATCCAGAAGACATCAGTATGAGAACAGATTTGTACTCCTGGCTCCAAACCAGGTGGAGAATGAGTTCCTAGTGGGGGTTATGGATTCCTATTGCATGCCAGGTGGGACATTTGCTACATCAATCATCCACGGTGTCTCAGTGGCAAATCCATGGACCAATGAAACACCGGGCACTGAATTGAGCTTCTTGGCCTCTTGGCCAGAACAAAATCAAATGCCATGATATCACAGCAAGTGGAAATGAAAAATGCAATGTAGTGAACAATAACCCATGAAAAAAAAAAAAAAATCAGAAAGGGATTTGAAGATACCTGTGTAGCAGGCTAACATTTAGATGTTGTATTTCAGTTTCAAAAAAAAGATGGCTATTATGTGAAAGCTATGAAATGTGACATTTTTCACCAGCTAGCACTAGGCTTCTTGTTATATCAGTTACATACTTTCTCTGCGTGTATCTATGCCTGCGTGTGAGCACAAGAGAACATAGTTTTTCATTACAACTTTGCACCGCTTGAAGCAATCATAGTGCAGAAGGTCTAAAATTATCTCATATTCTTTCTCTTTAGATTGTTTTTTTTTTTTTCTGTCCTAAGAATTGGGTTGGCTTTTCAAAGCCACGTAGAGAATATAGGTGAATTTCAGCATTGACTCCTTCAGCCATTATCTTGATCTAAAGCACAGAAACCCAACAGGAGCTGTCTGAGGATGGCGCATGCATAGGACAAAAAGAATCTACATTTGAAATATTTAAACTCACTCTACTGGCTACGTCTGTACATCTGAATTAAACAGTGCTGGGGCACAGGGCCTGGAACTCAATTGTCTGTCCTGTTAAAAGGCTTGAACAGTGTGTGGCATGCTTTTGCCAGAAGCTGATTAGCATTCTCCTCCAAAAAAAAACTTGCAGACGCAGTTTAGAAGTTAGCATGGGCTATTGTCTATTCCCAGTGGGTATATTGGATGAAACTATACTGTTGTAGAGAACAAGTACAATCTTGCCACATCCAGAGCCAAAAGCCTTAGCACTGTTTAGTTTGCTGTATAGATGTAGCCACTTCACCAAGTCTCCACGGCATGACTATGGGCCCCTCGAATGATTTTAAATGCATTGCACATTACAGATGCTCCAAGAAAAGGAGATGGTAAAATGCAGTGAAAAACAATTATTAATTATACATACTTTTGACAACAGCTGGGATCAATTGGAATTCAACATTTATTTATTTGCATTTTAAAAAATAAAATAAAAGAGTACCAGGAGGGTAGTTCTGTGCCTGACCATGGATCTGGGATGGCAGTGGTTTCAGGTCCTCGCTGTGAAGAGCCTTGCTTTGTGACCTTGGTCTCTGAGCCTCAGCTCATCAATAAAACTGCAATGACAAAACATGCTCAGTTCTTAGCTTATTTAGTCAGCTCATGAGGGCAGTGTGTGAACATCTTTTAAGATCATTTTGGACAGTGTGATGCTCAACGGGGCTTCGCTCTCAATTTAGGACCCCAGGTTTATGGAATATAGCAAACAATAAAGTTGTATATTTTGAATAGCTCTAGAAAATCATCTATTAAATGAAGTGTGGGGGGAGAGGGAGGGATTCAGAGAGCTCACAGTGTGCCTCACCATGGGATATGCTGCCAAAATTGTAACAATTAGCTGTCTATCTTAGGTACTTCTGTGGCTCCCAGAACCATAGTATATCAGCATATCACAAACTTTAATGGATTTTTCCTCCCCACACAGCTGCAAGACTGAGAGTGTGATGTTAGCAACTCCCTTTTACAGCAGTCGGTGAGATTTGTATCTGAACCAAGGAGCAAGGCAGCTTGGGAAGGACACTGACTGCATGGTCCCCTTCCCTCACCATGTCCCCACCTTAAAGGAGATCCCATCTTGGAGTCTAGAAGGGGCTATGGCACAGCCCTACTCAGATTCCAAATGCAGGGGTGTGAAAGACCAGGATTGCAGGGAGCACTGCAGAGCACATTACTCTGATTGCCTGGAGCCAGACAGCAAGAGTCATTTGGAAGTCTAAATGGCACTGATTTCAATAACTGATTTAAAATCACTGATTTTAAGTACACCTATGAACCCAGGCCAAGAGGCAGATCCATGCTTTTGAATTACAGCCAGATCTGATTGTAAAATGATAGCTACTCAATATAGCCGTAACTAGTGCTAGTTTGAGTACAATGGTCTGCATGAGCTGTGGGGCAGACAAAGCCCAAGGGACCTGACCAAGGCTACAGAGGATATTACTGATAGGGCATGCCATTTCTCCTCCACAAAGTCCGAATCAGACCCTGCAACCCATAAGCTATTTTTCCTTTCAGATGTAATTTCCCTCCTGGGAGTGGATATCAGAAAATCAGAATTTTGTTTTCAAAATAGCATCTTCCTGTGATGATAATGAACCAGGCAAGTTTTCTTGCAGCCTCTGGAAATGAAGTAGTTACCAGAGATTAAGGGTTTTCTCAATACAAGAGTGGTTTTCACTCAACCAGCTCTCAAACTGAGTCCACGGGTGAGGAAGAATGCCTTGGTTGTAGAGAGGCCGGGAATTATAAGGGGACTTCCTCTGGGTCCATAGTGGATCTGACAGAGACAAGGAAATGTGGTCCCTGATTTTCTCTCACTAAATCTTGAAGCTCCAGGCAAGGTCCCTGAGCAGCCACCACTGGTGGAGAGGGCCAGGAGGAACTGATGCTTTGAAAACCATTTTGGAGTTAAATGAAGTTGAAAAAATAATCCACATTTAGAAAGAAAATTAAAGATCAATTGAAGTCTGGGTACACTGTTTTCAGGTGATTTTCCCAAAGAAAATGTCTGTAAATTTGCTTCCTGGAAAAGAACTGTAGCTTTTCTTTTTCTTTTGCAGTGTATGTCATCACTGTCATTATTTTGCTAAGGAGAGACACTTGGAGAACAAGACAGAGGTAGAAGCTGAGAAAATGGTTGGTTGAACAAAGCCATCCTTTCTTTTCCTGCTGTTAGGCAGCACTTAAAAGAAACTGAGATGGAAGCTAGTTTTCTTTTCAGCATGAGGTTGGAGAACACCCAAGATCTTTAAATGCAGGTCAGCACCTTAGCCAGTGAGGAAGAAGTAATTAAATTACATTTGTCCAGGCTGGTTGTTAAGTTGTCCTGGGTGGCTGAACAATAGGCTTTTTTGAGCCTGTAGAAAATACATGTTTTTCCAATTAGATGAAGCAACAAGAAGACAAAGAGATATAGGAAGGATGCTGTAAATGACAAGGGCTACAGAGACAGAAAATCTAATGTTTGCATTGCTAAGACAGCACGAAAGAAGTTTAAGAAGCCTGTGAAGTGGATATAAGACAGAAGAAGAAATTCAGAAGCATATACATACACAATGTATGAGAGCATATTTTTTTATCATAACGTAATGTATTCACAGTCTGCGTTGGAGTTACAGAAATCTAATACTGATAGCTGAAATAACAGTGAGAGCATGGAGAACCTGCACACAACTCCTACTCCATCTCCCTCTGCTCCAGGCATTCCCCAGCTTCCAGCCTCAAAGGCTGGAAGGATGTGCAGGGCTCAGTGTTATAAACTAGAGGAACACTGCTTTGAGAGATAGTAATTTCAGGTTTACATTCTTCACCATGGAATATGCTCTTCCAGGACACAGATCTGCTGTACCTTTTTGGGAACACACACACACTTCCCTGAGTGTGTTATATTTCCAGCAAATCTGAAAAATGAGTTACATCTATATTCCTAAAAACAGATTTCTGTGATCATTTCAGGCAGTGAGATATGAACATTTTAAAAATAAATTACTGTTTTGTAACTGCTGCCACAATCATATTTTACTTAGGATATTCAAAGTTTCTATTGCACCGATTTTAAAACGATCATTTCCATTTACTAGGGGTATGAAGACTCACAACTTACATCACTGAAAAACAGTCTTCACAATATGTTGTTCTGCAAACCTTATGTTAATTTTTGGTGATGTTACTAATTTTTGTTGGTTTCTCCTTCAGCATCCATAGCTGGTAGCCTATGACACTGTGAGTGATCATTTGAGTGTTTATATGTCTGTGCAAGGCAAGGTCTGTGAAAAAGGGAGCAATAATCCCCTGGCAGATACACTTCACACAGAAGGTTTTCTATTTTTATATAATCTTTTGTCCCAGTACTTTAATTCAAGTCTCCAGTCTTCAAAATAAGAACAACGGATGCTTCAATAACATTTTAGGATCCAATATGACAAACAAGTGTAATAGATTTTCTTGTTCATGCAAGATGATCCACTCATGTCAGAGAGGCTGACACATGAGGGTGGCCTTTGGATTGAAAACAGCACAATTTGTCCTAGGTAATTAAATAAATAAATAAGTCATCAGGGAAACAGCAAAACTCCAAGAACATAAACATGATGTGGCAAATTTAAAACACAGCTGTATCATCCTTCTAGTGGCTAGCCCAGCTGGAGAAACTCATAATTAACTAGTCTAGTGTGCCCAAGAGACTACTACAGAGTTGGGGTGTTCTGCAGTTTTCCATTAGTAGAAAATTGACAGAGTTCCAGAATACATTTTAAATTGGACATGGACTTAGCACTCCTACATATGGCAAGAAAAACGCAAGAAGAATGTGATATATTTCGATCCTTATGCTTCTGATTTATTTCCTGTCTTCTCCTGTAATTTTTTTTTATTACTATTAATTTCAATTTAATTGGAAGGGCCTGGCCTCCTTCGCTCTAGGCACCATATACATTAATTAAGACACTGAAAGAAAGATTAAAATGTAATTCAACAAAAAAAAAAAAAAAAAATTGATTAGACAAATATCTGGGTCTAATAGGTTATCTTAAAACATTCCTCAGAAATACCATTCACAGCAAGTACATATTTGCTCTTTGGCCTCTCCAGGACAAAGAGCAAAGTAGCAGGCCAAACGGATTAAGAAATCTGAGCCGAAGAGGAGATCAGAGCATCTCTGACAAAAAACACCTGACAGGATGCTCTGCTGCATCTCTGATGATGAGTTCCAGGTGGAACATCAACGCTAACCTTGGTTGCCCTGGTTCAGGCAAGGTGAGGAGAAAATATTCTCCCAAGGAAACAGGTTAGCACTCTGCTGTTTCCAAGGCTTTCCAAATTCTCTGTGGCAGTTAGTAGGCAGACTTGGCAGTCTGCAGGGCAGCGATGTTATGTGCTCTCAGCTCAAGGTGTTGGTTGCTAAGTGTCCTTGTGCATTTTGCACGAGCTCTCACTACCAGGCACTCCCATAGGAGATGCCACAATATCCCTTTCTAAAGGTGGCTGAGGCACAGGATGTATCAGAGAAATGATCACATTTATCTCATCGGGAACAGACTTTATTATCCTGGGCTCTGCTCAAGGCCTGAGCTTTATTGTAGGAGCACTTTGCTTTTTTGGGAACCAGTGTTGTAAACTTTTTTTTTTTTTTTTTTTTTTTTTTTTTTGACTGATTCTCTCTTTGTACTGATTGACTTTCTGGATAAAGGAGGTTATAGTTCAAGTCTTCCAAAGGATTTTAAGAATAAAGTAGCTGAGCTGATAGCAAAATACACAATCTCTCTTTCAAGGTAGCTACTCTATTACATTTTTGTGGGATTGCAGACACTGCCCCTACACTTTAAAAAAGGCTGAACTTACACACTGGAAAGTGTTATATCTTTACCTGATGAATTGTTTGAAATAATCATTGCATATAGAATAACAGGCTACCTGATAAACCACGGGAGGACAGTGTCTAATTAACTAAACTTGTGCAGAGAGAAACAATGCCTCAGTACCGTATTAATATTCTTTGAGTCTGTCAATAAATTAACAGGTAAAGGAGAAAAGATTCCTTTAATTATGCAAGGTTTTTGACAGAGTTGCTAACACCATTTATTACTGAACTTGAAATAACTTGAAATGTCATACAGAGGCAAAGTATCAGTCTGAATTAAGAAATGGTTAAGAGACACAAAAAAAAAAAAAAAAGAGAAAAAGAAAAAAAAAAAAGTAAGAATTAATGGCCAAGTTAAAAATTTAACAGCAGATGCCTTGAGATTTTGCATTGTGTCTGGCATTATTTAACACACCTATTAACACCTGGAACAAGAAGATGAACGGTGAAGCAACTCAATTTGCAGATGACAATATATTATTTACATAACTGAGGACTGGGAACCATGGCAGAGATCATCAAAGAAACTTAACCTATGCAGATCTCAGCTTAATGAACACAATGGCAAATAAAATTCACTGCTGAAAAATAAATAAATAAATAAAGGAAATTAATACACATCAAACTGAAAGAAATTGAATTACACATATAGCATATAGTGCTTTAAACTCTTAGGAAAGAGTTTGGTTACAAATGTGACCATGTATGAAAGCCTGCAATTGCAATTAAACAAGTAAATGCAATTTAATAACAAGAAAAGGAAAAGAAAAAGAAAAAAATATAATGCCAGCATATGAAATAATTATGTGCCATTATAAAATTGTACCCAAATCAGAAACTGTCATCTGAAAAAAAGTTATTAAAAACTACATGTTCAGAGACAGGCTGGAAATCAGTGAGAGCATAGAGGTCATTTACGTAAAATCAGAGTGAAAAGACTGGGATTGTTGACTTTGCAAATTAGAAGACCTAGAAAGCCTACATAAATGTATAATATAATGAATTGCTCAGAAAGGCAGATTGCTGGCTCTGTTCTCCTTTGTGAAGGAGACATTCAATGAAAATGAAAGATAATCAATTTGAAGCTGATAGAAAGTAATCATTTTTTATCCAGTACATGGTAAGGCTGTGGAACTCACTGCAACAAAGCAGTCTTGAGATCAATAATCCAGTAAAACCCAGAGAGTCTTGCTTTCTTATTGACAACAAAAATATCGGGTCTTTTAACAACAATACAAAAACTATGCTGGAAGGAACAAATATTCCAAGATTTAAGTCAAACTCCAGTGATTATGGACTTCCTTGGACACTTTATCTCATGCCAGCCTCCAACAATGTTCCTGGCATATTCTCTGACTTATCTGCTTTTGGACACTCCTAAAGGCAAAGATGGTTTGTATGGACCATAGATCTGATGGCAGTTCTTTACATTCCTTTCTTTTTATATATAAGCTTCAAGGTCTTGTCTGCAGATACACTCCCCAGTAAGGCTGTATCAACGTGCACTTAGTTTACACGTCTGCCTAGTACTCCAGCAACAGCAGCAGTGCAGTTTCTTTGAGGGTATTTTCATAATATGGCCTCCCAAATAGCTCTTCCTATAGGGATCTTTCTTTAAAACATCGGTCTGCAGTACCTAATGAAGGCAGAAGCTTATGCATTGTCAAATAGTTCATAGAGTGGATTTTCATCTATCCTTTTTCTCATTGTGATAGATAGCACAACTCTCCTTCCTCTCATTTACAAAGATTTTTCTCAAATGAACTATGAATAATTAAAATCTAACTCCATTTGTTCTTTTTTTTTCTTAATTGAAGAAATTAAAGATGTATGTAGTGTGACTTCAAGGACTGCATATGAAAAGATATACATTATTTTATTCAAGTATAGCACTTTAAATGGTACGGTGCATATTTTTTTACTAATTCATGCCTCATTCAAGTTAAATATTTGCTCTATATGTGGCAAATTAAGCTAATAAAAGCAATTTTATTAGACGCTGGTGTTTTTGTCACATCTGCAATCTCCAATTTTTCCATCCTTGTGCTCACAGTGCAGTAACAGTTTCTTCCTTACACTTTCTTTTCCATTTTTTTTTTTACCCCAACATTGAGTTATTACATCTATATTATTAATAAGACCATCCATTGCTAAATGACTGAAATATAGATTCATTATGGACATAAGTGCTCTTGCTGCAGGGTGCAAGCATACTGCTGACTGTTTGGGGTTAAGAAGAAATCTCCCCAAAGGTCTGGTTGTTACAGTTACTCATTAGGAGATTAGTTGCACCCTCCCCAGATGTATCTCATTATGAGGACTTTTGGAAACTAGACACTGGAACAGACTAATAATTTTAACAGGTTCTGTGTTGCTGTTCCTCTGATACAAATGTGTCATTGTTAGAAAACTTATTGAATATCATTAGTGGAGGCTAAAGAATAAGCAAAACCTAATGGGAAATATTTTCCATATGGATCATTTGCTAATTAATTCCATCTATGGCTAATGAAAAGATGATAGACCAGTAGATCAAGGAATCTTTGTATTTCATTGGACCATTGTTCGCAATTCAATCTTAAAAACTTTTTTTTTTTTTTACTAACACATCAGTGTTAGAATTTTGCACATCATTCCAGTTCAGTGGTTGTCCTTCCTACCCCCATTTTTAAGCCAAAAGGAGATTTATTGTATCTTCAGTTTATTACATGAAACCAAACACAGAAGGAAGAGGGAAAGTTGTTTGGTGAGTAAGAGTAAGAAAGTTGTTTGGTGTCTGGTTTCTGAAACCCCTTCCATCAGAATATCTGCAGTTCCTCCTCATATTCTGAATCAAATTAGTACCACTATTCCACTCACCTTGAGTACTGTGTGCTGTTAAGGGCACCACAATATCAGAAGGACATAAAACTATTAGAGAGTGTCCAAAGGAGAGCTACAAAAATGGTGAAGGGTGTCGAGAGCGAGATGTATGAGGAGCGGCTGACGTGCCTTGGTTTGTTCAGCCCAAAGCAGAGCAGGCCGAGGGGAGGCCTCATGGCGGCCTGCAGCTCCCTCACGAGGGGAGCGGAGGGGCAGGCGCTGAGCTCTGCTCTCTGGGGACAGCAACAGGACCCGAGGGAACGGCATGGAGCTGGGACAGGGGAGGGTCAGGCTAGGGGTAAGGGAAAAGTTCTGCTCCCAGACAGTGGCCACTTGGGAGGAATATAAGACTCTTGTCATAACATGTAGAGAGGCAACTAGAAAAGCTAAAGCCTCTTGCAAGAGTGTCAAGGACAACAGAAAAGGCTTCTTCAAATACACCGCAGATAAAACTAACACTAGAGGAACCTCCAGGCTGTCCTTCCCCACTTTCCTTGTCTGCCAGATGACCTGGACAGTGATTAGTACCGCTTAGTGCTGACCAACTGCTGCACAACAATTGGCCAGTCAGCTATTGCCAAACTGAGTAAGTGAGGCTTGAACTAGCTTTGATATTACTTCAGCTTGGGCAATGATATGTTCTCTCATCTACCAAGCCGTTGGTTTTCACAGAACTTGTGGGAACGTTATGTCTTTGAAACCTTTTCTCCTCTATGAAATAGAGCTGAAATTGGCCCCCAGGTTAGGAAGTTATAAGGAAGAGGCTGACAGACAGCGTGATTGCATAAGCTTTGTTTCCTTGGGAAACCTGGCTAAAAATATCTAACCTTAAAAGCAAGAAAATGAACAGTAAAAGACTTCATAAATTCTACAATGCTCCCATGATAAACAAAAATACATTATCCTTGTCAAGTACAATGGAATGAGATTTCACCACCACATAATAGCCCGTGAAGTGCTGACTGCTTGTTGAAGTCAATGGTGCAATAAGAAAGTGACACACAGCAGTATAAGCAGCACACTTAACTCTAGTCACTGTTCTTGATTAGATGGTGGAAGCTAACATATCATAAATTTGCATCTGTGTGATCTGACAGGGATTATTGCTCTGTGATCCAGAGGCTGGCATTACAAATGGAAAATACAGGTTTGTAGCTCCCCTTTAAGCTGGGCCTTAAACACTTGAAACCTTTGTTGATATTCATCCAGTGTGAAACGTTGCTGAAGATGCCTAAGATAGAAGGATGATCATCCTTTTCTCTCACTTAAGACTCTGGAGAACATCTCAACCCAGCAGTTGTGATGACATCCTCTGTAGAATTTTCTCACTCTCTATTGACTGGCAAAAGAGGCTTGTTATACTGGTCTCCTAACTCAAGCTCCAAATAATAGTTTCTAAAGATACGTAGTAACACCACCGCCCCTTAAAATTTGGAAGAATTTTTAAAAAGGCTTGTTTCAATTAACATTTTTCCTTTCTTCTTCTTTTTATTGGCACATAGAGCAAAAACTCTTTATTTGTTTTCTTCTTTGAACACACTATATGTGTTCTTTGAACACATATATTTTCCTTACCCTAGTCTAGGGTGCTGGGATATTTAGCTGGCCACAGTTCCTTTTGCTGTCTCTGGGAAAATGCAGCTCAAGCAATGCTGGCCCATGCTGCATGAAAGGTGAGGTCTAATATAAGTCACTCATAGGGTCAGTCCCTATTTATTGGAGCCATTTCAATGAAACAAATAAACATTGGCCAGACAAGAGGCCAGGCTAGAGCAATTACTTTTATTTAATTATTTCTCAGTTCTTTTGCACTACAATGTTTAAGGTCTGATGTTGTTTCTCTGCAAGCAGTATTTTTACTAAAATATTTAGACCCAGAAGGACATATCTTACCAGTCTAAAACAATTTAAAAGCATAGTTATTTAAACATATCTGAGTCTGAACAGACTATATCAATTAAAAAAGCAAGAATTAGAAGCTTAATTTGTTCTGGTCTACTTTCTAGGGTGATTATTGATGTATGGGGCAGAGGGCTGCTAGTTGAGCTTCTAAGTGCTGTGTAATTTCAGTCCCCTCAGCAAAACCTAGACACTCTCCAATACCAATGCACTCATACTTTCATAATGATATCTCTCATATGCTAAAAACCCAGCCAACAACCTATTGATTTTCAGGCAAGCTATCCTGACCAACAAGAGTGCAACAAAGTGGGTAATGCTATTCATAGACTCACAAAGGGCTAAACTGTGGCTTTGCCAGGAGCTCAGAGCAGGGGAAAGAACAATGATTCACTGCCCAGGAGCAGAATGAGAAACGGACTGTGTTTCAGAGGCCACAATCTTTTCCTCATTTCCCTCCAGCACAACCATCTCAGCTCCATTATTTTGTACCATTTGTTTCCCCTCAGGCACTTGCACTGCCCAAGCCTGCTGGAGGTGCAGAACCATGACCTAATTCATCACCTCCACATGTCCACAGAGAGGTTGCTCCTCCAATGAAGCTGCTCCCCAAAAAGCAGGGGTTGCCCTATGCAAGAAAATGGCAGGAAGACTGCACCTGTTGCACTAGATGCTCTGAATCAATGTGCTTTAGGACAGTAGAAATAAAGATGAACATCTCCTTTTTTCCCTACATACTATTAAATAGTCTAGTTTAGGACAAAACAAGCTGATGGCCCTCATTGAGGAAAATCCACAGCCATGCCTGTGCATTTGGACCAGAAGTGTTCTTATAACCCACATATTCAGATCTAATCAAAGCTTTTCAAAAGCCTAGTAGGCACCTACAGCACACACATTTTGAAATGTCCACCTCCCATTAAATTCCTCACTTAGAAATGAAAAACAAGTGAGATTTTCATTTATAATAGGGTCCCTTTACATTGCAAAGTGGTATGAATAGAAATCAAATATATTGTGCTGCATATATATAGTTAATATGCCTTTGCATGTGTGCAGAGTGGCTTTTGTGAAAGGAAGCACTTCAATATTTGTTCAGTATTTCATCTCCCAATATAATTTCAATATGTAAAACAAATGTTACTTATATAGCACATGCTTGTAAGTCATACAGATGTAGTTTGTTCCACCAGGCAGGATTTATTAGTCACAAATCCTAGCCAGCTTGTTTCTTTTTCTTGTATGTTGTAGTGTTCATAAGACAATTGAGTCTTGGGACTGGAAAACATCCTCATATGCAAATCTGCATATAAAGAATACCTTTTAATTTATTGTTTGGATATTAGGTGCTGTGACAAGATAAGTCATATGATGTGTAATTGGCCCGGTGAGGATTTATTGGTGTGTATAATGCATACACTTTTATTAAAGTACAAGAAGAAAATTACTTTGTCAATCATTTCTAAGAGAAAAAGGGCCTGGAGAAAGCATTAATTCTTCTCCTGTCACTTTTGGCATTGTAGTCCTTTCTATGCACAACTACACTTTTAAAAAATATCACTGCTGTACTTTAATCATAAATAGTACAGAAGTTTACTGATTTCTGATTTGATGAAAAAGATGGTCAGATGTGCCCACACATGCGTTCACTTGTGCACACGCACCTTGCAGCCGATATCTGATTTAATCATTTATAATTAAAAATCCAAATAGGTAAAGCAATAGATGATAATTATATCATTTTCTCTGCTCTATTAGGGAGGTGAATCTCACCTACATGTGTAATCAGTCCAAGGCAATTCTAGCACCTCTGTGTTGATGTTCTTCCGCCTTGTTGGAAATAAGAAACCATCATAAAATCATCATGGGAAATAAAAGTATTTCCTTTCAGCTGTTTGTATCTTGGCTTTATTCACAAGAAGGTTAGCCGAGCTCACAAACACCTAAGAAAAACATAAGAAAATTAAGGTTTTTCCTCTTGGACAGGTTTGACCTGCTGTCCAAACTCTTTCAGTTCCACCCATCACTGCAAGCAACAAGGTCAAGGCTCCCTCTGCTCCTGCCTCCTTATTTCATCTCCCGTGTCAGCTTTCATTTGATTATACACTGTTCTTAGGGACTACAACAAATTTTGTCACAAACCATCCACAAGACAGATTTACACGGAAAAGTAAAAAAAGTTTCTGTGTTGGAGCATACCAGAAACAGATTATCCCAGAATTTGAATAGAATATTTACTGTTTACGGGGTTTGGCGGTGGCTGTAGTTTGGTGTTTGTTTGTTTATTTTATATATAAAGGAAAAAAAAAAAAATTAAAAAAAAACTACCTTGTTCTTAAGCAAAGCTTAAGTCCATCTCTGCCTTCACAGGATGCTACATGCAAACACCCTGTGGTTACAAAGTATTGATCCACACCACCTTACCTATGCTGGGCTACCACCAGTTTTGGTCTCAAAGCTAGTTCTCCTCAAGCTACATGAAGAACCATTTGGACTGCTCACAGAATTTTAAATTTAACATGACTCCTCACAGCTGGTATTTCGATAACACACTTCCCATCTGTGTTATTTACATGTACATAATGACCAGTTGTAGATCTGTGTGAAACCTGGGAAATGACCTTGCAGAAGAGGCCAAGCCAGATAGTACCCAAGTACCAACCCACTTTCTTATTTATTGGACACAGGTCAGGCCACCCATTTTGTCATCCATTCACTCCAAACCCAGCCTCAGCCCTGCCAGGAGGCTTCAAACCCATGTCAGCAGTCCTGACAGAAAGAGTTCAGCCTGGGGGCCTGCCAAGGCCCAGGTCTGCTCTCAAGGGAGGCACAGAGAGGAGTCAGTGGCCAACCCTCCCTAATGGACTCTCCCCCAAGGCCTGCAGCTTGCAGAAATACAACCAGTGACCTAACTCTACTGTCCTGGGGCAGCCCTGGCTTTAACTGCAGAGGTTAGAGAGTCAGAGTCATAACAAACTGTCTATCACCTCATGGCCTCTTTCATTCTGTCATGCCACATTACTTCCCTTCTGCAACCAAATATTCTTTTGCTGTAGGGTTTTTTTTTCATCATATGTAAATTATGAAGCATTTATAGAATTGGGCTTTTAAAGGAACTGTAAAATAACATAGCATTTAATCTTCTCTACCAGCCTGACAGAAACCTCTAGAGCTGCTCTAGAGAGCCCTATCAATGGAGGTAAGAGACCAGCTGAGTGGATGTTGGGGATAAATGAGTATTTTTCCAATGTGATTTGCAACTAAAGCCAGCTGGCATGGGATGGCTCATTTCAATACAGCTGGCCTTCCCTTCACCCCAAAACAGGGAGCCTACAGCCAAACTGCGTCCTGCAAATAATTCCTAATACATGCTAACACCAGGACCATGGGAGCATCATCCAGGATTGTGATGATTGATGCAGGCCAAAACTGTACCAGGGCCTGTGCTAACAAATGTAGCACAATAAACTATAATACTGCAGTGCTTAGACATGTGGTCTGACTCTGTCTTTCTAATGCAGATGTAGCTACAGTCTGTCCTTGTACAAATACTAGCTCCAGTTCTCCCCATCTGGTTCCAGTTACTGTTCACACATCTTCACCCCATTCTTTAGCATGGTTTTTCCACTTTCCTCCTTCATCTCCAAACCACAGATGCATTTCTGACCTCCTACCCCCCAACCACTATGGCCACATCCATTTTCCTCCTTCTGCTGTGTTCACATCCCAGCCATTCATGTTGCTGCAATCCCCAACTCTTTTCACCTTCTCAGGGTGCTCACTGGCTTTGAAACCTTTAGGAGCTAGAATGTCTTGCGTGGCAAAAAAATACACATTACAAGGTTTCAGAGACTATGTTTGACCAAATGGAGGTAGCTGTCTGAAAGGAAAGTACTTTCCTGACACACAGACAATCTATCTGCCAAATGTCAAGTCCTTGCCTGAAATAACAGTTAAAAACAGACCAGGCAAAAACTTGTTAATAAAATAACTGTAAGATTTTTGTTTTATATTGGCATAAAAAACATATTTTCCCTGACCTAGTTTTGAAAAGTGCTGATTCATTTCTCCTGAAAGCTCCCTAAAATATTCAGCTAAACACAGACACTTTTCAGGTTTGGGGAAAGTTTTAATCCAAATTTTAACAGTCTGGCAAAGTTGTAAACCACTGTAAACAGAATTCAATAATGATAGATAAGGGCTGTGCAACCTTAATCACAGGCTTTGCTACTGTAGTTAATCCCCAAAGGGGTTATTACACTAATAATAATTTTACAAGATTATGGAATTGCCTAATTTTGGTTCCTTGACTTGGAGAGATTCCTGTTCTAAGCAGTTTTTGATGTCTAATAATGATAGGGAAATGCAGCCCCATATCACACATATCACACTCAATGCTAGAATTTGCTAAGCAAAAAAAATATTGATGGGCAGGTTCAGTCAAAAGGTTGATGAGACTTTACAGTTGTTCCTAAGCCTGGATTTTCTTTCACAGACTAGTGCAGTCACTGCTAGACTGGTAATAACTTCACATTCATGGATAGGAATATGTTAATTTTGTGGGTTTTTTTTTTTTGTTTTTGTTTTTGTTTTTTTTTTGTTTTGGTTTGGTTTGGTTTTTTTTTTGTTTTGTTTTTTGTTTTTTGTTTTTTTTGGTTTAGTTTGGTTTATTGTTTTTATGTATAGAAGAGAGGGAAAATTTTGAAAAAAAAAATGTACATTAATTTTAGTGCTTTTTAAGTGCAATAATGCTGCGAACATCATCCCTTAACTAGCAGAAAGATGAGCTTCCCTGCACCACTTCAAAAGAACACACATTTCGGGTTAGAATACAAAAAAAGTGATAAATCTCCCCACTGAACATCATCCACCATTTTTAGCATCATTGTTACAGGCAAATGCTTTCTGTTTTTTAAAGCTTCAAATTAGGAGTAAGGAAGAGTTGCTTTTAACTTTGTTTAAAAGCTGGCCAATGTTATATTTGCTTATTTAAGCTTCATTTAATTCAGGTTCCCATCTGCCTCTTTTTCATACCATTTCCAAAACCTAAATAAAAGCATTAGTCCTCTAACCCATTCTTGTCAGTTATTGCTCTCCTGACAAAACAAAGCAAAACAAGACAAAACAAAACTTAGCTTATATTTCTATGTAGAAAGCAACACCACCAAACCCACCCCACCCCACCTCCCAAACTAAAACTCCTGCCCTTTCAAAACAGGATGATATATTTGTAACTGCATCTTTACTGAGTTAGTGTATCTTCTTTATTGTTCTTCATAAACAGACTATTGGATCCTTCAGACTTCCAACGTGAAAAATGAAAGAATTTCCTCCCATTCCTGCCTCTCTTATCTCATAATTGTTTTGTTCAGAGCAGTAGGAAAGACCAATATAAATGTCTCTGCTGTTTTATTTGTCCTTTTCAGGCTCATTCATACTTTTCTCGAGGGCATCTTTTTCTTTCTTTTCCTTTTGAATCTGCCTGCTTACTGTTCTGTATATCAAGCAAGCTAAATTGTTCCAGATTTTATTCCAGAACCTTATGTAACACAGATAACAGAACAAAATATTTTAGAGTGAGATTTCACAGTGTCTTGTAATGACAGTATGATGAAAAAACATTTAGGGATACATTCAGCCCCAAGAAATACCCTTACAACTGGAATTTATATTCCTAAACCTGTTATTCTTTTGAGCATGCAACATCAGCCATTCTTTCTTCCAGACATTTTGGGCTATGTTGTTACAGCCTTTGTTCTGAGCTTGCAAGGAAAAGGTGCAGAAGATGGCTGGATAACAAAAGCTGAAAGCTCTGTCCTGCATGATAGGGCTGACAACTCATGCAAGTTTTGAAGTAAGGCAAGTACAACTCAAGAAAGGGAAGAGGTGTTTTCAGGAAAGACGTTTTTTCTTGTGACTCTAGGATCCAGGAATATACATTGTGGTGTGGCGCTTCAAAGAAATCCCAAAACATGGTACTGGTAAAGACAGGCATCCTGCAGCTGGGCTTTCTTGCCATGTAACTCTACTAACCAAAGCATATATACATCCTTCCCCTGCCTTCCTCCACATTCTTGCAAGTATCTTAGGGAAAACAGTTCGAGTGTCTCCAGCAGGCAAAGGTTAGAGAGGGCTACAGGTAAACTTACTATGCCCTTATATATAGTTTCATTACCAAGAATTACAATTCTGCAACTGGCTCTGTTATAACATCCTCCCATAACCTTTTCCTGCTGAAATCTGGCACAGCACAAAATCTAAGCCTGTGTTTTCACATGACAGCCTGTAAGGCGTAAGACTGGTGTGGGAATAAGGGTGATATGTTATTAATTATACAACAGAACCTGTATTGAGAATTTAGACAAGGAAGTGTGGAAACGATCTCTTAAGGGAAATTGTCATTTGGTGTTTTTTTCTACCCCCTTCTTTCCTCTTTAGGTTCTTATACCACGCTCACATCTGTAGTATCCAGTGGAGCATTAAGCAATGTGACTAACATCTGTCAAATGTGTGGTGTCTGCCTGTGTGAATGCGTACTTGGAGTGTTCCCGAGGCTTGGCAGCTGGTTATCTTTTGTGATCAGGAAATCAATCAAGGGGGACTTCTGCCAAATCAGAGAGATTTCACCACTCTTCTCCTTACTAATTGGAACAAATGTTCCCTTGGTGAGGCATAGGCCAGTAAGATGTGGGATTGACAAACAGAAGTACCCAGAGACATGCCTTGTCTTTGGTTGGACAAGGTAATTCCTCTGGGGACCACTGGAGAGGAATAATCCAGTGCCGCCTCAACTTCAGTTTTAATTTGCCATATTGTGAGATGTTTTGAGATGTTTTCTCCAGAAACTGGGGAACATTATCTGATTTTTTTCACTGCAAGTATCATCTAAAACTGATGTCCTGATAGTGTGCAAAGTGACTGAAAGCTCACTTTTACACAGCAAGCTCTTCTGTAATGATCAGTATGCTGGGTGAGGCAGAGTGCTGTCCACCTGTTTGCTTTAGCTCTAATGGCCTGAGGGTAAGAAATGGTGGAATTACATGTATGCAGGGGTACAACCCAGCCCTATGATACTGGTTTTCCTTTGGGACAGGGTTCTTTCTGGATATCCATAAGAAAGGCCCAGCAAAAGGTGGCTTAATAAGGTGATCGTTTTAATAAAACAGAATAAGAAGAGGAATATAGATAGGAAGTAAATCTTCCATTCTTTCAGATGCTGGGCACCCCACATTTGTGCAGCATCAGAACTTGGATAGATTTTCTTATGCTGTGCTATGCAGAGCAGACCATGTCCATGGAGACAAATGCCTCTTTTTGGTTGTGCAAACTATTACGCAGTTTTCTTACGAGAAAACAACTCTATTCATAAAGGATCTTTGCATGGGAACTTCTTGAAAGCCACACTGGATGTGAACCGCAGCATGGCACAGGCTACTCAGGTTAACTGCTCTGTTAGCCACCAACTCCTAAACATGCAATGGTCTCCTGGTCACAATACATACATTCCACCCCTTGATCCACATACAATGTACCTTTCCCAAAGGTACTCTAAATTACAGTTTATATTAATAACATATAAGCTTCTTAAGCCCTAAATTCAATGACCAAGATCAGACAAGATGTATTCAAGATATTCAATACATCTATTGATACAGAAGACATATTTCTTGAATATGTCTCCTGTAAGGCTCACAGTACAAGCAGTTAGGGAGGTGGTTTGGGGAGGTCTGGGCAGGGTTCCCCAAGGAACCAGAAGAGTTGGGTGCTTGTATATGGCTGCTACGCTAGGGCATGGGATTACTTCTGTGTCCTTTTCTCCTTCCTGATCTCTGTTTCAGGCTCATTCTGAGTCACAGAAAAGCTCATGTTGACTGAGACATGCCTCATACCATCGATGGCATCAAGATATCTCTTGGTCTGCAGCTTCCTGATGAGGGGAGCAGAGGGGCAGGCGCTGAGCTCTGCTCTCTGGGGACAGTGATAGGACCCGAGGGAACTGCATGAAGCTGGGACATGGAAGGGTCAGGTTGGGGGTTAGGGAAAGGTTCTGCACCCAGAGGTGGTCAGGCACCGGGACAGGCTTCCCATGGAAGCAGTCAAGGCAATGATCCTGCTGTCATTCAATAAGTATTTGGACAATGCTCTCAGACATAGGGTTTGATTTTTGGGTCATCCTGTGTGGAGCCAAGACCTGGATCCTATGATCCTCATGGGTCCCTTCCAACTCAGGGTATTCTATGATTCTATGGCCCTTTTTGAGCCATTTAGTGACCCTGCCCTCAGATGAAAAAGTATGAGCAGCCTTTTCCTGGCTACACAACCTCGGTCAGCACTGTAGAAAATAATGCAATGTTTTTGTGTTTACCACAGTCTGATAGGGGCCCTTTTTGTGCTCAGTGACCTTCTTATTCCTAGTGAGCCACCTTATGTGAGAATCAGCAGAGTGGAAATAATGGGTGTGGGTTCAAGGTCTTTCTGTGGAGTCTGGCCATTTATTATCAATGAGTGTAGCTCCTGCAGAAGCAGAATAAAGGTGATGTGGGAGTCGAGAGGGAAAACTGCATGAGGTTCAGCATCAGAGTGCACAGGAGGCTTTGGGATGCCTTGCCAACCAGATCAGGCTAAAAGAAACCTGAATCAAATGGGATGAGGATTTAGGCATTCCAGATTGGGAGATAACAAAATCCTACTGACTTTTATACATTTAATTAATACTACATAGAGAAAAAATCTGTGTGGGATGGTATCAGTGAGAGGTTTCCTGGCCGCAGTGATGTTTCCTATCAGTGCCTACTTTCCTATCAGCTATGCCTTGAAGCAAGTCTCACACCATTTAAACTCATTACCCTGGGGCTCACAGCTTCCCTGAGACAAGCAAATGTAGCTTGTGGCCAACAATGTCAAACATGACAGAGGGAGCCACAAGTATAAGAATGGATGTTTGCCTTCTGTGATGCCTGAGAAATTTATTTCAAAAGCTTGACTAAACACTATAACAGATAAACTTTGTTCTATCATTTATAAAACATTTGAAGTACAGTTACAGAAGTACATTTGTTTAATACAATACTGAAATAAAATACCTCATAAAAATTAGCTTAATTACCTGAAACATTTTTCTTTCTACTACTAACCTAAGACATATGCAAAATTTTATTATGTTTAATGGCTGTCTGGGCTCCTGGTGTAATGGCTTCAAGCAGCTCACTGAGCTATGATGTTTTTGCCATGTGAAGTTTAAATGGAGGGCAAGACATTCAGAGGGAAATTTCAGAGAGAAACACGACAAGCTGCCCGACTTGACGGAGGCAGGGAGGTCAGGAGAGAACAGGTAGATTTGTAAGTCATTGATGCAAAGCAGATAGCTGAAGCCATATGAGGCAGCGAGCTTGCTGAGAGGAAGGTTTTAAATGAGAAAAGTGAGCCAAGGACAGTATCAATAATCTGCAAGTAATTGCTTGGTTTTACACGTGATGCCAGAGATGCTGTAGGAAGTGGCTCCTGGGATTCACCTTAAATACTGTAGAGGAATTGAGTGTGGAAGGAGACAGAGGGTTTTTCCAAAGCAATGCTTTAGCTCTGTTCAGGATTGTGCACTGGAAACAAATGTCCTAATCTTCACCTGTAGGCTCATACCACAAGTGGCCTCAGCACAGGCAACTGGGCTCTTTGGGGGATATGTTAAACCAAAGATGTGCTGCAGATGCACCTCTGATGAGCTCCAGCTGCCAATGGGACTTCACTTCCCTGGATGAGAGTAGACCCAGTCTGACGTAAAGCTTCCAAAATAAATTCAGTGTGGATGTCAGGTCTTCAGTACCATTCAGTATTATAGCTCCCCCTCTGCAGTGCCAGACCAGCAGAATTTTTTCCAACTTTGCTGAAGACTTCCTGTATGGACTCACGTAAATCACTTCATTCCTCTATGTCTGTGTCCTTTGCATGTGAATTACTTTTAATAGCACATCCTGTGCTCACTGGGACATGGAGGAATAAATTTGTCAACATACATCAGGCACACAGATACCACAGTGATAAGCACCCCTCTGCAAAGACAGGGAAAACATCCTGTTCAGAACAAGGTTTGACTAGCATCAGGAAATGAGATGTGGACCTTATCCTCAGCACTGAGACTAAATCTATAGATCAGACTCCTTGATTCAGTGAGCTGTGTCCATTCTTGTACACTCCAGAAAATGGGTCCTGCTGAAAGAGAACATGACATAAAGACAAACAATTGAAGAAACAGCACTCTCAGTGCTGAGTTGTGAGTACTTCACCTTGTTGTCTTCATATTCTTTTGAGATAGCCTGGAATGTTGCTTTGCTATGAAATTGCATGATGTTCTGCCATTGTTTCATTTAGATAGTAACAAAAACCAATTCACAGTACAACAGCAAGGGAAGGCTCTCTACACATTTATCAAGTGTCTCCCAGCTGATCTCTTTGCCTGAAACCTGGTCGTCATTTTTTTGTGATGTTCCTGAAGTTGATTTATTCCTGCATTTAACCCAGCTGTGCTCTGCTGTAGAAGCCATTGAATTCAGACCAGAAACACTGGATTCATAACCTTGAAAGCTTTTGCTAATTACTTCTATATTCAGCATACCCACTACATCTCACTATGCTCTGTAGCAATCAGCAATGCAATGGCTACTGACTTAAATGTAAATCTGCTTTTGCACAAAAGGAATGCCATTCTCTCTTGCTTTAACAGGATCGCTTCCTCAAAATGCCAAATTGTCCAAACTCATCAATAGCATCTGTTCCTCTTGCTGTGAATAACTTCCTCGAGGCTTCAAATGGTTGCGAAGCATCAGGTAGCAGACAGCTTAAGCCCTATATTAAGAGGCCATGTCAACCCTATAAAGCTTTATATTTGAATCAGTGAAATTCCTGAATTAACTCTAA
Source organism: Aythya ferina (assembly GCF_964211825.1). Classification (NCBI taxonomy): domain Eukaryota; kingdom Metazoa; phylum Chordata; class Aves; order Anseriformes; family Anatidae; genus Aythya; species Aythya ferina. The sequence goes on from NC_140298.1 coordinate 112,041,925, forward strand.
AAGAACAGTTAGATTTTGGGAGCATTCACTTTGACACACTTTACTAGCTTTTCTGGGAAAACAGTCGTAGTACTCCAAAGATTTTCTCAGCTATTGAATTTATGTTTGTTTGTTCATTTCTGTGATTTGCACACAAATCTCTTTCCACTACACTTGAATCACTGAAAAGGGAAGATCCACACTCCCAGCACCAGGCTGTAATAGCATAAAACATTTTTCTGCTTTGCTGGCACATCACATTATAGAGGCTGTCCGTAATCTTAGCAGAACAGACAATGTAAAAAGCCTTCCTGCTTATATCAGACCTTGTTATTAAATTTATATCCATTTCTCATAATAACCTACATTTCCCTTTATCGGAACTCTGAAAAATAACTCCTCGTGCAGGACTTGAGCGCGGCATTTGATACAGTCGTCGGAAGAATTCTGATGTCCTGTCTTGGAGACATGGCAGGGGATTAGTGGGATTGTGAGTAGATGGCTTCAATCATTCCTCACAGACAATACCCAGTGAGTCATGAAGACTTTCTACTTCCAGAGCTATCACCCATGAAGTTTTGAAAGAGTCTGCCTAATTCAGTGTTTAGGAGAGGGACCTTACTGTGAAATAGTCTGGACTAAAACAGAGGCAATATACTGTAGGCACACAGCATTAGCTGGAATTGTCTCCACACCTCTGTTGTCTGAGGATCCAGCTGCACAGATGGCTAAAGAACCCATGGCCAAGGTAAGCCAGGCTGCCAGAAAAGAGCACCCATGAACTCGCTGTGCCCATACTAAGCTGAGACAGACAGCCTTTTCCTGTTCTGGTGACCCGAGTAAATGCTTGATAGACCTGATACTTACTGCAAAACCACAGTTTGTCTTGAATTGCAAATGATAAGAAGCAATCTCAAGTGAAAACACACGTGTGGTGACACAAAGAAGCTTCTGCTGCTATATCTACAGTATGCTCTGTAACCTCCTTCCTTGGATACAACTAACGACATTTAAACCAAGCACTCCTCAGCGCTCTGCTGTTCAGAGAGTCATGGACCTCTTCTTCCACTCCAAGAAAACTCTCTGATCAATCACCTGTTCTTTCTTGGAATAAGTCTGGGCATATTTATGCAGAATACTTTCTTGGTATCTTCATTCATGGGGCTTGGAGAGTATATAGTATATTCTGCTTCATGTCCATGTCTATGAAACTTTTTAAGTGCAATTAATTTTAAATAACAAAACTGAAATTAATACTTTTTTTTTTTTTTTTTTTTTTTTTTGAGACACTTGTCAGTAGCAGAGAGAAGAAAAGAAATTTCATTGTGTGTGTAGGGAAAGGTAGCCAGCCTATCTGCCTCTCCACAATCTGTGAGAGTGACCTCTTTTTATTCTGTTGTTGTTTATTGACAAATTAAAACAGGGGTGACATTTCTGTTGTGATGCAGATCTAAGATAAATGTTTTGAAATAATTCTTTGCCTAGACCTAATTTTATTCATCCCTCTCACCTTTTTATGCAGCACAGATGTTTTAGAAATGCTTACTGGGAGTGCCCTATATAATACTGTACCTATCAATATGGGGAAAAAAATAAAAATAAAAAAAAAGCTTTTCTTCTTCAGAATAATTTTTACAGCGACCCTATGGAAGTGTTCAAATTCTTTGTTTTAGAGATCTGGTCAATGCAATGTAGGCAAGGTTACACACCCAAAAGATACAACACACTTATTTCACATTGCTTTAACAAAGCAAAATAAAAAAAAAAAAATAAAATTAAAAAAAAAAAAAAGTATTTTTAAAAATATTCCAGTAAATAATAGTCCATCCCATCAGCCTTTAGAGTATATCCTTGCAGAAGCTCTCTGGTGGCACTAAATTATTTTTACCAGAGATCTGCTTAGAAGGAAAAAGAAGAAAAGGCCTCCAGCATTCAGCTTGGATTTCTGCAATGTTTCTGGCCATTCTGTATGACAGAGAGAGTTTGTATGCTCTCCAGTTTATTCCACATGCCTAAAATTTGCACCCTGAACTTCTGGCTCATGTTCTGCCAGTATCTTACTTTTTCAGAGCTCGGCATAGGCAAGCCATCTGCAATCTGGACAGGCTATATGTTCCTGATGTTTCATATCAGTCCTGTTTGTCAGCTCCAAGATAGGCTAATGGGTTGAGGTCCTCTAACATAACCCTGTCACAAAAGGAATTGAGAAAAAGCTTATTTCTCTACCTATCTTCCCATTCACATCTACTAAAGATTTCATTAATCTCCAGATTCTCAATTTCAAGATGAATCAGAGCAATTGAGATGTCCCTTCTCCACTTCTCACTGGGCTTAAGGTTTTAAAGTGGGAATCTACCTTTTAATACCTGGATACGGAGACAGATGTCGCGCTGAAGCAAAATGACGCCACCGTTACTATACCAGCATCTGCAGGCAGAGGATCTGCCTTCCCAGTCTGCATGGTGTTTCAGTAAGCCTAAAAGAATCATTATCTTTGCTACCCCAGTTAACACCTTGGTTAATTTAAAGATACCACAGTAAAATTGCTCCCATGACTCTGTCATAAAACTGCAGTACATTGGCTATGAATGTTTGTACAGCTCACGTCAGAAAAAAAGCAACTAATTTATAATGACTTCTCATTTTCCTTTTTAACTGTCCACCAAAGACACCCAAGCAGCTCAAGCAAAATAGTTATCCCATCCTTAAATTGTTCATGGTAGATCTGGTTATTCAAGGAAATACAAGCCACAGTTAGGACTAGCTTATTACAGCTGCGCTAGGGCAAACAGGTAGTTGAGGTCCCTGTTCTCTGAATTTACACCATATGTAGACCAGATGGCCAAGGAAAGTATTATTCTTCACCATGCACCACAGGGGAAACTGAGTCCTGGTTAGATCAAGTGACTTACTAACAGAAAGGATTTTTCCGAGCCAGGAGTTTAACTGAGATCTTTTAAGGTGCAGCCCAGCACCTGAATTACTGGATCATCTATCTTCACTTCTCCCTAGGGGCAAAGGTCTTCCCATAATATAAAATTCTTTCTACAGGTCTAAAAGGTTAAGCTATTCAAGAAATGTGATTTCTTCAACCTGGCAAGAATTTTCCAAATAAAAAAATATATATAACAGTAATAAAACATAAGCAGTTTTTACATCTCCAAAGCAAAGCAGAAACATTAGCTAATTCAACCTTACAAGACCCCTATGAGTTAAGTACAGGCTACACTTCTCAAATATGATTTTTTCCCTCCCTCTCCCTTTCTCTAAGCATGCAACCAAAATTACAAACAAGGTACATAATGCTTCTGTGTGGTAACCATGGCAATCAGCTGTATCAACTACTGTAAATGGTAATATATCCACCAAATCCCCTAAAAGCAGACCTGCTCCCCTCTCACATGAGGTGTCCTGCAGGCCACAGTGTCCTAAAACTGACTTGAACAGCCTGTTGCAGGCAATATCCAGGAGCTGCCCTTTGTTAACCTTCTGTAGAGATGGATAAGCAAGCACTAATTGCTTTGGAAAATTCAAGCCCAATATGTATCCACACTTTGGACCCCCAGTCCAATGCAGCCCTGGTCTTTATTGTTACAGATCATGTACCCTGAGCAGCCTCTCTGTTCCTCTTACTATCCAGATGAAATTAGCATCTGGACTGTTAATAAAGATTATGACTCGGGGAAGGGGTAAGATTTAAATGAATGGGGCCAGATGCAAAACATTCTGGTTTATTAATCAAACTATAGTGTTCCCTTCATTGCTTTGGGGAAATATCATGGCATGCGAAGTTACTGGGCAGCACCTTTAGGATACAAGTATGTTTTCCAGCCTACTGAAGCTAGACTGCATCAGTGCAAGGCTGAGTGATGCTCTGCTTTTTGATTACTTCAACAGAAGAAATATGAAAGCCAGTCCTGCACTCTGAGCACACTGATACAAGATTACAGGCCCTTCTAACTAGCATAACCTGTACCCTTTTGTGTGCCCTGCCTCAAATGTTTCTTTTATTAACCTCACTTTGTTTCAGAACTGTATTCCTCCAGGTACTTTTTTGCCACACGATGACTACGACTGCTTAGTTTAATGATGTCAAATGTGCCTGGTGTCCTCTCCGCCCCACGGGGCTGAAGATGCTCTTACATGGAGATGTGGTTTTCACTTCCCAGCATTCAGCTCCAGTGGGGGCTCCAGCAAGTTGAGAAGGGAATGGAGCACGCTAAAAAGGGATTGCTCACATCAAACAAGACAAAATAGGGTTTGGCTGCTGTTGTTAACAGTGGCTGACAGGGCTGACAGTTTGTCATGCCAAAATTCACCTTTCGGTCTCCAAAAGGTTAAAGAAATAAATGCAGCATACCTGTCTGGCTCTGCAAACCATTCTAATGCCATTAGCGGTTATTTAGAAAATGTTGTAGTTGACCTCAGTGAGAGTTCAGTATGAAGCTACAGCGTGTAGATCTGTGCTCTGTCTCTAGCTACAATTTGCATAATGGTATTCATTTCCAAAATGCTTCACAGGCTTTATACCCCCAAGGCCATCTCTGGATGGAGAAGACAGAAAACAGGAAAACAGAGGGTTGGCCACCTGCAGAAAGAAAGGAAGATTCAGACAATAGTGACATTTGGAACCAAAACCCCGGTTTTATAACACAAAGATCATTGGCAAAGGGTTACACAGTGACATCCGTCAAGCTCTGTGCAACCCTGGATGTTCCACTGCAGTGGGGAAGGTGCAGAACTGGGACCTTCCTGTACAGAAATGGCAAAAGCTCAGTATTTGGGTTTAATTCTGAAGATAAATGTACTTTATTAACTGGCCTATGAATTCCAGGAGATTCAAAGACCGAATTAAAGCGCTAAATGTGTACTTGCAATTTTAACTGTTGTTTGCAAATGGATTCTTAAAACACTTCCCATCCTTCCCAGCAGCTCCCCTGTGCAGAAGACAGTCCTCTAAACACCGGGAAATTTGCACATTTTAATTCTGTTATAGTCGAGGTATTTTTTTTTTAGTGCATCTTCCTCACCAATAGTACTATCAGTGACATGACAAATACCCCTCAGGTATCATTCATCTTCTCCTTCTTGTTATTAAGGTGAACCGTGTGTGCAGCATAACATTTTGTTTCGGAAGGGCTGGGGATTTGCAGGGGAGAAAGGAGGAGATTAATATAATTGTCCTTTCTTATCCTGGAGAAGGCAGGTGAAAGAGGCAGGCTTGCAGGAAAACGGGAGGTGAGAAGGTTTGCAAAGGTCCGGGAGTCCCTGAGCGCCTCTAGTCTGCGAGAAAAACACACGGGCAGCTCATTAGAGCCCTATTAACACAAAAAGAGGAGGGCTCCGGCTCGCTCGCTGCTTTTCCTCCAGCGCTGGAACCGCGGGCACGGGGGATGCGGAGCCGGGGCGGTGCGGTGCGGAGCCGGGAGTGCCGCCCTCTGGCGGTGCACGTTGGAAGAAAAAGCGATGAACGCCGCTAAGAAATGTTTTTTTTTGTGGGGTAGCTGCAATATTAGCTTTCAAGGCGCTCCCAGATGGCATTTCAAAACGTAAAAAGAAGTGTATTTATTTTCATATTTCCGTAGGAATGCGAGGTTTTAGTGATGCAGCAAAATTAAGCTAAACAGTGTTCCTTTTGATTACTTTATGTTTATGCTTTTTAACTTCAACCCTGCAACTGAATTGGGTTTTATAAAAAACAGACGCTGTCTTACATGATTTAAACGTCCCTGAGTGTAGCAGGGATAGGCAAGCAGAGCTGAGAGCCAGACAGTGGCGACTGTGGCACGAAACAAGGAAAATGAAAAGAGCCGGCAAGTAACAAACACGGCGTGCAGCACAGGCAAGCAGCAACAGAAGGATCTAAAGAAGAGAGTTTGGAAAGATCTTGGTTTGTCTGACAGTTTCATCCTGAAATGCAAAAATACATTTAATTGTTTGTAAAAGGGAACTGATAACACTTCTGCCTATAAAGGGAAATTTTCAAAACCTGAAGATCATGCTTATGAAACAAGGTGAGTGTAAAATCTTTGCTAAATCAGGAACATGGTTTCATAAATAAAACTCTCTTTTAAAGAGAGACAGTGCTACATGTGCTATAAAATGACAAGTATTTGCAAGGCAAGAATGTTGACCGTGCTATGATGTGTTGTATTGCTTCCTGTATATAGGAACTATTCCAAAACACATCTTAAGGTCTGTCACATTTTTCTGAACATCAAGTCTAATTTTGTGCCATCCCTTGGAGTATTGGAATAGCTTTATGGGATGTGAAGAGATGAAGAAATCAAAAGGGAGGGAAGGAAGGAAGGAAGGAAGGAAGGAAGGAAGGAAGGAAGGAAGGAAGGAAGGAAGGAAGGAAGGCAGGGAGGGAGGGAGGGAGGGAGGGAGGGAGGGAGGGAGGGAGGGAGGGAGGGAGGGAGGGAGGGAGGGAGGGAGGAAGGAAGGAAGGAAGGAAGTCCTATAACTTAACTGTACTTAGAGCCTGATCCTGCCCATAGATGCATACATAGAAGAATTTCAATTCAGGACTGTAAACATCCACGTGCATTTTAGAAAGTTCTTAAAAATTAAAATGCACAGAAACAACGACAAGCAGAACCATTTCCTAGCTATTGTATACACCTCAAAAGGTTATAAGTTAATGCACAATTAAGGATCTTTTCTAGTGGAAGGGCAGCTCTCCCAGTCAGTACAGAAATGCAGGTTGTCTCCAGTAGGAATCCTGGATTCTCTTATGTTGAATCATTCCCCTTTTAAGTATTTGCTCCAACCTCCTGCCTTTCAGCTGATGGCATCCAGGGTTAGACCATAATCACTGTCTTCTTTAAGCATGCAAACAAATAATACCAGTATTGGCAGGTAGAACTTTACATAAATACACTCTAATAAAGGCATATGGGAAAAGTGTGACAGGTAAGCAAAGGTGACAACATAATAAAGGTGCCCACTCTATTTAAAGCAAAAGGGGAAAAAAACCTTCACACCAGCTCTTGATAAGATTAAACATCCTCCTCTTCAGGAAGGAAGTGAACCAGAACTGATCTGAGCTGGATTCAGTGGAGTTTCTGAGCGGTGCACGTCTGCAGAGGAGGGTCATTCCAGTTCTTTTGGAAATCGATTACATTCCCCAGCTACCTACTGTTATATTGCACCAGGATATTATTGTACAGTCTTGCTACACAGCCCTCCATTATAGAGCAGTTCTATTGGCATTTCAATGTTCAATGAAGGCTAGAATTGCCACAGAGTTTTCAATTAAAGAAAATTCAAAATGAAAATTGAAAAAAATAAAAATGTTGAGTTGAAAGTTTTTAGCAAAGGTATTTATGGCTGTCTGTCACTTGCCTTTTTTTCCTCTTCTCTCCCAAAGGTTTATTTAACGTGTCCATTTAAACAAACATGTTGTGCCGAGTTCTTGGAAGGAACACAAATGGCATCACTCCAGTAGTGTAACAAATGGATATCCTTACCAATTTGGTATAAACTCAGTATTGCCCAGGTTAAACTGGGGTAGACTACATTTACCTGTATTCACCCTCGGCTGCATCACTGCAGGATGCTACTAGGACGTGTCAGAAGTTGTTGCTCAGCCTGTAGCAGATGGTAATAACTACTCGTCCTAATTCCAAGTCCAGTGAAAGCACCCTGTGGTACCTACCACAACCACACAAGATTCCCTATATCCTTACCCAAACCAAAAAGTCCAGCCTAACATATTTCTTCCCGATTACTTATGAACATCAGCGTACAAAACCGGAGCACTCCCTGGGCTAGCAGAGAACATAACTGCTTGCAGAATGTGGCTTGTGCTTGCCCTGCTAAGGTTTGATTTTTTTTCAGTGTTTTACCTTTTGTATTAATGGTCTGAACAAATTGGGTTAATTGTTTTGCTGGCTGTTACAGACCCTATATTTAAGTTCAAGATTTATGTTGCAGCCAGTTTCCAAGGTGATGGCCATTTAATCATTGTTTATGTAGAAGTGATTAACTAAATGCCAAAAAAAAAAAAAAAATCCTGGTTAAAACTTGAAAACAAGTGGGGTCTGTAAAAAGCTAAACATAAACCTGAAGAATTCAGGCAAGCATGTGAGATCCTGTCTATAAGGGGTTTTAATTCCCTTAAACAATTTTATGTCGAGAACATGCTGCTTACAATGAGTTTACAAATCTTTAATTGCATTTTCGCCGTTCAGTCACATTCCTTGAAACTTTGCACAAGACATGTCTGGAATGAAAGGCTATCACAGAGGGCAACAGCCATATTTGAGAGCATTTTTTTCCATGCACGGGTCTCTAATACTTATTTTTTACTTCTTGATTGCATTTCACAATAGCAACCAGGCACCCCAGGCAGTGTTTTTAGGGCAATTACTACAATTCTCGGGTGGTCACTCTGCATTAGATTTCATGCCTTATAAAACAACATGAGGTGTGCTATAATCACTCAGAAATATACAGCCTTTCATGTCCTATTGCTTAATTAAGGAGTGTGTTTTGCAGTACAGATATTATTGCTAGTCTGTGGTTTTTAATTTCACTATACAGTAAAAGCACCCTAATTCATACTAGTAACGGGCAGACCTGCAAATTAGTGCGTTTTCTGAATTAGAAAATAAGTGAATAAACCGAAGAAAGAAAATCTAAATGTGAACACTGCAGTATTAAAGGAAATGTGCTCATTTATCCCAGGAAATACAGCTGAGTCTCATTCTGGTGATATTTGATAGCGTAACACCTTGGATTTTTTAAATATAATGAGGCTTCAGACCCCAGCCCTACAATGAGCTCCCTGTGTGTGGGCTCCTGTGCAAATACGGATTTCAGCACAGCCTCCCAGGAGAGCCGAGTAGCACTTGTGGCAGTACAGAGATGGGGGTAACGAGATACTGGGAGGACTTCTGGAGACCACGGCATGTTGTGGAGATTATCATTTCTGTGAGGTGGTGAAATAAAAAGCCAACGATCTTTCTGTGACTTTTACATTAGCATAAATGCTGTAACTTCTAAAGCTATGCTTGATTTTTTGAGATACACTGATAAGTAGATAAGTCACAAAATTTGACCTACTTGAATAAAATATCTATAATCTGACCAACAGCGTGCTGTAATCTCCACTTCTCTCTCTCTCTCTCTCTTTAATAAACCCACTGGCTTTTTCACTGGGATATGTAAAAAAAAAAAAAAAAAAAAAAAAAAACAAAAAACAAAAAAACTATACTGACACTCACTAAGTGAACTCACTTTGCCCACCTCCCTCTGTTTCTGCACCAGAAATCAAGAAAACTGTTAGCCCCAATCCTCACCTCAAATTATTTTGTCATTAGCAGTTCTCCATACACGGACCATAAGAAGCACAATTTCCTCCACAGCCAGCCACGCTGATGCTCCAGGTTTGAAGCCAGGTGTTGGAAGAGCACAGGGCAGCACGTAACACATACAGGGATTTGCATAGGGTTCTCCAACACCAAAGCTTCATCTGCACCTGGCTGGTGATGGTTAATGCTTAATAATTATTGTCCCTAGTCTGCTGAAGATATGTTTAGTTAACATATAGCTAATTGCCTGTCAACTGGGGCAGTTCATGGGGTCATCTTTAGAGCTTCAGACAGAAAAACTGTATCATACACAGGAAGATTGCCCAAGTCATCACAGAGGTGCTTCTGCAACTGCCTGGGTTATGGTCCTTCTATGCTAGTAGTGCTCTGCTCCACACTGGCAACTTCTGGGCATCAAACTGTTATCCCATGGGAATTTCTGACCTGCCTGGGAGCCAAGTTTCATCCTAGGTCCATGAAGAAGCACGCAGTGCTGTTCCTCAGTGTGAGGAAAGGTTCTGCCACAGGAATTATTCAGTGCTTTTCAGTCTGAGATCTCTCCAGTTGCTATTGCGAGCCCCAGAATCACTGAATAGTTTGGAAAACTGTTATGACCAACTGCAGGAGTGATCTCAACAAACTACAGTGCAGCATGAGGAAATATTTCTGTCTATTGACTTAAAATTTATGTGCAGCCTACTTCAATGAAGCATACTCATTGCCTCTCCCTTTGGGAAAGAGGGGGGAAAAAGAGGAATGGCTGCTCTCATTTTATTTATGTTCTCTGTAATCATAAATATCTGCATTCGGTCGCCCTCTTACAAGCAAAACAATCCAACACTGCAATCTCTTCTGCCAGGTCTACTTCTGCACTTGCTGTAGTCAGTGGCCAAAATTCATATGGATCTCACACGGAACAAGAGTAGGCTCTCTATATAAGCTCTCTTTATACATCTCGCCATCTGTGCTGAAGTAAACAAAAAAGCAATATTAAAATCAAGCTCAGCTGGAAACAGAAGGAGAGGAGGAAATACCAGCAATTGCTGAATATAAAGCAATAAACAGATTTAAAAGGTGTTACAAATAATGGATGGCTTTTTTAAAAAAGTTGCAGCTGCACTGTATATGACTTTCTTAAACATACCCTCATTGAGGCTCTTTCTTACGTTTAGTGCATATTGCCTTTATTCATACGATGTATAAAATAATCTATAATATTCATTAACAGCATAGACAGTAATATAAAATATTTTTAAATTATTGATTGTTTTTCTCTCCTGCAAGGAGAAAGATTTCTTCATTACAAGCCTGGTCCTGTTACAGGCTGTGTGCGTGCCCAGATTTGCACTGTTTCATTTAACAGAGAACCATACAAACTCCAGGATTTGCCCCCGGAGATTTTGCTCAGGAGTGACAGGGTGAGGCTCTCATTCTACAAAATTCGATGGCATGGCAGAGGCTTCAAATCAGTGAAATGCCCCTGTTTAGGAAAACATACCTAAGACAAGCAGCCTTAGGCATGTGCTTATATGCTTCCTTGAATCAGCCTGATTGCTGTAAGTATTTTCCCTGAGGCAGAGATAAGGTTTACAGACAGGACCCAAATTTGGGCCAGTCCAAAGCTAATTTAAATGTATCTCTTCCCTCTCTCTCTTTCCTCTGCTGAAAGAGCTGGATTTGCTGCACATCTTGTTCCTATCTGCCTTTATTAGGCTTTTTATAAACGTGTAAGAAATAAAAAATAAAATAAAATTCAGCATCCCAGACGTCTTCTTGGGTTTAAGATCTTAACAAATGAGGACACAGCTGGGCTACTTGGTCCATGGATTTGCTAGCTGCAGGATTAAGTCCAGCTGAGCTGAAGTTTATAAACCAAGTTATTGACTTTAAAAATTCTCATACCGCTTATCAAAACACACCACATTGAAAGAACACCCTTCCCAGAATCAAACGTGGTAAAGCTTTCTCAATTATAGGCAGCCTCTCCCCACACAGCAGCCCTCACCATAACCCTACCAGTCTGCTGCATCTACTTCATTTCAAGACTCACTCTCAAGTTACAAAAAAAAAAAAAAAAAAAGCCTTTTCTATCTTCCAGCCCAAATAAGCAGGTTCTAGGCAGCAAAAGGTTGGTTTCATACGGCCCGGCACTGAACGGGAAACAAACAGTGAGACACGCAGTATCAGCATCCCTCTGCAAAGCCCCAGCTTCCATTAGGTGCCCCCTGCCTAAAAGGATTTGTTTCTAGTCTGAAGTTAGCACAGCGCCTTTGTACATTGCTTTTCACTAAAGGTCTGATCCGGCTGCCATTAAAATCAATGAAAAGGCTCCCATTGACTTCAAAGGAATCAAGGTATACCATCTATTGCGGTAGATGAAAAATACCAAAGGAAAAGAAAATCTCTGTCTTTTAGTGTATACTTTCGATTTTTATAGTCTTCATCATAACAATGTTGTGAGGGAAAGAGACTGGAAAATTTTCCAAGTAAGTCAATGCTGAAAACTGCAAAAAAGAAAGTTTTTAAAGCAGACACTTTCCCATTCATTTCAAAATGCATTTTTTCTGTCAAATTTTGTTTTCTGCAGCAAAAATGTGACTAGCTTAGAATCTAAACTACCAATAGGGCCAGGAAAGTGTTTTAAAATATATAATCCTTTGAGACATACACATTCTTTCTGCTCACTTACTCATCAGTCACCGGATTCCACATTTCTGTGATTCTGGAGCCTTAAAAAAAAAAAAAAAAAAAAAAGGTTGGATATTAGTGCTTTTATTGCCTGTGTCTATAGGGAGGACCCCAGCACCTGCCTCTCAGCCCAGTGCTCTGTGACAGATATAAGGGGGGATAACTCATATAAGAAAAAGGAGGATTTATTAGAGCACAGAAGGCTGGGTTGGAAATCCTGCTATGCAGCTTTATAGATGCATATATTTAAAACACATTTCAGCAGCTTTATATACCATTACAGTTATTGAATTTTTCATCTTTGACTTAGATATGAATTATTTAATTAGAAACTTCAATACCTGTATAACTTTGAAACCCTTCCGCTATTATTCTTACTCAAAAAAATATTTGCACCTAGGAGAATTTTCTAGCAATCAAAACTTTTATTGAAAGCAGGAGTACAACTGAGGTAGGCTAGGTTATTCAGGTAGTTTGGATCAGGCCACACTTTGGTTCATGTTACATCTGGCTTTCCCTGAACACAGTAATCTGACATTTGGTTATTGTTTAGTGAATATGATTTTCTACCAAACTATTCCCTGTGGATTCTCTGGAATCAAATAGAACAAATCTTGAAAAGATCCATATGTCTCTAATTTTTTTAAAACTTTCATTTTAATTAATTCTCTGCTTTTAAAATAGTTTACAATAGTTCAGTATCTCCAGCAAATCCTCCTTTTCCCCCCGCCCCCGCAGGCTACTTTGAAGGAATCACCAGCTGTTGAAACGGTGTGTAAGGCATTTGTCCACGATGTAAAGATCACATCTGCATTATACAACCTGCTGTTCAGAGCAAGAACAAGTGTTTTTTACCTCCTCTGCTAGGGCCATGTGCATGGCAGGTTCAAGGAAGAACGATGGGAAAGATGCTCGGTATGTTGCATGCAATTATGGAGTATGTATAAACGTATAATCAACTGCAAATACATAACTTACCTAAGTGATCCCTGCTGAGCCACTGATGGAGCTCCACACAAGGAATTCCCACCAATCTCACAGGCAGCTCTGCAGGACTGGTTCTGTCCTCTGGGGTTAACTCCTCACACCATGGGAAGCACAGACTGAAGCTGGTCTGGGACCCAGGCACCATCACTCTGGGCTTGTGCCATACACCCTAATGAGCCGTTAGCAGAAGTGACTCATCCCTTAAAAAAAAAAAAAAAAAAAAAAAAAAAAGCAACTGATCTAGTTGCTGAAGAATAATTAAAGTATTACAGGGGTGGACAGGCTGGTTCATAAAGTGCTGAGCTGCACTGTGAGCACTGCTCTAAGAGGGGTTGCATCTTTTTACTTCAGATAAGCAGACAACTTGCAGGCTCTTGCTCTTTTTCTTGTGGCACTAAGGGACATGGTTTAGTGATGGGACTCAGTAGGTCAGATTGATGGTTGAGCTCGATAATCTGGAAGGTCTTTTGCAACGTAAGTGATTCTATGATTCTCATTCGCACAGGCAGCACTGATGGTGAAGGCACGCACACACGGGGCACAAATATAGTTCAATCCTCATGACCATCATCACACAGTCAGTGCTCAGAAGACTGCTTAGAGCTCAGGGACATAAGGTAGGAGCTGTGACTGACCACAGGTCTTACAGGTGACTTTCTCACTGTCTTCCTTGGGTGGGCGCAGGATGGAGTAAAATCACTGTTTGAATATTCTGTAGAGAAATTCCGCAGTTTAGAAGACATTTCTATAGGCATCTACCAATGTATTATTGTGGCCTAAGAGAGATATAGACACACTCGGAAGAGTCCAACAGAGGGCTACAAAAATGATGAAGGGACTGAAGCATCTGTCCTATGAGGAGAGGCTGAGAGAACTGGGATTGTTCAGCCTCGAGAAGAAGAGGATCGGGGGGATCTTATCAACATCTATCAGTATCTGCAAGGAGGATGCATAGGAGACAGAGCCAGGCTCTTTTCTGTGGTGCCCAGTGCCAGGACAGGAGGCAACAGGCACAAACTGAAGCACAGAAGGCTCCCCTGAGCACCAGGCAGCACTTCTGTGCTGGGCGGGTGCTGGAGCCCTGCCACAGGATGCCCTGAGAGGCTGTGGGGTCTCTTCCTTGAATATCTTCACAAGGCACCTGGATGTGATCCTGGGCACTCTGCTCTGGGTATCCCTGCTGGAGCAGGGGCTGGACCAGATGGACCCAGAGATCCCTTCAAACCGTACCCATTTTGTGACTCTGCAACCTGACAGAAAATATCCTGAACCTTTAAGTTCTGGCTTCATTTAATGTTTGGTTGTTGTTGTTTGTATGAAGTAACCCCCTATGATATGTAAATGTACATGAACACAGCTTGACGTCATCCAGAAAACAAAAGGAAAGTTTGGGTGTACGACTGAACAATTTGGGGTCTCAGTGTAGATAGCTCACAAGACAACACCACGGACACTGGGCAGGGACAGCAGTGCTGTGCTAAAAGGAAAGACAACGGTGAGAGTGTTTGGTTTGGAGTTGTGATAAATAATGAGTGTGAACTGCAAGGACAAGGCAACACAGTAGTTTTCACTGACCCTAATGTCATAATGTTTCCTCTTCCCTCTGATTCATGTCCGAGAGCAGTGCTGTTACCACTTTGCCTTCTGACCCCAACGAGGCCTTGCCTTTATCAGTGCCATTGCCCTGAAAAACACAGGGGCTGGAAGCAATCCATTTTGAGGCTCTGGCCTTGGATGCACCAACCTGCGTGTCCAACCTCACACAAGCAGCTGAAGAGAAGGGGATTACTCCAGGAATTAAAGAAAACGTAGGGTGACAAAGATGGTGAAGGGACTGGAGCACATCTCCTGTGGGGAGAGGCTGAGAGCTGGGATTGTTCGGCCTGGTGAAGAGGAAGCTCGGGGTGATCTTATCAATGTCTATCAATACCTGCATGGAGGGTGCAAAGAAAATAGGGCCAGACTTTTTTCTGTGGTGCCCAGAGCCAGGATAAGAGGCAACGGGCACAAACTGGAACAGAGGAATCATATCAGGGAATATCAGGGAGCACTTCTGTGCTGTGAGGGTGGTGGAGCACTGGCACAGGCTGCCCAGAGAGGTTGTGGAGTCTCCTCCTTGGAGATCTTCACAAGCCACCTGGACGTGGGCCTGGGCACCTGCAGCTGGTTGGACCAGATGGACCCAGCACTTGCAGGGGAAGCAGGCGATCAGGCCCAGTCAGCATGGCTTTATGAAAGGCAGGTCATGCCTGACGAACCTGATCTCCTTCTATGACAAAGTGACGCGCTGGGTGGATGAGGGAAAGGCTGTGGATGTGGTCTACCTTGACTTCAGCAAGGCTTTTGACACCGTCTCCCACAGCATTCTCCTCAAGAAACTGGCTGCTCTTGGCTTGGACTGGCGCATGCTTTGTTGGGTTAGAAACTGGCTGGATAGCCGGGCCCAAAGAGTCGTGGTGAATGGAGCCAAGTCCAGTTGGAGGCCAGTCACTAGTGGCGTCCCCCAGGGCTCGGTGCTGGGGCCGGTCCTCTTTAATATCTTCATCGATGATCTGGACGAGGGCATCGAGTGCACCCTCAGTAAGTTCGCAGATGACACCAAGTTAGGTGCGTGTGTCGATCTGCTTGAGGGCAGGAAGGCTCTGCAGGAGGATCTGGATAGGCTGCACCGATGGGCTGAGGTCAACTGCATGAAGTTCAACAAGGCCAAGTGCTGGGTCCTGCACCTGGGGCGCAATAACCCCAAGCAGAGCTACAGGCTGGGAGAGGAATGGTTGGAAAGCTGCCAGGCAGAGAAGGACCTGGGAGTGATGGTGGATAGTCGGCTGAATATGAGCCAGCAGTGTGCTCAGGTGGCCAAGAAGGCCAACGGCATCCTGGCTTGTATCAGGAACAGCGTGACCAGCAGGGCTAGGGAGGTGATCGTCCCCCTGTACTCAGCTCTGGTGAGGCCGCACCTCGAGTACTGTGTTCAGTTTTGGGCCCCTCGCTACAAGAAGGACATCGAGGTGCTTGAGCGGGTGCAGAGAAGGGCGACGAAGCTGGTGAGGGGCCTGGAGAACAAGTCCTACGAGGAGCGGCTGAGGGAGCTGGGCTTGTTCAGCCTGGAGAAGAAGAGGCTCAGGGGTGACCTTATCGCTCTTTATAGGTACCTCAAGGGAGGCTGTAGCGAGGTGGGGGTTGGCCTGTTCTCCCACGTGCCTGGTGACAGGACAAGGGGGAATGGGTTTAAGTTGAGCCAGGGGAGTTTTAGGTTAGATGTTAGGAAGAACTTCTTCACTGAAAGGGTTGTGAGGCATTGGAACAGGCTGCCCAGGGAAGTGGTGGAGTCACCATCCCTGGAAGTCTTCAAAAGACGCTTAGATGTAGAGCTTAGGGATATGGTTTAGTGGAGGGCTGTTAGCGTTAGGTTGGAGGTTGGACTCGATGACCTTGAGGTCTCTTCCAACCTAGAAAATTCTGTGATTCTGTGATTCTGTGACCCAGAGGACCCTTCCACCTCAGCCATTTTGTGATTCTGTGAAGCACGTGCGTGCTCCTGGTGGAGGTTTCTGACACAAAGGAGCCCCAGCTCCCCAGGACACAAGGATTAGTTTTTGTCCTTTGTGCCTAACAAGATATTGCTCTTTAAAACAGTCATTGGTGCACAGGAATGGGAAACATAAATGCCATTTCCAAGAGAGACGAAAATATTTTCAGCATAATAACAAATATCCTGAAACAGTCTGCGCTGGTGAGTGAACAGAGGATTACATTTAAATTCAACATTCTTAATGTACATTTCTAATCTTAAATTTCTAAAAAGATTAGCCATTTACAGGATGAATAACAGCTTCTGCAGTCATTGCAGCTAGTATAAAAATCATAAAGGTTAGCAAACTGTGTGGATCGGAATATAAACTAATCGGCATCTGGGATTAGGAAGAAATCTCCTCCAATTCATTGGTAAAGGCTTATTCAAATACCGAACGGAGTCCATTATTCTGTTTTGCTGTTAATAACTCAGGTGACATTTGCCATATGCCATCAAAGAGCCTAGGGTCAATATGAATTTTATCTCTGTTAAGGCCTGCAGATTCGGCCTCAAATTGTGAGTCCACAGTTCAATAGCGAGTTGAGCATTCCTGGTTTTAAACAGTTTTTGAATGCAGTAGGGATTATTTTGGGAATTGTATAATGCAAAGGTGCAAGGGAGGAAGCCCAGGAGGGGCAGAAAAGAATGGAAATAAGATTTTGACACAGGATAAATTCAAAACAGGTGATTTTTTATTTTATTTTATTTTTTTATCTTAGCCAATTGTGCTAAGGTTGTCCTTTTAAACTGGGATCACTGTGTATCTCCAATCAAATCACACTCAAAGCAGTTATTCTAGCATGTCCCTAGCTGCATTTACACAGTAATTTAGGCATGTTATTCATATGCTGAGTTTCCTACAGACAGGGAAATAAACTGAAAGATAAAATTTTCAGTTAAAAAAAAAAAAAAAAAAAAAAAAAAAAAAAAAAAAAAAAAAAAAAGGGAAGGTTTGGCCTGAAAGCAAGGATAAGACTCAATATGTGTCCTGTCAGTCTTTCCAGAAGAAAGGTTGAAAGTTTGACAGCCTTATATAGGAAGAATTGCACCTTAGTTTCTTAAGCTTCAAAACCGGTAGGAAAGTCACTCCACACACATGGTACAAGAGGGGATCTTGAAGATCATTTCAGTGCCTCCTTTGGGGGGGCACCTCTCCTACCAAGAATTATTAAGATGTGTTTAGGTGTGGTGGTAGTTTTCACCCAGAAAAACGAGCTGGCTCTACAAAACTGTTTTTTCTAGAGCTGCCAAGCATTGCAGCTAGCACAGCCAGCTTCAGACTCCCTGAAGTCTCTTTTTGCAGCATCTGTGTCCCATGCATGCGCAGCCCAGACATGCTGTATCTCCTGGCCCTCCGGACAGTCTGTGCCAGCGTTGTGAGGTGCAGGTGGAGAGGATGGGCAGTCTCGTTTTCCCCAACAGAATCCAGCTATCACGGCATTGTGTGTGATTGCCAGCTCAAATTAGAGGTCCATACAGCCCTGCATCTTACCTGCTTTGGGACAATGGAGGATGTCTAGAGAAGAACATAAAATGAGGGGATTATGTGGTGACACCTTGCTGACATGGGTTCCCTCACTCCAGTTTGTTACAGCAAAGGGATTTCTTATGCCATTACCAGTGCTTCTGTGGATCTTTTTCCTTGAGGAATTCACCCAAGCCCTTTCTGAACCCACATAAACTCTTGGCATTCAGAGCACTCAGTTTTGTGAATGCCCTGTAGCAAGAAGCTGTCCAGTACAAATTGCATGGACAACAACTCCCTCGGGCTGTTTTGAAGCTGGCACCTGCTGTGTGCCTGTGCTGGCCCTAAGTACAGAGGTGATGCTGTCATACGCCTGGAAACCCTGCCAATCATGAGACTTGACAGAGCAGCCAAACACACTCAGTTTCCAGGAATATGAGAAGTTATTATGGTTATTTCATAACGCTGAGTGAGGGTCTGCAAGCTTACAGCCCCAGTATTACACGAAATACAGGGTTCCCAGAGGTTCCTCCTTGGGCCCTAGCCAGAAAAGATCTGCTCACATACAAAACTCTCCTTTCAAGCCAAAGGGACAACACCTGTGAGCAGTCACCCCACAATTCGTTTTTCCAAGTGGGAGAAAATATGTTCCAAAGGGCGCTGAGTGACAGATGTGTTCCACGCTAGCATTTGGTTCACAAGTCATAAATCTGCTTTGCTCACATGGGTCTGGGGTAACCATAAAACTGCTGGAGATGGAAACTGCAGGAATTTCAGCCAATGACTGATAACTCACTGTAGTTTGAATATCTTGCGTGTTACTGAATCAGAACTTAAATTAAAGGCAACTTTTAAAAGACACTAGTATGATTTCTGAGCCTCTGAATTCCTTCCAGATCTTTCCTTTGAGCACTGAAAATATTTAGCTATAATAAATACAGGTCTAATACAAGCTAAATATACTAAAACTGTACACTAAAACTGTGGTTACCAGTTGATGTGGAGGGTTCTCTGCCTGGGCTTTACATGCACACACTGCCTGAAATTAAGGTGGGTGGTCTCAAGTAAGAGATTTCTGAAAATCATTAAGATAAGTAGCAGAACAGGCAAAGTCCTTGTAGAAAATCGCATATTATTAGAAAAGTGAAAAGTGTTCTATATTAAACACTCTCTCTGAAACAGTGAGACTAGTAACAAACCATCCTTCAGAGACAGAAGGAAACTTAACAACTCCCAGAATACCCAGGCATAGCTCAAAATACAAAGAAATATAATTTGCAGAAATAGTTCTGCCTCTTCTTTGGGGAGTATGATGGAGAGCTCCCAGACATGGTGATCCTTGCAGCCACAATACACTGTGAATGTAATAGGTATGGGTAGCTTTTGGGAACACTCACATGCTCAACTGACTTGTGTGTGATCTGGCCCCCTCAAACACTTCAGCTTCCCCAGTAGTCAAATACAAAGGATGTTACAGCCAAGGAAACTCACACTCTGGTAGTGGAAGGAGGGTATTCGCCTCGTCCTCACTGAAAAGGCTGTGGGATCTATTGCATTGCATTGTGTCATTACAAAATGGTTGCAAACGTCTGTCCCTAGGCATGAAACCTGCTCACTTGATATGGAGCAGTGCGTCAGCTAATGAGCCTTTATTTGCCTTTCCAAATGCAATTACTTGTTACAGGTAGGAGGAATTTTGCAGTGGTGGGTTAAGAGTAATACAGTAAGAAAAAGCACATTAGGCAACTTTTCTAGTCTGTTCTTATTCAAAGGTACTTTGCTCTTCTTCTACCACAGAAGTTCTAAACTCACACATCAAGTAGAAGTTGCTGGCAAACTCCGAGGAAAGGTGTCCTTTTCTTTCATCGTCAGCCAGAGGTGATCCTGCCGCCTCCCTCCACCTCCAGTGGCTATGTCATCTCTGAGGTCAGTCTTCTGCTTCTTGAACATGCCTTGGCTGTTTATGAAACGTGAAATCAACATCAACAACCAGCAGTGACTTCAAGAGAGAAGCCTTGGGCTAACAAATAATAAAAAAAATCCTCATTTTTTTTTGCCCACAATGAGAAAAATCTATACAGCCACCACCTAAGGGCTTTCATTGCCTTCGGCACTGAAGGAATCCACATTTAGAGAGTGCAGCCTAAACATTTTCACTCACTGAGCTCATCATTTATTTCGGTGGCAGACTTCCCTATGTGAGACAACCTCGCCAGTCATTAATCCCTCTTTAGATTAAACATGAAAGGGGGTCTATCCTCCCATTAGCACAGGGGAGATGTACTAATATGGCCCAAATTAATGTCCTAATCATTCCTTGACAGAAGAGAATTTAAAATATCCCAACTCTATCATTCCGAAATCATACAGTCTGAGGCTGATCATTTCAAAATTGGGGTTGGTCATCAGGGATCTCAGATTTCAGCTGAATTATTCAGAGAGCAAAGTACTGAATATGACCACACAAACCATGTTAGGGCAGAGGGGAAGGGGAACGAAAGGGGGAAATCAGGAAACATCAGTGAAAATCAAAATGCGAAGCATTACAGCCAGACCCCCACCTCCTCCCAGTTATTTACAGCTCCAGGACAGCATTTTCCTCCAAGAGATTGCTTGCAGAAAACACCATCTTTGCGCATACTTGCTTGAATACACATTCGTATGGGTTTTCATTCTTAGTGTTTACTGGGGCCCTGGTTACATTCTCCAGCCAATTTACTCATATAATGTGTTTTTTTTCTCCCTCTGGCTACCGTGAAACAAAGCTTCAAAAGGGATGGGCAGGAAAATATTCCCTTCGCTAATGTTTGTCTGTCCTAAATGCTGAGTGTTTCTCCTTCCCTGGAACAGTTCTCACTATTTACATGTGTGTAGCTGCGTGCATACCACAGCTTACTAACCCCAGTGCTCTGCACAAAGGATAAAACTGAATAGGGTTATTCATAACCAAGCCCTCGTGCAGCCTGGCCAGCACTAGGATTTCAGTCTATGCTCACGGGGCTTTGATTAGTCCTAGAGAACCAACCTGGATAATTATTACTTCAAATAACCAAGAAAGGAACATATTACATTCTCTAGGAAATATTATGAGTGAATTAGGATTTGGGTGTTTGCATTTGTTTGTTTGTAAATGTTCTCATTAGCTCATCTGTAAGATTTAAGTTCCATGCAGGAATTACCAGGGGAAATTCTATAGACTGCTCAGTGAAAGAAGGCAGAAAGAATCTTGCAATACTCCTTTTAGATACAAAAGCTTATGAATTTCTAAATGCCACAATTTTGTTCAGAATATTCATCACAATATTGTTAATCATATCCTTATTGACTACACAAACCATTTATAGAAAGTTTCACAGAATTTAAAAACAGAGCTGAGAGCCTGATCTCCTATATATCTCAAAGCAACATGTTTTAGCCCTATTTTAAAAACCAAAAAAAAAAATTAAATCACAGCAGTTAAGTCTTCAGAAGAGTAGATTTGTGCATGAGTGGAAACGAACCTGTCACTACCAATGTTTGAGACCTGTGCAGAAGAAATGGACTAATTGAGAAAGATCTAGATGATCCCAGTACACACCATGCCTGTACTATAAGGGGAACCTCTATCATCTTCAAGATCCCTGTCAATCTGACAGGAGGCAAAAGCTCCAACCCCTTCAGCTAGTGGAATTAGTTCAATCATAGATATGAAAGCAAAATCCAGCATCCAGGCACCTGTAGCTGGGAGGGGTGAGTGGCACCAGTGCAGAACTCTGGCAAAAAGCCATCCGAGGGCTCATCTCCAGCCATCCGTTCATCTCTGATGCTCCAAGGGAGTACAGAAAAAATTAAACAACACCCAAATAACCAAGATATATGTGGCCAATTTAATCCGAGAGAAAAAAAAAAAAAAAAAATCCTTCCTGAGAGTCTGCAAGATCTAACTGAAGCCACAAAAAAAAAAAAAAAAAAAGATTATCTGATAATAATTACTCTCTCAAAACCACAAGCGTTAGGTGTGGAGAACAGCACAGGAAGCACTGGTTCCTGGAGCATCAGGAGGGACCGAGCAGGAGGGGACAGCAGGTTCTCAGCCGGAGAGACAGGAACTGCCACCAACCTCCTCACAAGGCTCCCACTCACACATGCACAGAAAGATGTTTTCCCACGAAGCAGATGAAAGCATACATTTAAGAATACATATTTAACTTCCTCTTAAACATTCCTACCTATGACAGCACTCACAGAAGAGGCAGTTTTATTATTTAGGGCTCTCTGTACTCTTTCAAGAATGGATTTGTCTAAACTAAACTTGCAGCCACCAGGTCTGGAACGTCCTTGTCAGGAAGATAAACTTGCTACTCGCTCTTGGGTATCTTTTCCATAGGTCACTACTGATCTGTGGTGACCAAGTCACTTCTCAGCTCTTCCCCTGATGGGCTGAATAAGTTGAGCTGCTTATGCCTCATGTTGCCGTGCCTGTTTTCGGAATCCTTTTTCATACCTTCCCTTTGAACTTACCTCAGTTCTTCCACACTGCTTTTGAACTGTGAACGCCAAAACTGGACACAGTTGCTAACAGTAGTCTTACCACTGTTGTGCACGCGGGCAGCATCAAATCCTCTTATCTGCTTGATATTACTTTTTTTACATCTTGGGATTGCATTGGCCTTTTAGCCACAGAGTTACAGTGAGATTTCATTTGGAGGCGCTTATCCAAAAAGAATCCTAAATCTTTCTCAAAGTCCTTGCTTTCTGAAGGAGAGCCTCCTGCTCTGTGTAGCCTCTTGTCTTTATTACCTTGCACCTATCTAGTATTCAATTTTTTTCCTCTTTTTTTTTTTTTATTTATTATTCTTTATTAAATGGCTCAGGTCACTCCGAAAAAAAATGCCCCTTTATCCTTCAGTCTTCCATTTGTTCACTGTTAACCTGTGCCATGTGTACACTTGATTCTGTATCATTACTTACATCAGTCATAAAAACAGTTGGTCTTTAGTCAAAACCTGATTCCGATTAAGGAATCCATTAAAACAGAGTTTCATATAACATCCAGGGTCTGCTCAAAACATTAACCTGTAGTGGGTTTACGTGGCAAGGTTTTGGTAGCAGGGAGCCATAGGGGTGGTTTCTGTGAGAAAGATCTAGAAGCTGCCCCATGTTTGGGAAGGGCCCCATTGTTTTCCAGATCCGAGCCAATAAGCAATGTTGTTTTGCGCCTCTGTGAGAGCATATTTAAGACAGGGAAAAAACGCTGCGCCACACAGCAGCCGGGAGAGTCAAGGGAGTGGGAGAACAGCCTTGCACCAAGGTCAGTGTGGAAGGAGGGGGAGAGGTGCTCCAGGCGCCGGAGCAGAAGTCCCCTGCGGCCTGTGGTGAGGACCATGGTGAAGCAGGATGTCCCCCTGCAGCCCATGGAGTACCACGGTGGAGCAGGGTTCCACGCTGCAGCCCGTGGAGGAGACCACGGTGGAGCAGGTGGCCCTGCACTGACGGAGGCTGCCGCCTGTGGAAGACCCCTGCCGGAGCAGATTCCGGGCCGGACCTGTAGCCCGTGGAGAGGAGCCCACGCAGGAGCAGGTGATCTGGCAGGAGCTGCTGCCCGTAGGGGAGCCAGGTTGGAGCAGTTTTCTCCTGAGGGATGGACCCCGTGGTACGGACCCATATCTGGAGCAGTTCTGGAAGAGCTGCTGCCTGTGGGAAGCCCACGCCGGATCAGTTCATCAAGGACTGCATCCCGTGGATGGGACCCCACAGCACAGGGGACGAGAGTGACCGAGAAGGAGCGGCAGAGAAGAAGTGCTGTAGACTGACCATAACCCCCATTCCCCATTCCCCTGCGCCGCTCGGGGGGAGGAGGTGGAAAAGGGTGGATGGGGGGGAAGGTGCTTTTGTTTTTTTTTCCTTTGTTTTCTCACTTCTCTCGCTTGTTAGTTGTAGACAATAAATCTTACTATCTCCTTATGCCGAGTCTGTTTTGCCCGTTACAATAATTATTGCATGATTTTCTCGTCCTTATCTCAATCCTTGAGCCCTTTTCACATATTTTCTCCCCATTCCTCTTTGAGGAGGGGGAGTGAGAGAGCGGCTGTGGTGGAGCTCGGCTGCCCACTCGAGCGGAACC
This sequence comes from Aythya ferina, assembly GCF_964211825.1. Lineage (NCBI taxonomy): Eukaryota > Metazoa > Chordata > Aves > Anseriformes > Anatidae > Aythya > Aythya ferina. Next base: position 112,066,038 of record NC_140298.1, read on the forward strand.
ACGACAGTCTTTTTTGGCGCCCAACGTGGGGCTCAAGGAATTTGAGATAAGGATGATAGTTAGTAGAAGTAACAGGCAAAAATATGTGCAGGATGATTGTTAGGAATGTACAAGTTGTGAAGAATTTAAGAAAGCAGTAACTGTGAGATGTTAGTGTGGTGAAGGGACGAGGGGTGGTGTGTGTGTAAAATGTCCACCTTGTCGGTGCTGTGATGATGTTATGTTTATTTTGGTGTGGTGAATTCGTTTTGATTTAAGTGAATTTTGTGAAGGTTGTTGTGATAATTGTAAAGTGAGAGTATGTTGTGAGTAGTCTTAAATATGCTTTTAACAGAGGCGAGGGGTGGAATGTAGTGGGTTTACGTGGCAAGGTTTTGGTAGCAGGGAGCCATAGGGGTGGTTTCTGTGAGAAAGATCTAGAAGCTGCCCCATGTTTGGGAAGGGCCCCATTGTTTTCCAGATCCGAGCCAATAAGCAATGTTGTTTTGCGCCTCTGTGAGAGCATATTTAAGACAGGGAAAAAACGCTGCGCCACACAGCAGCCGGGAGAGTCAAGGGAGTGGGAGAACAGCCTTGCACCAAGGTCAGTGTGGAAGGAGGGGGAGAGGTGCTCCAGGCGCCGGAGCAGAAGTCCCCTGCGGCCTGTGGTGAGGACCATGGTGAAGCAGGATGTCCCCCTGCAGCCCATGGAGTACCACGGTGGAGCAGGGTTCCACGCTGCAGCCCGTGGAGGAGACCACGGTGGAGCAGGTGGCCCTGCACTGACGGAGGCTGCCGCCTGTGGAAGACCCCTGCCGGAGCAGATTCCGGGCCGGACCTGTAGCCCGTGGAGAGGAGCCCACGCAGGAGCAGGTGATCTGGCAGGAGCTGCTGCCCGTAGGGGAGCCAGGTTGGAGCAGTTTTCTCCTGAGGGATGGACCCCGTGGTACGGACCCATATCTGGAGCAGTTCTGGAAGAGCTGCTGCCTGTGGGAAGCCCACGCCGGATCAGTTCATCAAGGACTGCATCCCGTGGGTGGGACCCCACAGCACAGGGGACGAGAGTGACCGAGAAGGAGCGGCAGAGAAGAAGTGCTGTAGACTGACCATAACCCCCATTCCCCATTCCCCTGCGCCGCTCGGGGGGAGGAGGTGGAAAAGGGTGGATGGGGGGGAAGGTGCTTTTGTTTTTTTTTCCTTTGTTTTCTCACTTCTCTCGCTTGTTAGTTGTAGACAATAAATCTTACTATCTCCTTATGCCGAGTCTGTTTTGCCCGTTACAATAATTATTGCATGATTTTCTCGTCCTTATCTCAATCCTTGAGCCCTTTTCACATATTTTCTCCCCATTCCTCTTTGAGGAGGGGGAGTGAGAGAGCGGCTGTGGTGGAGCTCGGCTGCCCACTCGAGCAGAACCACGACATAACCAAAGCAAAAATGGGAGCTCCACCACCTTTTTCAACCTGACTTTTGCCAGGCATCAGGTACACAGGAGGAAACTTCTTGTTATAGCTAGAGCAGCAATACCAACCCTTGGCAGAGTGTTGCAATGATGAACTAACTCCCTGACACCTATACAATACTGCAGGGATGGTGTCTGTCTTACACCTACCTCATAAGTAAACTTTGGAGTAAATCAGCCCTTCCAAAAGGGGTGTCTACAGGTTTGCGAGTCCCCTGAGTGCATCCAGGCTCCAAGGTACGCATGCTTAGGGACTTGGTGCTTAGGGACATGGTTTAGTAGGTGACATTGGTAATAGGGAGATGGTTGGACCAGATGATCTTAGAGGTCTTTTCTAACCTTAATGATTCTGTGATTCTATGCACACCTGGCCACACCTCGGATCCATCCCCAGAGAAGCCCTGGAGATCATCGATGTCCCTCTACCAAGGTAGAGGACATTCAATGGGGCTGAAGGGACCTGTGCTGATCATCTAGGTACCAGGAAAACAAAGACTGTGGGATGTAGCACCGTCTCCATGCACCCCAAAGCCTATACATGGCTCCTTATAGAGTCAATGGCAACTAACTCAGGTGGCAACTGTGTCCTCTGGGAGCCTCCAGCAGCACCTATTTCTCTTGGTCTCCCCCCTGTGAACCTGCTTCTGGTTCTTTCCACAGCCTGGCTCACGAGGTACTTAACATTTACAGCAAACCTTGGTATTTAATTAAGCTGAACTACATCCCAGCATTGTGCTAAGATTGTTTTGGAGGCCATCGAAATATACAGAAAAACAATGTGTAGCTGCTTAACCAGACTATTACGGCACAAACTTGTGCCCCTCTATTAAATGACAGAATGGCAGCATCTCCTCTCCATGCCCAGAGTGTCACAACACTGTTTCACTCAGAGCTGAAATTAATTATTTGACAAGAATGGGGGGAATGATGTGTCTCCTAAAGGAAATGTGACTGAGTCATTTATATTTTTTGTTCTCGCTCTCTGTTCTAGTTAAGCCACAGATGGCAGAAAATAGGAGTCAAACTAATTTAATACAGACATTCAGTTCAAAATGACATGTATTTTAGTTTTCTCCATATAATTATGAGGAATAGGTGGAAACATTTTTACCATTTTAGACAAGCAAATCAAACAACACAACTCACTCCAAAATCACCCTGAAAGTCCAGTTCCTCCTACACCCCCTGCTCATAAACCAACGTGGAAGAATTATTTCAACAAAACTCGAGGAACTGCTGCAATGACTTCAGCAGCAATGAAAACGTCTCTCCACGGGATTGAGTGGGACTAGGGGTGAGCTGGAAATAAAGTTGTTAAACAGAATCTTCAAAAGCTTTCTAAAAGTCCCAACAAAAGCCTGACTTTTCTGCTATCCCCCAACCATTAGAGATTTTCACATAATTCAAGACAGAGCTCTAGACTCTGCCAATATAGTAAAATAGATTTAACTTTTATTACTGCCCACCAGAAATCAAAATCATGACTCTAGCAGAACCCACTTCTGTCTTTTGGGGGAAGTTTTAGCAAATGGTTCTGTCATATCTAAGAGAAATCAACTCAATATACTGCTTGCTCTTATAGGACCAGACTCCTCTCGTTCCCTTGACAAGTCAGGGACAAAGAAGTTTTAACTTACACACCTAAAATCACAGAAATCTCTGTTTCACCAGTTCCAAGCAAATGACTGTATCCACATAGTTCATGGTCAGGTTAAAAAGCAAAATGCCAAAGAAAACCAGGTATGCTTAATAAAACATTCCTGTGAAAAAGCTGAGAAGAATGGCCCAATATTCCTGAAATGATCACATATCATCCTCACCTGTTGGTAAAATATTATCACTCTGCCTGTAGGTTATCATCCCTGTAGTGACCATGCAAAATTAGGCTCTCCCTGGTGACACTGGGTGATGATGCAGACAGAGCACAGCCTAGGGGTGACAGCTGAGGACCCACAAGTGTAAGCGGCCACCCAGTGGATGCTGAACCCTGGGCAGTGCCCGAGGACACCCAGGAGCAAACCTCCTGCTGGAAACCTCAACTTTGGCTCAGTCACAGGAATTAACAAACTGACATTTGGGCTGTGAATAATTCCCAAAGGGACAGAAATGATGTCTGAAGATCGATCCGTTTCAGAACAACAGTTGCCTGCCTTGATTGCTACCACATCGAGGGTGCAGAGGTGTGCGTGGTTTAGGATGCAGGAATTCAACGATACATTTCTAACCAGGTTCAGGTGCGAGTGTATTTTAAGTGTCAGCTCTGCCTTCCCCCTGATACTTACTCTGGTTACTCAGCAGAAGAGAAAAGAGGAGATGCTTCCTTAAAAATGGTGCATCCACAGAAGTCAGTGATGTTTTACGCTGAATTCCACAGGTTAGCAGTTTTTATCAGCTTTAAAACATCTTAGATTTATATTTTGGCAATTAACTCAAGCTGCATAGCTAAAAATTACTTTAAATGTCACTTCCTGCTTTCTCTGGGGAATTACTTTTCTGCTTAATGTTAAGGATAATTGTAACGGATATGTACGGATGAATGTTAAAAGTACCAGCTAACAGTCTTTTCAAATAAATAAAAATACACGATTAAAAAAAAAAAATGGGAAAGAAAAAATGAAAACAAAAAAGTTATCTTCCTGATCTCCACTTCATTTTTCAGAACCCTTAAACACTTTCCTGGAAATCCACTAAATACCTGTTACCAGGATTTCAGGCAGCAGCAAATTAAACCATTGGCATTGGTATCCGAGCTGTAAACCTGTAATTAAGGAGAACTTCATTAGCTGAAAGCAGGAGTCAAACCTTGTGGCTAAAGTTTGGATAACAGACATTTGTCTTTGGCTGTGGCTTAAGAAAATCTTGTACTACAATTTTGGAGATGAAATTTCATTACCTTTGAAATTGCTCAACCTGCATCAAAAAGCAGACATTTTTAGTAAGAGTATAAAGAACTATATTTCAAATCCCTTAAAAGAAGCAAGAATTTCACTCCCTGAAGCATATCCAGCCCTAAAAGACAAGGTTTACCATAAAATGAGTGGGAAATTCTTATGGGAACCCCTTTGTAAAATCCTGGTACCTGATTACTATGTTGGTTCCTGAAATATGCCTGCAGCTAATCTAATAGCATTGCCATCAAATATTTTGCAGACTACAATGAAATCTCCAATAAGATGAATAGATCTGTGTGTCTCCTAATATTTTATCAGAAGATGGACTTGATGCTCTGACAATTCAAGATGCCATTAGTTTTGATATGATCAGCAAAGACAGGGGAAGTTGTATTATTCTCATTCTAATACATGCCTTGGAACATAATGATCTATTGCTAAAAGAAGAAATCTCTTCTTTCAGGGGAGCAAGCTTTACCAGCCACCAAAGTCTCACAGGCTATCAGCTGCCTAATCCAAAACCAGGATTCTCAGGAACAATCCTCAGTCTGTCAAGTACAACTCTGTAACTAATTTAATTTAAAAAACAAAACAAACAAAAGTAACCCACCCACCCATCCCCATAAAACCTGCACCACAAGGTATATATATTCTTTTTCCCATGTAAATCCACCTTTTGTTTCATTAGTGTTTTAAAAACCCTTATTTTCATTGGTAATGAAAATAATTTCAATAATAATAAGGCTCAAAGGAGCCTTATTACTTGGACAGCTTTGCCTCCCTTAAAATATGAGCTAAAAGCAATATTTCCCAAGTGCTGAGAAAGGACATACAGGGCAGCACATTGGTCCCAGTGGCAGGAGCAGCACCAAGCTCAGAGGAGCTTCTCCACACCCAGGTATTAACCCTAATCTTTAAAAACAACTTCTTGCACATCTTGACTCCACTGAACCATGAGAGCGATACCCCAAATCGTATTTCTTCCACCTGTGCCTCTCGACAAAGCCCACATGTAGATGCCCTCCTCTCAGAAACAGGGTAGAAAAAGATGGAATAATAATTAAAAAATAAAATAAAATGAAGCACTTTCTTCTGAAATTAATGAAGTTGCTAAAATAAGAAAATTGAGGCAAGAAAATTAATGTAGAATACTGTATTTAATGTAATTATACGCTTTTTCTTTGTGACAATTATGGCTTGAATTTTGAGTTAAATTGGTTTAGGTTTAGAATAAAGTCACTGAGGATCAAGAAATTCTTTGAAATTTATACCTAGAAGTAAAATCAGAATCTGACCCTATGTTAGCATTTGTAAAATGGGCATTTAATAAAATTTGAGGGGAAAACTAAGGTCAAGATTTGAGCTCTATCTATCTGAACTGAAAGAGTACACTCTTATCTTGTACGAAAGTACACTCCTAAAATGAAAACCCCACAAAATGGTCAGTATAATAGACCCATAGAGCTTCATAGCTTAAAAGTGCTGTCCAAATATTAGCTAAATCCTTACTATAAACCTGCAAGGCAGATAAGATGGAAGCACTTATGCTAAAAATAAATAAAACCTAGAACTGTCTCATATAACTGTAAGATTTTATTAAAAATAAACAGGGCTGCTTGGTACCCTTAACCTCAAGGTCGCAAAACAAAGTACCAGGCACTAGAGGATAGCGGCAGAAACCAGTCCTCCAAAATCACTGTGTCTAATTAAGGATTCCAAAGAAACTCGGCTTTATGCTCTCTCCTGTCTCAAAGCATTCGCTGCGAGAACATTCAAATGCCACCGGGAGACTGACATGCTACTTGTTAGGTCAACAGTCCCATCGAGACTTCTTCTCCTCGGCTTCGTCGGATTCTGGGTCAACTGGATATGCTGGGCAAATAACACCGCGCCAGGGCAAATAACAGCGAACGGGGCTCTCGTGTTTAGAGGGAAGGAAATGAACAGGGGAAGGGAGAAAAAAAAAGCTGTGTGGAAATCGGAAGAGTGTGTCATGTGTGTGCTTGCTAAATAATTCAGATTTAAACTGTTGTGAACTTCTGACCCTCACACTCCACTGCCATGCGCCGGGCTGGAGGTTTCGGCGCTGATACATGATGGATTAAGGACAAAAACGCATGGAGCCTTCCTGTTTTCAAAGCGAGGCCATGTTCTGCTAAAAGCATTCTAATATTAATGACGACAGCTGGGTTTAGAAACGTTTTAGCCCGCTGCAATCAGGGACTCTCGGGTTGTTTGCGAGGTTGGGAAGGGGGAAAAGGGAAACAGCCCTTTTAACACTGCACCCTGCCTCCTGCTAGGCGTCGTGTCCCTTCTTCTCAGCATCGTGTGGTCGCCCATTTCCGTGGGTTGCCCGCTCCCCTGCCTTCCTTCCCTCTGCCTCACTCGGCTGTCACTTGGCACCGCCGTCTCCCTTCCAACACGGCGGAGCGTGCATTTCCCCACGACGCGTCTCAAACTGGAAAAGTACGGAGAAAGAGAATTCTATTAAGCCTATTTTTTTTATTAATTTATTATTTTTTTTAATGCTCGCAGGAAATATAAAGAGACAAAGTGTTCTGCGGGTAAAACTACAGCATATGCAGATTGCGTGCACATCAGAAAGCTCACTACAAAGCGGCACGCACGGAGACAAGATTACACAGAATAGAGAGACAGATGCAGATTTCCACGCGTAAAATCTGTAGTGACTCCAAGCGCGATGGATATTTAACAGGAGAAGAAGGATGAAAATAAAAAAAAAAAAAAAAGCCCTGTCGGGAGCGAATTGTACCGACCTATTCAAAGACTCCCGTGGACTTCAAGAGGCTTTGGAGCACGCCCCCGGAGAGAGATGATTTAATAAAGCGGGGTAAGATTTCTTTCCAACTACGAGGCTACTTTGGGAGGCAGCCGGGTGACCTTTGGGGGGAGGCTCCCTGCCACCTGCACGCAGGGCTGCGGCCCGGAGGACGGGCAAAGACGGGCGGCAGAGGGGACGAGGAGATGGAAGGGGAGATGGAAGGGGAGAGACCCGCTGCCGGCTGCAAGGGGGGAGGCTCCCGAGAGAGGCAGGGGGAGAGGGAAGGAGGAGGGAGGGAGGCCGGCAGGGAGAGAGGGAGGGAGGCCGGGGAAGGCGGCCCGTGCAGGGCGGAGCGGCCCGGCCTCCTCCACCTCCCTCTTCCTCCGCGATTGGCCCGGCCCGCCCCTCTCCCCGGCACCCCGGCCTCCTCCCTCCGCGGCTAAAGCGGGCAGTAGGTGAGGGGAAGGCGGCCAGACGGGAGCATGCCCGCTGCTCCGCACCACCAGCAGCAGCAGCACCAGCAGCCTCTAACACCGCCACCTCCTCGCCCAGCCTCCCTGCCCGGCTTCCAGCGCGGCTCCCGGCTGCCGGCGCCGCGCTGGGCTCTGCGTTAAGCGGCGGAGGCTGCGATGCGCAAACCACCGCAGCCTCCCCTCGCCGCGCAGCCTCCCGCCGCCTGACGACGCGGCCCCCGGGCCTCCCTGCGCCCCCCGCGGAGGGAGGTAAGCGGCGGCTGCGCGCCCGCGGAGCCTCTGCCTCCTTCTCTCTTCTTTTTTCCCACCCCCCCCCTTCCATTCCCTCCCTTCACCGCCGCCAACCTCCCCCCCCTCACCTCAGCCTGCGCCTGCGCCCGCATCGAAAACTTCCTGCGTGCCTCCCCTCGCAGCCCCCCGACCGCCGCGGGGTTGCTGATCGGGCTTATTCATGGAGATGAAATAACAGGCGGTTTGCTGCCTCCCAGGGTTTTTTTGGGGGGGTTAAATCCTTTTGGAAAGGAGGGAGGGGGGTCCCCATCTTGTGCCCCCCCCCCCTCACCCTCCCCTTCCCCCTCGCTGCGCACCCGCAACTTCTGGCGCTCGCCCGCGCAGCCCTGTCCCTGTCGCCTCCCTCCTCTCCTCCGCGATAACCGTGTCCCTGTCCCCTCCCCGTGTCCCCATCGCCACCCCCTTGTCCCTATCACCCCCCTTATGTCCTCATCTCCCCCCCATCGCCACCCCAAACCCGCCGGGAAGCGATCGGCGCCCACCCGCCGCCGGCTCCCCGTGCCCCCATCCCCATCCCTCGGCGCGGTTTCGTGGCAGCAACTTCTCGGCTGAATATTCCCTTAAAATATATAAATATATATTTAAAAACCCCACTTCTTCGGCGTTTTTTCCCCGCTCCGTGCCGTGTGCCGGTCCCCGCCGGTGGGAGGTTGTGTTTGGCTGCTCTGGGGTTTTCCTCTCGCCGCGCTTTAGGGTGGTTGGGTTTGTATTTATTTCACTTTATTTATTTATTTCGGGTTGTTTTCTGGCAACTTATCTCTCAGCCGAAGTGCTGCCTGGCTCCGGCAGGAGCACTGAGGCGCATCCCCTGGGTACCTGCTTTCGGAAGGGCTGGCTTAGGATGGGAGGCGAAAGCTACTTTTCTTTATTTTTTTTAATTATTTTTTTTTATTTTGACATTGAGCCGGTGTGACTGGCTGTCCTTGTGCGGGGATGCAGGTCCGAGGGCCCTGGGCTCTCGGGTTCAGGTTCCTTTCCTTCCCCTGAGGGTGGAAAAAGGTCTGGAGGAAGGGAGTTGTGGGGATGGCTGGTGCTGGTTTTCCTACACTTCACCAACACTGTCTGCTCGTGGTCTGAGATATTTTGTTTTCCACCCTTCGGCTTCATTTATGAAGCCGAAAACGTTCCTAGAACGCTACGGAGAAATCAGCCTCCCCGCCACCACCGAAAATTTGGAGCCCTGGTGATGCAGTTGGCTGCTCACCTTTTGTTTGTTCTACGTGAAAACTGCTCACAAAAACGGAGCCTTCTGCTAACGGGGTTAAAGGGGGGTCCTTCACTTATCCATCAATGAAGGGGAAAAAGAAAAAAGCATGCATGTCTGCTGAAGGCTTATTTATTTTAATGGAATATTACATATACTGCATTCCTGATAAATGGAGAAACTTTCTTTTCCCTTGCTTTTTCTTTAAAACAACAGAGCAAGTGTGTATGTGTGGTTGTGTGTGAGCCTTGCAGCAATAAAACATTTATCGGGGTACCCGTCTGAGGTCAGTTTTGAGAGAGTTCAAAATCAACCTGCTGTAGCTTTAAGGTGACTGCAGATAATAGTATTACTGTCTCTTATAATTAGCAATCTGCTGAAACTTTAAATCCTCCTTGATAGATGTTATGATCTGTGTGAGGGAAGGCGTAGTATTCCAGCAAGCTTCATTTGTAATTTTCTTTCCTCCAAAACAAAGCAACAGTGTGTGTCTGCCTTTTTATTTTAGTTATATTCTGCTTTAAGCTGCTAATGGTTTTTGTTCTTTTTTTTTTTTTTTTTCCCTGTGTGGAGAAAAATAAAGTACAACCATATTTTACACTGACATTTATCTGCGTCAAACTTTAGTTATGCTCAGTAGGTTGTTTAATCTTCTCTGAATAATGTACAGGGTTTTTTTTTTTTGTTCTTATAACTTGTCTTCATTGTGTGTATTTATGGAAGTTGTCCTCAATTTAAGATGAAATATGGGAGCTATGCAAATAATTTAGTGACCCATCCAGGATAAGACTTAGCCAGCATATGTGAACCACGTCTCTCATTGCCTCCCTTCGTATAGGTACCTCTTCCAGTAGCATCTATTCTAGTGTTTCCTAACAGGGAGTGAAAAATGCATATTATATTTTAATTGAAAATTAAAGTTTAGGGCTTGAGTTAGTAGCTCTCCTAAAATACAGGCACGTCGCTGCAGTTTATTTAAAAGTCAGAAAACATCCAGTTGTACCGAGTTGTTGTCTTGCAAGTGATGACCATTCCCGCTTAATTTGGTTGGATTTTTGTTCGTGCTCATTTAGCTTCCTGCAGAGGGTCTCAAACGAGTGATGAAACACGTACTGGGTTCTCGATCCCAAGCACTGCCCGAGTTCTCTGTATTTGTTGTCTCCGGTAGCTTATGAAATGTGTGCACAGCGTGTCAACCTTCCCCTTAACAACAAAACCTATGAGCAAACGTTGGGTGTGAATTATATTACTGAAATAAAATATTCTATAGTTGTCATGGTTACAAATAGAGTCAGGGTTACTGGTTTTCATCTGCACGCTGGGGAGGGGGGGATCCAGTTTTGTCACTTTTTAATTACATTTCTAATGAGTGATGGTCATACTTCACATGCCCAATATATTAGATGCACAGCCTAGCGAAGGGGATTTTGGTGAAGTCTTGCTGGAACAAAAAGTGGTTGTGTGCAGAAGCAAACCCTTCCCTCGTTCACTTGTTTTTTAGGAGCAGAAATCTCGAAAGAAGAAAGTAACCACCTCTTTTTTTTCTTTCTTTCTTTATTTTTTTTTCTTCTTCTTCTAGGCTGGCGTTTTGTCAGGGTGGCTGCTCTTATTCTTCAAACAGCAATAAAAAGTACATAGCGTGCGTGGTGACTGGAAATCCTCTCAATGAAAGGAGAGGGACGTGCCCGCCCGTAATGACTCGTCTAGAAATTAGATGTGATTTCTGGGTTTGCTGTGAACCATACCTGGTGCTAGCACGTTTAATGCCTGTTTGTGAGGAGAATTCATTATCCCCAGGCTGGCTGTGCTTGTCTCACTGATAGCGCTCCACTCCCATGCGTCCTCCTGCTCCCAGGTCTCCATCCATCGCTTCCATGGCAGCCGTTCCCCTTCAGCCCCACTTGAGCTGGGGCCAGGATTGGGCCCTGAACTATTTTCAGTCCCTGGTGCTCATCCCGCTGCTGCTTCTCTGTGCTCATCTGCAGTTCAGTCTTGTCCATGCCTACTTGTTTTCCTGACCTTTTAATTTAGTTCTGAAAAACCCATGCAGCCATGTCTTTTGAAGCACAGAAAAAAGTGTATTTTTAATATATACATTTTTTTTTCCTCTCCCCTTTTTCTGCATGTTGAGCTTCATATGCTGTGGTAGGAGCTCACACAAAGCTTTAGGGGAAAAAGTTCCCCTAGATGTGTAAAAGTAGAGGAACGTTCCAGTCTGTCCTGTCTTGTTTAGCCCTCTACCCCATCCATTATATCCCTGCTGTGGGACTTCTTTTAATCTTAAAACCAATTTTTATTTTTTTGTACTTCTGAGTTCTGGAGTATTTTCAATGTTAGCTGTGTTTAAGCATCCCTTCGTCAACCATCCCTTCTTCAACTTCAGGTTGAGCATGGTATGATGGATGTTCTCCCAACAACTTGCCTGCAGACAACGCTCATCCTCTTGGGTTTGCTGTCAGAGGTGACAGGACCAGGCAGTCAGGAAAGCTGAAGTTCTGATCCTGAAGCTCCTGCTTGCAGAGCATCAGCTTCATAATGCACCACAGAGGTCTGCATCGTTTTCAGACCATTAATTCTTTGTGCCATAATCAAGGCTTTTAGCTGGCTGAAGTCTCAGTGTGGGTTAGCAAATTATTTGGCCCTTCGGCTCTCTTTTCTTCTTTTCCTCATTTCAGTTCTTCCATTTGGCAACATTTGGCCTTGCAGCGTGCTGATTCAGTAACCTTAATAAATATGATACAGTATCATTAAATTATGTGAGTTATGCCTGTATTTACTTAATGTGTTCGTCTCTCCATGAAAACTGGGCTGTATCAATAGGTTTCACCCTGACCTGTATCATAAAGCCCACAGCAATACAAATCGGATAAGTTTGCTTTAAATATACTTGGAGGTCTTTGAAATTACGGTATTAACCCTTTGTTGCATCACTTCTTTTAAAAATAAATCTCTTTCTTTCTGGGTTTGGGTTAGCTTAGCCCTGAATAGGTTTTGCCATACCGAGTGATGCCAAACGCTTGTAGGAAGTTCATTGTAGGAAAATGGGCTCCTTGCTGCTTGGCGAAGTGCCCTGCCAACAGCAGCTCCGCGTACGAGGCCGTATGAAATGTAAACAGCTTTGACATGCTTCTGTCACTTCTGTGCTGCCTTTGTTACCAGAAGTACAAAGAACTCGTCCTCCGCTATAAAGAGAGAGATTAAAAGGAAATAGATTAGAAATCTCTATAGGAACGCCTTGCTGTCAGGTTTTTAAAAGTCAACGCTTCCCAGGTTTTGAATATGCACTGTTTACCTATTAGGGCTAAAATAGGACTGGAGAAAATTGATACCAGAGATGCCCCGAGAAGCCTTCCTAGTGCTGTTATTATGCAGCCGCTTACCTCTGTGCTGTCTTGACCATCTGATAAATGACAGGAACTGAATTCCTAGTCACACTCTTCCATAAATAATTTTATGTTGTGGATTAGAATATCTAGAACATGGGACCATTTTCCATAATTTTATGTGCTGCTGTGTTTTTTTTCATCTGTGATGCTCAGGTCTAGGTTTTCAAATATCCTGAACTTGGATTTTTGCCATCGTTGGCATTAACATCAGAAAAATGCATGGCTTTTCAGTGGTCTTAAACTTCAGGTAGCTTATGCTGGCTTGTAATGATAATATTGATTCACTGAAGCAGTCTGCTCCAACTACAGACAAAGACAGACTTTTTGTAATGAATTCAGGATTCTTTTTGCACTGTTTTGTATTTTTATTAATTCACTGCCATCCAATAAAATAGTGAGCAAAAGGTGATATTAAGCGCCGGGACTTCTGTTCGGGTTCTGTTTGGTTTGGCTTACTGGAGCGCACAAACGTACAGTTTGTGTCAAATTGTCTCAAATTCTGGAGTCTACATAAATATAGGTAAAATGGCTTTTGACTTAGAAAAATCAGATAACTTCTAGGGGTTACCTTTTGGAACTCATTCAGTGCAGCAGTTTGCAAGAAAATCTGACTGATGCGATTCCTCTGCAATGTTCCTGTTAACTAAGAGCCATGAGACACAGGTATTGTAGAGGTGGCTTTCTTGGACTGAGTTGGGAGATGTTGAGAAGAATCCCTCAAGTTCCCATAGAAGTATCGGAGGCAATACTGCTGCTGTAGGTCTCAAACTCAAGATGTGCCCGATCTGTTCAACTGGACTTAAATCATCCATCCACTGATTATTTTTTAACCTTGAGAAAAGACTTATTATCCATCTTGACTTTTTTTAATGGAAAAAAAAAAAGAAAACAACCCTGCAAAAACAAAACTGTTATTTGCATTGCAACATGGACAGTAGAAACCTGAGATTTAAAGTATGATTTTTAAGAGCTTTTGCTTCAGATACTTCTTAAAGTCTGTGCTGATGAGTAATTAATACTTAAATCAGATAATTCAGCTCTGAGATACGCTTTGTCAGACCTTGTTAGAGGATTTTGTTTTTTTGGTCCGTGAATGCTGCTCTAGTGGGTTTGCAGATCACAGCATGCTGTAGCTACTCAAAGAAAAGTTTCTCTTTTCAGTCTGAGACTTAACCATGCTGTTTTCCTTAATTAGAAAGAAGAATTTAAATGCCACTGGTTTACCTGTGGCTGGGAAAACTGCAGATCAAAAGAAGAGAGGGCAAAGAGTTCAGAAAGTTCATCGCAATAATTATATGACATGAAATAACTTTAAAGTGGCTGCAGCTGTGTTTACCTGTGCTTTGAAATATATATGTATTGCAAATTTTTGTTGATTTGTAGCTTGTTGAGCACCTGAATTCATTAAATGATTCCTGACATATTGTGTATTTCAAAAACTTCATTTTTCAACTTTCTGTCAATTTTATTCTCCTGCTTGCCAAGAGTGGGGAAGAAATGCCAAGTTGGAACACTTCATACTACAAAATGTTGTCGGGTATATAAATGTCTGGAAAATGCTTTTGAAACTATATCAAGTGCTACAGAATAACCGTGAACTTCAGCAATATCTTACTGAGTTTACTCCTTACTCCATCGGGAAGTTTGGGAACAGGGTGGGGAGAAGTTGCTAACTCTGGGTGAAAACCCCTTATGTTTTTGGGAAGGGGTAGAGCATAGAAGTGTGTGTGTATGTGAAGTGTATAAACTAAGTCACCTGTCTCAACTATATGCTATGAAGCAGCCCTTTGGCTGTGCTTAGATTCTAAACTATGGATTTGGGGGCAGTTAGGCAGAGCTGTTGAGCCTGATGCTGTTGTTACTTGAAGTATCGAGGCTGGGAACTCTGAAGCAGTGAAAGTTGGTTTTTTGATTTTTTTTTTTTTTTTTTGTTTTTCCTTTTGTCTTCTGCCCTTTTCTGAATGACTTCTTTTAATAAGACATATTAGAGGATATCAGGGCTATCTCAGAAGGATGCTGTGAGTGACAGGAGGAAAAGGATTGAAGGAACACTTTTCCCTACAGTTGGGTGGGTAGTAATGGATGCTGGGATAGATAGCAGTTCCTGGATGATGGGAATGAGTGGCTTCCTGGTTGTATGACAGCATTTATATTTTAAGGGTTCTGTTTAAGAAATGGAAGATCCATGTCAGTGAAAGCTACCATGAAGCTGAGACTTTCTTCTTCTTCTTCCCCCTTATTCCTATCCCCCTCCTTGGGGGATAGGAATAGGTACAACAAAGCCTATCCAGATTTTCTCCATCATATCTGTGGAATACTCTGCTCTCTTCAAGGCTAGTCCTTTGTTACAAGAAATGTCAAATTCGTACAACTCCTTTAAATTCCAAGAGAGCAGTTTGAGGGTTTATTGCCCTTTTCTGGATGCATACCCTGTTTTCCCCCTTCACACTAGGGCTGTACACAGTTCTTGAATCTAACTGATGTTTTAGAATCAGAAGACAGATTTTGGTACGTGGCTTCTTTTTCTTCCTTTTTTTCCCCCCCGAGTGACTTGCTTAACTTAGAGACACTTGTCCAATACTGCTCCCACTTCCCCACCTGCCCCCCTCTGTTCCATAAACAGCTCGATAGATTGCACCTGAAATGCCTAGACAGTACCAAGGACAGCTTGTAGTGTATCCCACTGGGAGCAGAGAAATGCCAGCTATAGCAAGGATACAATGTGACGAGAGGTCATGAAAAAGGCTGCTTCGGGTGAAGGGTGAGGAAAGTCTGAAGCTAACATTTCCAGGTCACCTCTGACAGAATTACTAATGCAGCACAAGGCGAAATGTTAAATATACTTCACTGCCCTCCTTATTATAATTCTGGCTGATCATACGAGGAAAGTATTTATAACTTAAGCAAAACTCACAGTTCTCAGGGTGTTGCTTCCTCCCCCCTCCCCAACATTTCATGTTTCTAACGTTGAATATACCAATCGATATTGCATTAAGAGGAGAATTAACTTGGGAGAAGCTTGCATGTATTTGCATGTGGTAGCTTGTTTCTTGGTCTGTGGCTTTGTATTGTATTTCCCCATGTTCTGTTCTTAAAAAAAAAAAAAAAAAAAAAGCTCCAAATATTTGTACAATTACTTCTAATAGCGTGGTTTGCCATGTCCCATCTTAATACTGTCAATATAAATTGCTGGCGCAGCCTTCTGCGGTGCCCAGCTTGCAGGCAACATCAGTCAAATGTTTGTAGCTACTTTTTTTTTTGCTTCTGTTTTATAATAGCTGGACATCAAGGTATTAGGCTTCAGATCAAATGTTGCTCTTGGTTACACACATGTAGTTCTTAGAAATCGATGTTGCATAGACATAAATGAGCTGGATTTGATCTCTTTGTGAGTTAACTCTTATCTCGCGCTGATACTAGTCTGGATTTTGTGCCGGCTGGATTGAATGCCCAATCTCAAACTCAGAAGCCGTGAGGCTTGCTGCCTGTGCCAACATTTTATTATGCTTCTTATGGGCTCTGTACAAGCCTGGGGTGAAAAACACCCTCCTGCTTTCTGAAGTCTCAGCCTTGAGACTGCAAACAAATGTAATGATATTGGATTAAAAACTGCCTAGAGCGAGTAAGAGCGTGGTATGTGGTGTGGGACCTTCTGGGGAACCTCCCGGTTGATCTTGATGTGTAAATTGTCACCAGAGCTGCTGAACTGCGGACCAAATCCTGAACTAGTTAACACCTGTGGAGCTGACACGTTCCGATATGTGTCTGATGCTGTGCAGTGCTTCTGCACCCCGAGGAACAAATCGCTTGTGAAATTCAACTGTGAAGGTCTTAAGGTCAAAGAAAGCCTGCAAATCTCCACAGATGACAGCGGCTGCAAAAGATAGGGGGGGTAAAGGGGAGTAGCGCAGTAGGTTTATCTTTCTGATCTCCTGGGTTTGTGTGGTGCAGGTACTCCAATGCTTTTGTCCTTCCTTTTCTCCCCACCCCCCTCCCCCCTGTCTCCATTCTGCACTATAAAATGGGCCAAAGTCATCCTTGGCCCAAAACTGTTGAATTAAATGAGGTTACATCTGGCACCCTGGAAATCTTAGATAAATGTTCTTCAAGATTATCAAATCCCTAAAGTAAAGCCTATTTTCCAGCACTTTTTTTTTCTTTTTGGAAGAAAAGTGTAATTTTATGATTAAACTTCTGGACAGTTCTAGTTCTGCAACATCACAGCCTTATCTCTGTCTGAACTTAATGGCAATGGGAAGTTGTGGCTGATATTTGAGTTGTTATTTACAGGAGGAAAAAATAGAGCATAGAAATGGCATGGGAAGTAAGGAAACAAAAAGTCTTGCCTGAAGTCTGTAAAAACACAGGGCTGGCTTTAAAAATTGTGCTCTGATACAGAAATGCAGCCGAAGAGGAACGAAGAGCAGAGCTGTGGTTTGCTTGCTGCCATGATACCCTTTATTTTGGTTGGTTTGTTTTTCCCCTGTCTCAGATAAAAAAAAAAAAAAAAAAAAAAAAAATTGAAAGTGCTTTTGTGAGTGCGAGGAGGGGGGGGGAGCGCTCTCGCTAAAAGAGAAATTGCAGCAAGTTTTCCTTAAACTCACTGTTTCAATATCACACTTGAACAGTTCACAGCAGCATCCTTCAAAGCCTTCTAAAAACCGTTCTTAGACAAATCTTGTGGTTGCAACAGCGAAGTTATTGAAGTATTGTATTTCAAGAATAATGGAAGTAAAACAAACAAAACACACCCCTGTGCCGTGCTGCCTCCTTTATTTGAAGAGGCGTAGGCAGTGGCAGTGCTCTGACAGGTAAGGTACTCTGGACTAGAGATCAATTGACACCCGGTTGGGTGACATTGAGAAGCTTGAACTCTAATTTGGGATGTAAATGCAGGTGTGGCTTCAGCAGGAGCATCTACTGCTTGAGGAGGTGTTTTAATCCAGGCACTAGGTACCTCTGGGCTTCTGATCTCAAGAAGCCAGTAGACTGGTTAGGCTCCTGCTGTATGCAATCAGAGTGGGAGTCCTGGTTAACTTATTTCCTCCTATTTTCAGGCCAAGCTATTTCTCATGCAGTTACTCATCTTCAGAGAAACACAAACAGGCTCAAATTTCCTTAAGGTGCTTCCTGAAATGACATTGCATATGGCAGCATATCACAAGCCTTCCCACCTACTACACACTACCTTGCAAAATTAAGAACATTCCAGCTCTTGGTGTTTTGTTTTGGTTTTTTTGTTGTTTGTTTGTTTTTTAGTGGTAGACCTGTAACATTTTAATTTGATTACTGTCCTTCACAAGTCTAGCTAAGAGGATGTTTCTTATATATTTTTTTAAAAAGGGTAAATTCTATTTTTATACGTAAAGGTTTCTGTTAAACTCACAAGCAGTCAGAATCGTACAGCTTTGGGCTATCTTCTTGATTAGAAAACTGAAAGATATAAACAAACAACAAAGGTGGTTTTCTCTCCCCTCTGCTTGACAGGCATAGTAGCATGCATTATATGTTAAAATATTACAAATAAACACACACATTTGTTCAAAGGGTTAGGGAAAATAGAAATAGTTCAACTTACACCTGTAATTGCTACTCTAAGAGCAAAGCTTCTTTGAGGAAAAGGCTAACCAGCAGGATAAGATTCAAGAAATGTCAGTGCTAATCTCTATCTGGAAAACCTGTTAGTTTTGACTTTAGGCAAAATTGTAGAGTCCAGGCATTATGCATGTATAACCACATGCACAAATACAGTATTTAATCTTGGCTTGCTCTATCTAATGAGATAAATAAGTTTAGCTGGAGCTGCAATCAACACAATGTCTGGGGATGTCTGCAAGAGCGATGATCGTAAATCAGCGACAGAGTTTGTACAGTGCAGCACCGGGTGACAGCATTGCTCCCTGAAACTCTTAGCTTCTGTCTTCAAAGCAAATTGTCAATGTAACTCTGAACCTCTGGGTGGGCTCTTGGCAAAGAGGAGCAAATGGGGAGGATCTTTGAATCTTACGCTCGAAGTTTCTAATGTCTGAGCTAAAAAACCATCTGTTCGCCAAGCCTGGAGCAGGCTTATCACTGGTATGTGACCTGGCTGCCACTAGAGAGGGATGGAGCTCTGCACAGAGCAGGGGTGTGTTACTTAGAGTGGTTTTCAAATAAATGAGGGGCTTTTGCCAGTGTGCTTTTTTCAAAGGGTAGAAAAAGGGAGGATAAATGTTAAATCGCACCATTGTTTAAGCCCAAGAACACTTCAGAAGTGAAGTGCTGATGCACAGAAACATATTAAAAGAAAAAAAAGCTTAACCCCATTATTTATATAATACATCTGCAATTTTGAGCTATATATATTCTTAACATAAAACAACAATTAACTGCCAGTTGCTTTTATGGAAACTGAAAACAATTTTTTGACCATCTGGGTGAGTAGAGAAAGTGCCGTATCCTGCATGAGATGGAAGCACGAAGGCTCCCCAAGGACCTCAGGGAGAGCAGTGGTGCTCTTCTACATTCCTTCATGTGTTATGAATGTTTTACCCTGCTGTTCCTTATTTAACTGTGACTCTGAAGCTTTTCTTTTTTGGGGAGCAGGGATAATAAATAATAATAATAATAAAAAAAAACAACTAGGAAAATACATAATCTATTCTAGTACTGTTCCATTTCTGTGTACAACTGCAGCTTCTGATGGCCATGTTAGGTGGTCAGGCTTGTGCGGTTGGCTCTGCCTGGTGGTTCTCCTTCTCCACGTTGGCTGTGCTACCAAAGAGTCTGTCTCTCTCCTTTTTTTCTTTATATATCCTCAAAGTAGCTGCACGTGTAGCCTGACGTGTAGTTGCTGCATTACCCCTTCAGTCACTGCATCTTAAGCTTCCAGTTCCCTTCTTTCGATTTATTTCACCTAGGATTGATGAATGCACCACCCACAATTATTGAGTATGTTAAGGGTAAAACACATCCCGTTAACTTCAATTTATTTCTGAGGATTTTTCCATCCCTGCCTCTTCTGTTTATGCAGTAAACTCTTTCTGGGACTGCTACATTTATTTGTGTGTACAATTAGTGCCTCCTTCTTAGCCAAGCCTTGTGCTGCAAAAGGACAAACGATTTGCAAGCTCTGGAAATGTTATTTTCTTTCCTTTCTCTGCTCTAGTCTACAAGAACCTCTTATGCTGAGGCAAAGCAAAACCTAATGCAACTTTCCTTTTCAGTTTCTTGTCATTGTATTTGTAGAAGAGAAAATATCCTAAACAGGCAAGAAAAAAAAAAAAAAAGGTGGATCATGGAATGCTTAAACAGGAAATTGCTTTTTTTTCCTCTCTTTTTAAACTTTGGATTAGAAACCTAAAATGCTTTTAAGCTAGATACTTAGTAGAAAATGGGCCCACTAGCCAGGGGTATTTCTGTTTCTTCTGGATAGAAAGTGTGTGCTTTGTCTCACTCTATTAAAAATAGTAATCCCAAGAATATATTGAAGCCTCTGAACTATTCAGGAGGTGGTTGCTGCTGTAGAGGTCTGCAGTCACGCCCACCAGAGGGCATTTTATCACCAATTTCTTGGGGATAAAGTTTTTTCTGAAGTGATGAATAAAGTAGTAAATATTGGATGAAAAAGCAGCGTATAAAACATTGTACAGATAGCTTTTTTTGTTTATATATAAATACATATGCTTATTTCCTGGCTGTGTTTATATGTAAGTAAGTAATGATGTCAGCCTGAATGGTTGGGTTTCCCCTCTGCTTCCGAAGTAATCCTTAATTTTGTTTAGGGATAATCTGAATCAAAAAGACCTCTTTACAGGTCTCCCCCAGCTGGTATAGCCACTGGTTACCAGGAAACTGGCCATCATACCAAGAACATGCAATAGGTAATCTGGGTGACCAAGGTGTACCTCCATTTACCTCCTTCCAGGGCTCTGCAAAGCAGAGGCTGCTGTTGAGGAGCCCTGCTCCTTTAGGAGACTGGAATTTGCAAGAATACACTTGATAGTAAAGCCCCTGCATCATAAGGAAATGCTTGGCAGCCAGGGAAGTATACATCTGCCAGATGGACCTGACGTCTTGCATTTGGCAGCAGCTAATGCTCAGGCATGACATGCAAAATGCAAGAATGACAGCTAGGAAATGAGGCTTTTATTTTTAAAACTATATTTTGGTTTTATTTTTCCTCTTCTCCCATTCCTTTTCCATGATGAAATAAAGCCTATGCAGGAAGCAAAAAAAAAAAAAAAAAAAAAAAATCCCCTGCTGAAAATATGTTCTCACCCTTTTTTAGGGTGCTTCCTTGTAAAGTTAACATCTGTGCTGAAGGTTGGACTACCCCAGTTCAGATCTGTGACCTTCGTCAGCCCGGTACAGTGTGCATAATGTGATTTAATTCCTTTTGGTTCCCTGTGGACAAATGTATTCACTCTACCAGAGCCCCTGTGACTTGTTTGCAGCCTCAGCAGAGGCCCCAGGGTCATATGAGCCAGGGAGACCAAACTGCAAACCTGGGCAGGGATCCGAACAGCCTCTGCTGAAACGCATAAGCAGGGCAGTAAGAAAAATCTTCCTCCCTATGGAGGACCCTCCTGGCATGTATGTGGGACATGCTGTGAGTGGCTTGTGTAGGGATGTGGATACCTATTGTGAATGTAGTTCAGGGACCTGTGTTTGGGACCCAATGTTACGTTTCTGGCCATCTGGATGAAGATGGGAATAATTCAGAGCATATCTGTTGCTTGCCAAAAGTAGCTTATTTAATGAAAAGGGATTGCAATGAAACGTAGATTTTCTTTTATTTTTTTGTTTTCTATACTGCTCTGATCAAAAATCTGCACATCACTGGAGCAAAGTAAGTATGGATGTAGACCCACCAACCCACCACCACTCTAAATAAAGAGGTTTCATGATCTCTTTAGGGATCAGACCATAACCCACGGAGGTTAGGGTTATCTTGGTTGGAATGAAGGGGAACAATGCCAGCAGCGTGGTTCTCTGAAGCACACAGTGGGGATAGATGCCCTCTCTTTCCACGTGATATTGATGGGAGGCAAAAGGTGCTGTGGCTTCGCTTCTTGATCCCTCCAAAATGCAGTTAAAAAATAAAAATAAAAATAAATTTGTGCGATGAAAAAGGGAGGTGGAGAATTAATCAAGACTAGCTCCTGCCTGATCAGCAGCAGGCAGTCTCCTAGTAAAAAGCCTGGATGTTTTTTAGCCTCGTTATTCAGATGATAGATCCTTTAGCCTGGAAATATATATTTTTTTTTTCCAGTGGTATTAGTATCTGTGCAAATAAATGACTTGTAAAAATTTTATTAATCCTCTGGGACTGAAACTTTGAATAACATTTTTAGTAAGATAAATTTGCTTTCCAGAACTGTCCTGAAGATTTGATGCCCCATGTCTCTACCACCTTTTCACCCCCTGAATTTACTAGCTTTATATTTGCAAGTGTTGTAAAAATGATCTTGTGGTTAATGCTTGTGTTTTATTTCTTCCACCATCTTTGAGGGCTTGAGTGTAAATTAGCGTTAAAAGGATTTTGGATCCAATCCTGTATTTAGTTTCCTCTGCTTTCAACTTTGCGTATGGTGACAGGCTATAAGTGTACCCAGGGACCCAACTGTAGAGACTCAAGAGATGGTGGTGGTGTTGCAGGTGGGTTGGTCTGCTAAGAACTTTGTTAGGATAAAAAAAAAAAAAAAAAGAAATAAAACCAAAACTGTTAGGATAAAAAAAAGTAGATGGCAGCACTAAGCTGTTCTGAGAGAGAGGATTTGAAGGTGAGAAGGATGAAAAAGCCTGTTAAATCTGCAATTATTGCAACAGTGCAAAGCTCCCACAACACTATAGTAACTCATATTAGCAGAAGAACCTTGCAATCTGGTTTCCCTGCTGTTACACTGGGAATAGATACTACTGCTTCCTCTCATTTCATTAGCAAGGACCATATGAGGTCTCAGTGTAATTCTGAGCTAAAACAAGCACATATCTGGGTTTCCTACGGAGTGACTTAAGGATTTGACCTGTCTGCTGTTTGTATCTTGGTGCTAACTTATTAACACTACTGCTATTGTATCAGAAATAATTCCTTGGCTTCCAAAGTATATGCAGCAACATATTTAACTTCAATATATTTTCATCTTGGCGTATAGGTCTGTGGCAAAGTTCTGGAAGTTATTTGCTCAGTTAGCAGTACCACATAGCCAACAGCAGTTTTTGACAGAAGTAGCCTAGAGCTGTTCCAGACCAGACTGAAAAATCTTATAAACATGCTGTTTATTCAGTGCTTGAATTTTTACTTTGATGTGCTTCAGCAGACACTGTTCTTATCAAAAACAACTACTTGTCACCTTTTGCTAACTCTGCTGCTTTCCTCAATCTTGTTGAATGTCAATTTAGGGCATCTCGGGGGGGGGGGGGGGGGCAGACTGGAAGTTGGAAATCCCCCCACTATGGTTGCATTGGAGCCAGGTGACTGCCTTGCTTGTAAAAATACTTTTGGGCAGAGGGAGCCTGTCTTTCCATGTTGTGAGCTCCAAAATAAAGCTGAAAAATGTTCACAATTTTATTATTTTCTTGCACTCTGAGGCAGCCTGCCCACCAAAACTCAAGAGGAACTGGCAGTGACCCCAGGGAGGGGAAGAAATGTGGATGCTTTGACATCCAGCTTTGACTGGAACGGAAGAAAATCCATGTGGTTTAATTTTGACATAAGCACAAAACCAGCTGTTTCTAACTCTTGGTCCTACCCATTAGTGGGCAGGAAAGTGGGGCTGGGACCCAATGATCTTTCGAGGTCCCTTCCAACCCCTTCAATTCTGTGATTCTGTGAAAGTCCACTTGAAGGTGCAGAAAGGAGCTTCTCCAAGAGTGTTTTGTGTGTGTAGAAAACGGGGTTTTGTGGATGATGCAAGCCAGCATGAAGCAGAAAGCAGGTAGTAAATGTTAATTGCTGGGGATCAAGGTCGATTTATAGGTCTTAAATGTCCTATAGAAACATAGGCCTATTGAATGAGCCGATCTACACAGCCTGTGGTCTTGGGCCTACGGGGGCTCACAGGCCATCCCCAGGGCCTGTTTTGGGCCATGCCAGCTGGGTTTCTTTTAATAAAAATGACTAAAAAACTGGTAGAGTCAGGGGCCATCAGTGCTTGACCTAAATCCTTGTTACTGCCTTGAGGAAGACAGCCTGGATCACAGGGAAGGGGTCTGAGCTCCAGCATGGTGGCCGGTCCCTGGGCCCTTGAGACCATACACGAGGAGAACCCAGCCCCATCCCTCCCCCATGTCTGAGGGCATTCGGCTTTGTGCTCTGCTTCAGGGACCTCGTATTTGGCCATAAAACTCCTCACCCTGGTGGCTTCATCCAGTAGGTCACTTATGAAAAGGCTCTGGAAAAGAGCTGTTGAAATTAGTGCAGCAGTGGCTATATTAAAAAAAAAAAAAAAAAAAAAAAAAAAAACACCTTGCAGGTCAAATGAGGTAATTTTGCTAAATCATGCCTTTTTGTATCCTAGTTTTGAAGGTATGAAAGTTCTAAAGACAAACAGCTACCTGGATGTCAAAAAGAAAAAATCATCTTTAATTAAAAGATTCAAATATCCACTTGGTCAACTGCAAACATAAAAGAGATGTTATAGTTGGATATTTGATACAGTAAACAAATTAACGAATAAGCACCCCATTTTTTTCCTTTTTACATAAGAATGTTGGTAGCTTCTGTGCTGAAACTGGTGCTGGTTGCATGTACTGTTTGTTATTATAAATATTGTAGGAATTTATGGAGGTTCAAACTGCTAAAATGTGATTTTAGGAAACTGATTAAATTGTATTTCTGAAAAACTGGGCATGTTTTGAAGACATTAATTCTTAATATTCTAAATTTTGTACCCTCTTGAACAGCTAAGGAAGATAATCTGATGAGCATTAGAGAAGGAAGATCTTGCTCATGTGCTTTCAGAAAGAAAATGGGACACATGATAAGGCTTTTTGTCTTAATTTAAATTCAAGCTGGTTGTGAAAGATTTTTTTCAAGAATGTTTATTTAATTTGGTGAATATTTTATTGAAAAACACAATTTTCATGGTCAAATGAAGATTAAAAACAGTCAGTCTGACTATGCAGCTCTCAGACTTTTGGTCCACCTCATCAGATACTGACTTCCAGCTGTTCTTGTGGCCAGCCTGTTCATAAAATGAGGAGTGACCTTTTGATTTGGGCAGTTTTAATTATCTCTACCTCTTACTACCTTTTAGGAACTATTTTTAGGAGTTAAACACATTGTACCAACAGTTCTGATCATGGTCTTTTAAATCTTTGGATGTTTTTAACCATATATATGTCTGGTGACTTCTGAAGGAATTCTTGCATTTTTGGTCTTGACAGCTTCTGGCTTCAAGCTCTGCAGTCTGGTTAGACATTTTGAGAGTATCTTATTTTTATCTGCTCTATAACTTGTAGCTTTTATTGAATTCCCTGTTGTTATGAGACCAAGAGGAGAGAAACCGAAGTTATGACTTCTGTGCTAGTCACGATTTTACATTTTTATTTCGTCTCTAAAGTCTGCTATTCAGTCTTCAGTCTGCCTTCAAGTAAGAGTCTTCACATCCAAAATATTGTTGTTATGGTCCTCTGAGCCCTCTCTGAGTCTGCAGTATTTCCCTTGGATTTAGGTGTCTAGTACAGAGAGCAAGGAAGCAATACTACTGATTTGATAGTGGCACTTCAAAACTGCTTTATTGCTCAAGCTAAGACAGTGAGGGTTTTTCTGGTATTGTTTTCTCTGTCTCAGTGAACAGTTGTTTCAGGTTGTTTTTTTTCCATGACCTTTCCAGAATGGTGCCCATATTAATTTAGCTAAAATACTTGGAAGAAGTCTAGCTTGCTGTACCAGAAATGAAATGAATCAATCTGTTTATTTTCTCCTTTTCTCCATTAACACTAGTGACAGGACCCGCGGGAACGGGGTTAAGCTGAGGCAGGGGAAATTTAGGCTGGACGTCAGGAGGGGGTTCTTCACAGAGAGGGTGGTTGCACACTGGAACAGGCTCCCCAGGGAAGTGGTCACTGCACCGAGCCTGTCTGAATTTAAGAAGAGATTGGACTGTGAACTTAGGCACATGGTCTGAACTTTTGGGTAGACCTGTGCGGTGTCAAGAGTTGGACTTGATGATCCTTAAGGGTCCCTTCCAACTCAGGAGATTCTATGATTCTATGATTCTATGATTTCAGTATGGATGATTTTTAAGGATCGGTGTGTCTCTTTTGTTTAGATCAGTGGCTCTTCTGAGTGTTCCTACAGATTAAGTCATTTTTGGGAATCGGAATCAGATTGTATTCTGTCTTTAGAACTAAGCCTGTCTTTAGGCTAATGTAAAGAAATCTGTGGAAGGATGATGATTTCTAACTTCAAGGGTTTAAGCCTGCAGTTATGTTTCATTTCTTTATCAAGTCTTTTGTCAATAGGAGATGGTGACTTGCTAAACTGCAGCTGTTCCCTTACTCCTCTGAGAATCCAAAACTAACTTTTTCCTTAAATTCCAGTTAGCAAGACGTAAAGAGGAATGGAAGATTGAATAGTATGACTCCACGCACATCATGCCCCCTCCATTCGGCAACCCATGCAGTCCCTGAGGTATCTGTCAGATCAAGGTGGAGCAGTGGTATGTTCAGTGCTGGTGGTCTTGTGTTCAGGTCCTCCCTGCATCCTACAAACAGGTCTGTGCTGCAGTGCACCAGTGTGCATTGGGGTCCTGCAAGCCAGGAGAGGCAGCTGGGTGCACTTCTGCTTTTGTCTCTTTTCCCTATACCACTCATACTCCCCTGCTGTTTTTTATAGTAAGTCAGGCTAGATATCTTTCAAAAATTTGATTGGGGAAGAAAAATACAAACCAAACCTCCCTCCCTCTGCCCAGCAAATGTGGCTTTGGGGTCTAGCTGTCATCTCTCAGGTGTCTGAGCAGTTGCTGTGAGGCTTCCACTTCTCGTTCATGTTCACTTGTGCTGGTTTAAGCCGAACAGCCCTGATTTATGAAATATATCCTAAACAAAGTTGGCTGGCTAGCAAGGTTTTTTCTTTTTTTTTTTTTTTTTTTTGTGGTAACTTAATTACTGGAGGGTAGGAAGGATTTGGGTGGTTGGTGTTTTTCTGTTTTTATTTAATTTTCATGAAAATTAGATCCAAACGTAAGTACCATGAATTTCCTTCACGCTGCAAATTCATAGAAAATATCACTTATAAACACTGAAACAAACAAATAAAAATGTATCCCTTGTTTGTTTGCTTTGAAGTAATACTTGTATATAATCAAATGATTCCAGAAGCTGGCAGGCTGCTTTAAGAACAATATCAAATGTGATTAAAGAAAAATACTCAGTTGGCAACTGTTGGACCTCTATCACAGTCACGGCTTCTCGGAGCTCCTGAAACAATGCAGGAATGAATAAATAACCATCTCTGGAAAATCTGAGGCAATTGCCTGGTTGGCCCCAGTCTTTTCATTTGTCTCAGTGACTTTGTGCATTTCTGCAGTGTCTTTCACTTGTGAATGTCAGACTTTGCGAACTTTTCTGGATGGGGAAGCTGAGATGTCGAGAGGAGAAGGGATTTGCCCTGAGGCTCTCAGATTGAATATATTCCTGGTTCTGGTGGCAGGATTTGCATGTAGGAAGCTTCTCTCGAGGCTGAAGTAGCCCATCCTGTAGGCCAGCATCACTTGTGCATGGGCAGCCTTGAAGGTGACCTGCCCCTTGGGGGTGGGCTGCTGGCTCGGCCGCAGCAGGGCCTTGAAGCTTGTCAGGGCTGCCCGAGCTTTGGGGAGGCTGTAGCGGTGACAAGTATCAGGTCTGCCCAACTGCTAAAGGCTCTTTTGGTTATGTAAAGGTAAAATTTACATCTATGACTGGCCCTCTCGGTCAGCACAGGATAGATGGGGACAAGATAACTCAGCCATCTTTTTTCCTTCAGAAGGTAGAATGGTCCTTCACCACAAAATGACAGAAGTTTTCTGTCATGCTGCCACAGCAGTGCCTAGGGCTTCTGGCTTTTTTCGATTTCCATGAAATAACTGATTTTATGAAGTAATTTTCTTTGTTTCAGTCCTACACTGGACAGTAGGACACTAAGCATCTTTGGCAAGACATCAACCTGTCCTGGTTCATTTCTGTGGTGGTTGACAACCCCAGAGACCTTGGCAGGGAGCTGGGGAAGACGGTATACAGGAGAAAGTGGACCAGAGCTGTAGCAGACACAATTCCAAAGCTGTGTCCAGGAGGCTGAGTTGTGGCTTCCTGAGCCTGGAAAAGTGGTGGCTGCAATGGGGACTGCCATGGAGCCACCTGGGAAGTGGTACAGAGAAGTTGACGTGACTGAACCTAGGAAGGAAAAACAAACAAAACATGTTGGTTGTGGCTTTCAACAGCCTCCAAAAGTGGTGAGGTAGGAAGAGCCTTTTTGGTATGTATGATGCCCAGACACTGGCAATAGCTGTCAGATATCTTTCTCGTTAGCACAGGGAAGCCAGAGCTGTGGAATAGGACTGCTCCTCTTCAGCAGGAAGATACCCTTAGAGCACAGAGCTGGGGCTCGGGCCAGGATCAGAGCAGCAGTGGGTAATGCTGCTGCAGAGATGAGTGGTATAAGCAGCAGGTATCAGAGCACGGAGGGTGTTGGAAATCTAAAGCACCCTCCAGAAGGGGAACATCCACGGCAGGAAAGTGGGATGTGCAGGAAGGAGATGATAGAGCTTTACTTGTTTGAGCTTAGGAGAGAATTAGAAGAAGGATAATCTGCTGTGGCAGCTGCCAGGTAGCTACTGTACTGCCGCATTAGCAGCGCACCAGTCCTTTCTTAGTACCCGTGGCTGCCTGCTGCTGATAGAGGGATGCAGCCATGGATGGATCGAGTGGGAATATTCCCTCCACACAGGAGAAGGAAAAAGTTGGCTTACAGGGAAAAGGAAAGCAATCAGAGCAAAAGTTTCTACTTGGGATAGGTGACTTCCAGTTAAAGATGAGCTGCACCGTTTTACAATTCTGAAAACATTCCAGAAACCTGGAAGTAGTAAATGAGAAGGTTATATGCACTGACCTCATTGTTCCGAGCTGTTAAGTGCTCAAGCCTTTTATTCAAATTCGTCCTGGTTTTATTTCTGTAGTTGAAAACTACGTGATTAGGAAATTGTCTTCCAGTTGTGCTCTCAGAGGGACTGACTATGCTTCCAGCTTGAGAATGAATAACTAAATAATTTTTTAAAAAAGTTACTGGTTTGTTTAATCATCTCTTAATCTTTGTCTTGGTGGGCTTTCTTTCCATTAGTTATTAACTGCGGGTGGTACAACAAATCTTTAAGCTCTGAATGGTGGCTGTGGCAGAAAATGGTTAAAAGCATTCAGCCCTTTGGGGGAATGTGTTACTCTCTAGCAAACTGGATGGGCACCTTCTTTTTTCATTCTGAAACTGAGCCAACCCTGCAGAGGAACTCTCTGACCTTAGGAATAAGAGGCCATGAGTTCCCGTTTTGCTTTTTGGCTCTTTGTAGCCTTTGCTCCAGGAACGAAGAGCCTCTGCTGGCCTCGGTATTTGCCACCTAGAAATGGGATGAAAGGCCTTAGTGTCTTAGGGGAGCTCCTCTTGAAATAACGTACTACTTTCACCTGGCACCTACCTGCATCTCACACACCCAGCGAATCTGTGTGTGCCAAATCATGTGCCTGTTTGGCAGCTACAGAGTCCACCCCCCATCTTTTCTGAAAGTGGGAATTAAGCCCAGGAATTGGGAGGGTTCCCCTGCTAGTTACCTGCTGTCTGGTGAAATGCACCTAACATTTATTGCTAGCAAGTGGTCTACAGATGCTTTCACCTTCATCTCACCTAAAAGGTGAAGGTTTTTTGCTTTGAGCATCAGAGAAGTCAGAGTTTACTCCTTTCTACAAAAGGCTGTTGAACACAGTCAACTGTTTGCTTGACTAAAAAAAAAATCTACAGTTCAATACTGTAGGAAAACACTCTTTCAACATCTTTGGCAGTCAAAAGAAAGCCTGTTATGCACCTGTAGAAGAGTGATGGGTGTTTTCACAAGTGGCTGCATGTGTTAGGCTGAACTTGCCAGAAATGGCATAAGAAGTTTTTAAAAAAAAAAATAAAAAATCAGAAGCAGTAGTGGAATACGGGGCAAAAATAGGGAAACTCCCTAAACCAAGTCCAGAGTAGGGAGGAAGACTTAGGCGTTTAAGTCAGTGAAACGTTGAAATTTGTTATTTTACAGATATGTTGTGACAAATTTGGTTTGTCATCAAATCTAGCTGGACATCTTTGGCTTGAAAAGAAAACCAGCAGCATGGGTACAAACCAAATGGGGTCTGCCAAAGAGCTGGAACGATCCCTGAAACAAAATCTTCTCTGGCATGGGGAAGTACCACTTCCCCATGTATCCTTCCCTACAAGGAGGGAAGTACCATGTATCCTTCCCTACAAGGAGGTTCAAAACAAAAAACATGGTTCATCTGCCATTCATTACTTTCTCAGCTTTTCTGGTGACCGAGGGCAGCCAGTGTTTGTAGTATCAGTTGGTTTGGTGGATTTATTTCCCTTCTCTAGGGGAAAAATAGTAGCGTTGGGGAAAAAACAGTAGCATGTGAAAGGGTTCAGTACTTCTGCAAAGGAGATGGACAAACTAGGCTGCTAGGAAGTATCATAATTAAAAGCAAACTATGGTTGTCAAAATAAATGAACAAAACACGGTTTATGGTACATTAACTTGTTTGCTTACTTGCACATAAAATTTTTTTTGGCTTAGCAATTGGACTCCCACTCATTAGTGAAAATTAATTAGATTCTATTGTGATACTTGTTGGCAACTCTGAGAATAGAGAAAGAAAAGGAAGGAAGAATGGTTCAGACCAGGACCAGCAGGCTGGTAAGCACTTATTGACTTGATCTGAATTCAGAGGCACAATTTCAGCTCTTCTTCGTGACAGGTAACAGCTGCCTGCAGCCCACCAGGATGGCGGCAAACTTGCAGTTGTCTTCTGTCACAGAGCAGTTGCTCTGTGATTCAGGTTTGATTTTTTTGGGATACATCAGAGGGATTGCAGACCTTCATGTGAGGCTGACCCTGGGCTCTCTGCCTCTCTGTGTGCTGCTGGCAGGAGAGAGGTGCAGCTCCACCGCTTCTGTAGCCAGCCCATTTAGGCTGCGACTGCCTCTGCTGTTACTCGCAGCTTTCCCAGAAGGTACAGAATGAAATCGGGATGAGTCCTGCCAGTTCCTCCACTGCGAATAGCATTAGTGAAAACTGACTAGAGGAGAAATTCTGCTGCTGCTGTTGGGAGAGCTGATGG
This sequence comes from Aythya ferina, assembly GCF_964211825.1. Classification (NCBI taxonomy): domain Eukaryota; kingdom Metazoa; phylum Chordata; class Aves; order Anseriformes; family Anatidae; genus Aythya; species Aythya ferina. Next base: position 112,096,830 of record NC_140298.1, read on the forward strand.
CTGTGTCTGAAGCATTTCCATGCTACTGACATTGAGAGGGAAGCTCTGGTTTGTGTCACAGTCACAACCAAATCCCTGCAACAGCACAGCCTCCATGAAGTAGGAAAGGGATGGCTTTAGAAAACGCATTAATTCTTAGGGGATGATTTGGGGGGGGGGGGGTTCTTCCCCCTCCGTATCAAAGAAGGCCTGTCCCAAACTTTACAATTGAGGGGTAGGGGAAAGAAGCAGTGTAATTTGTTGGACTGCGTTTAATCAGATGTTAGCACTTCAGTCCTACGTCTGTGTCTTCCTAGCTATCTCAGCAAGTTCTTTGGATAAGAGTAAAACACAAATCATGTCACTCTTATCTCTTCTTGCTTCACGAAGCAGGACTCAAATGAGGAGGTCAGCTACAGAGATACAGAGCCAAAAAGCCTCAGGTTTCGTTATGAGCTGCGTTCAGTGTGAAGGTAGGCAATTTGGATCTTTGTGTTTTAAGGAGACCTGAGCTTAGGTCCTTGAGCTAAATTGGACAGAGGAGCAGTTAAATGTGAGATTCTTCAGTTGTGCTGTGAAAACACTGAAGCTATCCTCTTTGGCCCAGTTAATAAGTAAAAGGGCTGTGATAACTCTCCGAGGGCACACAGTGCATTCTAACATTACCATTTTGGCAACATATGAACTTGGCTGAGCTTTTATTTTTGTGCCTTTTGTTGAAAACTTAAGCACTAGGGAGGGAAATAATTGCAAGAAAGTTATATTGGGATTTTTATAAATGCCACTGGAGTTCAAATTCCTAAAACCCATTCACTAAGGCATGTCAGTTCCTATCTTGATCTAGCCTCTAGGATCCTTTTATGTTTTGTTCTGTGTAAATTAAAAACAAAAGTGAGTCCGGACTGATTTTGTGGAAATGGTTAGAGCCTGTAGAAATGAGCAGAGTGCTGGCCTTCAAAAAATTACGCTTTCAACGAACGTCTGTACCAAGAATATCAGGTTGGGAGTTTTCCACAGTGGTTTAAAGCTTGCTGTGTGTTGCAAGTTTATCCGCAGGAGTGCGTGACATGTGGGAGAGAGTAGAAAGACAAGAACAACTTCTTATTTCTAAGTCATTATGCCCAATTGGATATAAAATAGACAGACTTGCTCCAGAAGACTTTACAACGCAAAGATGAATAGAGATCTGCCCTCCCCATGGTGACAGGATGCCTAAAACAGTCACCAGTGTGAGCAAGGAGGCTGGAGTAATGGTAATTTAACCACTAAAAATATATATTCAAAGAGCTATTGGTATTAGAGGAAAATGGGCTAAAAATAGGTCTGTTCTCTTCGTGATGTTGCATGGTGAGTAGGAGGCAAATATTTATTGCAGAACCGCAGAATGGCTGAGATTGGAAGGGACCTCTGGGTCTGTCTGGTCCTGGCCCTGCTCGAGTAAGGAGCAGAGCAGGGTGCCCAGGCCTGTGTCCAGGTGTCCTGTGAAGATCTCCAAGGAAGAGACTCCAGAATCTCTCAGGGTAGCCTCCAGCACCTGCCCAGCACAGCAGTGCTGCCGGATCTTTAGAAAAAGTCTAGTTTGTCCACGTTGCTTCTTGTCCTGGCACCATGCATCACTGAAGAGGTCCTGGCCGCATCTGCTGCGTACCATGCCTGCAGGTAGAGCTTGCTGCACAGACCTCTGGTGAGTCAGCTGCTCCCCACAATTGTGTTATATGTGAAAGTTCTGCTTTTTCTTCATTTTTCTTTCAATTTGAAAAATTCACATTGAATGGCGTGAGGGGGCTGTCATCAACTGGGTATGCAGCTAAAACTATTTTTTCCACCCAGTGGAACCACTTCTGTAACTGGCTGTCCCAGCACTTTCTACTACTGAAAATAGCCTTTTTCCTGCAGAGGGATGGAGAGTGCTGCAATATGAGATCTCACTTGTTAGAAAATGTGTGCCTTTGTTTTAAAGACAGCAGTAAAAGGATTTGTTTTGGGTGCTAAATATGTCAGCATTGTAAAGAGCCAGCAACCCACTTTGTTTTTAAATGTTTAAATAATTGTTCATATGCTATGCCTGCTTGAATTATGATTAATTATATAAGTCACAACTTGGTAAGAACCAGCCCATGAATGAAATACTATATTCAGGAGTTTATTTTGCTGTATTTATTTTTTTAATTTGTGTGTTTTTTTAAAAAGGGGGAAAAAAAAAAAGGCTGGCTAAGGGAGGCCAGCTGGCATTATTACAGAGTAATATGGGAGAGCTGTGAGCATCGAGGAGGCACAGCATGACGGAAGGCAGCCAGAAGGATTAAGGTATCTTAGAACTTCTTTGCCGCAGGCTTAGACTGGTGGCAGAGGGAAAGCATAATTCCCACTTTATTTTATTTGTTGCGAGACCAAGGGAAGTAGCCAGTTCCATCGCCTCTCTTTGTGGGTTGGGGAAAGCAGAGCTGGCACTGGGTTGTTGTAGAAATGCGGAGAGTAGGAATTTGAGGGATGTTTGAGGTCACCTTTTTCCTAAAGCTGCTCTCCTATGGGTCTGTCAGGATAAAAGGATAGTGAACGGGGCCGTGCGAGTGGCAAAGGTCTCCAGGGAAGATTTGAAGCAATAAAAGCATGCGCTGGTTGCACAGCATGGGGCGGGGGATTGGCAGAACTCTGCAAGAATTTGAAACTATTTTTGCTGGACACAGGGGCTATTGTTGCCTACTGTCTTAAATAAACGTCCCATTTAACCTGTAACAGGATAGACTGCGTTGTCTTAATGCCCATTTTTTTTATAAGCAACAAAAACAAAGCAGTAGATGCTGATATTTTCTGAGATTTGTTTTTGTGCAAAATCAGGAGAAGGATTTGTTTGGGCATTAAATGCTGGTAATGTCAGTCTCATGTCAGACTTAGTTTTCTGTTGCTGACATCAATTACACTAACTTTTGTGTGTATGTGCACATAAATATGTTCACATGCATGGATATACATGCATGCATTTATATATTTATTACTGTATATATATATTTACTTATGGCCCACAGAGTTAATGATAAAACAAAGCCAAACTCTTTATTTCAAACTTTTCCAGATTTATTCTAAAAATCTTGATGTGAAGCTGACAGTGTTCCTTTAATATTTGTATTGACAGTATCTCTCAAATGCTTCCATTATTTGGTTTTAAAACATAAGTACTTGTGCCTCTTATCTTCTGGGGCCACTGTTCTAAGGAAGAAAATCGGCGTCCTTTGTAGCTGTTTTACTTTCAAGGTATCAAGTCCTTGTCCCCTAATCTCCCTTGGAAGGGATTGTAGGAAGTGAAGTGCTGACTTGCTGCCTGTATTTAAATCCTCTTTGAGAACTTTGTAATCTCTTTTATTTAATATTTTTAAGTCAGTTTTCAGCACAACGCTATTCACAGCTGCCGAAACACTTTGTTTTTAGGAAGGGATCTGTTTCATGATGGTGGAGATCTGGGTGCTGGTGTATTCAGAGTGCCCTCAGGGCAGAGCCTGGCTGGACCCTGGGAGCAGACCTTAAATACACACCTGTTCACCTTGCATAAAGCTGCTCCTACTTCTGGAAATACCTCATTCACAGCGGGTATGCCAAAAGGCTTAACACTGGCGTTACACAGTATTGGCTTGAGTAACATTATTGCCTTAGCTGGTCTGGAGTGGCCGAAGCTAAATGCCACCCAACCCTTCCAGCACTATTTACAAAAGTAATTTGAGAGAACTCGCAGAGAGCTAACAGGCAGTGGGCACATCTCAAAATAGTGGCAGATGGATGCACTTGCAGAGAGTGCCTGTAATCCTTTGCTTTTTTTTTTTTTTTTTTTTAGGAAAAATAAACCTTAATTTTGCCTTACTATGGTCAAACTTTATTTAAAGAAAACCTTTCACTTGTCATGTTTCTTAAAGCATTGACTTAATTTCCTGGTCTAAGGCATTTGAATCATGGTTCTTATTCTTCTAATTCATCTCTGTTATATGTCAAAAAATATTTTTGTTGTTAGCATATATGTATATTTTATAGCTTTTTAATATTGTGTAAGCATCCTTTAGTGCAACTTGACTTGCCAAAAACATAACAAACAGCATAGGCTTTTATTAATCATCCTTGTTTCTTCCCTTCATTAAGTTGCCATAATTAGTGCAAGATGAGCCTCCACCTTAGCGAGAGGGGGGGGAAATTGCAGCCAGCAAGATTAAAGCCTATTCTGCACCAAGTGTTGATAAAACAGATTTGAAGAGGGAGGCCATGTTGTCAGTGTGGCAGTGTTAAATCTCTCTCCCAAAACAATCATGTGTAAAGCTCCACCTATGTGGCTAATCATGCTTGCATTGTTAAACATTTCCATGGCACAGCAGTGCTTGAAGTGCTGTTTTAGATTAGATTAGCTGCACACTGTGTTGAATAGATAGCATTTTGAGTACCGGGGTGTCAAATGATACAGCCGATAAAAAGTAACTGAAGAAGAAGCATCTTCCCTTCGCTCCCCTCTGCCTTCCCCAAACATTCAGGCACATCTCCAGGAGGGTGTTTAAACAGATTAGAGTCACTAGTTTAGCCAGGCTGCCCTGAAAAGGTTAAGAAATATATATATAAAATATACACGTATTTTGTTGGAGGAAGTTTCACTTCCAACATACGGTTCCGCTTGCAAAATATTAATTTTTAAAACAGCTGTACCCAAAATTAATTTTGTCCTTTACCAAAGGTGCCTCGCTGTTCTTCTGCAGCGCAGCAGTTTTGTGATTGAGGCCTGGATGTGCAGTCCTGCATAGGCGAAAATCTGGAAGTAGGTTATTAATAAAAAATGTTTTTCTTGCGTCCATGCTGAAAGCCTAATTAGAATAATTTTTTTTTTTTTGGATCTAAAACCAGCAGGAAAGGTACTGCAGTACGAGATGTTCTTGTGCTCACACAGCAGTGACATGTGCTTCAGAGGGTGTGTGTTTTAGATGGCTGGCATGGAGATACCAATTTTTTTTTTGCACACCCAGCTTCCCAGCATGTCCATCTCTGCAGAGTGTGGGTGGCTGTTGTTGAATAGAGGTGGAAACAAATGCACAGCTGGGGCAGCGTACACTGCTGGACAAGGTAAGCTGGTTCTCAAAGTGCTGCTGTTCTGTGTGCTGCTTAGTTTTTCCCCCACCCCCCAAATTATTAAAACTAGGGTTTGGAGGAACAAATGCCTTCCAGGCTGCTGTAGTAGCTCTGCCGGTGTTCGGATGGACAACTGCCACAGGTTTTCACACAGCCATTCTTCTTAGTACATTTACAGTGTCATGACTCAGGCAAGCAGATACTCAATTATTAATGACTTATCTACAAAGAAAAATAATTAAAAACAAACCCAAAGCAATAGAGCACTTAATTAAGAGTTAGTGGCGGAGTTTCTGCTCTCTCTTAATGGAAGGCTTCCAAGAACAATTTTACCTTTCAGAAAGAGTACCTGCTTCAGCCTGCCAGATTAAAAGTGCTTCCCACGTAAAATAGTAGTTGGATCATGCTTTTTGGCAGGCAAATATACTTATTGATTAGACACTAATTGGAGCTATGCAAAGGGGGAAGGAGCCTGTGTGTATTTCAGAAGCTTCAGGTAGAAACCTGCATTAGCATTATATTGTAGGTGATCCTAACTGCAGCTTCCAGCGGGCCTGAAGGAGCTTTGCTCCAAAGCCAAGCTGCAGCATCTCAGTCCTCTGCCTGTGTTGGCATCTCTTGGTATCCTGCTGATTTATGAGCTTCCGTGACCGTTTTAGCAATATCAGTGATGTTGTCCTTGCTGTAACACCCTGGACTTTTGTTGCTGTCCAGAGTCCACTTTCCATGTCTCTTGCATTGATCTGTAGCAAATTTCGTCAGAAATAGAAGGCAAAAACAAGCATTGTAAGTAGAGATGAGGTTTTTCTCAGGACACGGGTTAACAGCGATGAGCTGCTGGATTTCCCAGGTCTAATCATCTTCCCGAAGGCTGCATCCAGGCAAACTCCTGCTTCAGAGCCCGTGATTAGCTGCTTTCTTAATAAATAAATAAATAAAATTAAAAATTGACTCATCAGCAGCTAAATTGAATGTCTGAAGCTATTTATTTCCTTGCTTGCATTTCTCTTGCTGATTTTTGTGCTGCTATATGCTTGCTTCTTCCCTGCTTCCTTACCTTTTGTTTCTATAATTCTTTATTTTTTTCCAAATTGTAGATTGGCCTCACTTCCACTCCTTTTGCTGTCCTTCTGTTGTGGTCACCTTGCATCAGTGAATGTGTCTCACATTGCTGGGGATGTGTAAACAGGAAGCACAGTCAGGTTGATGGTTGGACTTGGGGATGCTGAAGGTCTTTTCCAGCCCAGATGATTCCAGGTGTCTAGGTATAACTTGGTAGCTTGAAATAAGGAGCAAAATCAGCAGGATGTGACCAAGAAGTGCTTTGAAAACCAAATGGGGGGCTGTTGTGTTAACAGAAGTCACGCTTTTCTATTTTCTTTGCCTTGAACGTGCTGACAGTTTCAGTACTGGAGGTTTTTTTCCCTGTAGTCCTCCGTGTGCTGCGTTAGCTGCCAGTAAGTGGCTGATCGGATAAATGATCTCAAGTCCTGTCCTTGTGCTGTTACCGCCTGGGTTTTTCTCATTTCATTTTCTTCCCCCCTCCCCAAGAAGTAATATGGAGGACTTTAATTGAATTACTTGGAAAGAAGAGCTGGTGAGTGGTCACTCAAGACCTTGTGGAGGGTTTTACCCTACAAGTTGTTAGCATGGCTTGAGCCTGTGATCAGCGAAAAGCAAGCAGGCAGCCTTCTGCAATCAGCACAATCATCTGCTTTAATTACCTTACTTTATGTTCCCTATACAGAAGTAAGTAGCCAAAATTAAATTTTATAAAGAAGCTGTTAATGAATCGTAAGTCACTCAATTTCTGTCTTTACAGTTAAATTAGTGATAATAAATAGCCCAAACCTTGGCAGTGTCTGTTCTAAAACTTCTGTGTCTGAACTGTGCTTTCTTTGAGGAATTAATAAGAAAAGTTAGTTAGGCTGCTAATTTTCTGTCCTCCCTGTTTGAGCTGCGTGGGTGTCAGAGGCAGAGCGGAGACACGAGCATCCTTTAGACACGTGCGTAGAGAGAACAGCATTTCCTAGATGTCAGGCTCCTTCTGGCTTGCATCAGTGATGGAGCCAAAATCAGGAACAGAAAGGAGGAAAAACTGCAGAGGAATATTTCAAGAGTTATACCTTGAATGTCCTTACCTGCAAGGCGGTTCTGGCAGCAGTGGTGCCGTGCATGGTATTTATCCATGCTGCCTTTCCAGTTCCTGTTCCTTTTGCTTCATTAACAAAGCCATACTTCCCCTGAAAGCCCAGCTCTTGCCCAGCTTTCAGGCACATGCTGGCAATCCCCCTGAAAGCAATCGATTGCCACAGGTAGAACATCCTGAGTGACTTTGGCAGAGGACGCTTTGCATTGGCTTTCCCACAGCAAAGAAACCCTGACTTTTATTTAATTTCTTTTTTTTTTTTTTTTTTTGCTTTTTATTACTCCAGCTGGTTTTTTGAAACTTGGATATTGATCTATCAAAGCCTGTATGCCCTGGATTTCTGTAAACCACCTTTGATAGGAAAACTGAACAGGGCTGTTCTTGCCAGTATATGGATCTTGCTGGCTAAAATGGGGCCCTCTGAGAACAGCAAGGAGCAGCCTGCTCCTTCCCCAGAGGCGTTACACACCCTTTGACAGTTAACTTGCTCACCGTGTTGTGCATGATTCCTCATCTACCTAATTACCTTGAAATAGCAGGTAAACATCTCTGATATTCACCTGACCATTTTGTTGTTACTCTCTTATATAAGAACGTGGCATATTTTGAGGTGTTTTTAAGCAAATGCACCTGTATCGTTTGTAATCAACAATCCCCTTTCAAGGCTGTATTATATATCATTAGAGCTACAAGATGCTTTTTGCTCTAAGGACTTTTTGTGTATATGATAAGTACAGAAAGCACTCCTGCTAAAACCACACAGCATTTCCTTTTCACGTGTATCGTATTTATCAGGGTGGTGGGGGGGATGTTGTCTGGGCATTTTTTTTGTCTCGTTGTTTGTTACTACTAAACCTTACAAAGCTTAAGGAAAATATCATCTGCATTTTTAACCTTGCTGAACAGTCAGTGTGCTTTTGAGCTCCTGATTAATGCAGAATTTGATCAGGAAGTGTGATTGAGAGTAGCAGCTTGTCAGGGTGTGTGATTAATGACAGCTCCACCTGCCATGGGGCTTCCGAAGTGGTAACAGCAATCCAGACTGGAGTGTCCTCTTCACTGAGCTGCAATTTAGGCTGCAGATTTATTCCCTCATCTCTCTCTCCCCGCCAAGAGTGCGAAGCCAAAAAAAATAACGATAGGAATACCTGTAAAGATTTAGGATCGCAACAACTGCTGGCTGGTGTGGTGAAGTAGAGTGGGGCAAAGAGAAGGGCAGACTTGGTGGTTTGACTGTGGGTAAATAGAGTATATAAATGAGGTGTGCCACCTTGCTCCCCAAATGGGTAATTTTTAGTCCAAAATATGGTGCAGAGTTAGGTGGGGTGCACTCACTGTGCCTAGGCAGTCAGGTATGTGGGCTTTGCAGCCTGCTCAGACTAGATGATACCTTCTAGCTGTTTTTCAGGCTAGTCCTGCTCTAATTCTCAGTAAGAACTCTTACTAATTTCTATTTTTACATTTATTTTCTCAGTTCTAAGGTTGAAATTCATTACCTGCTTCCCAGCAGCTCTCGCTGCCAAGCTCCTGTTTGGCTCCCGCTCCAACCAAAACCTGCAAAGAAGTAGCTGCAAGCCCGTGTGTCATACTCAGGTTTGTAGAGCAAAGCAATTTGATACTAGACCTGAAGAAATAAAGGTACATGGAATATATTCCACAGTAGCAGGTGATTTCTGCGTGAATGAGGTCTTGCAGATACACTTAGTCATCCTGATTGGTCTCACTAATGTTATTCTGGAACTGAGTCTTTTTTTATACTGCTAGTTGTACAAACCACAGCCTAGATTATAGGGACCTGCCTGGGGAAAGTGTGCATCTCTGTGTAATTGGCAAAGAAATTAAACCTCTACTAGAAATGAAACTATGAAAGCATCAATAGCGGTTAGTAATGTGCTTCAAAATTGTGTATCAGTGACAGCCTGCTCCTGCTCCCTTGTTCTGATGCCTCAGGTAAATGCTGAACATAAATGCTGCTTATGGTTCTGTAGCTGGCATCTCGAAGAAAAACACTTCTTACAAACAAAACTCCCAAACCCACCAGCATTCCCTGGCGTTCAGCACTGGCTGCAGGGGGCTCGTCCTGGTGGAGCAGGCGATGAGGACAGCGGCGCCCTGGGTGGTAAAAGATCCTCATGGTGGAAAGTGTGGGTGGGCTGGGGGGGCCTGCTGACAACTTTGGAGGCCCCAAAGAGAAGAATTTGAGCGGTGGCTGTGGCGGATTGCGAGGGTGACTCAAGCACATTCTAGCATTGATCGCCCTTCTTAAAATAAAAGCTGCTCGCATTCATGGCAGTGAGGGTGGGATTCGTCTCCCCTTACTTCAAACATCTGAGTTTAAGCTCCTTGCCCCAGGGTGCCTGCAGAGTCAGGAGAAAGAAATAGATTGCCCTCTGAACGTGCCTGCGCTGAATATCAGAGGCTCTAAGCTTAGGCTGAGGTTAGCTTCTCTCCTGGCCAGTTTGTGCTCGCCACTTGTTCTGATGCTGAATTTGGGCAAGACAGATCCCACCCTTGGTGCTGAGCTTCAGGGACCAGCGAGGGCTTGGCTTGTGCTGGTTCTTCATCAGCCATGGTCTTCAAGTAGGTGCTTAGATGGGCTGGAAGAAATCCCCTTAGGTGTCACTTTGTGGTTGTGCTGGGCGTAGGGCTGCTGCAGGCACCGCTGCAAATTCAGCCTGCAATGCTCAGCTTTGGTCATCTCTTTGCTGCTGTTTGTTTCCAGCAAGCCTCTGAGCTCAGTGCTGGGTAAAAAGCCCGATGCTTCATTTTTAAACAAAAATGCCATTTTCCATTGCTATTGCTTTTGAATGCAATAGGGAGGAGAGAATGTGCATAAATCCTTTCTCCAGCTTGTGCCTCTGTCTGCAGCGTGAATTAACATTAGTGTTTTGTCTTCAGAAAAAAATGTTACCACATTATGTTGTTACATGCCAGCGTGACAGCCTAATAGGACCAGTGCATCCAACTTTTTCCCTCTCTCTACTTCTTGCGGGAAATGCTATCAATTTAGCTAATGAGGGAGCCAAATACAGCAACTTGTGAGTATTTCTCTTTTGGCAGGCTCATGTCTCTAAAATGTGCAGGCCTGTCTCTCCTAGTCCTTTGGTTTCAGGAGATGACACACGAGTTATTTCCATTCCCCCATCCTTACCACAGCGTCTAAAGCGCGACATCTCTTAAAATGCAAGCACAGGACGTAATGTCTGGAGAAATACTTGATCAGACTTGCCTGAAAGATGTTCATTTGTGGAGAAGGAAATGCTAGGAAAAGGTTGGGTTACAGGAACGCCTATTGTGCTTTTATTTATAGGTTGGCATTACTAAATACATGAACACATTAGTCCATGCTTTGATTTGAGGTGTTGGAGAAGTACTTTAGTCCCTAATTTAATTTGGGGCCCATGGAAAGATTGTGACTTGGCCCAAAATCCCACAGACCTTGGTAAAAGAGGCAGTGAGAACCTAGTCTATCCAAACCCTAGTCCTGTTCCTTCCCAAGCTCTCTTGGTTCAGAAATAAAACCCAATTTAGCATGTGGAAGAGCATGGATTTGAGGCACCATGGGAATGTGAGCCCCTTTTTGGAAGGATCATTGTTCCTGACGAAGTCTCAGTGAGCTGGAGTTCACCATCAAGGCCAGGGTAACAGCATCAGCAGGCCTGTGGCCACTCACTGTGCAAGTTGCTTGCTTGCAGTAGTTTCAAAGGAATTAAGTTGGGATGAAAGCAGTAGAAGGCTTTTGTTATCTCCTGCCAGCTAAGAGCATATACCTGGATACATGGCCTTGCTGATGTATGGTAACTGGTTATGGTGCAATGACTCGATCAAGAATATGAGCAAATCAGAGAAATTAAGTCATTTATACTGCAAGGCTTGTATTTTTTACGAATGTTATAAAACTGGTGGTGCTTGTAGTTTTTTTAATTCTTTTTGGGGTATTTGTCTGAGCAGTGGTATGAAATGGCACTTCTTTAGTGATACTGAGATACATATTCTTGGTCTGTAACCTTGCTAAATCTTTCCTGATGCATAATGCTGTTATTGCCTTAAAGGGAGAAAGAGCTTTAAGTGTACTACTTACTTCTGTAGAAACAGAATTTTACCTGCTGACCGATGGAGGACTCATACTTTATCTTAAGAAATGCTGTTAAACATAGGTAAATCTAGATAAAAATAAATCTGTAGCTTGTCATCGTCCAAATGATGAGTATAAGATGTAGCATAAGTGTATCTTGAAGTTACAACATAAAAATTAAAATCCCTTAGTAAAAATGCCTTGCCTATAAATCAGAAACCAGATACCCAAGTTGTTTATAAACTGAAGTCAATATTTTTGGTTCTAGAAAAGTGGAAAACAATATCATTGTAATTCTTCTGTCAGAAAAGTGACTGTAAAAAAAGTGATGTCTTGCTCAGCAGGTCTGCTCCTAGCATCTATTTCAGGCCCTATTTTCCTTTCTTCCTTCCTCCTGACGAATGCTCTCACTCTCCTTGCTTTTGCAGAGCCAGCAGAGTGCTGATCGAGCGGGGCTGGATGCTGGGCTGGCAGAGCCCAGCAATCGGAATTACCAACTGCTTTGCCAAATCCTGCATCAGCGGCAGCTGGGGACACTGGGGATGTGCAGGTGTCTCTGCGCATGGGTTTGGCCCACGGTCCCACGATTACTGGTAGTGATGGGCAAGGAGAAATGAGCCCAGGATGACTCAGGAGCATGTTGCAGGGTTGGCAGGAGAGGAATGTGGGAGAACATCTTTTATTTGTAAACTGAGAAGGCTTGAGACAGAAGCATGAAAGCACAATAAATCTGGAATATCGCAGGGCCCCTTAACTAAGTCTTTATTTCTTCTTTCTCCCAATATCCACTCGAAGTAAATCTTGCTTTAAGTCCACTTAGAGCTGCTTGCTCAGAGTATGGGGAAGAAAAATAGAAAAGCTAAAACTTCAGTTTCTTCTACTTAGAAGATTATTGTGGAGGTTACCTTAATGATACAACTGTGGAAAATATCCCTGCAAATTCGGATCACTTTGTCTGAAAGGATTCACCCTCAAGAAGGTAAAGCAAACAAAAATCCAACTATCCAATCAAATGTTAGAATTTTAAAAACTTAATAGCAGTTTAAATAGCCTCCCTTCCTCCTCTTATTTTCTTTGCCTATTCTAAGCAAGCCCAAAGCACTTCAAGCTACAAATGGAGGTCACATAACACAGCCCAGTCCCTGTGGTCATTATCCAGAAAACTGAAATTCAGATGTCTCTAGGGCAAAACAAAGTAGTTCTTAAGTAGGGCACAACTTCAGGACAAGAAAAGAATGTCATCAGGCTGAGCTGAGATTTTCAAGGTAGCTAAAAAAGTTGAGCCCTTGGGTAACAATGTTAAGGGTCAACACCCAACTAGCAAAGGGACAGCCTTAAATACATACGTTGATAGTTATTGCTTTTTTATCTCTATTCCCAAGGCCCATTTCCCTCCCTATTCCCCCCTCAATATGTGGGGTTCAGTTTGTAGCATCCCATTTTGAATTTATTTAGAAAATGTTATTTCTTTCCCATTAAAATGTCATGGGAAAGTTGAAAGACTTTCTATTCAGCCAAAACATGGGAAACTTTTTTTTTCTTAACCTGAAATAATTTCACTGCTGTGGTAACTGAGGAAATAAAATAATCCCACACAACTTGTCAAAATGGAAGCATAAACAGAGGCTTTGAAAGCCTGCATTTTAGCTGGAAAAGAAAGCACCGTCTCCAGCTGCGGTGCTTGATATGGCTTTACAGTATTTTGACAATAAACGCTCTAATTTTTATAAAAAGTATTAAAGGAAAATGGTTTTTAATAATTAGGACTATTTTTACAAAGACACTAACTACTTTTCAAGATTCCATAATCTCATTTGCATGTGGCTCTACAGAATTACCAATACTCAGTTGCAGAGATTGTGATCACTTTTTTTTTTTTTTTTTTAACTTCAGCCTGCTCAAATGGTATTGTACTAGTTGCAGAATAGCACCTGAATAAGTGGCAGGGAATATTTCTAATCAAAGCTTCAGTCAAGGAAGAATGCTTCCAAAACAACACTGAACATGGGATTTCTAACCATCTAGTCGTTCTGTTAAAAGGTTTTTAAAACTGTTGATAATTCCACCATCTGGGGATGTGGAATAGTTTTCAAAGAGTGAGAAATGGTCTATGTAGTTGTTCTGTGTAGAAAAATGCAGTTGGAGAAGCAGCTACTGCAGGGTTTTGGGATGATGGACTTGAATTCAATGGCTTGCTCTATTTGACAAGCATCTTTGCAAATCTAATTGCGTGAGACCTGCTTACAAAGTGATGGCTTTGGTTGTTGGGAAGCAAACGGAGGAGATGCCATCTCTCCCCAAGCGAAGGATTGGGCAGGATTCCTTATGGCTTGCTTTCTGCAGGTGCTCTGTTCTTGTCTTTTCACCTTAGCATATCAGATTGGCAAACAACCTGATCCCACATTTTTAGGGGTGGGACATGAAGCTGCAGTCGCTCTTACGAGGTGAGTGATGGTCCTTACAACAGAACTGAAGTAATGTTTACTGCTGTATCTACAGTCCTGTGATGTGATTTCAACAAACTGAAGACCTTGCCTCGAGTGTTAGGCTCTTATCTCAGAAGTGTGGTGTCTATGTGAGGGAATAAACAGAACTAAATGACAACAAGTACATGGGTCCTGTTCATTCCCACCTCCAGCGATGCTGACCGTAAATCTCTGGCTGAGGCTGTTTTTGTTATTAAACGATGCTGCATTCTGATGGAGTGATCACACAGCTGAGACATTAGCTCATGAGTCTTAATCCACTGTTGCCTCTGATAATTCATTTAGCTTTTCAGTCTGTTTGTCTGCCTCTGAAGCTGTGAAATGGGTAAGTTTGTAATCCCTTCCAGAGGAAATTATGGGAAGGGTTGCGTGGCATTAAATCCTCCCCCAGGGAGGTCCCAGGGGAAGCACTTGTGAGGATGCTGCAGGAACTTCTGAATGCTCTGAGAGACGAAGGACGTGCTGTTTCTTCAGAAAGAGGAGGACTGAGAACTACGTAAGGTTGGCTGTGTGCTTTGGAGGGGTGTGGGCTGTGGAAGGAGATCCCAGGGAAGTTATCCCAGCAAGTGCTGACAGACATACTCCATGGAGGCTGTGGGCTGGGAGAGGATGCAGGCAGCTGTATGTCACCACTGCATGCTGCTCTGGTGTCTTTTCCTCCAGTTTTCTACTCACACAAAGACCTTTGCTGGCTCTTGTCTGAAACCTATGGTAACAAACCTTTCCTCATCCCTCTTGCTGTGCCATTTTTTCCCCCCTTCTTTTGTTTTGCCTCAGAAACAGCAAGACGGAATTAAACATAAATAAACAATACCTCACGGACGTGGTGCTAGTTGCCACTTTTATTTGTAGGGTCTGCCTTTCCCCCCCACCTGCTTACATCTGTTATTTTGACGGGCTTTTTACAGTGGTAGCTGCCCGTTGTGCTCTGGGGGTAGAGCTATCGCAGTGGTTGGTCTTGAATGATTTTAACATGAAAATAATAAAGCTAACCAAATGCTAACCAAAATGAAAGCACCCATAGAAGAGGGAGCGGTTGTTCCTGTTGGGTGATGTTTGTAAGACCAACCTCTCCTAATCCTTTAAGGTCACAAAGGAAGTCCTGCAAATTCTGGCTTTAATTTCGATAGTTTATCTTTGTCCAGATGTTTGTTTTTTAGACTTGTTGTTCCCACTGTTGAGAGCGGTCCTGCTGGCTCTGTAAAAACTGCATCTGTCTCACATAGGCAGTAAATGTACAGCAGCTCTGGTTGCTGTATGTGAGTTTTCCTCTAGGGCTGTTTGTCATTGTATGGTGTTTTTTTTTTTGTTTTTTGTTTTTTTTGCATAAGCACATTGCAGCAAAATCACTGGAGATCTTGAGGTCTATCATTCTTTAACAGTGCTTTAAACAAGCATCATTACTTATCTTTTTGATACAAATGGTACTAATTTAAAATAAGTTTGATTATATATGGTGGGGACAGTAACTTCTCACTGGCACAGCAAGTTGAAACAAATGCCTTACGCTGAAGAGAATCATGGGTTAAATTTTTCTGAGAGATTTTTCAGCTTACTCTCACAGACAGCCTCTTCGTAGTTTAATGTCTGGACTTTTTTTCTTTTTTTTGAAATGGGGAGACTGTTCTTTCCTCTGGCTATTTTCAGTGAGCTAGTTTCTAGAATTTTATAGAGAAAGGATAATATTTAGGTCATAAGAAGTAGGCTGTTGGAGTCTTACTTCAAATATACTGTAAATATCATAGCAACAGTTATGAAAGAAGGAAAATAGTCACCTCTCACAGTATTAAACATCAAGTAGCTCAGTTAAGCTATTAATTAAAACTATGTGAAATGCAGTGTAGTGCCACGTTAGGCTCTGTGAATGAACCAGTAAATTTCAAGGGATAAAAAAGAAGAGAAGTAACCATACAAGAAAAGCAAATGTGGGGAGATTAAAGGTTGAATATTTTCTAAATGAGATGAACTAGAGAAAGAAAATCATTCTGTTGTCCATCAGAAGTGTATGTAGCTCTTCAGTGGGCATCCAAAATCTTTGGGGTCAACCAGGACTTGAGAGCTGGGAAGTGCTGCAGCCCAGACATACATGTAGGCACTTCTAATACTGTGAGATCTGCAAGGAGACATCTACATGTCTTAAATTTTTATTATAATATAAAAAAAAAACTCATTGTCAAGTATTAGAATATAAAAACTGGCCTAGATGAGGGTTTGGTTCAGTACAGTAAGTCTCGTGGCACCTGGTCAAATTAAGTTAATCTCTTCTCTATCATAAACTATCTCATGTTACACTTTGGCTCATGGGTAAGTGCTCATTAGCAATTGGGACTTGCCAGTGTCACTTTTCAAGGGCTGGAGAGACCTTCACTGAGGTGCACTTCTCATGCAGGTTGAGGGAAAGGGAAGGCCAGAAGAGGTGTTTGCATGGCCTTGTTGCTTCCATTGTCCCCAGATAGGACTACTTGAGATCCCAGATGTCCCAGAAGGCCACCAAAATGAAGGAGACACATGGCAGAGCTCAGGTGATGTGCTACAGCCTTGCTGCTGGCTGCATGGAGAGAAAGCAGTGCAGGTGTCCCTGCAAGGAAAGAGATGCACAAGAGGTTTTCCTCAAGTAGTTTTGCCTAACTCCAGCTGTAAGTATGCTCCTGAGTTGCAGGGAATCTGGCCCCAAGCCCAGTTCTCAGGCCACTCATAAATACACTGAAGATGTTGTCTTCTGGGTCGTGCGTCCTGTGTTTTGACACTTTGATTTCTCTGTAGCAATTGCAGGCAACAAATATGAGCAAGGACAGAGCACTTGTGAAGTGGTGTTTCCCTGTGGATGACTGCTCTTTTGAGAAAGTGATATGAGAGGTGGGAAGCTAAGGGTTTTCCTTCCCACTCTCTCTTTCATTTTGCATTGTCATTTTGTCCTGGCATTGCCACAGAGAGGTTGCTGAGTCAGTGTTGTCTGTGGTCACACCACTCTTCCCTTTTGGAGGGGCAAGAGGAAAACAGGTTTGGTACCCCACAGCTTGTGTGTCTTACCTCTCTTTGGGCACCTGCAGTTAAGCATGGAGCTCCCTGGGCAACCTCTGCAGCTGGGGCTGGAGTGGTCACGTGGAGTAGACTATGGAGACTTGAAGCCCTTTGAAAAGGAATTAAATTTACCTATTTACCTGTCACTCGCTATTCAAATGTGGCCAAGTGGTTTGTTGATTTCTTTTTTTTTTTTCTTTTTTTTTTTTTTTTTTGGACTGAAGTGCTGTTTTGTAGGAGAAGATGCTGTGCTCTGTATGCGTGTGGTTTTTTGGGTACCTGCCAGGAGTGTTGTAAAGTATGAGATTATGGGACTGAGAGATGAAGCTTACCCTCAGTGAGGCAGAGGAGTGGGGAGCTCTTTAACAAAGCCCCCACCCCTGCTCCCAAGTTATCTAAACAGGAGGAGAATGCAGGAAAAGCGAGACTGGGAGAATCAAGCCCTTGTGTCAAGGTATAAAGTACCCAGTTGTGGGTTACCTTTGTTTCCTCACTCCCAGTGCTGATCAGATTGTAAATGTCTCTGTTAAATGTATGCAAACCAGATTGTACAAAGCAATGATTTAAAACAACAACAGTCTTTCATCCTTGGTGAAACCAACAAATATTATAAAATCTAAATTGTCTGGAAGAAGTAGTTTATCTTCAGATTCTGACAGCATTCACAGCCGAAATATATAAATGCACTCAATTCTAGCTTTTGAGCCTAGATTTAATGAGGTGCTCAGAGGGAAATCTGTGGACAGGCTTGTATAAATTGTAGAAACAGGCCACTGTATTGTCACAGATGACTATTTTTCAACTTTTGATCTATTTTATAAGTAATCATTTTATCAGGCAACACCTGGGCCTACTCTTTACCTGTCCTTTTGAAAATAATTTTCAGCAGTAACATATAATCACTGGCTGGAAGCGGAGCCCTGTCACTGATGCTACTGAATAACAACCGGTGAACATCAGGCCCCATGTGGGTACGGGAGGCACCTACCTGCAGCTCAGCTCCAGCCTTCCCATTTATATTTCAGATGCTGGACTAAGTTAGTGGGGAAGAAGAAGGGTGGGAGACTGAAGTGTTTTGCTCTTATCCTAAAAAAAGATGTGTAGGCAATGGTGAAGGAGTGGGAGCTCTGATAAAACTGCCTTTCCTCTGACACAGCACTCTAATTTCCCCGAGCAAGCTGCTGTTCTCATTCACCACTTGGTAGGATGGCGATGAGAGATGTTATCTGATCTCAGCATCTTCAATTTACTTAGGAAATGAACCAGCGTGTTTTTAAGACGAAAGGCATCCCTACGTTAATGTGAGAATAAAATTGTTTTGGCAAGGATGTGCTGGTAAGAAGTGGAACAACCTTTCAGAACACCGAGGCTTGCATCAAATCTTAGAGCTGTTGAATTTGGTCTGTTATCTGTATGCTAATTATGAACTGAATTGTCTGGAACCAAGGGAATGCACACTCAGAGGAAAGAATTTCTTCCTAAAACCTACCCTCTTTTAGTTTAAAGCCATTGTCCATTCCCTACACCCCCTGACAAAGAGTCCTTCCCCAGCTTGCCTGCAGGCCCCCTTTAGGCACTTAAAGGCCTCTGGAAGGCCTCCCTGGGGCCTTCCCTTCTCCAAGTTGAACAACCCCAACTCCCTCAGCCTGGCTTCATAAGAGGTGCTCCAGCCTCTGATCATCCTCATGGCCTTCTCTGGAGTCGTTCTAACAGATCCTTTCCAGAAACTTCTTTTTAAAGGTATTCAAATGTCCTGTTAGCTTGAAGTAACTTGAAGTGGAATCTCCTACTACCTCATGTGACCAGATCATGTCAATGTGTGTCCTGTCCATGGCCCCATGGGTTTGTTTCTTGCTTACACACTGGGTGAATTTTTTTTTTTAGTGTCTTCATCCTTGTTTGACTTGGGACTGTTTGTCCTTCTAGATTTTACAGCCAGATAGTATTCAAAATTCAAATACTTAAAAGAAAAAAAATTATACTGGACAGGTCTATGCTACTCTCCCCACATGCTCACTTTATTCTTTACTTGTATCTCAACCAGTGTACCTCTCAAAGATACATTTATCAGCAAGCTATGTTCTAAAGTGTTATTAAATTGAGTGCAATGGTAGATCATTCTTCATGCATTTCACAGTGAGATCTGTGGTAGTGCCTTAAAAAGGGCAGAAAGCATGGGGGATTTTTTTTTCCATTATTAACCCATTTAAGACCATTTGTTTGAATTCCATTTTAGTTTAACTGTGCAGAATATGTGCTGACAATGGTGTTTTACTTTTATTTTATAATGCTAACAGTAGGTTTCTGTGGGAACATCATGATGTGTATGGATAGGGAAAAGAGACTTGGGAGAGCATTTCACTTGTGATGTGTGACTTGCTGCATCTTTTCTCCATGGTAAAGATGATGCTGGAGGAAACTTCCTGCTCACTGTGGAAAGGAACATAATGTGTTTTAAAACATATATATGTATCTGATATTTTGAGTATACCTTAATTTGTCTCTTTTTGTCCCCCTGTTTTTCTCAGCTTAGAAGAGTTAGGGGATTTTTTTTTTTTCTTGGTCATCTCTTTATCCCAGAGTTTCAACACTTTCTGAGTTTGTTTTCACTGGCAGCTTTCCCTTAAGCTGCTGTTATTGTATTTTTCGTGCCACTGTCTGTTCTGGGAAGTAAGCTGCTTAGCCCCAAGTGTTTAATTTCTCTGTTAAAGCCAGTGTGTTTTAAATGGACTTGGTGGGGTTAGCACCTCAAAAGTTCGTGGGTATCTGCCCCACTATGCTCTTTTGGTGATAGTTTTTACGTTGTCACTGTAGGTGATAGCAGCTTTGTGGGTCATGCCCCGATCGTAGATGGTATTTGACATTAGCGTATTTCAAAAGCTTTCCTGTTTATTTTGATTGACTATGTAATTCTTGTTTTGAAACTGCTTTTTCTTTTTATTTCTGATATGAGCTGCTTATTTCTCTGAAAGTGTGTGTGAGGAGTTGAATGCGTTTTTCTTTTCTTGCACAGAATATATCCTCACCTCTGATCTCTGCATCTCCAAAATTATCTTCCGTTGTGGGAAGCGGTTGGTGTAGAGCCTACAACATGTCAATTTTGAATTGTTGGATATGCATCTTACAGTCCATAAAATCTTTTATTGATATTGATCTGAAATTGCCGCTGTAATCGTACTTGGTCCTCCAACATGGTTTTTACTTGGTATTTCTTGTTTCATCTTTTTAAAGTTTGTTTTTTGTTCTTGCTTTGCATGAAGTGATCAGATCAGATATCAGCTGCACTACACACTTTAATATCCTGGATAAGTT
Source organism: Aythya ferina (assembly GCF_964211825.1). NCBI lineage: Eukaryota > Metazoa > Chordata > Aves > Anseriformes > Anatidae > Aythya > Aythya ferina. Next base: position 112,116,946 of record NC_140298.1, read on the forward strand.
GAGCTACGTTTTCATTCCAGTAGACAGGTTTTTAATCTGATCTGCGGGTAGATATCTTACTAGGGGAATGAATATTCCACCAAGAAGAAACCCCAGAGTGATTCTGTCAGTCTCATGCCACCCTGACTTTTTATTATTAGTAGATGTATTCTTATTTTGTGTGTGTATACACACATGTATGAGTATATATATGTATATTTGTGTGTGTAAGTGTATATATATAAATATATTTTCAACCACACTTAGCAATTTCATTCTTCTCTCTAGTTGTCAGGACTCTCCAATGTAAGCAGATGTCATGGCTGAGGACACTGTCACTGTGTGTAGCATGCTGTGAGTTCATCAGCACAGTTGTCTGGTGTGCAGTATCCTATAATTGTCATTTTCCTATATCACATTTGAAATGCAGCTTGGAGAAATTGGCTGTTAATTGGCTCCCAGTCCTTCAGCAGTTTTCAGCATTAGAAGTCCTAATTTAATGTTGCTCTTTCTGCAGGGAGGGAGAACCATTTTCCCATCCCCGTTCATCATGCCTATGATGAATTTGTATATTTAGTTATTTTTTTAACTCACTCCTAGACATTGGCATAAGTTGTGAATTTTGAGAACAGACTCATCTGTTTTCTTAGTTACTTGTGTAGCTTTTGACCTTGTTGATTTCTAGTATCCCAGAGAGCTATAATTGTAGCTGGTAGAGTAGCATTCATTTTGGAAATTGCTGTTGCATTTGGAATATGCTACTGCCACTCCTCCACACTTTCCCCAGCTGTGTGATGCTGTGCTGCTGGTAAAAGGGGAGGCGGGAGCACTCTGGTACCCAGTTCCATCAGCCAGCCACGCCAGCCCAGCCTGAGAAGTCATTGAAGGTGATTTGACTAACCCAGGCAAGGAGAAGCTCGCGTAGTACAATAGAGATAAAACCATTACTTGGCAGATAATGATTACAAATGACAGAGGGTAGCATCTTCAGCTGCTCCTGACGTGTCCATTCACAGAACTGTCTTCTAAGAGGTTCAGTATCCAGATAATTTCTTCAAAGACTGTTTCCGAGGCATTCATTCAGCATACAGTTCATTGCAGTGGCAACGTTGTTTGGTTTATTGACCTAAGTGCTGTACTTGGTGTCTCTGCTGCACTTCTGAGTCTGTAGCTCATTGCTAAAGGGTAAGCGAGAAGCCAGTGGGTATGTAGCACTGCAACTGGATTGCTTTTCATTTTATCCTTGCTCTTTGACCTTCCTGCCTTGGGTTAGCCTATGCTGGAGAAAGTTGCAACCTTTGGTGTAGCTCAGAGTTCCCATGGTGTTCTCAAGTCAGTTGTGCCGTGCTGAGATGCAGGTCCTAGGAAGGGGCCATCGGCCAACACTTAAATTTTAAATGATATCCCTCTCAATGCTGCTGGGCTAGATGCTTTCCTCTGCCTGGTTGTGCTCAGTCCTTTTACTCGGTGTGTACTCCTGAGAGCTGCAGTGGCAGTAACTTTTTCTACTTTATTTTTGTCTTCTAGATCTTGCTTTGTGTTCATAGTAGGGAAATAGCCCTGCCTATTTCAATAGTGAAATTTGTCTGCATAGGAAGTTGTAAATGATACTGGCTTACGTAATGTAGTATGGCATGCTGATCTATAATCTTCAGTCCACTGGTCAGGTCACTTGGCTTCCTTAGAGTCAGGGCTCCTCCTGTTACTGGATTTCTGTAGTATAAAATATAAATTGTAAAAAATAAATAAATAAATAAAATATCTTTAAGAATGTCTTCAGAATACAATGTGAATATCATTTGAATGCCTTCTTCATTTATGTGTTATGGAGTTACAGTTGAAAAATGTATAGGCATGCATCTTCAGTGTTCCCCGGGATCGTGGACAGTGTTACATATTACTGCTAAAGCCTGTAATCACAGGTGGAGACTGCTGCAAGGGATAATCTCTTGTTGTTTGTTACATTGAGTGCTTTTTCTTTTCTTCTCCTGTTTTTTAATGAGTCCCTTTCTGAAGTAGGCTAAGCCTAGTTGTCCTTTTATCAAATCCCAGTTGGTGATCGCTATTAGCAACAAGATAACACGTTTTCACAAGCTTGCACCTGGTTTGAAAAAAGTGTGCGCTGCTTTGCGTATAAGCTTTGTCTCTTAGGTTATAAGAGTTCAGTTTGAATAGCTGATTCATGTTCTGTACTTCTGCTCTGTGAGAAGCTGTAATGTGTTTTGTTGGGCTTGCATTTCACGAAATTAAGTAACTGGAGAAGTTTTGAATGCAGAATTTTTCATCTCTGTTCAACAGCAACGATTTACAATCATAGAGAATGGAAGTCTGAGGCTTAGTTGCCACTGCATGTATGAAGTGAGGATTGTTTTTAAGAAAAAAAAACCTGCTTGAGAAAAGCATCTTTGATCCTTAATCAGTTAATTGCTTGGTTAAAACTTGAGTTATTAATTCAACTATGTAAGTATCCATAAAGCAGTTACTGAGGTCTTACCCAATAGCTTTTTTTACAGCCAAAAGGGACTTCTTAAACAGAATCCAACATTCCTTAAAAATAAATGAAAAGGTGTTTCGTGCTTGTGAACTTGGGATCAGGTCCAAAGGCACTGGAAACAGTGAGGTGACCTAACATCTCAGCATGTGTTCTGTCTTTTCCCCGCCACTTGGTTTGGGTTATCTTAATTTTACTCACAGAAGCTATACTGACTTGGTGTGGGTAAACAGAACAACTCATCGGTGGTGGCATCTCCAGAGTTTAGAAGGTACAGATGAGGCAGACTTTCAGGGAATTATCTTACAAACTGATGCAAGTAAAAATATATATATGTGTATATATTTTTATATATATGTAATATATATGTTTTCTGCCACATGATCACTGAAATTTCAATGTAATCTGCAGCAAACTTAAATCTTCAGTGTTCACATGTGGCTCTCTGCTTAGTCTTCCCGTGGATGGCAAATAGCATCTACGTGTTCCAACAGAGTTCCAAGTAAATACATATTCTTAGGAAGCAGAGTATATCAGTTCTGGCTGGGGAAATATGCTAAAGTTTTACTGTCTTGTTCCGGTTAAATTGTTTTTTAACTAGTTCTCTGAAATATTTTTTCTTATAAATTCCTCATGGGACAAGCAAAACTACACCCCCGTTCAGCAGAGTGTGTGTTTGGATTTTCGTGGAACAAGTGGGAGTGAAGGTCTCTGTATCTAGTTTGGTTTGCAGCCATCCAAGAAGTATTGCAAGAGGCTTCCCAGAAGCTGTTAGACCCTGAAGAACTTTTTGTATGTTAATTCGTTTGTTTCGCTGGAAATTGGCTGGCAGTCTCGTGTGAGCACAAGAGGCTGTCACCCTGGCACGCTCTCAATGTGAGTCCCTGAGTGGGAGTGTTGGGGAGATGTTGTGTATGCTCCCTTGGGGTAATAGGAGTCATTTCCCAGCTGTTTGGTGATACCAGTGAAGAAAACAAGATAAGCACTAACTAGTTCCCCAGGGGTTTTTGTTTAGCCCTTTGTATTGGGAAGCTGGTTGCTGTAAAATGGAGTCCTCTGGGTGAGGAGCAGCCGAGGTTCCCAGGGACAGCAGGTAAGAGCGGGGTCCTGACACAATGGTCAGGGTTGGAAGGGGTCTCTGGTTCAAGCCCCTGGTCCAGCAGGGTGCCCAGGCCCATGTCCAAGTAGCTTTTGAAGACCTCCAAGGCAGAGACTTCACAATCTCTCTGGTCTCTAGCACCCGCCCAGCACAGAAGTGCTGCCTGATGGTCAGGGGAGCCTCCTGTGCTCTGGCTTGTGCCCATTGCCTCCTGTCCTGGCACAGGGCACCACAGAAAAGAGCCTGGCTCTGTATTCCTTGTACCTCCCTACTATTATTAAAAATAAGATTTCCCCCCCCCCTCCTGGAGGCCGTTTTTTCTCTGGGCCAAACAGCCCCAGCTCTCACCTTCTCCTCACAGGGGAGGTGCAAAAAGAAGAGCTCTTAAATGTTGTAGATATGCCCTTAGCTAACTCACTCACTGCTATAATTCATACATCTCATGCAAGAAGTATGAATATTTCACAGGGAATAGAGCAGCTGGTCACAACAGATGAGGTTTTTTTTGGGGTCCCTGCCCCCCAAGCTTTCTGCATGAAGTTGCCAGTGCAAGCAGCACGGGTGGCAGGGCTCCTGACAGGGTTAGGCCAGCCCACTGGTCGCCACTGGAGGCATGCTTTAGTTTATACATAATGGAGGTTGTTTTTAATGGTTGGATTTTAAACTAAACTTATGTTGATTCTACATGGCTACACCTGTACTGGTAAATAGGGCTAGGGCACAGGCTTGAGTGGGATTGTGCACTTGGTGTGCTCCTGGGCACAACTTTGGCCAAGGCCTTTCCCTGCCCCATGCCCAGGCACGTGTGTATGGTGTGAGGTGGAAGAGCTGTTTCTGCCCTGTATGGGAGCGGTGGCTGTGGGCACAGGCTTGCCTTCCTCTGCTGCCATAGTAGGGACAGGGAGAGTCACCAAACTGGGAGGGGTGAGGAGTGTCCACCACCACCCCAAAATTATGCCTTGGTAGCCTGGGGCCACAAAGGGGGATGGAAGGTGGGGTTACAGATCTCAGTGGAGGAAATTGAACCACAGATGTTCACGCTTCAGGCAAGTGCTTCAACCACTGAGCTGCTGGAGAAAAGGGAATGATGCTTTTGAACTGTGTAAGGGCTGGGGTGGGGGGGAAATCTCACCCTTCTTATAAATCTCACCCTTCTTATTGTTCTTGGCGGAGGGGAAGGGAGATGAAACAAGGCGCTAACTCCAGTAGGGAGATTGGGTTTGGGAAGCTGAAAGCAAGGGCTTACCTCCCCGCAGGGTGCCAGATTTGAAGTTTTTGTTCCTCCCCGCAGCATTTCCTGGGCTTATGCTGGACACCTGCCTGCCCGGCATCCGATCTCCGGTGAGCCCGCTCCTGGCACACCTCGCAGTGCCGCAGCCCCACTGGGGAGCAGGGGCACTCACTTCCACCCGCTGAACCCCTCGGCACCACGAGGTTCCTGCACGCAGCAGCCCCTCCTGCGAAGGCTGAATCATTGTTCGTGATCTAATCTGTGCCTAATAACCAGGAGTATTAAGCTTCACACAGCGTTTTAAAGGTGTACTATAACTGCAGGTCCGTGTGATTTATTTATTCTTTTTAAACATACTTTTTTTTTTTCTGATGCTAATTCCTCCTTAATGTGCTTGAATTGCAGCCTGAGTGCATTCTATTACTTTGTCAGGTCTAATTCAGGGGCTTTAGACGTACTTTAAAACTCTTGTGGGTTTTCACCCCATTTTTGGTAGTCTATTCATCTCTGACACTTCTAGTTCCATGAAATAGTGCCTTGAATTGATGAAATTAACTTTTCTTGATCCGAGAGATTAAATGTGGCTGTAAATTTTTAAGTAGAACCAGTTGCTGCTTTTCCCCATCAAAGAAAGTCTTGTGAACTTGAACGAGTAAGATTTAGGAAAAGCGTTCTCCTGGGGAAGCTGATTAGTTAATACTTAAGTAATATCTTTTTCTTTGCTCTTCCTGCATCTTCAGACCTGAAACAACACGAATGCTTCCTAGATTAAAACAACACAGAGTCCTTCTTATTGGACAAATATCACAAATATCACAAACAGTTGACCTTTTTTTTTTTTTTTTTTTCCCCACTAGAGTAATGGTACAGGCTTTCACGATTCCTTTAATAAACTTAAAGTAGGTCATAATACCCACCACTGCATCCTCAAACTAGTATAAATCTTGGTTTCCAGAGTTTTAATTACAGTGGCTGCTCCCATTAGGTGGTCTTGTTTCATGGCAGGATGCTAGACAGCTCTCTTGCTCTAAGTCATTTATGTGGACTGCGGGTATGTCTGTCAAACCATAATGAGCAATGAAAGAATGAAGAATGTTAATTTAACTGATGCTGCTTTTGCTGTTAACGTAAGTACCACCAGCTGCACCTCATAAACATTGCTGTTTGCTTGCCTGAGTCTCGCTATTCAGCGAGACCCAGCTTGATTGATAGAGGCAGAATTAGAATGATGGCTTGCATGTCGCAGCTCTTCTGTAGCGCTACTTCTGTGAATGCTTTTTTTGTTGCGAGAGACAGCTCCTAAATTTTAATTGCTTTTCAAACTAGCAAGTGCTGCTCGTGTCAAATGCTGATAATTGGTTTATGACATGGAGGTATTATAAATTAAGGAGAGGTCAGCGTAGATAATGTGCGTATTACCTGCTGGAGGAAAAATGGTTGGGGAGAAGTGACACTTGGGAGAACCTCGCCTTGGTGTGCAGGAGCTCGCAGTGCTCGAACGCGCCGCCTTAAACAATGGGCCCTGATAGGGAAGGACTGCCTGGAACAATAGCGGTGCTCCAAGTCACTTTATAATTAGAGAAATTACTGAATAATTCAGAACTCCGTGAATGGTTTTTGTTTTCCGGCCCATTAAGTGTTCATGTAAACCTTCAAAATAGAGCTGCATACCTCCTCTCACCTGTCAGCCGTCATGTGTGCTGAGCAAAAGCACGTTTTGTTCCTCGGGCATGTTGCTGGGATGGTGATTAACCCCAGGGATTTGACACAGGCCACTTGTGCTCCAGTGCCAGCTCATCCAGAAGCTTCTCTTCCCTTCCAGCCCTTGCTCTGCTGATTAATGGGCTCTTGTACCACCTAACATGAAGCTGCTTCTCATCGACATCCTGTCCAACACCTTCTTTGCCTTGCTCGTTTCTCAAACCGTTCCTCCTTTCCAGCATAGCTCCAGTCGTACTCGGTCCTGATATACCTGGTTATTTTAGACGTGACTTCCTACATGTTTCTGTTCCTGCTCTGAGAGTATGTCAAGGTGAAACGCTCTAAATCAAAGTGACTGAAGTCTTAGGATTTAAATTATTTAGGATTTTAAACAAGTAGCTTCATTTAAGTAGCTGATTTATTTTTGCTCTGTATTGCATCTAATTTATGTCCATAATATTCTTCACTTAGTAATAATTCAAGTGTCTTACAAGTGAATACTTTAAATCTATACAACTCTTTGTTAATCAATAATATACTGTAGCTCTACTTACTGCTAGGCTTTAAGACTCTGTGTAAGTATAGTATATGTATAAGACTAAGTAATAAGACATTTTTAAGAGCTATAATGTTTTAAAGTAGATTCATCTTAAATGGCAACAAGCCATAATTTGGATGTTCTTCCTGGGTGCCTGTGACCAGTGTAGTTACTCATTTTAATTAGGGTTACAGGAGGTACAAAGGGAGGCAGCACTAGCAGCTTGGAGCAGCAGAACCTGATGGCTATGGCACAAGACCACGGTCTGGTGTATGAGAGGGATGAGAATCATGGTGCTCCCTGCTTTCTCATGCGTGTCCCACTAACAAGCAATGTCTTACTCCGCCTCTTCTGATGGAGTCTTCAATGCTTTATGCAGGTTGGACTTTCTCTTCTGATGTCTTTGCTTTATGCAGGTTGGAGTGAGTTGGATCGCTCGCAGGATTTGGGTGCTGCTTTATTTAGTTTCTGGATTGCAGAGCCAGATTGCAACCCAGCTACTCTTGACTAGTGCAGTTCTGGCACATATGAGCACACAACAGTCTTGAAAGCTTTCAAGGTCAGGTAGAGAAGAACCCACACAGAAGCGGCCTTTAAATCATATCAACACCATGGATGTAAGCTTATAAAGCTTGCTGAAACTCTGTCTTCCTTTGGTCACAATCTGCACTATAACCTGTGCATCTTTTAGGTTTTAAGAGTTTTTCAGTTTTATTGATTTCAAGAAGAATTACATAAACACAAACTGTTAGTGTCCATGCACTTAGGTGCTGTAATGAGGCTTTTCCAAAAACACTTGTATGTACTTCTAGGGACCTAAACTGGTTATTATATGTCCCCATGCCTTCAAGGCTATAAAGTCTGGCTGTAATATCTTTCTATCCCACTTGGTTGCCTGTTTCTAGCCTGTGACTGAGAAATTAACTTTTCTTGGTCTTATTTTCAGTGAATTGGTCCCAGTACAGAAAATAATCTCTGAACAACTGCTGGCTGCGTTGAGACAAACAATCAAAGTAATTCTGTGCAGCCAATACTGAAGACTATGACTTCGTGGGAAAGGGTACAGAAAGAACAGATAGAACTAGTACCACTTCAGCAGTTATAAAAGTGTATATGTAGGTACATACTTAAGCTTTATGATGTTTAAATGTACAAGTGTGGTTGAATTGACCTCAGATGGCTAGGAGACACTGAGATTTTTTTTTTTTTATATAATTTTAGGGTGTTATCTTTTTACTTATTACATTTTGAAAAGAATTCACTGATATCACTTAACTTTGTCTAAACCCTTATATTAAATCTAGGTTTTAATATTATGACTTCTTAAATTACATCTGAAATTATTATACTTTAATCTTACGAAACTGAGAAATATTTATTTTAATACAGCTTAGTATGAATTTGATTATGCTTGCTTACAGGCAAAATGCTTTCACTGGGTTATTTCTTAAGGAAGGAGAGAGAAATATTTTACTCCTGTAAGAGTATTTCCATTTTAGTGAACATCTAGAATTATTTCAGTTGTAGCCACTAAAAGAATTTCTGCCATAAATGGGAGTCATTGTAATGTGTCCAGTATTAGCAAACAAAATTCTCTTTACATCTCACATCATTCTTAAAGCATGAAGCTTCCATTTGCTATCTGGTTCTTTTTGGTTATTGTTTTCCACACTTGAATATGCTGTGAGCAAACTAAAGAAAAGATTGTGTGCTTGTATTAGGACACTGTTCCACTGGTAGAATTTGCAACTTCAGCTTAAGCCTCATCCTCTACTGGGCTGATTCCCCACCTTCTTTCTAGTCATGTCCTTTGGCCATCACAAGATTTTGGGTGGATCTGGTAAAGCAAATCAATTAGCCCATGTCAGCATTCAGCAGCTATTCCAGCACATCCAGAAGGGGTAAGAGACCAAGTTATTTGGAGGTGACACCTTTACCAGTGGGAGTTTACTGAGTTGAGTTTCAGAAGAGATTGATGCTACAGTGGTACATGCAAGTACGTGGGTATCTTTTTCTTCCCTGTTTAAGGAGGAGATAGGTTTTTGGTTTGTTGGTTTTTTTGTTTTTTTTTTTTTTTCTTTAGAAGGAAGGAAAACCTTAGGGCAATAAGTTTGTCTGGGTTTTGTTCACTTCCATTTATACCTTGGAGATGAGAAAATAGACATGGAGATACACCAGCCTTTCTGCTTTTCCTGGAACTTGTGGAACATCTGGACAAGAGGTAGTGTTATGTATCCACATGGAAGCTGTAAAGTCAGGGCCAAATGAGTGAAGCTCCCAGCTTCTGTGATCTCTCTCATGACTTTGTAACACCATTTCCTCTTCTTGCTGTCTGGCACTGGTGGAAACATTGCCATAAACACATCTACTGTAGTAAGTGTGCTTCAGTGGATTAAATATTCCATGTTTAAAACTGAATGGTTGGAGGAAGTTTTTTTTTTTTTTTTTAAACCTGAAGTAACAGGCTTCATTAAGTAAGCAATTGGCAAGTAATATTTTTCTTTTCAACAACTCCATTTACCCTGTGTTAATTTTGATCAGGATTCCAGGTAGACTCCTTAATGTACTACTAACCATTATTTTCTCACCTAGTTTGCTCAGTACTGACAGATAATAGATGATCCTATTACAAATAAATTTGACACTGCATCCATGAAAATGTGAAAATTGGAGTCTCTCATCATTATTTAAAATGTGTGCTCACTCACTCAAATGAGGTATAAGAGTCTACTTTGGAGATAAAGTAGGCCAGATTGCTGGAAAGGCTGCTTCAGTGTCACACAGGTTAATGTAGATGTATTATGTATTTATATAGCCTATAGGAGGATAACTTTTTAGCAAATGATTTGGACTGAATGTGCACTTGATCAGGACCCTCATTAATAACCCATGGCCACACTGTTCTCATAGTGAGAAGTTACCCTTGCAATCATAAAGATTAATTCTGGGGCTGTCTATTGTAGTTTGGGAGAAAGAATCCAAAGAAAGAGACAAGTCGTGTGTTCAGCGCTGAACAGAGATCCGTACAGACTGAGCTATAGTTTGGGATCCTGCGCTGTCCCCGACGTTTTGATTAGGGCTGCCTTTCCTTTCAGCCACCGTTCTGGAAATGGGGACAGATGTCTTTTCTCTGCAGGTGAGGGGCGTGTTGCTTTTTGTTACAGCGAGGTGATTTTTACTAAAGACAGTCAGCTACCTGGAAAATGAAGTGTCTGGAATGTGTGCTCGCACCAGCAGCACCTCAGCGAGGGCCCTGTGCTGGACTGTGACCTCCATGCTCCAGATACTTGATATGAGCAACCTGTGGGCATCACCTCTTATCTAATTTGAGGTAATGCAGTCAGAAGGTACTAACTAATATGCTGTTGCACCTAGTAGTATTCAGTGCAAGGGAGGAGGATGTGGTTAAATGGGTAACAATGAACGCTTTTACTCATAACTTATTTTCCCTTTTTGTGGATGATCAGAGGCCAATGCATTGGAAAGCCTTTGTAGCATGTACACCTTCAGTTGACTTGTCTTGGCTCATTAGAAAATTTCAGAGCTTACACAGGCCTTTCACATCACTGAATCTGTGCCATTACAGGTGCCACACTACACCATGAAATAATTTTGATAGGCCTTCTTTTCAACATCATGTGCCCGTAGCATGGTGTTGAGGTTGTATAGCTCCTAAGGGAAATGGATGTGGTCTAGGACCAAAGAGTCATCTGGGCTGGCTGTATGAAGGCAGTCAATGTTTTGAGTCTCTAAATCGTGCATATGACAAACAAGGACCATAAAACCTCTTTTACACTGGGTAAGGAGAATTCAGATGAGGATGCTGATGGAATGAGGAGCTTGTTCCCTGGAAAGTGTATCACCAGAGAGCTGGAGCTGTGGAGGAGAAGGCTTTTAGACTAATCCTGACATCACCCTCAAGGTATGAGGATAAAGTCATGGAAGTAAATGGCAGCATTCCCTGAGCTGGAGTGTGTTCATTGTATGTACTGCCTAAGTGAAGAAGCAGGCGTGCAATGGGCTTATTCAAAGCATTTGATGACAGGATGCAGGACACTGCCTGGGGCTGGAAGGCAAATAACCATAGTCTTCTCCATGGGTGCTATCTGAGGGTTTCTAAATTAATACCTTCCTGATTGCGCTGGTGCTGGTTTGTAAAACAAAAGCAAGCTCTCTGCTATCTATGTAGCTGCTGAATTCAAGCATGTTCTAGTCAGAGCTATAAACAAGCATGTTAAGGGAAGCAATTCAGTTCCTTGTGTGGAATATTCACGTCTCTTCACCTTTGGTCAAAGCATCATGAAGACAGCAGTAACTTAGTGACACAAAATGACCTGTTCTCATGCCTCATTCAAAGTAGTTGTGGAATGCTGTTCACTAAGCTTATCGATACAGCCTGTGAGCTGGGAAGAGCTGGAGCTAGCACTGCTGTGGTGTCCCTACACATAACTGAAGTTAAGTGATTGCCAGGAAAATGCGAATCCTCTAGGGAAATTCTTTCCCTATGCTCACCTTGTGTGCTGGCATCGGGGCTGTTTCAGGGTGCTGCTGACCCTTCTCGCAGAAGGTTAGCTCTTCGGCTACCCACTGATGAAAGTTTCTCAGCACCATATGTAAAGAGCCTAAACCCCATGTTTTTACGTAACTTAATTCTTAAATTAAATCTAGCAGCTCAGTTTGAACAGCACGATCGCCTCACTCAACTGAATGAATTCTGTGATAGTCACACATGCTAAAATCAACAATTAACATCAGGAGAATGAATTCTTGCTGTGAAGGAATTACTTTTTTTTCTAATTATTCTCATGGAATCAGAAGTTTGATTGACAGTAACCTGCTCACCTCCTACACTTCCTTTTCTGTCTTCACTTGCTTTCTTCCCTTTCACTAAAGGGGATCTTTTGTAACCGATCTGTTTATTCTGCTGTTTCTTTGGGGATGACAAATTAAGCTACAGATCTTTTTTTAGTGTTGTAACTGGGAGGTGGAGAGAGGAGATTAAGAGCTCCATCATGCCAGTGTGCTGCTGGCAGTCAGCTTTGGAAACGGGTTCATTGCTTTGGAAAAGTGGCCAAGATCTGTGCCTCAAAGGTGCAAGATGTTGAGTCTTGTCATCCTAATATTGATTCAGGGTATAATAAATGGGACCGATGATAAAGGATTGAGCAAGAGAAATGTAATTAGTGCCAATCAACGTGAGCTTATAGAAAATAGATCCTGTCAAGCTAACCTGATGTCTATTAGGTGTTTTTAACCTGTTTGCAAGTTTAGATGTTAAGGCATTTGGCTTGATAACACCATTTTGATTAAGAAATTAGCACAAAATAATTTGATGTGACGTATGTGAGTGATGAAATTGAGCTTTCCCAACTTCAGCCTTGTAAAGTTGGTGTCTTACTCTAACCTGGTTGTCTTAGGCTCCCTCTGAAGTCAGTGGAGAAGAGGAGAGGGCTATTGCTCCCCTCCTGAGCTGATGCCAGAGGAAGGTGAGCCTGTAGGACAAAACTCTTGGGTTGCCTTTTTCAGCAATTTGTGTACACCCATAGGAGAAATTCAGGGAGGCTGTACTAAATCTGGGTCTGACCCTGCTGCAGATGTTCCCAGAGTATTGTGTTGAGTTGTGTCTGCATCTCAAAGATGGTAGAAGAGTGATGGTGATAGCCTGGGGTGGAAGGGCATGTCTCTAACCCACTGGGGTTTCTTGCAATCACTCATTACCATCCACGTGAAAGAAAGAATCGATTAACTTTTTTTTACATGGGAAACTTTAAGAAGGGAAGATTCTTCAGTCTGTTGAACAAAAATATAACAAGATTCATTGTCTAGAGATGAAAGCCAAGAAAATTCATAATAAGAAAAAAAACAGGTTTTTGACAGCAGGAATAATTAATTACTAAAACCTTTCACCAACTCCCCCAAGGCATCTCTAGAAATTTGGTAATCATGACAGGACTCTTATAATTTTTCTTCCTGAACAAGGCAAGAAATTGAGTCCTGTGCTTTATTTGCAAGAGGATCAGACTAAGTTCAAAAGAGGGCTGCTGAGATTATCTAGTCTGCAAATAGGGTTGGTCCTGAGAAGAGGTTAGGGCTCCTCTGTTCTGTGGTCAACTTGTTCCAAAGTGAGTCAGAAATGGAGGTTGTATTTCAGGAATCAGGTGACATCTGTCTGTTGTCCTTGCAGCTCTTCTTTTGAGACATTCAGCTTTAAAAACCTTTGGGGGATACAAGGATGTTGCTGGCCATACCACCCTGTAGCAGCATTACCACCCTGGCTATATTTTTCCCTTTCCAGCCTACTTTGCTCTTAAATATCGCATGAGGCTATTGCATTCTCTTGGGGTATAGCCATGTTGATTCAGATTGTAAGCGAAACTGTTGCTTTTGCCCTTTTTGAGTACAGGCTGTTCTTTCTGAGCAATTGATACTGTGAGCTCCCTTCCCGTTTTGCAGTATTAGACCCAACAGAATGAGCTTTTTGGTTTTTTCTTCCTCCCTGCTGTCGCTGGTACATTGTGAACCAAGTGCGGTTCCTGTTGTCTGCTCAGTCTGTCTTCATATTGTGCGAGGTTTCACATGAGCCACAGAAAATCCTGTTATTTCCTTGGAAGAGCAACTGGCCTGGCTGTTGTCCCTGTCTATTCCTGTCCTGGTCCCCAGGACCCCTCCTGTGTGACAGCATTCCTCCTGCACTACAAAAAACACGATGCGTCTGTCTTCATACCACCTGCCAATGGTTGTGCTACCTGATTCATGAATAAAAACATCTGCACATGGCAAAACAACAGGTTTGTTCTGTTTCTACTCTTTCTATTGATTTTTTTTTTTTTTTTTTTTTTTTGGACAAATATCTGCAGGAGATCTTGAACTATGGAAAGTTGCTTCATGATGTCAAAGGAGTTGAGGCCGCCTTAGCCTAAAATGCTTCAGTGCTTTGAATGCTAGTCTCTCCAGCTGCTTCAGTGAAGCACTGGAATTGAGAAGATACATTAGTAAACCTGTCCTAAAACTTTCCAGCCTTTTAATTCCAGTGCCTTCAAACCCTTTTAGAAAAAGGTATCTTTGCTAGTCTTTGCTTCAATAAGGAAATAAAAGATCTTTCAACACGTGTTCTTTCCTATTACCTTCATCAAATCTCCAGCAAAGCCAGTGGACTTCAATGAATTGTGAAGAAGCCGACTCCACTTTAAGGAAATCTGCCCCTTTTACCAGACTGTATGTATTTGTCTTCAAAGAAACCTCACTATTCAGGTGAACAATTTTGAACTGCACGCTGCAGATACATGAGAACCCTGCATTCGTTTGAATAAGCAGCCTTTTCAGCAGTCTTTTTTACATGTGAATATTATGCACATCTCTTTTGAACTCCACGCATCTCAGTAGCTTTCCTTGAGCTTTTCCTGGGGAATAAAAATTAAATAAACTTAGAATGAGTAAGAAAAGTCCTATTCATATCATCACATTTATCTGGTTGAGTCTTGCTACAGAATACCACATAAATGAATGTTGTCTAGATAATGAAATAATGTGTTTGACATGGTTCAGGGGAGTGAAGTACATTCTTAGAGGACAGGCTCCTAAAGTGTCTGCCTTTTTCTTTGATGATTTTGTTCATTTGGGCAGGTGTCTGTGCCTAAATGTATATGCCTAAACTTAATTTAAAGCACCAGCTAAAAGACAATGGAAGAAAAAGACAAGACATGATAGGCTACTGATGATGGATGTCTGATCTTCCAGGTGTATAAATCTGTGCGTATTAAGCTCTGATATCTGTATATCTTGCAGCGTTTCCAAGTATTTTTGGAAAAAAAAAAAGTGAGTGTCTGTAAAGTATCTTGGCAAACTTTGCTGTAATTGCTCATTGCATTTGAGTTTGCAAAAATAGCTTTGTTTATGATCTGATATTTTTAATAGCATATTTCACTGTTTCCATTTAAACTTCGAAGTGACATCTTTGTTTTTCCCTTTTGAAGAGCAGCATAATCCAGATGCCTGTCAAAAGAGTTGTTGATGTAGCATTTTGTGAGTAATCCTTCTGTTTGAGTTTTTTTTTGTTTTGTCAGAAACGTTTGCCAAGCTCTTACAAAGCTCCCCGTGAATATTATTGATGTGTACTTCCTTTTAAAGAAGTGATTATCCATGCAGGCATGCAAACCGAACAGTTCTAAAGCACAAATGTTTTCTCAAAAGCTATGTAATGTCATAGGAGGAGTTAATTCCTCTCTGCCATGGAGCTCAAACCGTGTTCCTTTTCCATTTAGCCAGCTTAACTCTTTGCTGAAGCACGGGTCAGTGTTCTAGTTTTTGGAGACTTTTTCAAAAGTATTACACTGAATAACCTCAGGGTTGCTGTCAGTCTGCCTAAATCTTTGATGAAGAGATGTTAATAGTTGCTGGCCTGCTTTCAGAGAGATGAGTGTGACTGTGAGGAGCTAAAAGTAAAACATACTGAGTAGTCTTAGGAATTCAGCAATTATCGTTTCAAACCCAGAGCTGCTAGACGGTGAATCCAATGACGCTTTCATTTGGTGCCACTGCAAAATATTTATATAAATAACTTGCACATTAGGCGTTTACAGACATCCTCCCCTCCGGTCACCTTTCTCAGGTGATGACACAGTCCCAGTGGCATCACGTTAATTCTCTCAGACCATGATGAGAACAGGCAGTTCTTTTCCTGTGCTTTTCCTGAGCACTCCAGGATCCTCTCAGCTTGCAGATCTTCTGGGGTCTCCAGACGCATCAGCCTTTTAGCCTGCTGATTAGCAGTTTTCTGGTAGGGAAAAGAGATTTGTAAATTTTGCAATAAATAATAATTCTGCAATAAATAATAGATCAGGGTCAACGTACAAAATATCTTTCTGTACAGGGCAACACTGTACAGAGCTGTCAACCTTTCCCAGAAGGTGGTTGAGGTCAAGTGGAGTTACGAAGACTTAACATCCTTCTTTCAGCCCTGTATTATTACTTTTTTGTCTGTCCCAGCCTGCAACGCTTGGCTGTGGCTGTGCATAACTTCAGAGCCTATGTAGCTTCTTGTGGGATCCACCATTGTTCCCTTTCTAAACCACTTTCACAGTGTGTGGCAACAGAAGAGGTCAGAGCAGGTGGTAGGGAGATTTTCCTTGGTAGAGCTGGAATAGCTAAATGCAATCAAGATGCTGGGACTGCACAGCTGGTAGTCCCCAGCCTGTGCAGTATTGAGAGCTGTAGGAATGCCAGCCTGTCCCTCCCTCCATGCCTGTTGTAATTCCCAGTTGTGTTGTGGCTGAGAAAGGCAACTTTTTTTGTTGTTTTGCCAGATACACTGCTTATAAGAACCCTTCTTTTACTGCTTATAAAACCACTTAGGCTCCCTGTTAAGTGTTTATATGGGAGTCTTTTTTTCCCCCAATTTGCTTTCCTTTGCCTTCCTTATTTGCAAGAAGTGGTTGCTCCAGCTGTGCCTCCCTCAAGTTGTTTTTTTCCCTTTCATTGCCCCTGCCCAAAGCTGTGGTGTGTGGTATAGGGGCAGGTGTTTGCCATACATCACAGCTTGTAAAGGGCATTTCTAAGGCACTGACTGCTTCACAGGTGATCTGTAGCTTGTCTGCACGGGCAGGTTTCTGTAAAAGCTTTTTGCATAAAACCTTTTCTGATTAATTAACCTAAAATAACTGTCTCCGTGTCCTTGGTTTTATCCTTCCTCTCCAAATACTCTCCTGATTGTCACAGCTGGGTGCTGCACAGTGCATGGCACTGCTGAGATCGGTGCCTTGGGTCCCTGCCGCAGGCTGCAGCACGAACTCTGCATCGGGGAGCTCTGAAATAAGCCCTGAGGGATTCCTCAGCTGCTCCCAGCTTTCCAGAACTCTGCATGATATAGAAAAGCAAACACAAGCCATTCCCTACCCAGAGACCAGCTTCTGCCTATTTTCTTTACTCTTTGTCTTCCTTCCCAAAGAAACCTGCTGCTTCGGGAAGGAAAACTTCCTTGAACCCTTAATCTTGCTAGTCGTTGCTCAACACCTTTGGCTTTGTTCTAAAGACACAGCCTTCCACTTTGCTTTTCCCAGCGTTTTGGAAGCTGTTCAACTTCCTCCTGGCAAGTGCAGTCGTATCGCAGTAGGCAAGCGGTTGCTAACGCTCTCCTGCTTTCTTCTTGTCTTTCCTTCTTGTTTTCTAGTTCTGCGGATGCTGCACAAAGAGGCACATCTCCCGATGCCTGGTCCTGTTTGGCCCAGGAAAGCACTGATTTTTTTTTTTTTCCTGAACAGTCTTGTTACAGTACTGAGTTGCTGAACGTTGCTCCTTGCTCCTCAGCTTGCTTTAGATCATGAGGGCATTATTTTAAGTCTGTATACACTTCTCGCACCTTGTGCAGCTCTTGGTAGATGAGCTGGTCAGAGTTACTGCCCTTGGAGCTCTGAAAGATGGTTTTTCTGCATTAGATTTTTTTTTTTTTTTTTTTTTTTGACTTGACATGTGAAATAATTCTCTCCCTTACCATTCCTTGGCATTTGGAGACTTCTTTTCTAACATACTTAAAGTGGAAGCAAGGTAAGCTTTTTATTTTCTGTGTGCGGCCACTATAGCTCATGATTTGCTGGGGCAGAATCATTGTATTTTACCCATCCCAGAAGAGCTGATATTTGGGGGAATCCCAGTGATATACTTTCTTTCTACAAAAGATCCAGACCTGCTCTTAACTACCCTAGCATCTCTGCTTATTGCATTTCTTCGTGAAGAAGCTTGGGTCGATGGGGTTATGTGAGTCCACACCAACTTCTTAGATTGCATTTTATCTGGATGCAGCCTCTTGAAAGCTCTACCCCAAGCGAAGAGTTGCTAACTTTGTAAAAGTTGCTACGATGATGGAATGTCTAAAGCTGATGTCTGGTTTCCAATATATTGCTTCAGGTCTTTTTAATTTAGAAGCTTAGGTACTGTACAGGATATATGACTTATCTGTTTCGAGGCTGTTAGGTTCCTAAAGGAGAGACTGGCCTCTGCAAGATTCCTTCAACTTCATAAAGTATTGATATAGGGAAGCGAGTCTCTACCTTCAAAGACAGTAAACTATGATGAGAGAGGGCAACTCTTGGTTTTAGATGCTTAAAGCTTCTTGCTTTATTTCTGCATCTCCAGTTCCAGTATTTTATTCTAGTGGTTCTGACTTGTCTACCAGACGTTACTCTCCTCACTCCTCCTCAACGTGAACTGCAGTTAAGTTTTGATAATATCAAAATCCTTTCCTACAACAGCCAAGACTTCCTAAAAAGGGGGGAAAGAAGCCATCCAAAGCTTTATAAATGTAAATTGCAGTATGTTAAACTGTAAAGACCATTAATTTTGTCTTTATGTTGTCTCAAGTAATAATTTTGACTCCTCTTTGGAACTGTGTGTCCAGGAGGAAGGAAACAGATTCTGAACTTCAGCCTGCCTTGTGTACCATTTTCATGGTGGTGGATTATTGCTTTTCTTGTTCCTTTTTTCCTTCTGATCTTCCTTTCTTCAAATATCCTGTATCCAGCTGTGAGGTGTGCTTTGCTTTTCCCTATGGCTGTGCTACCTAGAGTCTGCAGTAACTCTTTGTAGATGTTCTTCACGTCTTTCATTTTTGGGGTGGGGAAAGAAAAAAGTTTCCTTTATGTAAAACAACTATCAGTCTATTAGGTTAGTCCTCTTCCTTATCAGAAACCCATTTCATTTTTTTATTGCTGTGAAAGGCTCTTCTTTGGTTCTTGCTTGCCCTTGAACAAGAAGCCCGAGATGGGTTTGAGAAGTGGATGTTTCCCTAAGGAGAGCTTCCAGTGCAGCCTTGGCCTGGTGTTGCCCTTGGAGATGATGGGGTAACTGTGATACGATGATTCACTATGCAGAAGAGAAATGACTCCCTTGAGTTTTTTTCTGTCCTTTCCATAAACTTCGCTATGAAAACTGTGCTCTATGAAAAACAGAAAACCAAACCCAACCAAAAAAAAAAAAGCTTCTATTTTTGTTCGAGCCTTTTCAGGCGGTTCATGATAAATTCTTTAGGCATGTCGCAAAAGTCAGAAATACTCAGTTGAAATGTCTCGGCAATGCATCTGAGAAGCATTATATAAATGAATAGACCAGCTCTTTGAGAAGCCTCAACTCCAAAATGAGTCGAACCCTGTAAACAAAGCAGGCTAACAAGGAGAATGTAGCACAGCATGACAGAAGACGGGAATGGAGGGGGATAATGCAAACTAGACACTTGTCTATCTGCGCGGTCCCCAGGCCTTTCATGTACTCGTTACTTTATTGTCTTGCTTTTCAAGTAACCAACCTGCAGCTGGCTAGTACTTGTGGAGAGATCTGGGTTTTTTTCCTGCACAAAACAAGAACTAAATTGTAGAACTAAATGGTTTGTCTGTTTGCTCTTGAGATGTCTTTGGGGTTGTCAGCTGGCCCTACTCCCATCACTCCTTGTAATGTTATGATTATTTTTTCCCCCTTCCCATTTGTACTTCTTGCACTGCAGTCAGCTCTCGTTGTAGGTCATTGCAACGTGATTTGATCAGCTCATCAAGCCAAAGTTGCTGTATGCTTCATTTACAGAATTATGTTGGAGTCTATCAGTTGTTTTAAATTCTCCTAAAGCAATATATCATGGCCCAATGGAGCTCATGGCTTGGCAGACCCACTGAGTGTCCTTGGATCCATTATGTGGTTCTTCCACGTGTTTCTGTTTCCTGTTACTTTACCATCCTCAGTTCTGGACCATAAGCTCTTGAGTGCTCAGCCAGTTTAGGGCTTTTACAAGGGAATGGATTTCTTTTAAATAGCCTGACCAAATTTAAACGTAGAAAGAGTCGTACAAATATCCTGTAATAATATGGTAGCAGGACAGGGAGATGTCTTCCAAGAGGTTTTGAGTGGTAAGCTTTCCATAGCTTGCAAGTAGGATTGCTCTACTAACTCAAAATATTATAATTATACAAAACATTAAGTTTATATAAAATGAAATTTACATGAAATGAAAGAGGCTAAAGCTGAGGTAATGGGAGAGAAACCTGATGGCTTTGTTCAAGGGGAGTGCACTGTGAACTTTAAAAATTAATTTATATCAACTCATTTACTCATCTGCATTTCTCTTGTCACTGTAAGAATCTTCTTTGTAGAGTCTGAAACTCCAGTGCTAAAAATGTGAAATCAATAGGTGCTGTTATATCCACTTAAAAAAAATATATTGTATTGATTTGCAGATAATAACAGCAGTTCATTCCTGCAGGATTACATTCCACTTCCTGTCATGGAGATTACTCCCTTATATATTAAATCTGAGATGGAGAACATAGGTATAAAACTGCTTTACTTTAATGAATAGTCATTTTACTCTGGGCACTAAAATGAGATATTTCTTTAAATTTATCTCCAGGGATTATTTTTATTTCCTGGGCAAACCCTGTGTTACCAAAGACTCTAGAACGCTATTAAACTTTTAAATAATCTCGCCTTGCCTCATTCTTGCAAGTGCTTGAACTTGTCCTCTCTTTGATAGCAACTAATTAAGCAAAATACCATGCTCTTTCTGGTCTCCTCCACATACTTGATCAGAGGGTTAACACCGTGTTATCTCGGGTATTAGATGCTCTTTGCTAAACCCTAAGAATCTACCAGCATCCAACTCCCCGTGCTCCGTAACAGAGCTCTGTCACCTTCAGAGGATTAAATTCTTCGTGCCGATCATGGTGGCATGTATCATCTCCCATTGTGCAGCTATTTTTTTCTTGTGCTGTGGCTCGTTTGAAGGCTATTCTTATTAAGCATAGGTGACTTCATCTTTGTGTGTTAAAATAATTCTTCTCTACTCTTTCTAGGTAATCTGGCTTCTCAGAAACCTCCTGCTAAATGCAAGGGTTTGCTGTCCTGTTTACTGACTGTTACACCTGAGGCTGATTTTGATACAGATTCTGGATATCATAGGGTAAGTGTGCAGTTATCTGTTTTTTTTGCGTTTTTTTCCTCTTCCGTGCTCTTGTCCACTTAACACAAACGTAGTTTGGGTTATGCTTTCGCTTTCAGTGACTGCAGCAAATCCCTGTCAGAACGTTTGCAACCAACCATCTGTGTTACACTTGGAAAAATAATGTAGTAGGATGAATGCTAGTGCTGTAAACCTGATAAAAGGTATTTGAATTGGGTTGTACATCTCCTAGAGGGAGCAAAGTTTGTCTCTGCAGACTTGCAAGTCTATATCTTATAAAACTGCAAAAAGCTGTAAGCCACTTATTCAAGTGTGGTGATCATTTTGAGTTTTAAGCTATAAAATACACTCGCATCTCTGTATTACAAATGAAACATTCTGTATAACACAATTACAGTCTTGCAGACTTCACAAATGTGTCAGAAGGCCGAGTCTACCTCTCTGGACCTGCTGGCTGTACTCTTGCTAATGCAGCCCAGGATGAATGCATTAACTGTTTGTTGCACGGGTGTATTTCTGGCTCAAGTTCGATGTGTTATCTGCCAAGACCACAGAGTCCTTTCGTCTCCTAATTTGAATCTCTTTAATTTTTCTCACACTGTTGTGCAATTCTAGTGCTTGCTGTTCCCTCAGTAGATTCTTTACTGAACACCTCAGCATCCCCAACATCTTGGTTGTAACCTTTCTGTCAGCCTCTTCCCACAAATAGGTTTGTACTACACGTTGGAAACCTATCTTCATGGATGTATTTCCTTCCAAATCTGTCTTACAGATTTCAATGTAGCCTTGATAATTTAAAAATGTTTTTCAATTCCTATCATTAGTATGTTCATGGTAAAACAGGAAATTTTGTATATGCTTGGGTTTGTACAAGTATGTAAAGAAAGTGTATTTAATCTTTTTCTCTGTGCTGCCAATACAAAAATCATAAATAGTGTATGTAATAATAGAAAAATGAAATTGTTGCTTGAAGTTGAGCCTGAATTTTGAATAAGGCTTTTATTTTATATTCCTTCTTTGTTTGTCCCTGCATGTGTGTGTAATGCTGTAAATTGCAGATACCAACAACTGTAATTGCATTGCGGTTGTAGTAAAATCAAACATTCTCTAAATAACCTTTTTTTAGTAGCCCTCACAATGAATAAAGTGTTATTTTTTTCCCATGTTTTAATGGTGTGTATGTGTTGGGGGCTATGCCAGGGAATGGATGCTTAGGAATACTGCCCCAGCCTTGACACACAGTTCAGGTGGCCCTTGGGGAAGGGAGATGTGCTCCAGCTGGCTTTGCTGCCTAGTTTGGTCATGGTAGTCTACAGAAAGGACCAGGAGAACATCAGTAGTTTGGTGCTCAGATCATAACTAATGGCTTTGCTGGGGTGACTGGAGCTCATGTGCAAGTTTCTTTGTTTAAACTGACTTAAGGAGAGGAAAAGAAAGCATTGAACAGGCAGGTGGAGCAAAGAGGGTTAAACACGCTGAGTTGGGGAAGGTGGTTGAATGGAAAATAAGTATGAAAAAGAGAGAGGAAAAAAATGTATGGGAAAGAGAATGAAGACTTTACCTTGCAACCTAGCATTTTGTTTTTAATTTAGAGAAATGTTGTCCTACTGATGAAGTAGTTATACTAGAGCAACTCATATGGTGATGAGTGACAGTTTAATTCACTTTCCGTTGAGGGGAATGTCTAGCAAATCTGGCTTGTGATATGTTACAGCATCGCATAGTTCAAATCAATATAAAATGCTGAGGGTAGTCTTAGGCTGAATATCAACATATTGTATAATTATTCTGTTAGATTATGGTAGTCCTCTGGGTGTTTCTGGTACAATGCCTGTGATCTAGTTAAGGGAGGAAACGAAGAAACAAGCAAACAAAAATCTTCTCTTTATTGGAGCTATTTATGACAAATAGCGGTTGTACGTACTTGGAAATGATGCATCAATTTTGTCCAGGCTACCTCATCAAGGCTTCTGCTACGAATCGAGAAGCTGGAAGGAGGCTTGGATTTTAGGATGAACTTTTGTCTACTTCTAGAAGGGAGCTGCCTGTAGGAGGCACACAGTTGTCTCTTACCCATTTGAGGATATTCCTAGCTCAGCTCAGCCTCCCTTAAAACACATTTTAATTTCTGAAGAGCATAGAAGGTATTTGTGTACGTTGGCCATAACCCTATATATCTTGCTGATCACATGCTGCTGCAATTTTGGTGTTCTAACTAGGCAAGTACTTAACCTCTGTTCTTTCTGGTTCAAACTAAATCAGCTTTCACCATATGCAGCACCTCCTATGAAAGTGCGGGTGGAGAGGAATTTGAAATGAAAGGAAGTAGCGAGCTGTTACCGTGATGCAGTTATTTTAACAACAGTGGGTCTCAGCGCAGCAGCCTGATTGCTTTTCTGAGTGTTTCTTACGAGGAGCGTGGGTCAGAAAAGGTACGTAAACTCAATGCAAGACCTCAAACGACCACACGTCTTTAGGTGCTTGAACAGAATGATTGTGTTTTTGCTTTTCATATTTTGTAGCATTAGGTGGGTTAAAGCAAAGATTGCAGTTCGTTCCGTTGCAGGAGAGAGCAAGCTGAACGAAGTAGAAGTTGTTCATGGAAGTCCAGGGTCATACTTCTTGTATGAATTTGTGATAAGCTTTGGGATGAAGCAAAGAAACCAAGGAATAACCTCACTTGTATTTGGTATGATATTCATAGCATAATCTAGTTAGGGAAGGACCTCAGGAGGTCATCTCAGCCAACCTCCTGCTCAAAACTGGCCAACTTCAGAGTAGAGCTGGTTTTTCAGGGCTGCGGCTGTGTCCAGGCAAATTCTGAATAACTTCAAGGATGGAGACTCAGCAGCCTCCCAGTGCAGCCTGTGCCAGGTGCACTCAGTCTGATCTTTTACTTCCTTACATCTAATGAGACTTTTCCCTTGCTGCAGCTTGGACCTGTTGCCTGTCCTTTTACCGGCTGACCCAGAGAAGGGTGCCTATCTTGTGTGTTCCAGACCTCTAACTATTGACTAAATCATTAAAAGTTGGAAATCTGAGTTTATAAAGAGCTCAGATAACGTTTCTCAAGCACCTCTGCATAGGAAATCTTCTATTTTTGTTTGTGCTTCAGTCCATTTAACACTTGTATTGGAGTATTCTTTCTAATGTGGCTCATTTTGCTGCCCTGTTGGTGTCAGTGAGCAATGTGGAGCAGGAGGTGGGCGATGTTAATACTAACATCTCTGTAGGTGCTGACACAAAAATACCTGTGTTCCCTTCTGTCTGTAGGTGATGTGTGTCAGGACGTGATTTACTCATGGAGCTTGGAGTTCAGTATGGTTTCTGTTCTTATCTCCGCCACAGCCACCTTTGCAATATTTGTGCCTCAGCTTCCGTGTCATTAAAATGGAGATTACATACTCTTATTCACGAGAGTGCTGTGAATTCTACAGTAACTGTTAAATGCTTTTGGTTCCTTGGGAGCAAACTGCTATAAAATAGGCAAAAAATATGTATGTTTATAGTATAAAATACATGCTTGTAGTTATACAGGGATATGTTAACTCTATAGTCTTAGTAGGTTGCTTTTAAACCAAAGAAATAGACTTTTGTAATGTGTTGTGTTACCATACAAATAAGATGCTTTTATCCAAATTACTTATTGGAAATTGAAGGAGACATGCACGAGGGTTGCTAGGATGCCCTCATTTTCCACGTTCAAGATTCGGAAGTAGAAACAAAGCATAGAAACTTGTGCTTCTTTTAACTATTAAGTCCTTTCATAAAAGCAGTTAAATATTTTTTTTGCCATCTCTAATAATAATGAGTTTTTGGTGCCGGGATGAGTAATAATTGCGAATGGCAAAAAGTTATCAGAACAGTGTTGCTCAGATTGCAGATTTTATTAATCGTAAAAGAGATTATTCACCTTGAAAGGCTATTTTATAATTTTATAAGTGCTCATTTACATGAGAGCTTACTACCTAATTTATTTTGCCTAAAAAAACCCTTCAAACTTTCTCTCCTTCAAAATCTTGATTATCTCATTCTTCGCACCTAGTTTGCTATAATGTCATCTGTGTTTCTACTTATCAATGAGACTAATTTCATTTTTACCCATTCTCTCTCACAAATGTATATGCTTTTTCTTGCATTTATTTCATGCTTCTCTCCTGCATGCATTTCTTCCCCAATTTGACAAAATGTTGATCTTCTATGAGTGACTTGTGAGGTAGATGTGGTGTTTGGCCCTTTACATGGTTCTGACCTAATGAGATGTTGGGATTTGCAGATGTAATTAAATTTTTATCCATTTTCTTCTACTTCCTTTAAATTGTTTTCAACATGAGCCTTGATTTAAGTAAAGAAATTGAGCACGTTCTTTGCTGTAGGAATACAATTAGTCGATGAGACTGCCCTGTGAGCTTAAAGCAGGGTACATACTTAAGTACCTCTTTAATTGGGGCATTGGATGGTAAATTCTTCAGGGTATGGGTACAGCCTTTGCATGTTTATGCTAGAGACTTCATACACAGAGCATTGCTACAGCATGAATATTCAACAGCTGCCTGCCCCTTATTTCTTATGCTGAAATATTAAAGGAGGCAGTGATTCTGCACCTAATCCTGCAGAGACCAGGTGCATGTAAGCCATCCTGTTGGTGATGCTGTGCATGCTCCCAAGCCCTTTTTTGCAGGATTGTGCCTTTCTGGGCCATGCTGAACACCAATGACTTCCACTAATGCAGCTGGATCTGCAGCTGCTGCTGCTAAAATGATGATGGGCTGCCACGTGGCCGGCAGGAAGCATGGGCTCTGCTCCTGCCTGTGCCACCAGGTCATCGTTTCAGCCTGTGGAAGGACATTAACTCCAAGGGGGGAATAAAGCTACTGCTCAGCATAGCAAAAGCAATTTCAGACTCACGGATAGAGAAGTACTTTGCTATAATGCCCATCATGACAAAGCTCTCTTCGAACTTTGCAGGTACCAAATTGAGATCCTTCAGCTGGCATTTTCATCACTCAGCCTTTTTCAGGATCAGATTGCAGACAGCTCGGTGGCAAAACACATTCAGAAGTGCAGGATTCCTGCACCCTGCTATGCTCTGGGTTGTGACTTTAAAATACAATTCCACAATTTTTATTGCAGGCTTCTGAGTCTCTTTTCTAAACTAATATTTAAAGTAGGCCCCCACCAACTCTGGTCTCAAAGTTAGCTGTTTAATCTACAGTGTATTTCAACACAAAATTATGCAGGCTAAAGTGAAGATTGGTATGGTAGTGGAGCAGATTCTTCTGTTTCATGTATATTTGAAAGCTGAGAAAGCTTCTGCTGAAGCCAGACGACACAGGCTTGTCAAATTGTTCACGAACGAAAAGATGGAATTAATTTGCAGTATCTCATTTGCCATCTTGAGTTTTGTCATGAATTTCCCCTACTAGTAAGCCTGAAATGCCAAATGAAAAAGTGTTTCAGTGAGAGATAATATAATATATTAAGAAAATGTTATTGATCACAGTGTGCTTTTACTGGAAGATGACTTTTTCTGACCGGAACACAAGGGACTTTGCCTTGTTATGGTAGGAAAATGTATTGTAATATGCAAACAGGATTATTGTTAAGGTCAGAGCAACTTTGTTTTTACATTCCACTTCCTCTGGAAGCAAGCTTCTCCACAGCAACACTGTCTGCTGGGCTAGGAAAAAGAACAATTTCAGTTTGTAACTTTTTTAAAAAAAGGTTACAGCAAGTATTAGCTTCTGGAAGGAAGGAAATGAATGCTGCTCCCCACATCCCCAAAGGTCAGAACTTGCAATTCAATAGTCATTCTGTAAGCATTTTTTTTTTTTTTCTGATGGTGGACTGTTTTGTGGTTATTCTTTGTGTGTTGTTTTTTTAATGGTGGTTGGTCAGAATCAATTAACCCAGGTTTTCTTATTATTCATGTATTAATATGCATGTGTTACAGGCAGAAGAAGTTGCACGCTTTGGTTTAGAGAGGCTTCCACACACAAGGACTATGAGGCACTTAACTTTTATGGGGGAAGATTAACCAAGTGGAAGTGCCTGTGTTGCTCACAGACAGCTTATGTGGGTATATGAGCATGATTACTCTACAAAGCGCGAGGACATAAATTTGTGATGGGCTGCCCGGTACATGCAACTTAGAACAAGGACGTTTTTAAACATGCTTGATTTAAAGAGGCCTTCCACTGCATAAACAGTGGCTCACAGCCATTGATGTCCCTGCTTGCAGTGAGGTTGCTTTCTGCCGAAGGGCTCAAAATCTACCCCCCAAAACAAGTGGCCTTAATGTGATACTTCTTAAAGGTTTATCAAGCTATTTCTAATGAAACTTGCCCAAAACATATTGTGCAAAACTCAACTCTTTACCAAATCTTATCTTTGTGTGATTTAGGTAGTAGTATTATGAGCCGTGATAATTTAGACTGGAAACACAAAGGCATTTCAAATAAACCCTTGCAAATCCAAGAATATTGTATTTTCTCTGTTTGTTTTCCTTTTGTCCCGCTCCACTTCCAGCACATCCCTCCAGTGGTTTTCTGTCTTTGTTGCAATAAATCTCCACTTCAGTGAATTTGAAGATATAAACCTGACTGCAAAAATTCATAACTGGTACAGTAGCTGGTTACTAACCCGCTCAAAGGTTTCCACATGGCAAAAAGATTTCTTCACTGTGACCAACCATTTCCTACAGGGGCAAAGCACTGGGGCTAAAATTGTTGTCAATTGTCATTATATCCTGAAAGGTAATTACATTTCTTTGCTCCTTTCTCTAATTTAGTCCAGACAACATGAAGTTGTTGGTATAAATCATAAGAACAGATCTCAATTGTGTGAAAGACTTGCTTCCATTGTTCCCTTTTGCAGACTTTTCTTTTAGCCATGTGCAGGGGAGAGACGGCTTGTGTTGCTAAAGCAAGTAGGTAATATTAAGAGCTGAAAGTTTTAGACTCTGGCTTTTAGGGGAGTAAAATAAGAAAGCAAGTACTTAATTTTTTTCTCCTCTAGCTGCAAGGATTTGGTATGGTTTATTTAGCACAACAAACATGACTTAACGTGCAAGTGTAGCAAAGGTTATGAAGGAATATCATTAGGCTTCCTACAATAGTAGATGTATCTTCTCTACTTCTTTAGGATGTTTAAAAATATACAAAAAAAAACACCTCTTTCCTTCAGTGCTTAAAGAGGAGACAAGTTACTACCATCGCTTCGCTTCCAAGTCCCCATGGGACTTAAGTTTAAGGCAACTTGGCTCCTAGGATCAAGTTGGCTAGCTCGGATGTCTGCCCCGCAGGAGTTTCTCTCCTAAAGATGCTTTATGCTGCCACATATTTTCCTACTGCTTGCCAGGAAAACGATGCACAGCTTTTGTAATTCTGAGTCTTCCCTGGATGTGCCAGAGCTCACCCCAGTCACAAAGTGTTTCTTGTGCAGGAGCAAGTCTCCGAGATGCAGCAGCAGATCGGCACGGCTGCTGTCGCATCCCTGTCAGCTGCCTTCAGTAAGGCAAGGTAGAGTTTCAGCACGTGTATCAAAACAACTCTGGCAACGCAGCTGTTCAGCATTTCCCCACAACCTTTTGTGAGTAGCTCTCCAGAACTCTGTTCAAAATACCGCTGGAATCAGCTAAATGTGGCTAGCCCTGTGGATGAACTTTAGTACTTGGTTTGATGTGCCTGAAAAGATGAATTATTTAAACGTAAATCCATTTAGTTTTCATGTTCCCTATCCTCGTGAACTGAGAGATGAGGGGGAAGAGGAGAGAAAAAAGGAACCCCGTGGGAGAACGGTTTGCGCTGCTTAAATCATAGCCAAGTTGTTTTATTTGTTTTTGAAATAGTTCTTGGTGGGTACTGTAAACACAGGGAAGGTACCTGTCACTTTTACTGCGTTTCGCACCGAGCGTGGAAATTTAGTGGTAAGCAGAAAAGAAGGCAATCTATAAAATCTCTTTGTAGAAGAGTTTGATACAATGACACCAAAGACATCTCTTAATCTACGTGTCTAATTGTAATGCGGTAGAGAATGCGCACGAGTAAGCAGAGGTACTGAGCAAAAACACTTCTGCTGAATGCTTACGATGACACAAAGATGCGGTTCTTCAAGAGCGCAAAAGGCTTTCCAATCCTTTTTTTTTTTTTTTTTTTTTTTTTTTTACTGCTTATAGGAGTTTTTAAAAAAGCCTTTTGCACAGATAAATTGAAAGATGCAGAATACCTCATCTCTGCCAGCAGTCGAGTTGTAGGAAGATCACGGCCAGATTTGAATCTCGCCTTGCTCAGCCGTGAGCTGCTTTACATCCCCGTGAAAGGCAAATCTATGCAGGCTGGATTTGAATAATGGAGTTGCCGTTAATGTCTAACATAAAAAGATGATTGGTTCTATACTTGATTTACGGGAAGCAAGAAGTGGTGAAGTATACAGTACACAAGGGGATATTTATGCTGCTAATGCTTAAAACACAGCCGAATGTACTGCATGCTGTAACCATTTCAAATGGCAAAAACAAAGGTGTGTGTATGGCAGTAAATCCCGTTACTCTGATATTAGAATGGCCCCAGATCAGGATCTAACTGTGCAGTCTCTTCAACATGCAGAGCAAGTCTGATAAGCCACTGTTTAGTTACTGCCTGTTACAGGATTATCGGCTTTGAATCAAAGAAAATAATTTCAAATACGTTAGGGTTTAGGATATATTGTTTCGTCTTCATCAGTTTCTAATGCAAGAATTGTTTTTTTCCAATTTATGTGCAAATAGGCTTCTAAAATCTGTTGCCGTGAACTGAGATTTTGTCAGATTTTTTTTCTTCATCAAATTACTCTTGTTTTGCTAATAACTGTCAAATTGCACCTCAACTCAGCATTTCCTTGATGTATCTTGCCTGCAGTAGCTAACAGTAGCTCTCTGAGGTGTATCACTTGGCTGCTTTGCAAACAGGGTGCTCTTAAGTTATTCAGCTGTGCATTTAGATTTTTTTTTTTGAAATGTTAAAGCAATTATATTTGATTTTTAGCATAATAATTCATTGTCAATTCAAACTAGGTGAATTTTGCAGAAACATGGAAGGCTTTCTGGAAGGCTTTCTCATAGGTTTGTAAGCTGGACGGACCTACTACATCCATCGTCCTGCAATGTCTAAATCTAAAGCGTATTAGCTGTGTCTTTAGTCTATTTTTTTTAAGCAAGCAAAATATGAGTATGATCTTGATGAATATCATCTGCGCCATTTACATGTATCTACCCTTTCCACCATTTCTCCAGCAAAATCCTTTATAGGGGTTGAGGTAGTAGAGCACCCTCAGTGTGGAGCTGGTTAATAGCTTCCATCATCTAATGGTGTTAGTGGTGATTGCTTCTGGCTGGTTTATTTCTGGGGCAGAAAGATATGTTATTAAATAAAGAGCATTTGGTGAGCTTGAGATCAATTCTGTCCAATACAGCAAATTTACCTCTGTTCCCTAACATACCATTTCTTAAACCGAGCTCTACATTTGGTTTGTCTCAACCTACTATTTGGGGAAGACAACAGAAACAGAAGACAAAACCCTGCTTGGCTACTAAACCTCTCCAAGCAAAGCGTGTGTTAGCCAATCTTAACTCTCTAAATAGTTTCATTTTAGAAGAAGATCTTTAATATCAAGAAAATGCAGATGGATACTTGGCTTGGTGTGCTCCATAGACTTGAACCAACAAGATCGATGTATCCAAATTATAGCAGCTTTATCTAGTGTGGATGAGATGCTACTTATATTTTCAGGTAAAGGAAATCAACAACTATTAATTTGGCAGAATTATTTATTTCTTACTGATGATATTTTCAGTGTATCTAATCAGTGCACTCATGAATAGAAATGAAACAATTTAAATAGAGGCACTGTACATTGTACGATCTTGTTTTCTCAAACTGTTCCATAATGCAGTGAATAAATTTGTCTGTTCTTCTGAAAAGACTTCTGCAAAAATCATACACTGTGCTTTCACCTCTATTATTTAATACAACTATTTTATAACTCTTGCAAGACAGTGATTTCTGCTTCTGCTACAGGCATCTGGAAAAATACTCATTTGAGGGGAACAGAAGGCAAGTGAAATCTTCTGGATTCTGAAAATCCAGACATGCACCAGAATCACTGGACTGAAAGGCATGTGAGAAAATGATGACAGTCTTATTCCAAACCATTCCCTAATCTCTTGAACAGCAAAGTTCAGCTTTACAGAAGGTAAATTAATGAGTGAAAAGAAGATAGTTCAAATCAGCACTTGAACTCGTGGGTGCCCAGAAGGAAATGTAGCTGAGCAGGGCGAATTTGCTTGAAGTCATATGGCAGCACTTGCATTTTACTCTGAATCTTTGGATAAATTTGGAACAGCGTGGGGGAGAGGCAAGTTTGGGGTGGCCTCACTGCTAAGCAATGACTCCATCAGACTAGTGGTGGAACTGATGTGCCATGGATGGGTCTTTGTTCTCCTTGAGATGTGACACAGCACGCTGTTGGGTTTGGGGTGGTGGTGGCCCAGGGTGACAGTGATGAACTGTGCACTCACTGCTGATGGAGAGCTCTGTGTCGTAAGCAAGCAAGGGAATCTTGCTATGTGATGCTGTGGCCTGCTCTGGCTAAAATGCCTTGTTAGGAAAATTTTCCAGCCAAAATTCAAATTTGGGTTTTAATAGATGTTTATTTCAAGGTTTTAGGAAGCTGATTTTATTATTACTTTGCCCTTCTGGGAGTTGGGGGGGTTCTCTTACTGCAATTTGAATATTTTATATGGGGAGCTTGACTTGTCCTTGATAAGTAGCAATATAAATAGATCGTGTTGGTAAATCTAAAGCAGCTGGGAACCAGGAAATTAAGGTGTCACTTTATTCTTCCTACTGCAAGAACGCAGATACTGGATGCCATCATGACTCGTGTCGCAGAGCCTTTCAGAAGCTGTGACTCCACTGTGTTCAGGCAGGTTTTTGGTAAGCAAAATCTTTCCCCAAGCCCACTGTTTTAATAGGTTTTAATAGTGCAGTTAGTTCCTAGGTACCAGAATACAAATGCTTGCCTGTCCTTACTAAAACCCTCCTAGGATCCTTCATTGTAAGCCATGGCATACATTTTGCGTTTCCACTTGTAAATCTCTAATCCTTAGGAATGGGTTCTGGACAGCGCAAGTGAAACTGGCTGCTGCCTTTATGATCTATCCTTGTCCTTTTTTTTTTTCTTTAAATTTAATTTTTTCAACTTGAGGAATTTTAATCTCACGACGAATTCCAACACGTACATGCTCTTAAAAACCTCACTGGCAGCCATCACCCCTTAATCTTTTTGCATTTCTTGTGATTAGCAGAGCTTTTTAATCCTAACACCAGACCCAACACCAACTGTTAACTGCACTTCTTGTTTTACAGCTAAATCTAATCCTTCTAGCAGTCTGAGACCAGTGTTATATTTATCACTCTGAAACTACCAACTGTAAGATGTTGTGGCAGTTCCTGAATTTTTTTTTTCCCACTTTCTTTTTCCTTGTCATGGATTGATAAATGCAACGATCAGTCTAAGGTTAGATTTTTTTTATATATGATGATTTCTAGAAAAATATGAAAATAGGCGCTTTCCCCCCACCGTGTCTTTTTCTCTCCTGTATTTCTTGCCTGACCAGGAGAAAAAAAAAAAATCGTTTCTACCTGAGTTTGTGATTAGTAGCAAGATGTGTAGGTGGAATATGTTTTAGTGGCTTTTTTCCCCCTCTCCCTCCCCCCACGCCTATTAATATATCTGTTAGTAAGCTAATGCTATTAGGTTATGCAGACTGGTTAGTGTACAGGGAAAGATAAGACAGGCATCAAATCCTTGCAGTGCCCCAAAACATCCATCAGTTCTGCCAAAGGTTCTGTGTGTTTGTCCATGAGGCAGCAACAGATTTTATATCCAGTCACTTAGCGAAGAAAGGGTAAAGAAATTGCTGTTAATATATTTACTGGTGTGTGCTTTTTTTCCCACCTGGAAAGTTGCGTGGGTGTTTACAGTCTCTAAAGGATCTGCTCTGAATTTGCATTAGGGAAGAGGGAAAGGGAGAACTGAAGAACTGCAAACTCTATTTCTGCTTTGTCGTTGCTGCTTCATTTCTGTTTATTTTTTTTCCCCCAAGGGAGGAGCAGGGAAGGCTTTGGCCAGAAGCATACAGTCCCCCACATGACCCTATTTTGCTGAAATCCTAAAATCATTTTTAAGGCTGATGAAAAGAATGGAAAAGAGGAGTTGAGCACAGAATAAAAAATAATGCTTCTCCATAATTACAGTAGGTAATAGCAAACTTTGTCTTCTGCTGCTGATGTCTTTCCACAGCCTATTTTTTTCTCAGCTGTGCTTTTCTTTCCCCTACCAAAGAAGCTGTAATTTTTACTGGCAGTGCAAGCTTGAGAAAGTCTTTCAGATTTTAAAGCAAGGTAGGAAGTTTTTATGTATATGTGTGTGTGCATGTATATGCTTGTATATGTGTATGTATGTATTTAAGGACCAATGGTCTTCACTTCGTGAAAATTTCATGTCTATAGACTTGTGTCTGAAAGCTCATCTATTTTTTTTCCATCAATTGGCTAGTAAAAGAGTACTTCTTCCTGTGCTCCTTGCCTTGCTCATATCCTTAGACGATGTCCGCTCTGGCAAAAATACTGATTTTGTATTTAAAACAGGAACAAAATTGCAAAGCTATCAGTAGTTCAAAGCAGTCAAAATGTAACTGTCCTTGCCCTCCTGACATTATTAAACGTATAGTTACTTAAACCTCTTTAATCCCTTACTAGCAAGATTGTCTGGTGGTTGGAAGAGGAAGCTGGGCTTTTGTCCCTTCTGTGGCAGAGCTGCTCTGCACCTCTGCTCAGGAGGGAATACGTATATGCCAGGTAGCTGGGCATTTGGCTGTCTTCATTTTGTATGGCAATCATGGTATTTTGGGGAGCCACATGCTCCCCACACATGTGCATGCACACCCCACCCTGCCACCATCAGCTGTTCCTGGTTTCCTGATGTGTTTTCAGGGCTCATTGTGCCTCTTCTAACAGAAAGTCTTTTCCCTCTGCTCTAACATCTTTTTTTTTTTTCTTTCTTTCCTATTTGTTAGAGTTGGGCCAAGATGGGTTTGTACAAGCTTCTACAACTTTTTAGCAAGCATGAGCTGTGATAATTCGGAGATGGTTTTCCAAAGGAAGAAGGGGCCATGATATGTGATTGAAGTGGGGCTGCCATGCTTTTTCTCTGCTGCATGCCTTTGAGGTCTTTCCTCTAACTTTAAAACTTTGTGTGTGGTGTAAAAATCATGGAAATTATGCAGGTCAGAATTAGGCCTTGTAGTGAGATGCCTCTGGAGGTAAGCTGGTGTGCTGGCTGGGATCTCCCTGGCACCTGCTCTTCTGAGCTGCAAATGCTTGTGGATGTGGAAGGAGGGGATGAAGTGAGAGCTGGTGAGAATGGAACTGCAGATGTTCATCTCTGGTTTAAAGCTACACCTTGGGAAGTCTTGCTGCACCTGCAGGGCTCGTGATGCAGAGAAAGGAGAGGTTGGAGAAGGGGGAGCCCTAAGTTGTAGCACCTTAATGCCTCTGTTGCTGTTTTCAGTGGTAAACTGGCTTAGTGGGGATATAACGTGAATTAGGAGAGGGCTGTGACTGAAAATTGGGGTGACCAGCAGAAGAGAAGCATGGGGGACAGGCAAGCACAGAGCTGAGAAATGCCAACACCCTGGATAAAACAAAAAAACAATCTGGGGTGGCTCCTTCAAACTGGCTGCAGTGCTGCTGACTGCCGCGGAGACTTCTGAACTTGAGTGTTGCAGTTGTTTTATACTGTTTACCTCCTCTCTGGCTGAATTTCCTAAAGAGAAATATTTCCCCAACCCTGCCTGAAACCTCTGAAGTGCTTTGTAACTGTTCCCTCTCCAGTCAGTGCTCTGCAAAGCTGTTTTCCCGCACAGCATCGTACCTACATGCAGTATAGAAAATCACTCTAGATTATAAAGATAAAAAGCAAAACATATTTATCAGGCATTTCTCTACTTCAGCAAAGAGGGAATATGTGTTCCTTTGAAGTCTTATAACTGAAAACCATGCTGAGAGTTGATTAACGTAGAAAGTTGAATCCTCTATCTCTTCCTTTTCGTTCCAGTTTTGAACTCCAGCTACAGAACATGCATGGTGGGTGGCTGACGATCCCATTACCGCGTTCCTCTCCTTCAGTAGAGATGCTGAAAACTTTTTTTTTCCCTGGTATGAATTGTAAAAATCAATATTCCTGCTGATGGGGAGGAAGGAGCGGTGTGCAGGTTGATACCTAGGGATCTGCAATCTGTTAGGTGTGAGATTGCTTTCTCTCCGCAATGGTTACAATCTTGGTCTTATATACTGCCTACAAATGTTGGTTTTATATATGTAAGACATATGCTCTTACATTTTTATGATAAGTTTAAAAGGGACAGAAATGATCAAGGATGATATCATGAATAGGAGATGCTCAGTCCCTAAAAATTGCTTGTATAAATAGTTTTCCAGAAGGTGACAGTCCTAATCCCTGACATCAAATTTTATTCATTCTTCTACCTCTGTAAATGTAATTTCTTCAATAGTTTTGAAGCTTTGGAAAGTGGTATCCTTCAGGCTACTCCGTACTCTAGAAATTTGTTCACCTCCCTCAAAATAGGAGTGACCAGCGAAGCTGAAATGGAAGAAAATAGTGATTAAAACTGAATATGAATGTGTGGAACACAGGAAGAATCTCAGGTTCATAAGACACTAAGATTCAAGAATAAGAAATATTAATGCTGATGTGGTCCTGAATCCCAGCTGGGCAGCCATAATTTTCTGCCATTATAGACACGGTAATTTTTAACTTAAAAATTTATTTCCTTATCAGTCCCACAAGTGATCCGTTGATGTCAGCTCAAAATTTAGACTGCAGGAACGAGGTAGCAATGAATGGCAGCACTGCGGATCCGGCGAGCAGGACAGCGAATAGATATGCAAAGCATGCTTTTAACTGCTTGAAATCCAGGAACGCACTGTACCTGACCACATCCTATTTCAAGGTCTGTCAACTTTGAGGATTCGGCGAGCTACCAGTGTCTCTTTTTTTGAACATGCCCATGAAAATAATTGTGAATGATTAATTTTAATTACTGCTGGCTCAGGGCAGATCCTTGGCTGTGCGGATGGGTTTTATTACAACATGTCTAAAAGTTGTTTGGGCTTGGAAACTCGGAAACTTCTGCAGCATGAAGGGTGGGCTCGGGAAGGAGCATGACTGCAGGAGGCTCCTTGCCCATCTTCCATCATCACTTAATAGTAGTGCAACACCCACAGCAGCTCCTGTGGGGTGTGTGTGTGCATTAGTGCAGCAAGCACTTGAAATTGGTGGATGGGGGGGAATGGCTGGAGATGAAGACAACTGATGGCTGCTCCTGTTGCTTTATGGCCTCTCCTTCATTTCTGTGCTCCTCTAAACTGGAAATGAGCAGAGGATGAGTGCGTCACACTACAAGGGCTGTATTTGTTTTTAGCTTTCAGATGCATTCCTTCTGCCTTACATGGCCACAGTCGGGCAGTAGTATTTTAAACTGTTAGCATTTAGAGCAGTTGTCCTCCAACACAATCAAATCAGACTTGCTCGTGTACCTCCTGTAAAACCTAACCCATGCGCAGGGGGCTGTTATCTCTGTTTCAGTGACGGGCTGATCAGAGGCTGCCTTGCTGAAGTCGGTTTGGTATCTGTCTTCCCACACTCTATGTAGTGTCTCAAAGGCTCTTGGAGAAGGGATTGAGCCTCATCTCACCTGTAGCAGCTGGCTTTCTCATCACTGGAACAGCTTTCCTCTCAGACATTAAACCTGAGTGTCTTCATTCCAGTCCAGGAGACTTACTTATTTATAAGGTTGCAGCATGTATGTAGATATGCAGATACCCAGGAAACAAGAGGAGGTCTGTCAGATAAGTTGCTGTCCTCCAACTCTGAAATCCACAGGTAAAATCTTGTGCTTGACTTCAGCTGTAGCTTTGCCACAGGCTTGCTTTTTTGACCTTGCTCAGATCATTTGACTTTTTTTCCTGTTTTTGCTTTTCTATTAAAAACATGGGAGCTGGGCAGAGACTGAATTTGTTTGTTTATTCTTTTTCTTTTTATGTTCTTGTACAGTACTAACAGGAAAAAAACCTTCAGTTGGGGCTGTGTGGAATCAAAAATTGCATGCAAAAATGTCATAAAAAAAAAAAAGAAGTCCCAGTTCAGAAGTGTTTGCTCATGGAAATATTTGTTCTCAGCCAGTGAAATTCAGTTTAGTAATACTAGGCTTCATACCATGTGAATGTGCAGATCAGCAGCCCTGATTTATGTTCCTACAGAGTTTTAAGGAATATTCCTAGTCCAAAATGCCTTTCAGAAAGCTTTCCATAGCAGGCTTGCCATTTCTGGTTTGAGAGCAGAGCTCCATAGACAGCTGAACTCCGTTTCCTGAGCTGTTTGTGTATTCCTTAAAACTCTTCCTTGGATATTTATACAGTCCTTACCAACTTAGTTTGATATTGGCCTTTCAGATGGCGACAAGCGCAACATCTCCCCAAGAAATTTTATGGTGGTGTTGGGAACGGAGCCCAGACTGCCTGCACCCCAGCCTGATGTTTGGCTGTAAAATAACACCACCTTCGTTAGCCAGGGGATGACTAAGCTGGCCTCGTAGCATTCTGCGATGGTAAATTTTCCTCCTCCCACTGATGATGGTCATGTTCATGGTACCCAAGTGATTGCCAAAAGTTAGCAGGCAGGGCAACATCTGAGAGTCTGGTCCCCGCCTGTGGAAATGGTTGGAAGATGCCAACTTTTCGGATGGTTAGCAGAGAGGGATTGGTTATCCTCTTCTTTATCTGTGTCTTCAGTTAAGAGATAAGATGCAGTGATCGTAGCAGTCTATAATAGCTGTCTATATAGGTTTCTTTTTGCCAAGATAATAATCATGTAGACCATCTTTTCATTAAATTAGCTCAAACAGTAAACCTTATGAGAACTGCACTGGGACTTTAATGCAACTCATTTGTTATTGTGGGTATACCCTTTCTTCATGCTTAATTTTTGACCAAAGCCTTTAAATTGGCAACTTGAGTGTGAGTAGCCTTTTTAATAGGCTATGTGTGGGATTTTCTAGTTTCTTTTTGAGGGGAAACAACTTGAAAAACGTGCTTTCTTCTGAAGATTGTTCCTGTATTCTTCCTTTGTTTTATCTTCTTTTTCTCCCTGTATATAAAAAGTGAATAAAGTTGGTTATTACCACAGTTGCTCAGGTGCTAAGTGGTCAGCAGGAAGTCTTATGTTATCTGACTTTCTAATAATCTTTAACTTTCCTTAGGTCATATATGTTCTCTTTTCATGGATCAGTACATTTTTTTTATATTCTCTCTACCAGTAACTACCTACCTACCCTCACTTTTATTACAGCACCTTTTACTTGTTTCATGCTTTTTTCTTTCCCTTCCCTTTTCCATTCTGTACAGTTAAAACGGAGCAAAATGCACGCTTACAGAATATGAGATAAGACACGGAGCAAATCACAGACTAGAGAAGCTGCATGTAGTGTCAGACTGCAATTCCTTTCTGCTTTTCTTCAGGCCTTCCTGGTGTAACATGACTTTTTGAATCACCTGTGATTATGAAAAAAACTTTATTTTTTTCTAGCTTTCTCTGTGGACTAAAATTTAAGTAATCAGTCTAAAACATAAATGGAACTGGTATATTGTGCTGTTATCAGCCACGGTGGCTATGAGGAAAAAGGTGAGCAGTACCTGGCATGGGAATTAGCCTTCACAGTTGAGGGTATGAAAGCTGCTGTAGTTTTAGGGATGTTGAAATATCTCCATCTAGCAATGTCTCATTGTCTGGTACTTCTCTGTGCATGCTGAACACAAGGGTTGTAAAATATCCTGAATCCTCCCTTGAAGATGTTCCCACCACCAAGGGAAGGGTTCCTGGAGTGCAACTACGGCTGGGCTCAGCTTTCCCAGTGCCTCTTGGGGCAGCTTGGCAAATTCATCTGTGAAGGTCTTCGTTTTGCATTGTTGTACAAGGGGAATATTTCTTCCTGTAGAGCTTACGCAGTGTTGCAGGTACCAAGAGTCCCTTCTGAATTGCCAAGAAGAC
The DNA here is from genome assembly GCF_964211825.1 of Aythya ferina. Classification (NCBI taxonomy): domain Eukaryota; kingdom Metazoa; phylum Chordata; class Aves; order Anseriformes; family Anatidae; genus Aythya; species Aythya ferina. The sequence continues at coordinate 112,156,086 of NC_140298.1, forward strand.
TGCAGGCAGAATTTTCTAATAATTTTCCAGTGGCCTGGTCAGGAGATGATCGAGATGGTGTGGAAAGATCTTCCCTAATGAGCATACTATGCTGAAGCCCCAGCTCCTGGTTTATTTTTGTCCACATGCATTTTTATGTAAAACACAGTGCACAGAGGCAACATGATTTATCCCAGATGGAGTTTGCAAAAAAGACTTCCTGTTCTCCGTAGCTATGAGTTGGTAATGACATCGGTTACTTGCACTTCAGTTGGATATCAAAAACCAGCAGTGTAATTTCAGCACAGAAACCAGCAAGAAGTCAGGGGATGGCTTTTAATCACGCTTGTATATCACAACCAAGGATAGAAGGGTTTTAAAAAACATGTGAGCAAAGCAGGGCAGTATCCATCCAAAAACTTTTTCCCAAGATTACAACTTTTTCCTCTTCACCACAGTGATGTCTCTTGGAGCTATGTAGTGGCCTCCTTTCTCATTTATGGAAGTGAGGAAGTAAAAGGGAGCTGGAGGATCCAACTCAGCACTAAAATAGAAGTGCATGGTTTCCAGCTAGCTGCATGCCAGTGTCACAGCTGTGCCCTGGAGATGGTGGCACATTGTGTAAATAGGTAGAGGACAGCTTAAGTCTGCAACTTAGCATTTGGGTATGGCTGCAAAGACTTTCAGGTTGTAGCGCTGTTAGTTTCCTTCTAGGCCAACTTCTCAGGTCATTCTCACAACCTCATAACCCCATGCTGGTTAGCAGGAGGGGCAGCATCACTGTTGCTGGCAACTGGTCATTCCCAGGTCTGCCAGTCATCCTCTTGGTCTTTCAAAACCAGCTCCAAATTGACACTTTGATTAACAAATAGTCCCCCGTTTGTTGGAGAAAACCTTGAATGACCCTCTGAAGAGGATTGCAATTTTTTTTAGGGCTATTTTGAATAAATGGTCTCCACTGTTGATCTCAGTGCAGCTCTGTTGTTGCTTTTGTTTGCAGACTAAGCACTGGGGATTTGTGTGTGTGTGCGCACGCAACAGTCTGTCTTCAGCTGCTTTCTGTAAAGGCGATGCTAAATGTAGTGAGAAAAAGCTGGAGGAAAAAAAAAAAGGCAACCAACAAACACCTGAAACTCACAAAAGAAATAGCGGATCTATTATTTTTCGTGAGTCTCATGATTTCTGATCAGTTGTCGTCTTTTGCTGCTTCAAATTACTCCTCTTTTTCCTGTTGTTGGAGGATTTTGCAAGCTACCGGGTTCCTATCAAGGTGCTACATTCATGTTAATAGGAAAATTATGCATTTTCGTGCAGTTCCCTTCCATCTCTTTCTTCTGCTGTTTTCTTTTAATTAATCTGCAACAGAGTCCAGCTACAACAGATAATTCGCTGCTTGTCAGGTTAGGTGAAGGTAGCTCAGTGCACAAGGCACTTTAACGACGGGGAAAATCTTCTCTGCTAATTGGATTGCAGTACATGTGTTACTGCCCACTCTAACTCAACAGAATCTCTTTAATCTGATTGCCTCACTGTTATTTTACACTTTAGAATTTGTGACATTCAACCTTCTCGTGAGAAATAAATATTATTTAATTATCACAGGCTCACAGAATCGCTGAGGTTGGAAGGCACCTCTGGAGATCGTGCAGACCGACCCCTGCTCAGAGCTGGCTGCCCTCGGCCTCCGTGTTGCCTGATGCTTGGACTGTATAGTTAGGAAAATCCAGAATTCAGCATTCTTGATGAGGAGAGCACACTGCTGAAGGTTAAGAAAACAACACACCTAAGTTATTTAATATGTTGAAATTCTGTTGTGTACACACTCGTCCTCCTGCTGAGCTTAATGGAAATGTGTGTGTATTCCTCTGACCTAGGCCACCATTTAGTCACTGTCTTTGTATTCTTATAAATGTAAAGTGTCTTGATTGTAATAGAACTATTTATTTTGCCTCTTTTTTTCCCCCTTTCATCACTGATTCCCTTTTCTACCCTGAAGAGAATTAAATTTCCTACCTGTGAACTCAACTGCTGTTGCAGCAAGTTGAAAGACAGGATGCTAAATGCGTTTGTTGGTACTTATTGAGAATGTCTACATTGTAGTCACAGAAGTAATTGCAGTTTCATGCAAATATACTCAATCTAGCTTGGTATATGCAAATACACCAAATCAGCTAGTTCAAGCACCAATAATGATCTAGCCACACTCTGATGGGGTTTGTAATAAGCTAGCGTACCCTGCTGCTGCTCAGGCTAATTTATGGTGCTCGTATATACATTGCAACCACATGACCATGTCCTTTACTCCTGCATGACGTGCTTGTGGGTGTTTTTTAATTATTTATCCTTTTTGCTAGGAAAAACTCTTTTTCACACTTTGCATTTCAAAAGCCCTTTCCTCTGAGAAACTTGTTATATGGTCAGACAGAGGTAAGGTTAAATGGTGACCTTATTTGCTCAGGAAACGTGGATGCTTCTGGCATGGATCTCATCATTGTCCTGGTGCAGGGGTCCTTTGGCAGAAAACATTTTTCAAGAGAGCAGTGTCCTTTATTTTTAACTTACCTCACTTAATTCAAAAGCTTTTACACGTGTGGGAAGTCAGGGAATTCATAGCCACTTTTTTTTGAGTTGTAACCACAGTAATGCAGTGGTGTTGCATGAAGGAAATGAGAAAAATGGATAGCCAGATTGGAATGATTCAGGAATTTAACTCCATGAGAATGCTGATATAGATTGAAGGTGATGTTTGGTTTTACACCGACAGCACAAGAATGTGCTTTGAGCGGCCATGTGCTTGGGAAGTGGTTTCTGTGTTGTCTTAGTAAAGAAAATGCCATGAGAAGCATGGCAGTTCGTGTTTCTGAAGAACTGCTTAGTGTGCAGGATTTGACAACTTTGCAGAATTATATACCTCTTTTTATACCACAAGACTCACTCTTCATATGCAAGGACTTACAACCATGGTTCCAATTAACGTAACTCCTGTAAGTAAATGTCCAGCGCTGCTTCTTTTGTCTTGTGCAAACATCCCAGCTCACGTGTGGTGAATTGTTTTGGCAGTTGCCTTTCCATTACCAGTGGGGGAGAATCGTGAAAAGCTACTGTCTAGACCTACTTGCAGAACTATTATGGCGAAAAGAATAATCTTACAGGAGAAGTTCCTATTTCCAGGACCTATTTGTACATTCTGACTCCTCTCCGTATAATAGGATTACACATTTCTTATCACAACTGCAAACTGGATGTGTGCCAGCCATAAACTGTGCACAGTGTAACAATACGATTGCAGGCAATTTTTTTCCCCTGCCTTCCTCTTTCTCTCCATTCCTTCTCACTCTGGGTTAAGGGAAAAAAATATCATATTAGACAGTGTGGGATGAATCAGAGCATCACTTAAAACATTACTATAGCCTGGCATATAGAAGCAAAACCACTTGACCAATGGGAACTAATTACAGACAAGAAGTGTGCCTTAGGAGAAAAAGATATTGATGTTTGAAGTGTTTCTTTAATGCATATGTTTGAATTTGGGGGTAGAATTAAGATTCTGTTGCTTTGAGGGAATCTTCATCTATTCATATGGTAAATGTGGGATTGATGCCTATAGCTGAATGATTATGGACAGACACACATTGCATTGCTGTTTTATTTAACATGTGAGTTTGATTTACATAGCACTATTGCAGTAATTCTGTCTGCAGCGTGCTGGACTGCAATATATTAAACAGGTAAAATAATTTTGGGCTGAGGTAACTTAAAGCTAAATAAATGCTGGAGAGGGAGATCCAAGCATGTGCTCATTACCTTTAAATAGGTTAAATAAAGGGGAAAAAAAACCGCAACCAACACCCACACCATGAAAAACAAAAACAGACCAACAAACAAATGTAATATGCATGACCAGAAGTGGAATTCTTTTATGGTTCTTACGGTTAAATGTTTATCTAGCTATCTGCAGGGAAATGTGTATTTTCTTGGAGTCTGGCCAGGTGTCAGTGGTGTTTGGCAAGGAGAAAGCGACCCAGATTGCCCTCCCTCAGCATCCATACCAAGCGCATTTGCTACAGCTATTTCGGGATTTTTAAACTTTAGTCTGGGAAAGTGCAATACGTCTGCTGGGATGAGCTGCAAGCAGCCGTTGCAGCGGCTCAGCCTCTGCTGAACATGGGCTGAATTGAGAACAAACGTGGCAACGTCAGTGGCATTTGGAATCTGCTCTATGTCTCGAGGCTGCAAAAGTAAGAATGTCTGTGTCACTTCTGAAATACCTTCTCGCAGTGTAGAGGTGAGGCAGTCATCTTTTTCTTGCAGTTTGGATTAGCTCGCAAATTACAGGTGGAAGAAGAATAGTTTTAAGTGGGGTTTGTTCCTCAGTTCCAGTTTTGGAAAGACAAAGCTTTGAAGATGATTGCCGGGTTATGTCAACTCTGAGATCTTGTGTTTGTCCTGGATCCCTCCTTCAATGCATCTTTGCCTGCCTGAAACAATTGTGAAGGTGAGAAATGTATGTGTAGGACTGCTGCCTGTGCTGCCCCATACTATATGCCTGCCAAATTCAGGAGCAGGCAGTGCTTTTCTCTCCCCTTGCTCACAGAAGTCAGGGTAAAAAGGGTCTATGCAGAGCAATGCACTTGATGTCTTGCTGAAGAAAGTCTGCTTACTTGAAATGGTTTATATATATATATACATATATATGAGCATTTAAAATTGAATTTTGTTGGCCATTTGCAGAAGGTTTTAGAGGTTTAATCAGGGTAGAAATTCCTCTCCAGCTGCATCATACAGAAAGGCTCTGTTCTTGCATGGGAAAATCTCAAGCCCAAGCTATGGTCAGTGCAAGTGTCGCTTCTCCAGCAGGCGTAGGTGGCTTGGCTGGAACAGCCGCTGCTGTTTTCTTGGCCCACGGGCTTTTATTAACTCAGTGGCAGAAAAAAACTTGTCAAATGGAGTTGTATTAGTCACTGTTTCGAAGGAAGGGTGGAGACAGAGGCTAACGTAACATAAGCAGATTCTTTAACTGGGCGTGATGGGGAGGTGTTAAGACTTCCAAGTCCCATTCTCTCCCCTTGATCATTAACTATATTGTGTTATGAGTGAGCTATTTGAAGTAATTCGCATGTCATTGAAATTCTAGTCACGCATACATGAGGTTTCTCTAAACTTTTAATGTACTAGGCTCCAATTACATGTGGTGTTGGGCTCTGCACACTAAATATGGTTATTTCAGTAATTGATTCTAAAGGTATAGGTGTGAGATGGATTGATACATTTAGCCCGTAAATTATATGTAGAAATTGGCAAAAGTCACCTGCATTTATTTCAGTATTCAAACACAGTTTCATTCATTTATTTTTTTTAAATGATGGGAAATGAGTGTTTAAAAAAAAAATCCCACCAACAACAGAAGACAGCTCAAAACTACACTGGGAATTTAATGTAGAAGTGAGGAAATTAAAAGTTCCTGCAATAAATGCAACTCTGTCATATTACAGGTATACTGCAACATAATTTTCTCAGCCACTACAACAATATTGAATTCTGCATATGCGCAGGATGGTTGACATAGAGCAGTTATGAGAATTACAGCCTTGTTTTTCCTAGCTAGTTCGTTTAAATTCTCAGCCTTAATGTTCTGTTAACCTTCCATTTTCTTGCTAATCTGCTTTAGGAAAATAAACAAAGTACAAACCCTAAGTATCTTGCAACTCAGAGTGATGTATACCTGGAGGGAGAGAGATAACATTAGATTACAGCAATTTTTTTGTGGCTTTGTCAGTGTCAAATCCTTGACCACTGATGTTAATGTTAAAACGTTCCTTGTCTTTGTGGAAACAATCAATGGAGCCTGTGCATCTTGTCTCCACAAGGCTGGGAAAATGAGGCAGAAGACAGCTATCCATCTGCAGAGTCTGTAAAACCTTTTTCTGTGTCCTGCACAGGTGAGCTCAGCCTTTGGGAATGCCGGGAGCGAGGAGGGGGTAGGAGAGCCCATGTGCATGGGGAAAAGTGGATCCATTGTACCTCACTGTCCATGCATTCCCCTCTTATTAAGTGCTGGGGTCTATTCTGCAGTGCAATACCCACGCAGCATATTCATCGTGTGGTATTGGCTCAAAGCAAGACATTAAGACTCCTGATGCCCCCTTCCTTTTTTTCCCAGAGCTACAGCAAAGCGTACTACTCTGAATACTGCTGCAGGAGATTTGGTGCATCTTTTATGGGCACGTATCTGGAATTAACACTTCAGTGCATAGTACAATTTTCCACTTGCATAATAAAAAAAAAAATCACACAGAACTGCTGAGGTTCGGAGTCACTCTGAATGCTGGTCAGCCTTTGTGTGGTATTGAGCTGTGAGAGCTGAGAGCTAAGAAAGAGAAGGTTGTAGAAGCAGCCACTACAAACTTAGAGACCACTGGGAGATGGGAAATTGATTTAGCAAAATAAATCTTTGTTAGATTTCATATGCAATGAAATACCGGTCCCTTTTCTAAATCTCTTGTGGTTAAACACTTCTATCATGTCCTCACCACCTGCTGGAAATCCAACACAAAAATAAGAATAACCAAATCTTAAGTTGTAGCAGCTGAACCTGCTTCAAATAAATAGCAAAAGCTATTGTTTACGATAAGTGTTATCTGATTGCTGGCAGAACCTGTATTTATTGCTTTTGTGTATTACAGTCTCTTGTAATTTGGACAGCTAAAAATTGTATTCCGTATTCCTTTTTCCATTGTACAGAGAGATTTGTAAGTAGACAGACGTCTGTAATTACACTTAGTGGGATTGGAAAGCATATAAAACAAAATAAAATTGCTTCATTTTAATCTGGAGTAACATCACGTCAAACTTCCCACTTCCTTACATATCTTGTTGCAAATATTTTCCTCATTCTTTGAGTAACATTGGAGGACATTTAGGGACTATCACCAAGGTATGCTATGCAGACTGTTCTCGTGTACTCGATGTTTTGAAATGTTTGCACTGAAGGTCAAACACGGGGTGCTTATTGTACAAGCGATCATGAAGGAAGGCTCTGAAGTGCAGTCTGACAAGTGTCAATGAATTTCTGGAGTGAGTCTGTCATTTTGGTCCAGTAATTGGGTCTTTCTTCCCCTCTGATTTAAAAATAATAATAAAACAGGCCAAGTGCAAATGGATCTTTCAATTCTTGTTTTTTCCATGTCCTATCACTCCTCTTTAGAGCTCATTCCTTCTCATTCCTCATGTGGAAAAAGAAGAACAGAAAACTCCAAATGTCTCTAAAATCCCAAATGGCCACTGTAAAGTTGCAGCTTGGATATATTCCTCTGGATATTTCAGGTGCTCTTGGCTTCACACCTTTACTTAGGCACAGTTCATAATACACTAACCTTTTCTCTGGAGGTAGAGGGATATGCATTTATTATTTACACCTTTTGTTTTTGTCAAATAATATCACACTTTCTGCTTTCAGAGATCATGACAATGCAGTCTTCCTAGCAGTCCCAAGAGTTAAGAACAGGCAAGTGTGATCCACCACAAACAGGCTTTAATTTGATATTAAGTGAACCTCACTGCTCTTCTCTTCTGACTTTGTGTCATGGTGACGGTGGCCAATGCTGGGAGACCACAACCTTTCTTTTGGCTGCCTTAGTTGTCCATGTTTGTAAGTTGTCTGTGTTTGAACCATCTAGACCTGCTGAAGTGAAACCATGAAAACTTGATGTTAGTCAGTGAGAGCTGTCTGAAAAAAATAAGTTTTAGGGACATGGTTTAGTGGGTGATATTGGTGGTAGGGGAATGGTTGGACCAGATGATCTCGGAGGCCTTTCCCAACCTTTATTGTTCTATGAAATCTACACAGTAGCTACTCATGGAAAGAGGGGATTCTTCCATGATTTTTATCCGTCAAAGCTCTGTCTGTACTGGGGAGGTCAGGATATGTGTGTTTGGTGAGGTAGGACCTAGCCTTGGTGTGGGAGCTTGGTGGAGAGTCCCGAGGGCAGCACCTTTGCACTCTGAAAAAGCAGGGGAGGGAAGAGGAGGATCAGTTTTGAAAAGAACATTTTAGGAGCACGCCAAAAGCACTTCTCTGCTTTTGAATCAAAAGCAGCAGAGGGTAGACCCTGGGAAAGTAAATTTTCCTCCTCAGGCATTCATGACCCAAATTCCTTTTAGCACAGCATACTTCATCACACTATAAGCTTTGGACCATTGTGATTGCTTCTCTTTAAGAGTGAGATTTTTATGGAACCTAATCTGAGGGAACTTCATCTGAGCATTCAGTGTTGTAGAGAATATATATGTGTGTTTGTCACAATTTGAATATCAGATCTGTGAAGTGTATTTTTTTCTAGCAATCATTCCTCAGACCCATGCTTGTAGTAACACAAATTGTATTGGATAGAATCATGATGCTGGGCCAAACAAAATGCTTCAAAGGAGCAGGTTGGCTGGGACTTTTACTACCAGTCTACTTATGTCCTTTGAAGTTGCAACTCCTTCTCTTCCGGCTAAAACTAATGGTCTAGGATAGATGTGTGGTACAATGATGGTAACTGCTCTCAACTGGAGGGAATTCACTTCACAGATGCTTAGGCAGCTTGTCATGCTGTAAAAATGATTGTATTTTGTGGATAGGCATAAAAAAAAAAAAAGACTGACTTCTCAGGTACATGACAGGTAAGTCAAGAAATGTAAGATCACAAGGCACCATGTAGATCCAGTTCTCTGCAAGGGCAGGCAGCTGTCTGACGGATGCAGTCCAGACATACCGTAAATGTCTGCTCTGTATCCCTCACTCCATACCACGAGCTGCTTAATGCATGTGCTCTGGGAGAACATGAAGGCTAAAAGCTGAAGTAGAGAATGTGCAGGGAAAGAGAAGGAGCCATTGCAGGCAGTGCTGGGTCTTAAGGTTCCTGTAATAGCCAGGAGCTGATCAGAGGTTCCCTGGTAGACGTGGGATGGACCTGCTGTATGCTGCTTTGTTATTATTTATCGGTTGTCCTGTAGAGAGCTGAAGAACAGGCTGCTACCTTAGCTCTTCTTCATTTTCAATATTAAGGATGGATACGTGTTGGTTTTGTTTTTGTTTTTTTTTTCTAGTTGAAATTAGGATCCTTGCATGATTTCTACTGTCCCTCTGCTTTGAAAGGCTAGATTGGAAAAGTCATTAAAAAACCTATGTGAAGTCACACTGGCTAAAAAAGCTCTTCCGCTGTTGGTGTGCTACAGGTCTTCAGCATCTGTGTTTCTCTTTCTGGTCTGCGTACCTGACCTGCAGGGGTCATTCGGTTTCAAGTGTATCACCATGCAGGCATGGTCACCACTGGCAGCCCTGTGTCAGCCTGTACCAGTAATTTCAGGACTAAACATCTGAAAGACAGATATAGATGTAAAGCCCGTGAAAGAGACTTTAATTTCCTCTTTCTGAAAACATGTCATCATTCCCATTTCACAGATAAGGGAATGTGTCTGTAGGAAACAAAACCATCTATTTAATTGTGTTACTGTTGGGAGTGCTGGTTGGAAATGTTGGCCATTTGTGACATGTTTTGGAGACCACAGGATTTGGAATACAAACTGCTGTCAGCAACTCCAGAAAGCTTTTCTGTGCTGCACAATCCAGTTGGCTCAGACTGGCCAATGTCTCTCCACCGAGACTGCTGTCAAGCCGGTGGGTGATGCACAGGCTGCATTTGGGGGCTGGTGAGCAGTCACTGGAGGCCACATTTCATATCCAGACACCTGTAAAAACACACAGACATGGTCGTGGGATCTTTGGAGGCTTGTTTGACCACACCTTGAATAAGACTGCTGTTTTAATGCATTTCCATTATATGTGTCCTACATAGTATATGTAGGACATACAGTATATGTGTCCTTGTCTTGAAGATGACAGAAGGCCCACCAACTATGTGGTTGCTACTATTAAAAGAACAATAATAAAACATGTTACTGCTGAGTTGCCTGAAATTTAGAAAATATGGGCACGTGTAAGCTATGGTGTCATTAGCCATGGGTTTGTGTGGCATGCCTAGGCTCTTCTTGCCCACCACGTGGAGAGATTTAGGCTTCTTGGAATGAGATGCACACAGCGAGCATACATAACGTGCAGCTGCCTTCCGCTGGTTGATAGAAAATTACAGCATTAAATATAGCATTAAATCTACTTTTCCTGTTTTCCCACCAGCTAAAAGCTCCAGGGATTCGCATCTATCCCTTCCTAAACCCTATTTTAGGACCTCCTCCCAAAGGCAGGCTCCCCGCTCCTCGGACCAAGAATCGGAACTGGCACACAATTTTTTTTCCTATTATTGAAAACACTGAAAAAGCTGGCAGATGGCTTGACGGGTAAGCACTCGGTTCATACACGTAGACGTGCAGGTAAAACTCGGAGGCAGCTGTGGAGTTTGGCAGTTCAGGGAAGTTTGGTGAAGTGGTGCCTGTCAGGGTTGTATGTGTGTTGCAGCTGTAGGCTCCAGAGGCTCTTTCCTTATTGTTTGAAGCGCTCAAAAAACACCGCAAGTGACAGAGAAGTCATGGAAAAGATAGGCTGAGTGAGGTGCTGATGTGCCAGGACACGTGGAAAGAAGCTCCCAGGGGTTCAGGCCAGGAGGGCCCCGAGCTGTGCCCTCCTCCTGGGACACATTGCCAGGGTTCAGGATCAGCCCTTTGGATGTTTTTCACGATCTGTAGCAAAGTTTTCCCTAGGCCCGTCTGTTTTTCCCTTTTGTATGGGGCTCTGCTTCCTTGCCTGAGGAACAGTTGCAGACATCTATTTCCCTCATCCTTTCTGAGCCCTTTTCTAAGCTTCCTTCCCTCCACAAGTCTTTGATATATTCCCTTCCCTTCCTGATCTGACGACTGGTAAGCACAGCAGGTGAGGAGCGTTAGTGCTGCATCTGCTGCTAATTGGGCTCACAGGCTCATTCAGATAGCTCTGGCAAGCGCCGTACCAAGTTAATCAGGAGCCGGCGCTTGTAGGAGAATGTTCATATTATGTAGGGTAAGCAGAGAGATTTGCATGCCAGCTTTGAAAACCGGAGCTTATCGAAATGAAGCTGGCTGGGGCTTTCAGCAGTCGGCCTCCCTACGGCCCCGTGCCCCCGGGGGTCTCAGTGCTTCTCCTCATGTGCACCCTGCAGCAGGCCGGGGGGCAGAGCTGCCGGCCCCAGCTCGGAGATGACAACTGGGAGCCTGGTATTTAGGGAGGTGGGCACACAGTGCCCTGTATTCAGCAGCACTGCTGGCTTAAGCACATTCCTGGCTGGTTTATTCCTCTTTGTGCCCTGCCAGGAGAGAGGGAGGTATGTGGTGAATGCACACCGAGCGTGTCTTCCTCCACCTGCCTTCCCAGCCTTGCTCCAGCCCCTGTGCCATGACAGGCTTCCCCCACTCTTATCCAATTGATTGTGGCTCCTTTAACCTGTCCAGGGCAAAATTACCCCCCCTGCCCCTGTAAAAATACAACGAGAAACTCACTTTTAACATCTTTCTGCTCAGCAGGGTGGTTTGCAGCGCAGCACCTGTGGGCTGGCAGGGCTGCGCAGGTGTGGAGGCCGTGCGTGGCAGACAGGGGGAAGGCAAGAACTTCTTAGGCTGGGTTTGCTTTTGAAGCCAAGGTATCCACTAACTACAGCTTCAGTGTTTTTGCCTAAGGTCATGCGAGAACACTTGGCAAGAGCAAAGAACTGAAGTGGGTCTCCCCAGATCCAGGTTACCACTCTAACCCCAGGACTGTTTTTCTTCCAGCACTTGAAAATGGTCTGAAGCTCCCGTGAGGTACTTTGTGAGAGCTTTTTAGGCAAAGATTTTGCTCTAAAAAAGCATGACTGTTTGCTTTGTAAGGGGAAGCTCTTGTTCCTGTTTCCTTTCTGATGTATCCCTTCTGTTCTTGGCTTGCTCACTTGATGATATCACTCCCCATGCATTGGGCAAAAGCTGTTTTCCCTCTATTCAAAGAGCCAGGAGGAGCAGCTGCTGCACTGACTCCAATCTCTTGTTCTTCCCACACTCCCATGGCATGCCAATGGGAGCTAGGACCAAGGAGGCGCGTGGAGAATGCAGATGAAAAAGTGAATTTGCTGTGTCATCCGTGAGTCTCGCAAGCCAAGAAGTGGTTTGCTGGTGTTTATTCAGGAGAAATCTGGAGTTTGTGCAGCATGTCCTGGGAATTGCTGATAACTGCATGTGGAGCACTCCCAGGCTTTTTGTCAACCACCTGCAGCAGAGGAGATGGAAGTCCTTGCTACCTGGTGACTTCCCTGTGCCACGGTATGGGCAAAGAGCTCTTGGTACGCTCTACCTTCTGCCACGTAGGATGCCCATGTTGTAGGCAGCAATATGACCGCACCTTTTTGTTTGCCTGCACATGCTGGAAAAGCTGTATCAGCAATTCATTTCCCATGCCTCCCTTACAGGCAGGTTCTTCAGTCAGGTCCTCTGCCCCTCCCGCATCTAGAGGACCATCTTCTGTGATTAGCTGCTGAACTGTGTGCACGGAGACACTTAAATGTGTCCCCCCTCTATACGTCCTTTTCCAATGATGGTATCTCTCTCGTTCTTTTTAAAAACAGTAATTGCTTCTGCGCTCTCCACAGCTCAGTCATGCAGGTGCCTGGGTACATTATCCCATGCATACATCTAGTATTCACTCCAGCAGTCTTCCATAATTGACAATTAATTTGAGAATCTTTCTCCATGCTGTTCTTTCACCTTGAGTGCTGGGCGTACTGGATCTCTGCCACCTCATATTTCTTGGATAAAGTCACCGTGGCTTCTTGTCTTATAATGTCTGACTCTGAGCCAGTGCAACTTGTTGAAAAAAGCTGCTAAACACAGTATGCATTGCAGATTTGTTTGGAAAAGCAGAGTGGTTGTTGGAAAACAGTCTGTAAAACAAAGAGAAAGTCAAAAATCTTGATCTATTCAGAGAAATTTCAGAGGAAGGTATTTACCAAACAACACGATTAGTCAATGCCTTTGTCATAACCATTGCATTCTTCATTCTTTCATTGTATGAAGAGGGGATGACATAAATCATTTTTCTGGGATGCCTTATGTCCATCCCATTCAAATATATGAAATTCCACTCCAGTGGTGCTTTGATTTCTAACCTTTAAAAGTTATGAGCTGTGACAGAGAAAATTATAAACTCCCATTTGTTTTGTGTGCTTGTGTGGGAAAATTCTGTCTCAATCCAAGCGCCATGCAGCCTACAGTGCCTTAAACTGATTTATGGAGCCTTTTCCTTGATTTGCTTGCAGCTGGTATGTGTAAGTCCAAATTCAGTTAGCACACCTGCAGTAAATCAGCAATATATAAATGTTTCCTAACTTGGGAGAAAATCCATTAGTGGTTGAATTAAACCCTTTAAAGACTCTTATTTCCTGAGTGTTAGACTACTATAAGTTTTATGTGTGATTTTAACACATTCTGAAGTGTTAGGCTAACTACAAAGAGCCACTGAGTATGGAGGTGACAGTTGTTAATGTATTTTAAGAACAGTGAGCTTCTAATAAAAAAAAGGGCTCTGTCATGTAAATGTTGATGTATCAACTCTAATGAGGGGTTATAAAGCAGGAAGAAGTTGGTGACTAGGTACGTTTGGTTGGTTTGGTAGCCTAAGAGACTGTCTCTGCCTTTGCAATGCCATTTAGGTGGTAGTTTCAGTAGGGCAAAGGAAATGAGAAATGAGCCTGTATTTCTCAATAACTGCTCCTCTCCTTTATCTGCTCCTTCCCTTCTTCCCTTTGCAATCCGAGGGATTGGAGCCAGCACTGAGGGCTGCCCCAGCAGCCTCCCTCTGTTTCCCCAGCCGCAAGCAGTGAGGATGCTGCAGTCTGAATTACCGAGAGCTTGAATGTGTCCCAGCTCAGCAGAAGGGCTTGGAGCCATGGTGGTGGTGGGGGCTGGCTTTTCACACTGCTAAATCGGGCCAGGCACTTGGTGCCCCATTAGATCTGCCATCTAAGCTGCTCGTTTGAGCGTTTCCATTGCACTGAGATGAGCCAGAGCTTAAACAGTTCAAGCAGAGTAATTCTTTGGTAACCCGTGTAATTTTGCTGGCGTGCTGTTGGCCATAGGGATGCTGCTCACATGAACCAGTAGGCAGTGGCAAAATTTGGAGGCCTGTCTTACAGTTTTGTCTTCCTTCTGCTCCTGTAATTCCCCTTCTCTCTCTCCTTCCCTCTTGCACCTTCCAAATACATTGCAGCCAGCGGATCTGAGCAGTATGGAGAAGTAAACAAGTTGCATCACTACACTAAATTGGTTTCTCTCCCCTTTCCTCCTCAAAAGCACAGAAGGGAATAGAAAAGGAAGATTAGTTGTGTCAGAGCTCCATCCTGGTGCCGCTACCGTGCCATGTATTGCTCAGAGCCGAGCATGTATACTTTGTCTGGGATAAATAACAGTGAAACTCTGTCTCAATTTTCTCTGCAGTTTCTCCCACTTGCATTCATTTTAAAATTTCATTTCTCACTCTCATTACTGTGAGGCCTGCCGTTCAGTGCCCAAGGGAGTCAGGTAAAACATTTTTATTTACTTTTGCTTTTGTCTGGTTCTACTTTTAACTTCCTCTCTTCTTCGAGTTTTTGTGTTTTGTTTTGTTCTGCAATGACTTTACGGGGGGTGGGGAGGGACTGACATTTATACCGTGTGTGAAAATCCTTCAAACGTAAATCTATCTCCTTCAGTGTTAGATTTCTGGCTAATTCTTTCCCTATAAGGTCATCTTGTTTTGTGCTTGCTGTTTCTGCCACTGGTTATATCCTTGATCTCAAAAACATTTACAAGGAGCGCAGAGCACTGGCAGTTAAGGAAATTTCTGAAATCTGGATTGGATTATTTAGAGTATTATTAGATAGTGGATTATGGATTATTAGGCAATTTATGGGCACTAATCTAGCCACAATTTTGCAGTCCAAAGGCCTTGGCAGCTACTGTGATTTAAATATTTCCACCTTTTTTCTGTGTATTCATTCTCCCCGCAGCCAAAGCAGGCTGCCTTTTCGGTTGTGCTGATGCTGTAGTTTGAGGGGCATGCCATGAATCAGATTATCAAGTGGTCTGGGCTAAAAATAATCCTTCAGCATAGGGAGGGAGGGAGGAGGCTTCTTCTACCTGCCTCAGTTCACCACTTTGCAGGATAACCCCACGGATGGTTGCAGCAGCTCAACCCAAGGGACAACAGGGTGATGTGCAAGGCTGGCAACAAGACACGAGAGGTTGAGGAGAGGTAGGAACTCTGTAAACAGGCTTTCTGCCAGGAATTTTGGCTTTTAACTGGGCAGTTGGGTTCCGATGCATCTCACTGCAGTGTTTTCCAGGTGTTGTCACTACGCATTTCTGCGGTGATTTCTGCTCTTGGCAGCTACTGCACCGAGTGCCTGCGCTCCTTGGGTGATGTGTTAATGGAAGCCCACCTCTGCTAGCAGCTGCTGTGGCTGTTAAGGCAGGGACACATCCTATTCAGTTGATCTGTGAGTAGTAACCTTTGCAGAAGGGCAGAGCAATAACGTATTAAACCACAGCCACTAAATCTGCAAGAACATCTCTGTCAAAACACCCAAATATAAAAGGCAAGGCAACATAAAAGGCAATGTAAGCTTCCTCTTCTGGAGTGTTACTCAAAAGGGACATCAGCTAATTGAGAATTTACACAGTGACTTCCAAATCAGCGACTAAATTACTCCTGGGGTGAGGGCAGTGAGTAAGCGTTTTCCTACCAGCACGACAGATAAGTGAGGGCGAGTTTGCAGAAGCAGCTCAAGAGACGGAGGTGCTTTCTGACTTTTTGTAAGGGGAGAACGATGGGCAAGCCCGGTGTGGGTCAGCAGACCACTAGGCTGTCTGAACGCTCTTAAAGGGCAAAGTTCAATCAGCTTTCCCTCCAAAGAGCATTATCAGTATATAACACTAATCCTATGTAACGGTACTTGAGCCTGACACAGGTACCGTGAAGTAGATTTTGTTGACGAGTTTAGCAAAGATATTAAGATGCTGTCAAAGTAGACAGGCCAAAGCACTTCCTTAAATCATCCCGCTCCTCTGACTCATGGCGTTGTATCTTTGCCCCAGGAGGTTACCAATAGTTAACATCCAATGAACTCTGTAATAATAAAATCACCGCCCAGTTATTTTTGATCCTGTTTTTTCGTGTGGATCCTGATCCGTTTCTTAGTGTTTGGTTTTAGCATTTGTGGGTTTTGATTTGGGGTTTTGTTTTGTCAGTTACGTTTTTTGTTTTTGTTTTTTTGAGGTGTATTTTGGGTTTGAGTTTGTGTTTCTTTGTTTTGTTTCTCTGGGGACCATTATCCCTTGAACCTGGAAGTGTTCAGTTGAGTGCTTGCATCCTTGTGCGCTGTGCCAGACTCAGTTGTAGGGGACGACGCAGCGCGTATTCAAATAGGACACGGCCAGACTGCAGCTCTTGCAGCCTCTGCAGTATCATTTTGTTTTAATTTTAAAGCACATGGTAGAGGCAGGAGGGATTTCATCTTAAAATATTCACAGATACTCCGATGCACAGTGGGGTTGCAGTGGAGATTTCCTTATCTTTCCCTTTTGAAGGGAAGAAATTGAAGGAATTCTGTGGGTCACTCAAATCCTCGCTCAGAAAACAGCGGATTTATTGTGGCTGGAGACATCCTGCTGATTGGGTTTCTGGGAAGGAGAATGCCCAAAGTTCCTATTCATGCATGACAGGCTTTTTTTCTGTTGTTTGTTTTCCCCTTTTTTTTCTTTTTTTCCTGCCCTTTATATTGCATTACCATGCTCTTGCCCCCCACCCCTCCCCAGCTGAGCGTGTCCCTCCAGCCCTGCCTGCTGTGTTGCTTTTCCCCCGCTGTGCCACTCTTGTGTGCGGTGGCAGCAGCAAAGCAAAATCGACTGAAACGCTGATCTCCGAAGCACACTGGCACACAGTGCTTTAGAGATTAGGATTTTAGTGCATTATACTCGGCTGCTAGCAGAGCAGAGCGCTGTGACAGGGAAACACAATGCCGGAGCCAGGGGTTCTGACTCGGAGTTTTAGCCCTGCTCCCTGTGGGCAAAGCAACTCCTCGCTTCTCCTTCCGCGGAGCGTTTTGGTGAGCATGGAGAGGCTCAGGTTTACTGAGCAGATGAAGAGGGATATCCAGGGGCAGGCTGAGAGCCTTTTCATCTAAATCACGTATATTATTAAGACAAAAATTCTCACTAACAACAAGTTTTTATGGTAAGATTTTTGTGCCCTATTCTTGTATGCACATCCTCAGTCTTTCTTATCCTTTGCTATATTTAGCTTTTTTATTTTCCCGGAAGCGAAGGAAGATAGATCTTTGCTCTTGCTCCCTTAGACTTGCGGTCACAAGTTGCTGCTGTAGCAATTGTGCTCTGGATCCTTCTCTCTTTTTTGAGGTTCTTAGATGGTGCTGGCATTTTGCAAATGTACGGTAACTAAAATCAGGCTTGCCACTTGTCCAGCTTCCTGGCTGGGTCTGGCTGCACACTTGCCAGTTGCCACCAGAGCTGCTGCCTGGTTAGTTAGTTCCTGCAGCCCGTTCTCCAAGGTGGACCACGGGATTTTTCTTGTGCTTCAAAGAAGGCGATGCTAATTAGTGCCCTCATCTACTGTCTGCTCTTCACTGATTTGGAAAGGATCATTACTTACTGACATGAAGTCATTTAAAAAACTTGGTAACCCCTAATATCTTTATCAAATACCAGATAATCACACATTTCTCGGTGTATAGTTTTTCCATTGGCTTAAGGCCACTTAGTTATATAAATATTAACACTTTCTACTACTGGGTTGAAATCACATTTAAAAGTGGCTCCTACTCTATATTCAGAAGGGAAGAAAATAATATCAGGTACCAGAATAAATTCTCTCTTCCGGAACAATGAAATATTTCTCCGGCACAGGCTGAGGTTTGTGCTGCATGCAGATGTCGGTGAGCATCTGTCTCTCCCTAGGTCTTGCTCCTAGGAGCAGTTGCTGCTCCTTTCCTCCTGCATCTCCCTTCTCCTCTTCCTCAGCACTGCACTTGGTTCCTCTTCCCTCTCCATTTTGGTGTAACTTTTTCCACGGGTGCCAGTTTCCCTCTCAGCTCTCTGCTGGTTTCCACTATATCATTTCTCCCCTGTTGTCTTCTGGTTTTACTCTTTGGCCTTGACCTGACCTTCAAACCTGGATGAGTTCTCTCTCTTTCAAAACCAGCCACTTCCCAGACCTGGCTGCTCAGCATTGTTTTTTTCAGACCTTTCCTGCGTTACTCATTTTCTGATCACTGTTCTATTCTGCATTGTAGGTTTATTTCCTATATAATCTGTTACTTAAACACCCCTTGCATCTCCTGCTCTATTTTTCTCCTTTTTGCTTGGCATAACTTCAGCTTCACAGTCATCCTTTTCCTTTCCTACTACCCTCTTGCTGAAGCCACAAGGTGCAAACCAGAGATACCCCAATGCTTTCCTGCTTTTCCAGGTCTTGGTAACTACTTTAAACAACACATTAACTTTCTCTTCTCATGTAGCCAACACTTGTAGCAATCTCTGTTAACCTCTCTCAGACCTGTGATTGTCCCCACTTCACCGACGGCTCCAGAGAGGACTTTGCCCAGATGTATTTCATGCTCTGCTCTGTACCACCTTCTCCCATTTTTTTGTCCTTTTCTTTCTTTGCTCCTGAGCTTGCAGCCTTCCACTTACTGCCATCTTTCAGCCCATTTTCTTGCTGTGTTTCCCACATACAAGCATCCTCTGGTAGCTCTGTAGCACCCCACAAGTGGCCATTGGTATTTCTGTCCTCTCTTCTCTCTTAAACATGAGAAGTCGGCACTCGCCGTGCCGGGCTTGGGCACACCTCAGGGCACAGTGGGGAATAAAAAACAAGAGTCCTCGAGCTTGAGTCCTCCTTAGCATAAGCTGAAGCATGCACCTGGCTGTTGTATATGCAGACCAAGAGCTGCATATGCATGGGCTGTTTTGTACCCTATCTGTGTGGCTACAGAGAATTTGAATTTCTCTGCAATAATTTAGAAGCCCATGAGCCCACCATCGAGCTGTGGTCGCTGTCTGGTACCTGTGCATGGTCCCCTTTTGTCCCCCTGGATTCTGGCTGTGAAAAACCTACTCCCCAATCATCTCACTGAGAAGATGCTGTAAGAGCAGCATGGGAGGGGAGGGGATGGAAGCAAGATGAGGGAGAGGAAAATATCAGAAGCATTAAAGTAGCAGGAAGGTCAAGAAAAGTAGGGATGAATTACAGCCTTTCAGCCATAGCCAGGAAAAGCACACGGGAGACTGGGATGGCTGTTTCTCCAGGGGCAGAACACAGGCCAGAGAGCTTCCAGCACAGGCTTTAGCTTGTAAAATAAATAAATAAATAAATAATAAAATTCATCTGCATGTGGCAGAACTGCAAATATAATAGAATCGCAAAATGGAAAAAAAGTTGTTTTTTCCCTACAAACCTAAATGTTGTCTAGTGCAGGGCCATTGCTATCGGGGAAATCGTGATGCCAAGTCAGCTATATTTTAAGAGGAGCTAAATCACAACATGAAACATGCTAACATCAGTTTTGTCTTGCATCACAGGGAGAGAATACATAAAGAGGGTCCCAGGTTTTCTTTTCCTTGTGCCTCTTTGAAGCTGTAAAGGTAAAATAATGGCATCAAGCTCCACACCCCGTCGGGGGAGCATGAGCACTGAAGCCCCAGTACAGGTACTAGAATGTCATAAAGTGTATTCGAGTCACTGTGCAGCACATCTGTGTCTTCAGCAGGTCTTTATGACTAAAAATGTGTGTATACAATACATTCTGTGAGCAGCCTCGTGCCCTGCAGTGCTGGTCCTGGCCAGGGGCTTGTCGTCATACGAGGGGAAGGAGAAAGGGAGGGCTGTTAATTTAATTACTTCAGGTACATGTTCTCAAAAGGTAGCTGGCACAGTAGTTGGGCCAGGTAATGATTGCTCATCACTGGCTCTGTTTCAGCCCTCGCTTCCCAAGAAGGGTTTTTAGGGTTGATGATGCTTTGGGAAGAACCCAGCTGTGCTTGCTGCACACTGCTCACTGCTGGGATGGCTGAGAAGCCACTGCTGCCTCTGACCTTGGGCCAGCTCAGGAGCAGCTTAATAATACCAGGAAGATCTAGTGGCCTCAAATCCCGCGAGCAGGGAATAATCTGCACTTTGACGCTGATTCTGCGCCCGCTAGGTTGTGCTGCGGTGGGGAGCAGTCGCCATATGGCTGCTGCGCAGCTGCACACAGCCTTTAAGCTCTCTGCTATTTGCCTGTGCCCAGGGCATGATTTTGCAAGGCTCTTGCTGTGTGGGAATGAAGGAAGGAGGGCTGGCCTGTATTGCACCAAGCCAGCAGGTCTGCCCCCTGCACCACCCCAGCTGTGAATGTGTAAAAGTGAGTTATTTGTGCCTGCTTACGTGGGCAGCATGCAGCGTGAGTTCGTGGGCAGACAGGACTTGAGTTTACGTCTCTAGGTATAAGCTCTGGGAAGAGCAGGACAAAAACAAAACAAGAAAAAAAATCCTGCCCCCCAAAATGACTTGAATTAAGGTCTTGGAAAATGATGCCAGGCTTTTCCAGAAGCTGCTGTCTGTAAAAGCAGAAGTCAGGACATGGCAGCTCCTTGCACTGTTGCAGAGTGATGCAGAGAGGTCAGAGCTGCCAGGGCACCTGTAGCACTGTGCTTTTGTGCCACTGCATTTTAAGGATTGATGCTGTCCACATGGGAAGAGCTGCGATTCGACGCAGGAGGCTGCTTCCAAAGGAAAGTCTCCTGTGACGGGATCAGGTGGTGCCAAACGGCTGGATCAGATTTCCCCAAGCTGAGGATCTGAGCCATGGTCAGACACACGGCGCTGCTTCTCACGGAGGTGGTGGTACAGCCACATAAAAGGAGCTTTTTCATGACTGATTTAAGATGGATAAATAACTATTTTCATTTATTTATTAGTTGTTTGTGTCATATATGCACACAGGCACACATACATACAAAAAAAAGCACCTCTTCTGAGGAAATTACACTGGAGACAGTATTTTTCTTCTGCATCTGAAAACAAGCTCTTTAAGCTGCAGGTCGTTTTTAGAAAACCCCCTGAGCATAAATGCCAGAGTAAGGCATCCCATACTTATTAAGCCACCATCTTTACATGCCTTAGCTGTGTGATGGCAGCCACTGATTTCTTGTTCACTCACGTATTTGTGTTTCAGGTGTGTTACGTTTTTGTTTTTTTTTTTCAGTCATGAGAGGCTGAGTGAATGCTTCCAGAAGGGACTGCGTGTCGCTGCTGCTTGGGCCTTGCTGCAAGTGGCCTCAGTGGTTGATGAACACAAACCTATTAAGTAATGAAACGTGAGATTCCCTATCAGATAACATAGTGCTGCTAATTTGGGCGAGAGCGAGACGGTGAGGTCAGGAGCAGGGCTTATAAGGAGATTCCAGTGACTAAGCAGGGAGGTAACGTTCGGCACAGTCGGTGCTTTAATTATGTACAAAATATACAGACAAAAACATTCACTTTTGTGACAGCTTTAAAAAATAAAAGAATAAGAGGAACAACAAAATGAAAAATTGGTTACGAGAAAGGCTTCAAAAATAGCCTGGAGAGAGTCAAATGCAGGTGACATGGATGGGGTCAGATCTGCTCCTGGTGTCACTTTTCCCTTTGAAATTTTCTGAGAGTTGGGTGATTTTTTTTTTTTTTTAATATTTCTGTGCAGACACTACATTACATTGGCATTGATTCACTGAGTTTATTTGTCAGCAATAAAATGAATGAAATTCTAGAGGTACAATTTCAACCAGCTGCTGTTGTTTACTAGTGAGACTACCAGTGACCCTTAGCATCTATAAATACTTCACTGTGAATTAAAAGCAGTGAACTCTCCAGTAGTTTTTCTCTTACTCATGTTTCCCAGATATGTTTTTTCTTTTGCTTTGCCTTTTTCTTTTATTATTTTCACTGTTTCATCTCCGCAGCTTCAGGAACAGCCAGACATTAAGAGGAAGATTTAATTTCTAGCGAACGGTAGACTTGGTCATTTGTTAACAGACTCGTCAAGTCATTAGACCGTGTGAAGATTTTTCTCCAGTCTGTGTGGTGCTGACTTACAGTGATGGCCTTTTAAAGTGAAAATGTAGATTTAAAATATCTAAGCATTATTTTTAGCTCTCTGGTGTTCGTCATTCTTATTAAGGAGAAAGTTGTTTTGCAGTCATTAATTAGTTACAATTGAAACTTCCAAATAGCTTTAGGTAGTATTTCAGAAGCACTGCAGTTTCTAATCCCTTTCTTCATTTTTTTTTTCTTTTTTTTTCCATCTATTTTCACTGATTTTGGAGGTTCGACATGGACCAGTAGGTCTTTTTTTTTTCAATCACAGGACATGAAAAGGAACACTGCTGTTGCTCGAGACTAGCTCAACACTACCAGCCGCTATGAAAGGATTTGCTTCTCTGCAGTCCAGCTCTCCCCCAATAAAATTCACCCCGTCCCTCCGCATTTCAGCCTACAAGATTATTATTTCCCCTCGGACAAAAACTTGTACAGTATCACCAGCCCCATATCCGAATTTCTTCAGGCCTTATTAGCTTTTGTTAGAGGTTTCGGTTTGGTTTGATGTTCAGCTTTTCTGCCTGCTGCTGGGGTAGGCCGAGCGCACATCTCCAAGCTCTTGCTGCAGGCAGGAAGGTTACAAATTTGACTTTCATGCTGCAGAGCACGACTGGCCTTACACCTCAAGAAATTGGTGTGGATGCTGCCAATACCTCTGGCTTGAGCAAAATTTCTGACAAAAAGGCAGTTTCAGCACCATTCATAAAACCCAGCCTAACAGAGGTGGTCGCGTTGGGAGGAAGGCGAAGGGCTCGCTCCTCTCAGCAGGCCCTGCGAGCACTAGGCCGCCTCCTGCCTGTAAATTAGTTGTGCTTTCTGTAAGGTGTAGTTTATAGGTTTTCATAGGGTCAGAGTGAATGAGAGATGTCACTGCCTTGAGCTTGGGGCAGTTGGTGGCTCTTCCTTGCTACTGTATGTGGAGCAGAGAGAAAACCCACCTGAGGTGGGTGGGAGTTGTCCAGGAACATCTTGGGCTTTGCCTCAGCTGAGTCCAAACTGAACATTCTCATATAAAAAAAAAAAAAAAAAAAAAAAAAAAAAAGCACACTTTTTAAAAATAAATATTTTCTGTTTTATTTTGGACAGTCACCAGTTCTGTCCCTAAGCCCAGTTATTCGCACAGCCCCAGCTGCTACAGGCTTTGAAATGAGCTCTTGAGGACAGGCAGCGCAGCATTTGTCCTGCCTCAGAACAACTTACAACACACTATGGGATCCACGGAGGCAACCAGATTTCGGGGTCTAGACAGCTTTTGATCCCATGTGGTGGAAATTTTTCTTCTCCAAACTGCATTTCTTATTTTCCAGTCGACTGTCGTTACGGTCTTTTCTCTGAACCTTCCTACAGGGAAATTTTTCCAGCTGCAGCTTTTCTTTCACTGGAGTGAGCATCTTTTGCTGTCTAGAAATAGCTTATTCGCGACAGGGTATCTGAAGTCATTTGAGGACTTACCCGTGCAGTCCGCTCTCCTGAGCAACACTTCATGAAATTGCTGAATTTAGAGAGAGAATTTACAACTGTCCCCCTAATTCCATACATTAAAAAATACAAAAGCTACTTCCAAAGTTGTCTTGATGAGAAATTCTCCTTAATTCTGCCACTTGTGTCCTAAACACAATGAGAAGCATTTTCTTTCTAAGAAGATCTTGCAGCAAGGACAAAGCAACATTAGTCTCCAGAAACTTTTGCAGAGAAGCTTATTACTGTTTGCTAGTGTTTTAAAATAGGAAATTAATTCTAAGCTATTTTGCCTAAATGGCTGAGCTTTGTCTTTTTACCTGCAATTAAAAAAAAATCAACATTTGTTGAAGGGAAAGAAGATAATTATATAGTAAAATTGTTGCTATTCTCTTCTTTTAAAGACAAAGAAAATTTCAGCAGAGCAGATGTGAATCTACAGACCTGTAGTATTTAAGAATAATTGCTGTACCCAATATAAGCTACTATTTTTTTCTCTGTAATTTCAGCATAGTTTTTCTTGTGCATTTCCAGGGCGGCAGGGCTTTTTTCATAGGCTAGCCCATGTTTCCTGTGCTCGATTAATCCTTTTTTTGGAAGCGGCATGCTTTTATTCCTTGTGTTGTTATCGCAGCAGGAGGAAGGGGAAATGTGTGATGATTGAAGAATTTTAACGTTTATGTATGCCACACATGAAGTTAGGGATCCCATGAGATTTGTTTGTGTTCTTGTATATGTGTGAATGAACATCTGTGGAATGACAGCCTAACAACTTCCTTCTGACATTATAAAGGGGCCATAATGGTACTATATTTTTTTTTTAAGTTGGCTTTTTTTTTTTTTTTATGTTAACTCTTTCATTTACCTGCTGGTTTCAAGCCCGGTGCACTCTGTCCATCAATAAGAGGGCTGCATTGCCTGTGATTCGATTAGACCTCAAAACTGAAATTAATAATGCCAGAATACTAAGCCTTGATCTTCAGGTAATGAGGGTCTAAATGTGAGCTCCTTCCCTATTATTTCCTGTATTATCTTTCTTGTTTAAGTTGTTGTTTGTTTGTTTGTTTTTTTTTCCTTCCTCATCTACTCTCCTCCTCCCTGTTCTGAGTCCTGTTCTACAGGAACCAGCAGCAGCTGGTCTAATTGTCAATTAGATCTCAACAACCTGAAGATGCAGAGGTGAATGCATCTTGCTCCTTTGTGTCTAATAAGGTAGAAGTAAATTTAAGAGAGCGCAGAGATGTTGAAAATCTGTGTGAAGTTTCAGGGCTTAATGCCAGGAATGCTGGGCTTGCAGGTCGCTATGCCCAGGCACTGCTGGTGGGTCTCATTCCTGCAGTTTTGCAGGTTTCTACATTAACTTCCCAATAGAAATAACAAAGACACAAAGAAAACCACCCAACCCAATAACAACAAAACGCCTCACAATCTATTTTTGAGGGCCTGATCCAAATCCCAAAGCACAAACCTAATCAACTTCGTAATGATTAGAAAGTCTAATGTACTTTCTTGGTAATCTCTGCCTCAAACCCTTAATTTCTGTCTGAGCTATAGCAGATCTTTTAGGACATTAACTTATCTGATTTACAAATTCTTAGTGATCAAAAATCCACGCCATCCTTATGTTTTTTTCCCAGTGGTTAATTACCACATGAAACCAAGCAGTGCTTAATGTGTATTAACCATTTCTATCTTGGTTTTAATTTCAGTTTTGTCTTACTGTTGGATCTTCCTCCAACAGGTTAAAGAGCTGTCTTTATAAGTGGTGATCAACTGCCCTGTTAACCTTCTTCTGGATAAGATAGATTGCGTTTCTTAAGTCTCTCATTTATAAGGCAAGTTTTCTGTGTATTCGTAGATTTTGCTTTATGAATACTTTTTGATTTAATTTCCTGTTTTAAAACAGAGATGCAAGTACTGGCTTTACTAATTCTCTACGCTTTTCCTACTTCCAAAGGGCTGTATTCAACCTCATGACTGCAACATTTCACAAAAACCTAATTCTCAGTTGGTAATCTATGATAACCCCTTCTTAGCAGTGGTGTATTGATTTCCATAACCCATTCTAAGGGAAGAAAGGATCGCTTCAGTATTTGAATTTTCCCACCATGATAGCTCTATTTATTATTAATTCTCATAACCATAACCATATAAGCTCTTAAGATCTATTCGATAGAAAGTTGCTAGAAACTTTGAAAAACACGTAATAGCTTCCAAATAAATATTAGAATACCCCGAACTGTTACTTCTTAGATCAGCTCCTGCATGTGAGAAATAGATGTTTATCAATGTTTATGCTAAAAATCCTGCCATCGTTTTCTGCTTGGGGAATTGAGATTTGCTAACAAAGTTTTTAAATATGCAAAGCTGAAAATCTACATTTAAAAGCCCTCTTTATGCTAAGACACACGCACAAAAAAAAAAAAAAAAAAAAAAAAAAAAGCAGTTTTTACTAAGTAAATGTGTAACTTGAACCAAGAAAAATTTGCACAAACCATGAAAATTGTGCATGTGGCAGTCCTGCTCAGCAGCACGAGGCGGGCAGCTCTGAGCATCCTTTGAGGAGCGGCATGGCCATCCCCACAGCAGCACACAGCCACCCCGCACGGCTCGACAGGGCAGGCACCACGGAAACACTGCGTCTAATTGAATCTCTGTGGGGAACGAAGGTGGGCAGAATGTTATTAGCAGAACTGAAATTTGGCCAAGATACCTAGGGTTAGTGCTGCTGCTCCCGGGATAATTGCCATCAGCCTGAGCGCAGCGTTCAGGATCTGTGCTCTGTAGCTCATCCGAAAAGAGCCATAAAAACAGATTCAGCTGTAAGTACACAAGAGCAGCCACCTGAGATAAATAACTTCACTTTAATGGCGTCTATTTTTCTTTGTAAATGGCTTTAATATCTGCTGTGCTATATAAAGGCTTTCTGACGTTCATTATTAAAGTTGTATATAATGCTTTTTAACCAAATATGATCTGAGAAGTGAAATGCACAAGAACATGCAACCCATGGAGGGCTCCTGAGTCTCCCAAGTCCCTGCTAAAACATCGAGTAGTGTCCTAAACTTTCCAGCTCTTTGGTTTAATGCTGCCTTTGCAAAGCTACTCCTCTCTTCTCCTGCCTCATGATTAGAAGCTCTTTTCTGATTTCTAACCCAATTCTATTCAGAGTAGATTTATACCACTATTTGTCAATGTTATTTTTCAGTATCTCTTGTAAACTACTGTTGGGCACCTCAATTCTAGATTATTTTCATCAGTCATGAAAGAAAATGTTGTTTTATGTATGGTAATCCTTACCAGATTTATGTCTGCAATGAATGTTTAAAATAGAGTCTGGTACACGAAATACTTGGTTTGTAATGAAAAATTTGAGTTTTCATTGGAGTGGAAGCCACTACAATTTCAAGTAATAGTTTTGCTATCATATCATGCTTGTTCTGGCTCCTCTAATCTCCGAAGGCTCGCGCTCAGAAGCCATGTATAATTCTGCTTTTTAAGGCTGAAAGTCTCCTTGCTGGAGTTCTTAGTTTTCAGATGTGACTTTGTGACTCTAAGGGAGGCAAATGAGCATTTCACGCTGAGCTTTATCATAAGACTTTACCCTTATTTTTTATTCAAAGGCAAACCTTTTTTTTTTTTCTTAATATTATGAAGAGGTTTTTCACTGCTCTGTGAGTAAAAGCTGCCTTAACCAATCTTGTCTTGCTACCCAGCCCAGGTTGTAACCTTATCACTTCTAACCCGAAATATGCAGAGCTGAGCTGGACCCCTGTAATAATATCTATTAATCAGTCCCTGCAGCAGCAGTAAAATAATCCATGTGTTCAGATTTAACTCTGGGAATATGCGCATCGGAGTATCAAGAGTATGAGATCGATAGTCATCTCTTCTATAATTAACAAAAATGCTGACACCCCACATTTAAGGCTGAATTCAGCCTTAGAATTTGGTGACAGGTGAAGTTTCACTGTTTTGTTCCCCCACAGTTCTGTTTTTTCTTTCCTCCTTTTGGTCGCAGAAGTTTTAGTATGCAGTTGCACTATTTAAGAATACTCCTGGTTTCAGCTGATCTCCTTAGCAAATAATTTTGTGTGCTCTGCTTTGCTCTAGCAATTTCCATAGCCTCTCAGATGAAATACTAAACAGGATCACATAAGCTTTACCCCTCCCCGTAACATTTAGCCTGTCTATTTCATTATAGCAAAATATTGCATTTTACATGCCAAGCCTTAAAACCTTCTTTCTAAAAATGGTAACTGTATTTAATAACTAATTACTCTAATGATCCTACAGAAGTGCTTGAGACCTGTTTTAGTAGTGGTGTCAATTACAACCATCTGCACGATGAATAAAGGAACCGTGGCCCAGCTGTAGAGTTGAAACATGTTGGCATTTTCCTACGGGCGGCCATATGGTACTTAACGAAAGCGAATTGTTCACACTGCAAACAGCTCTGCTCCTGATGAATGATAACGTTTTGTTCTGGAAAATGGTTCCACAAACACGGAGAGTATTTTTAAATGCTGGAAGTGTATCTGTAAGTGACAGGCTATAAATGGGAAGGTCTTTGGAAGGAGGAGAGGGGGATGAGAAAGGAATTGTTTCTTTTGCCTAGGGGTGTTCTAGCACAGCCTTCCTGTCTCTTAATAGCACTATCTTTTTTGTGCATGCATAGCCCTGAATCTGTAAATTTTATTTATTTTGGTAAGGAAGAAGATAATTAGAAATGTAACTCTCATTTGCCATCAGCATGCCCGAGCTTGAAGCTGGTGTGAGCTTTAAAATAGCGAAGCTGAAGCTGTGAAGAATTAATAACTCCTTGCCTCGCATATGTGCTGACATTTTTTTTTACACTTGGAAAAGGAGCTCCAGAGTTGTAACTGCAGTAAGTATGTGAGCACACAGGTTGGAGACGGGTCCTGGCTTCCTGGCACTTAGCATTAGTCAGGGAGGAAGGGGCAGATAACAAATCAGCTGTGGATAATGTCTTCCACTGTATTTTATTAGAAACAGAAGATTTTTTTTTCCCCACAGGAACGTCAAAGAGTGGCTCAATGAACTCATCATGAGATTGATAACTCTTTACCCCCAAGTCGTTAGCCCCAAATCAGAGCTGAATCAACAATAGGCTGTTGCCATTTCATGGCTGATAGGCAACCATTTGGGTAATGAGTTTGGTCTCAGTTCAGTTCCTAATATCTGTCTTAAAGAAATAACTGCTTCTAATGACCTGAATTGATCATTTTATTAATCTCTGAAATTGACTTTTTCCATATGGCTTATTGCTTTTGTACATAAGATGTGATTAGAAATCTTGCATCATTTGAATTCCTGTTTGCTTGATTAATAAATAACTAATTTGGGAATTTTTGTTTTATCCGGCATGTTCTCTGGAGGTGGAGTAGGGTGATTATTTCTGAGGTGTTTTTTTGTGTGCAGATCTCAAGGAGTAGCAAAGCGTTCCTCCTGGTGAGGCACTTTCTGCCTTTTGCCAAGAGAGGACTCTTTTCATGTGCCAGCATTCATTGAATTTGCAGACACTGAAGCTGCTTAAAACCACTTGATAGATCTTGCAGTAGTTTTGCAGAAACAACATAGTAAAAAATCTCGCCAACCTGTGACATCCGAGTTCTCATTACCTGCGCACAGAGCTATTTGCAAATTCACAGCAGCAGTAGGGCTACAACTCCAGAGCCCCGTGCTTTTGGACTAGAAGCATCTGTCACTTGAGCTAAAAGCAAATCTTTCTTAGCTCTCAGCAGCACTGGGTGGATAGCACTGCTGAGAAACCCCAGGTAATGAAACCGTCTGCCCCGCTGCTAATGCCTTCTAACTCAAAATGTAAGAGCATAAGGACAAAAAAAAAAAGCTTCAGTATCATTTGGGATACATTTCCTTACAGCCTCTTTGTAAGAGCGTGTTTTTACAAATCATGTTCTGTTATAGGTGTAGCTGAAATACAGGCAAGCAACTAGATCATGGTGGGGTGCAGAAACACCATGATGCCTATGAAACACAGAGGGCTGTGATCTAAGAGGCATTAAGCGGCTAATTACAGCACATTGTGCTCCATATCCTTCTTGATATTTGATCTGTTACAGCAGTGCTGTCTGATGCAATAAATCTTCCTCACTTTTAATTAATAGTTGTTCATCTGTACTGCAATAATTTTAACTAATGTTTGCATTAAAATGAAAGCACAGGGGGAAGGGAAAAATATCTTTAGGCAGAAGAGTATTAAAAAATAACCATCTTTCCCTCCAACTGGGAAGCAAATACTATAATTTGGGATCAGTGCATTTAGTGTGTGTTCTACAGAAGAAGCCATAATATCCTTTCTGTAAGAAGCTCACTTTGAAAATCAACCTCTGGTGAGACATGTCGCTACCTAAGCCCTGCAAGGTGTCGTTCTGCATCATGCTTTCTCTACAGTGCCAGTTTCAGAGGTTCTTGCCCTCCTATCTTGCAATTTACAGCCTGCCCTCCTTCCTCTGCCCTCTCACCTCAAGTGTACAATTCTCCTTTTTTGCTCAACCGTGATCAATTAGATCAGAGAAATTGCTTTGACTTTAAAAAAATGCATAAACAAAGCAGAAAGAAAAGTAGACCCATGGTTTCTGAATGTAGAGATGCGCATTACCTTGAAGGCGAGGTCCTGAAGCTTATAAATATTACTTACCCGGTGCGTAACACACTAATCGTGTTACAGGTTTCCATGATGTTTGCTTCTGCAGGGAATGAGAGAAAAAAATCACAAACCACAGATACTCTCAGTGTGGGTTGCTGGGCCTGCTGGTAGCCCGTGGCGCTTGCTCAAAAGGCAATCTGCAGAAAACAGATTAAAGGGGAATATAGCACTGCTAAACTTAAGTCAGTGTGTTTAAGCAGGGTGTATTGGGGGACCCAGCTCAGGATACTTAACTGAGGCTCAATATTTGTTGTTTGCTGTTGTTCATTCTCCTGGATTCCTGTGACTTGGTGCTAAAAATCCATTGGTGAAAGCTGGGATTTGTTGGTTTGTAGCCCACGTGGTCGTGGAGTGGAACATGAAAATGTAACCCAGTGAGCATTTTAAGCAAAAGGGTATTTGAAATAAATAAAATAATGTTTCTGAATCTGAGTGGTTAGGTCTCTTTCCATTAGCTAAGCATAGGCATTTTAAGAGGCCTCAGTGTCTCCCATCTTTTTTCCACTTTGCCATGCCAGATGTTCATCGGTCTCCTGTAGGTCTGCCATCATATTTGCCACCTCTGTGAAGATGTCTGGTAGATCTTGGTGCATCTGAAATGGTGCTAAATGCCTGTGTTTAGGGAACTGAATCAGTCCTCCATGTTGGACAACAGCACAGCCAATCTCAGCTGTTCATATATACTAAACATAAAGGAAATTTTGGAATTCTAACTTCACGTCCACATTAGTAACAGTTTGATTTTGGCCAGTGAAATGTTCTTTTATCGGATGACCGCTGTTTATGCTGCAGTTTCATTCCTTACCAAGTCAAAGAAAGTAAATGGCATCTTCCAGAAGAGCAAGGAGGATCTGAGGTGGTTCAGCCTTGCCTCAACTGCTGAACAATGATGGGGCTACTACTAGTCCTGGAAACCATTTTCAGACATATGAAGGACAAGAAGGTGATAGGGAGTAGTCAGCATGGATTTATGAAAGGGAAATCATGCCTGATCAACATGAGAGCCTTCTCTCATGAGATGACCGGCCGGGTGGAGGAAGGGAGTGTAGCGGATGTTTATCTCGACTTTAGCAAGGCTTTTGGTGCTGTCTTTCGTAAGAACCTCAAAGGCAGGCTGATGAAGTACAGGCTAGATAAATCGACAGTGAGGTGGACTGAAAACTAGGCCATGGATGTGCCCCAGGGGTCAACAGTGGGTCCAATCCTATTTAATCTCCTCATTAGCGGCCTGAACAATTGGACAGGGCATACTCTCAATAAGTTTGCAGATGATACAAAACTGGGAGGAGTGGTTATTAGACCATTCAGAAGTTCGTTGACAGGAACTGCATGAAGTTCAGCAAAGGGAAATGCCACGTCCTGCACTTGGGGAGGAGTAACCCCACAGACCCATACGGGCTGGGGCCATCCATCTGGAAAACTGTTCTCCAGAGAAAGAAGGGATCCCGAGGGTCCTGCTGGACAACAGGCCGACCTTGAGCCAGCAATGTGCCCTTGCAGCAAAGGAGGCCAACAGCCTTCTGGGCTGTATTAGAAAGAGCACTGCTGGAAGGCTGAAGGAAATGATCCCCTCTACTCAGCCCTGGTGAGACCCATCTGGAGTGCTGATCTGGTTCTGGGCTCCTTGGTGCAAGAGAGACATGGTCTTGATGGAGTGAGTCCAATAAAAGCCCACAGAAATGGTTAAAAGACCAGAGCCTCTCTTGTATGAGGAAAGGCTGGTGAAGCTGGGAATGATTAGCCTGGAGAAGAGCTCAGGGGGATCTTTCCAGTGTGTGAATACCTTATGGGGTGGTAAGGAGGATGGAATCAAAGTCCTCTCTGTGATGCCCAGTGACAGGACAAGAGGCAATGGGCACAAACTGTTCTGTGAGAAATTCCATTTAAACATTAAAGTTCCTTACTGTGATGATGGTCAAACACTGGAACAGAGCTGTGCAGTGTCCATCTTTGGAGATATCCAGAACCTGACTGGACACAGCCCTGAGCAACCTGCTATAGGTGACCTTGCTCTGAGCAGTGGGATTAGACTCAGCTATCTCCAGAGGTGCCTTCCAGCCTCAGCGATCCTGTGCTGTGTGTGGTTCTATAACTGTAAGGCTTAAGCAAATAAAGCCTTTGGAGTTCAGTAGCCACTGCCATGTGTCATAGGTCTCTCAGTGGTGTGGCAGCAGTTCAAGCTTCTCTACGTCCAGATGTATGGAGATCCTGCAAAAAGGTCCTGCAAATAGACGCTGTGATCCTTGGAGTAATTCCTTCCCAGCATCTGCTGTATGCATCAGGACTTTCAGTGATTCTCTTCTTCCTCAAAAATAGTACAAGCTGTTGTTGGAGAACCTCCACTTTCCACACTCGATGGCTATGCCCTAATATGTAATACATAGGAGGGGAGGCAAATAAATGTCAACTCTGGAGTGTTGATTGGTATTTTGTTTGGTATTTTGGCCTCCAAATGCAGGTATAATCACTGGAAGTTCCACTTGCCACATGCCTCAAAACCAAATTTTTAATAAAATGGAAAAAATGACCCAATGGAAGATATTTTGTTTGGATTTAAACAGTTTTTCCACATAATGAAGAAATACCTTCTCTGATTTAGAGAGAGTTCATCCAGTTTCCTTTAGAAAATATTTACAATTGTTTCAGTTTGGAAACCTCTTCCGTACTATGGCATATCAGTTACATTACGTGCTAAAAATGTTAATGACAATAAAGCTGTTCTACTGCATAAAAGACAGAAAGAGAAATAACTTATTAATAGAATTGGAGCTCACTCGTTTACTTTCCAAACAGAGTGAAATGTAGAAATAAAACAGCTAATCATTAGTTATCTGAGAATCATGCTTACTTTTAGTGATTTCTGTGTGTATTTTATATATCCCAGAGTATTTTAAAGAGAACTTAATATCATACATATTGAGTAAATCTGAGTTTGTTTTGGGTGCCACAGTCTATTATTGAAATAGACAGCCTTCCATTCACTTCATGTGAGTTTCTGCTCCATTTTTAAAAATTTTTTTACTTTATTTCAAAGGCTGTGACTATATTATCTTTGTTTAGACAAGAAGCATACAACACTGAGGTAGTTCCACACTTACAAGTGCAATAAATTATTTCTTATTTACAGTTATTCTCCTTGAAGTGGAACACCAAATAAGCTGTAGGTAGCCTCAGAAGTGATGGAAGTTGGGTTTTTATTTGGAGTATATTGATGAGAGCTTGTTTTAGTGCAACAGAAAAACCAAGTGTGACAGAACTGAGTTTAACACAACAGTCATTGTATTTCTGAATGTTGTATAGGTTTAATCTTTATTCTCCTTTGTTCTAACTTGCAATGCTGGAGGTAGGGTGATGCTGGCCTAATGGCTGTTCTGTGCTGTGGTATAGCTTGGTTGGCATCTGTTCTTCCCTCAAAGATGACAATTCAGCATCAAAAAAGTAAAGACTTGTTGTTTGGATAAAAGTATTGTGTAGGTGGACTTGCTGCCATTGGTTGCCAATTCAGAGATGAATACACACAGATATTGTTACACAGTTTTTGTTGAAGAAGCCAGCAGCACGTAGATACCTCCAAGCTTCAGTACTGAAGCGAGCTGCTGGCACCGAGGTTGACTTCTTATGTGGCCATACACCATATCACACCAACACTTCATCTGCTTACCCAAAGCTAAGCTTACCCCTTTGGCCCTCATTCTGACACATCCCAAATGTCTTCCCTTCCCATGTACCCCAAAGGAGAGCCGCACAGGGAGGCACTGTGCTCTATCAGCTCCACAGCACTCCAGCCCCCATTTGTTTTCTTTTTTTGACAAGTACATGTTGGAAAGTCTGTAGATGAGTCAGTCCATCCACAACAAACACACAGGAACTCCTGAGGTGCTGTAAGACAACTATTTAATGGCACAGAGCAGTGTGAAGTTAAATTTAGGCAGGGAACAAAGAGCGCCGTATTCAATCAGCTGCTGATGGAATTGGAGTAACCAAAACTGCCAGAATGGATGCTGAGGCTGGAGGAAGAGGTAATGGTGTTGTGCAAAATGATCAGAGAAAGGCATTGCTTGGTCTTGTTCAACATTCTTTTATTAGTAGTAGACGATTGAATAATTTAGTGTATTTTTTTATTCACTTAATCCTACAGCAAATCTGCTAAGCCAGAGTCATGGACTGAGATCTCGTGTTAGTTGATATGTGCACACGGAGTAAAACCAGCATTTGTGCACGCTTCAAGTATTCTGCGTGCAAAGGGTAACGGGAAGGATGAGCTAGACCATGGCAAAGGGTGGCACGTGAGATAAAACACAGCAAAGCAATTACTCAGAGGGGTATGCATGAGTTGGTGCACAACCCCATCAAACAGTCGCATCTTCTGCACGTGGCACCAAATATTTTGAAAGGAGGGAGAGCTTTGCTTTGTTCTCCCCTCATACAAGCTGTTCTGTGAATATTTACAGGAAGTGTCGGCTACAGATGAGTGGTGTTAGAGTGTTGTGCTGAGATGGTGAGGGCTGACATTGCTGATCCAAGGTGGGAGTCAGCGTGCCGGGAGCACAGAGAAGTTGACAGTCCCAGAGGGCATGGAAAGCAAAGATGTATATGCTGATGCAATAGAGAATGGAGAGGGCAAACAATTCAGGAAAATAAGCCCCGTAGCAGACTTTTGAACAGATCACCAGGCTCCCTCCTCGCAGCACTTGACCTTGGTAAGGTTTGAGATTTCCAGGGAGACAGCCCGAGTGGCACAGCTGTGTCTGCAGTGGGGAAAGAGACTTTGTGGGGTGTTGTGACTTTCCTAAATGAGCCAAGCTGCATGCATTTTCATCTCAGTGAACATAAAAAAGCTATTTAAAAATTGATGTGCATACATTAGACCTGTTCCCTAGCCTTTCTCACGTACCCTAGGTTTCACAAGTACTAACTGGGAAATCAGTATAAAATAACTTTGAAGAAAAGAAACTAAAAATCACTTCCAGCAGATCAGAAATAGGAGCATCACTTTTATAGTATTTGGACAAAATACATATAATTGACAGAGTGCAGTGGTAGCATGAGGAGTTATTTTTAATGTATCTAGGGAAGGGACTGTGAGATATACTGGTATGATAAGGGAAGAGAAGTCGACTTGCTCAAACCAAACCTGCATCCAAATCTAACAGACCAAATCTAACTCTCTTCCTTCATAACCTCATATAATTCTTACTATGAAAAATGTTTTATACTGAAAACTACCAGGTTCACTCTGAGTATTACTAGATTTTTTCTTCTGATTTTGAAGAAAATTAATCAAATTGTTTTTATATTCCAGTTATCCAGTGAGATCTTTGAGGAGGATAAAATGGGTTCTATGTTATTTTTTGCTTCTTGGTTTACTTTATTTTTTGGCTTCCAGTCTCACAAAAATGTCACAACAAAGTGGCCATCCAAATCTTTGGGTGCCCCTGACGTCTGGTAATATTATGGGAATGTCATAGATGCACAGTAAAACTGAATAATGTAATGATCTCTTGAAAAGGAATGTAAAGATGATTGGGGGAAGGTTATATCTGTGTTTAAAGTAGATATTTTTAAAGACCTTCAATGGTAGCAATTACTAATAGCTAACCCAAACTAGAAACCCTGACTGGATGACTGTTGTAAATGTGAATTACCTTACAGAAACAGCTTTTTAAAAGCTAAATTTTTCATTTTTAATTAGTTATAAAGCTAAAAGCTGATATGCAAGTATTGTCACCAAAGTAATTAAACTGGACTTCAAAAAATGAGTTTCATTATCGTTGCATACGTCTGTATATAGATGGCCTTAGTTTCAGAATAAATATAGCCTACATTAGGGTAGCAAAAATCCACTTTCCAAACAAAAAAAAAAATGTTTTGAAACCTGAACATACAAATAAGGCTTTATTGAAGTTATAAGGGTGGGGACTTGTTTATTTTCGAACACATTTGTTTCTGTATTCGTTCTAACATATTAACTGAAAAAAAGCTGTCTCAAACATTTGCAGTTTTACTCCCTCAGGTAAATTGTTAGAAGTGCATGGAAACATCCTTGGACCTCCTTGTCATTTTTCTTAGATTGTCACAACAAAAAAGGAAACAGCAGAAGAATATTATTATTAAAAAAAAAAAAAAAAAGA
This sequence comes from Aythya ferina, assembly GCF_964211825.1. Classification (NCBI taxonomy): domain Eukaryota; kingdom Metazoa; phylum Chordata; class Aves; order Anseriformes; family Anatidae; genus Aythya; species Aythya ferina. The sequence continues at coordinate 112,192,453 of NC_140298.1, forward strand.
ATTTACTGCATATCTTGTTTTAGTGAAATCCCAAATCTTGTTTAGTGAGACAATGATTAGCAGCCAATAAAAAATGTTGGCTTACTCTTTGTTTTTCTTGGTCTCCCTTATTTCCAGACCCACAGCCTCTGGTGCAGGAAGGTTTCTGCAGGTAGTTGATAACATCCAGGAGAACTTCATAACACTTGCTCGCAGGTGGTTTGACTTTTTTTTCCCCCTAGAGATATCAGGCAGCCTCTGCTCACCATGAACCTCCTGAAATCTCTGAAAATGAAGTTTTGCCCAGCTATATCCTAGTTTGTGACAGAATTTACCCATTGCCTTCCCAGCACCGCTTTTAAAAAATGACCAGGTGATTCCAGTTACAACTCTGGCTTAAAACCTCCCACTTGCATTAGTAGCCTCTGGTTTGGGTTCAGGGCTTTTGATAGTTCGCTTTTGTTTTTTAACGTACCTAAAGAATCTCTTAGCTGCAGTGGCTCCTGGGGACAGCTGAGGTGGGAGCAGGGCTCAGCTGCAGCTCTTCTGGGCTGGGAAGTTCTCCCAAGAGAGGTTTGGAAAGTTGCCTTTATTGGTGCCACAGAAACGGAGCCATCGTTCTCCTGCACAGTAGGAATTAAAGCAAGGAGCTCTTGATCTTCTCAGTGAAGTCTGTCTTGTGCTGCAAGATGTTAACATACAAGTATTGACCATCTTGGACAGCAGATAAGGTAGCGTGAAGGTAAAAAAACATTCCTCAGACAGTGACGTGACACACAATGTGAAATTTGAAGAACATAGAGAACAGTTGAATCATTTGTAGCAAAGGGGAATTTCCATTTAACATGCAGGTAGCTACACCCTGTCACCCTCTCTGCTGCCAAGACTTGGAGGGAGAAGAGGGCCTAGTTGTGCTTAGGCCGTGATGCTCATCCTCTCTAGAACATTTCATTATCACCTCCAGTAGTGTTTGGACAGCAAAGAGAAGCATTAGATTTATAACATAAAGAGCCAAGACAGAGAAATGAAGACCCTAACTTTCAGATATGCCCTTTTAATTATTGTTGTCCAACTGGTGGGATTACAAGGATCTGCAAGCCTTAAATACCTCTTCAGGTCTGGCCCAGCAAGGCAACTGTTGCCTTCTGTGTTTCTCATGGAGGGGGGAAAAAAAAAAAAAAAAAAAAAAAAAAAAAGCCCACACGTTTATTTATAAGTCCTTCAGTGCTATTTTAACACTTTTATTCTCAGTACTTCAGTATATGCTGTTTAAAATGGGCATGTGTGCAGCCGCATTATCCGCTGCCTGAATGACAAATGGTTTATCAAGCATTGCCAGAGCACCTGGCTTCGTGCTGAATGCAGGAAGGCAGCGGCAAGGGCTTCAGAGAGATTAACTTCTGGATAGGCAAATAATAATAAACAACAGGCCGCAAGCAAGGGACCAGAAAAAGAGGAATCAAGGCTGTAAAATGGAGTCACGGTGATCCGAAGGGACAAAGGGAAGTAGGTTTGTATATTGGGCCTTGAAACGCGAGAACTGAGCGTCAGACACAGTGATGGCAGGGAGATTTGCAGGAGAAGGTGGGGAAGGGCAGTGCAGGAGGGCAGGGGAGGGCAAGAAATGGGGACTGGAGCATGGGGCAGTGGGGACAGAGAGTTGCAACCTCACGAAGGGCTTGCAGGAGAGGGTGGCACAGTCCCTGCTGTGAGACACGGGGCATATTTTTCATAAGACTGGAAAGTGGTAAGAACAATGCAAAAGATACTCCTAATCTATTAAAACCCCACAATTTAAAAAAGCTACATTTACAAGATGTCCAGGAGCTTATGCTTTCAAACTATTTTTGATCGAAACATTGATCAGGTATTCACATTCACTTTGCTGTCAATACATCTTGACTGAATTTTTCTCCCTGACAGTGGAAAAGGCTTTTGAATCTTTCGAAAATTGGAAGTCTTAGAAGTACAGTACTGCTTGAGTTACAGCTGAGTTACTCTGGACTTTCCTGTTACACCTGAAAGTTGGATAGGAGATGGAAATTTAGGGCTCACCTGCTTACTCCAAAGAATTGCTCCCAGCCTGTTCTTTCAGTGTGTAGACTCTTTTTCCATTGAGGTGACTTGTAGTTGGGGCGTGGCAGAAGTTGAGCATCTGTGGTCATTCCCCAGGGGATGGGTGATGTGTAATCTGCTCTGTAACCCCACCAAGTATCTCATCATGTGGCACAAGGGAAAGTCTGTGATGGTTCACAAAGAACCATCAAAATACCCAAACTTTTGATAATAAGGTCACATATCACCTTTTAACATGCATATACAATGTCACCCTATTACAGACGAGTTTGATGCTATTCTAATTAATTAGAAATAGTTAATATACCTAAATTTGTTGCCCTCTAAGTCATGGAAGAGTTGGAGAAGCAGCGTGGCCCAGGGGCTGGAACACAGACCAGAACATCAGCACCTCCCACATTTACTTTCACTCTGCTCATGATGTACTTTGAGACTTTGGATATTCCACTTCCTGCCTCCATTTCTCTATCCAGCCAAGGCTATAATTTACTATATTTTTGTGTCGTATGCCATGGTCTAGAACTCAGAGTTTTGCAACCTTACTATATTTGGAAGAAGAATGAAATGCTAGTCGGGTGACTGTATTTATTTTCAAAGAATTTGATAAAGAGCTACAATTCAGATGCTTCGGAGTGAAAGTGCCCTGGTTTTTGCACCTCTTCTGTGAGATGGCATCGCTCTTGGAGAAATGTTTGTGTAATAAAATACTGTGAAATGACACTATTGCCAAATGAGATTGTGACGAATAGAGCATTTGTAGTATTAAATCCAAGGGTACTTTACATTGTTATGACAATAATAGTTTGCATTGTTGTAATAAGTTACACTTCTTCTTCTTTTAAAAAATAAAATTAGTTAGACCTTAATGTATCTTGGAACACATACCCTCCCCTGAAATCAGCTGTGCATCTCTTGGAATAAAATTGCTTTAAACATATATAAAGGCACATTGTTTGTTGTATCATATATCAGAGGCAATTGTGAAATAAATGATGTTTATCAGCATGCCTTATGTAAAAAGATTGCAAATATGTTGTCCTTTGTGTAGCTCAGGTTTGACATAATCATTGCCATAATTCTTCTGCTTTTAATAAACAAAATTACATTGCAGCAGACACTTGAAGCTCTTTTATTAGGAACACCCAGGGACAAAGCCCTGCAGAGAGGGGCTGGGGCTAGGGTTAAACTCAGTAAGCACTTAGTAAATTTTATTCCCTATTCCTTAATTATAGATATCAAGTGCCATGCTCATAACTTATGGTCCTGCAATGCCAGTACAGTTCGTGGAAAATCTTCCATTTTTGTAACAAGAGCAGGGATGAGACTATACTCCTAAACCGACAGGAAAAAAGTGCTTTGACTTAACAGGTGCTGTCCATGCTAAAAGGATGAATTTGAAGATTATTACCTGGTATGACTAAGATTTATGATGCAATCTGCTTTTTTTTCTCTTCTTTAGTACAGATAAGGGGGGTTATTATTGTTAGTAGAAATACCTATTAAAATAAACCCCATGAAGCAGTTTCAAGGATTTGATAAAAATGAATATAAAGTTGAAGCTCCCAGCTTATCTTTAACTCAAGTGATTTTCATAGGGTTATAACTCTTCTGGCATGGGATAAGGGAGCAGGAGTTTGATTTTTATCCTCACCGCACAATAGAAGGAAAAAACAGATTTTGTATTTCATTTATTAGCACATTACTGCTCAGGTTTGCATCTGCATGGGAGAGTTGACAGAGATTGCACACAGGTGGGAGTGGGTAGGGAATTTGTGTGTATGTCTCGTCTTCACATTGTGGTCATTGGTGTCTACATACCAGGATCTTCACGTAGTTTTGGGGAGACTCTTTCCTATAAAAGGTGTGCTAGGAAGAGCTGGAGAAGCCTTAGAGTGCTAAAAGCTTCAGAGACCTCCCCTCAGAATGGTTTTTGCTGTCAAACTCTGGGTTCAGGGCTTCTAATACAGCCTGCTGTGTCACCTCCTACCCCTTTCCATCTTTTTGCTGTCTTCTGACATCTTAAGGCTGCCATCCAGGGATGTCACCAGCAGCAGCAGCTGGAAATCTTGACAACACAGTGTGGTTTTATGTCTTTCTTGGCAAATGTACCTCTGTCCGTCCCAGGCAGAATGGGGCTGAATGATGCTGAATTTGCACAAGACTAGTAAGAAATGGTATTGATTTTTTCTTGATTTCCTTCTTTTCATGTATTTTTGGAGGGAGTCTTATTCTAAGTTTCAAAGCCAGACAAGTAACTTCAAGTATTTCTTTTGCACTTGTTTTTGGGATGTTCATTGTGATGGATTTTATTGATGGTGAGTTATTTTCATTCATAGCTTTACATTATATAAGGATTCCCTATACAACAGGTAGCACTACAAGGCCATGAGTTTGGGTTTAAATTATGAGTTATCGTTGTCAAATATGAAAGGAAGCATTTATAATTTGCATGTTTAAGAATTTTTTTTTCTTCAGCTAATACCTATGTTTTCTTTTAAATTTGTGGGTCTTTCTGGGCATTCAAGATATGGTTTTGGAGTGTTTTTGTTTGTTTGTTTTGTTGGTTTTTGTTGTTGTTGTTGTTTGTTTTGTTTTATATATATATACACCCCTTGTACAATTCAGATTTTAAATGCTGTTGACTTGGTCAATTGAATTTGTTTGGTAGCTTCACTCCTTTGCTGAGTAAGACATGTTTGCAGGTTGTACGGCTAAGCATGCTCTTGTGTCCTCACCAGTGCCAGGGAATGCTGCATTCACAAAAATATTATTTCGGCTTTTGACTTCTTGTGGTGTAAAAGCTTAACCTGGAGTCTAGTGACATTGGTTTGACCAATATTGTTTTTACTCGACAATGCATTTTTTATTTAGTAGGGGATTTTGTCCCAGTTTTTGAATGTTAGCATACCGCTATTCAAGGTCTGTGAAAAGCGAGCGAGTTGTTGTGTTTCCAGGGAACAAAAGACTTTGCATTAGTAGAACAGTGTGGGGTTCATTGCTCAGCGTTCAAACACAGGCTGAGAAAGAAGGGATTGTTGCTAAAACAGGCTTTGAGTTTTCCTTCTGTCTCGTGGCAGGGTGCGCTGGTCCCCACCAGCACACGCTCAGATGCCGGGGAGCCGTGCACTTTTGGCAGGGCTCCGGTCTCTGTGGAGCACTGGGATCTTGCTAAAACTGAAGCATTGAGGCCTGAATATATTGTACCGAGCATATATTTCAAGTATATATTCTGGTTGTTGGGCTGAAAGCTTAAATGCTGGGTACCACCCGGTTGTTTCTGAGAAGCTGTGCCGAGTTTTGCATTCTCCGTGCGCGGAGGTGAATGTGACATCCCGCAAAAAGGCCACCCTCGAGCAGCCGAATGCCAAGTCTTTCATTCTCGCTTCCTTCATGTTTATTAAAAATGACTAGGAAGAAGTTCAAAACTTTTGTGTCTGATATGTGTTATATCTATTATGGTGTCAGACAACTAAGAAAAAAGTCACTGGCTAATGAGTCTTAATTGTAACAAAACATCAAATCATTGTCACTTCTGCTGCAGTAAATGGCATTCATTAAATTAATCCACTCCATTACAGAAGTATTTTGCAGAGAATACCATGACCCTACTGCTTCTGTAGCAGTAATAAGCTGAACATATCACTGTGGCACTATTTGGTATATTAGAAAGCAGTTTGAAGCATGGCTGCATGACCCGAAGCAACATCAGCAGGTCTCAGGTAGCATGTTTGAAAAAATAAACTACCTTAATTAGAGACGGGACTAAAGCAGACCCTAGGTGTGAACATTCCTGTAGCTTAGCACTGCATGAAATAAAAATCTGGATCAAGAACCTTCCTGGCTCCATTTGCAGAGCGGCACAAGCCAAAGCAAAGCTTAGATCTCAAATTGGGAGTGGGGGGGTTGAAATCTGGATATTGCTCTATTTTCTTCACTCTTACAATCCCCTTTTAACTTCAGATCTAAACCCACCATGTTTTCTCTCCCCTTTTTCCCCTCGGTATTAGAAAACAGAGAACTGCATTGCGCCCCATCGCTTTTTTTTCTTTTTTTTTTTCTTTTTTTTTACAACACCGCCATCAACATTTTCTGGCAGGAGTTGCTTTGACTTTTTAACAGCATTCTATTTCATACCATATGTGTACATACACCAACGATGATATACCGCGTTTGTAGCTAGGGAATGGCCTGCTTTATTAAACATCCCCCTTGCCAACAGTAAAAATGAACAGCCACAGTAAACACAGACGCGGCGAGGGAAGAATAGCCCGAGCTGTGTTGCTGCGCATTGTACCTAAGGAAGGAAGCATCAACCTCTAATTGGCTCTGAATGCAGCCCACCTACTTAGCAAAAGAGGCTGCCAAAAGCAAATTGCCCTGGTGCTCCGTGCGCCGTGCTGCCTTCCCATTGAATTCAGTCAAATGGGAGGCTTTTGCCTTCGTTTTCCAAACTCTCCATGAGTTGGCAAAAAGCTTTCTCGGGGAGAGCCTGTGTGTCCGGAATAAAAACCTCCCGAGGATGTGTTTGCTCCTTCGCCTACTCCGAGGATGGTGCGACTCCAATTCTTCTGGAAATTTGAAGATGACTTGCAGGGGCAGGAGGGGGTTGTATTTGTTTTGGGGAAAGGGGATTTTTTTTTTCCCTGGGAAAATTGGAAGAAAGAGAAATGCAGATCTGTCTTGTATCTCTCAAGCTACTCAGCACAACATTCGGCACTTATATGTTGTCGCTTTGCCAGCAGCGGGTGTGCAGAGGCAGTGCAGGAAAGAAGAAATTACTACATGGCCTTAAAACGATCGAGAGCCAGTAATTTCTTTTAATTACAAGATCATAATCACCAGTTTGGGCCCAACCTTTGCAGCCAGGCTGTGGGATGTGGTGGGGATGCTCCTGGGATGAGCAGCGCTGTGGGATTTAACACCACAGGTTGCACCACAGATAGAAATGGTTGGTCAATGGGCAGGTTCCCCTGCTGGCCACTGAAATCTTCCCGTCTAAGCTAATAAAATCAATCGTCCTGAACTAAAATCTCCTGTGAGGGGTTAGAAGTAGATGGCAGAGTTGGGAGAGAAAAGGGTTGTTGGTTGGTTTGATGGTTTCTGTTAAATACCTTATTTACCTTTTTTCCCCTGTTTGTTTTTTTTTTGGTCAAAACCCTGCTTAGAAGCTTATCAGATAATAAGTTTGTCACTTCCATTTCATCACCGTTGAATTCCCACCTGCTTCTTCACCTCTATTTTCTCCTCTCTACATCTGCAAATAGCGTCCGAGACCTTTGTTTCTTTTTAAGGGCATCAACTTGCCAAGGTATTGGTACATCGGGTCGCTCTCCTTCACACGGTGCTTTCACGTAGGGAATTTCAGATGGAAAGAGAAAGGCCAAGAAGGTAAGAGCAGCCAAGTAAACAAAACAGTTTTGCAAACTTTGGGTCAGTCTTGTTTGGGGACAGAGGAGAGTCCTGGATGAATTCTTGCCTTCACATGAAGCAAGGGCACAAACGAGTCAGATGGTCGGGTTTTCTTGGCTGCTTCAGAAAACCAGCGCTTCAGGATTAAAAAATAGACCTCGACAGCAAGCTGTGTTTTGCACATTCCTGAAAAGTCCTTTAATTCAGTGTTATTTGATATTCCCAGAGTTGTGACATGACTGCATAGTTGTGTTTCTCGTCCAACAATGACTGTATGAATAGGGTTTGACTCCCTCCTCCCCTTCCAAGGAATTTAGCTTGGCCGTTTTGCTAAGTGTATGAAAAACCACCAGGAAATTGCTGTTTCTTTTTCCTCCCATATGCACATTACTGACACAACATGACTTGCGTAGTCCTTGCTGTAACCTGTACTTTAGCTGGTCAATGTAATTTATAACAGAAAAGCTACATATTATAATGACACGGCTTTCATAATGCACGTGTGTTGCCTCCACTCTGCTGTTTTACGGCAGCGCTACAAAATATTTTACCAGCGTCTGTGTAAATCCTATAATCTTAAAAATGAAATGGCAACAAAAAGCCTCCGCCTGACCAGTAAAGCAGAAGCACATACTTCATGCAGTAGCTGAATGTGAGTGCCTGAGGAAAATAATGGCAAATCTGCAGTATTGTGGTGGCTTCAGTCCCGAGGAGTGGTGGCAGCAGAAACACCAGTGCCCTCCCTCATGGGCTGTGGTTGAGATCTGAGGTTTGGTTTTGGGGTTTTGCCCCAAAGCTGTGCTAGCAGAGCGGTAGAGGAGTGGTGCTAAGCTGCTGTGTGTCCTTGGGTGCTTTTCTTGTCTCTCCCCAGTGAGCTCCAACGCTCTGTTGAGCTGAGCCCGAATGATTTACCCAAAGTCATATAAGAGATCTCAAGAGAGCAGAGGATTATACCCATTCCTTGCCTTTAGACTAAAGCTAGAATTAATAAAAATAAAAATAAAAATAAAATATGATAACACCTGAAAGAGAGCTCTAGCTCCAATGTTGTGATGAATGCAGCCATGCCAGGCACATCAGCTCCTGGCATGGAAACCTCTGACTCCAGAAGGGTTTTTTTATAATGTCCCATGCTTGCATTATAGAGGGAGCTGAGGTTGCAATCCAAATCCCTCAGCAGGACGGATCACACCGTTTCACCTCCCTTTGGTGCTCAGCACAGTGTATGTTTGCGTGTTGGAGGGGCTCATGACATGACACCGTGGGATTTGGGCAGTGGCTGACTTGTTTGGGAATTTCCAATGTTCCTGCAGCGATAACTGCCCAAATAATATTCCCTTTGGCTTATATAACAGCAGGACGTTGGGCACCTAAATATTAGCAAAATGTGATTTCCTGCCGAGGGGTTTTGTACATGTTTCAATTCAGGCTCTGCTCTCCCTACCTGAGGGCTTCTTTAGCTTTGGTTCATATTCTCTCCATCCTCAATTCATCAGCAGGAGAGGAGGGATAACAGCAGTTCTTGACCTCAGAAGATTTTGTCACCACTAAATAGGTATCAGCAGTGTTTGGATGTGGTGGGGTTGGAGCAGTGTCAGTGCTAAGACAGAACCCAGTGGCCCAGTGGAGGAAACTGCGATATGCAGATACATGTTTTATGCATCTTTGGCCCCTAACCGTATCATATTTCTCTTTAAGTGCATTTTTATTCTGTCTTTCTTGAATGTGTGCATATCCCAGGAGAAATCTTAAACGGACACGAGGAGCCTGTCCCTGTGTGGGTGGTACTGCGGGCCCGTGCCGTGTCCCACGTGTCGTAGCCAGGAATGCTCTGGGTACAGCACCCACTGTCACGGCATCTGGGGCTGGGTTTGGCTTTCCATTCAGCCGACGGGTGACGTTTCCAAAAAGCAAATTCTACAAAACGGGGAGTCTCTGGGAGATAATTAGGTGGTTGTATAAATAATGAGTGAGAGCCAGATATTATCTGCCAGCTCTATAGTCACATCCATGGAGAGAAGAGATGAGCTTTCTTCGGGAGCAGGAGAGTTTTCTCAGCTCAATTAAATGGACGTACAGTACCAGCCTGACACTGAGCATTTGTTCCCACAGAAGCCTGTTACAGGGAAATACAGTTAATGTTGCATACAGCCTGTGTTTAGACCTCCCGCTTGGATTATGAAAAATGTTAAAGCTGAAAAAAAACCAACATTCATTATTTGAGTTTCAAAATCTGACTGGCTCCTGAATGCTCTATGCAGCAGGGCGCACCTTTTCCACTGGCCGATTAGCTTCTTGTTATCTTCTTGCAAATGCCTGGCTTCACTATTCCTGTACTTTATTTTAAAAGGCTTTTGCTCTGTGCAATTGAATATACTGTAATCTTCTTATCAAATGCTAAAGCTCTTTAGTGATGCCATTTTGAAAAGTACTTCAGTTTTTAAATTGCAAATTCTTCTCTGGCTGGAAGGTCTCTGTGTTCTGGGTTTACTTAGTGGTTGAGAATATACATATATATGTATGTATAGGTATGTACGTGTGTGTCTCTGTATGTAAATGCTGACAAAAAATACTGTCCCATTTCTGAGGATATACTTTTGTGGTTTCCCCTCTAGAACACTAAAGGATGGTTTACAAAGCAGATAAGTGTCTCCCTGGTGATTTTGGGCTGATTTTCCCGTGGTTTTGGTTTTCCTTTTGAGCTCTTTCTGCAACTCAGGTTTCTCCTTGGCTTCAGAACCTCCAAAGCGAAAAAGAAATTCCCCCTGAACAAGAGCAAAGTTTTTCATTATTATTATGAAGCGAAAGAACAAGGCTTGTCTACTTCTGTGTGAGGAACTGAAAATCAGAGCTCATGTATTCTGGTCTCACATCCATCAGTAACTTGTGATGTGACTTGAAACAAAATCACTTAACCTCTGAGTCTGTTTCCCTACCTGTAAAATGGGGTTGAGAATAAGAGGGATACCATGAGCATTAAATATTTAATGTTTGTAAAGTGCTTTGAAGACAGAGTGCGACGTAAATGCTTATCACTGTATTGAAATAGGAGGAACTGGATAACCTTGTGTAGGAAAATTCTGTTAGAAACTGTAACTTCGGGAATGAAGACCAAAGGAGGAGAAGAAAGGACATCTGACAAAATTGTATATTTGAGTGAAATGCACTTGGGAATCTCTCTCTGAAAGTTAGGAAGGGACAGTCTTTGGGACCATTGAAAATAACCTTCAGAAAATCAGAGGATTCGGTAAATAGGCAAAGTTGAACTTTTCTCCAAAAAAAAAAAAAATCATTAAAAAAACTTCTAAACAAATAATTCTGTTTAGCCTGACCACAGTAATCAAACATATAATGGGGCCATTATATGTGAATGCTGAAAAATAAGAGATCTAGTTACAGACAGGCATTATTCCTAAGTGTATGTCTAATCCTTCCTAAGTGGATGTTATTACTTACCTAGAAGATCAAGGAAATTCAATGGATATGTACTTTATTCAGGAAAGCAATTGGTATAGCACTCCATCTAGGAAGACTATTCCAAGCAGCTCATACACTTATGTCAGCTTAGAAATTATTTAAAATTGGATAGACAAAAATTTAATGATATGATGCATTGAACAAAATTTCATAATAGAGCGGCAATAAAGAACACATCTTTAAAGTGAGCAATAAAGCAAAACCCCAGCTTTTGTAATAATTTAGGAGGTTTTCTCCGTGGTGTCTTTTATAAATACGCTAAAATATTGCGGATACAAAAATATTCAGTCCTTTTTGTCCCTCTTCCCTATTAGCACGGAGAATGCCTTGGGAGATCCTGGAAAGAAAAAGCAGCTGCAGATCTTTGCTCGCTGTGATGGGTCGGCCTTGCCTGGCTGCTGGACCCACACCCAGCCTCTCCATCACTCCCCTTTCCTCAACAGGACAGGGAGAGAAAATACGGGGAAAAAGCTCGGGTTGAGCTAAAGACAGGGAGGTAAAGACAAGGAGATCTCTTACCAATTGTCTTCATGTGCAAAGCAGAAGGCTGAACTTGGGGAAAGTGGCTGTGGGGCTGCGCTGTTCATGGTCTCAGGACAGAATGATCATCATGGTCTCTTGTGCTTTATGGCCATAAAAATCCATAAATTCCTAAGACTAACAGGAATGGTGCAGTGAGTCATGCACACGGCAATCGAGGTGTCACAGCAAATGAAAAGTTCTCGCTGTTTCTTTAGAGACCTGGATTCAGAGAAAACATTGATGGTAAGTGAAAGGATTGCTCGTACCAGGCTGCAAAATTGTGGGCAGCCTAACAACACCCGCGTGTTATCTCCACACCGTGTAGGGCACTCTCTTTGGAGGTCCGTGCCTGCACCCAGAGCTGTGGAGCAGCAGCAGGGGACGTGGGCTCCCCAACCTGGCCGTGCTGCTGCTGCTGCTTCTCATCGCGTGATGTTACGTTTCACATTTGATGCCTTTTCCCTGTATTTAGAGCTTTATTCCCTCGTATGCCATCACCTATTACAATTATTTACTGAGAGTGCAGTGCCTTTGTCTGATCTTCCCGAGCCCGCTCCTGTCAATGCCTAAGAATTGGTTAAATTACGATAATTCACAGTCTCAGCTTTTGCCCACTGTTTTTGCTTCCTCAGAGATCCAGAATTTCTGGCCAAGCTGATGAGATAACCTGCAGCCACGTTATTGCTCTTACGTAGTATATATGCTTCTCTTAAGAGCTGTAAGGTTTACATGCGAGGAATAATTCTGCTCAGAGTGATGAGTCTCTGTAATATATTCATTTGGGTTTCTGTGCCATGTTTTAGATCCCTGTGAAAACAAGCTCCTTAGTAAGTTTTGTAGCGGTAATAAAATAATTTGCTTCAATGTCTCGCTATTAGATGTCACAACATACTTTTGGTTTTCCTCCTAATGTTTATGGGAAAATGGCAATGTGCGGAAGGATTAATCAATCAGGAAAATGATCTGTTATTTCCTTTCCCTTTTAATCTATCCAAAAAAACCTGATGGGCTGCGATGCAAAGTGTCTCTAAGCAGTGCGTATAATGTATGCGATTACTGCATGCTCAGCAGCCAAATGCAAACATTGCAGAGTAGAAACACAAGGTTTATCTAAAAATAAACAAAAAGGAAACAGAAATCTGTACTTCAGATACTGCACGCAAGCTGTTCAAACAGTCAGATCTTAATAGTAGATTTAAAAGTGTCAACAGCAATGGCCTTGTTTTTTTTTTTTGTTGTTGTTGTTGTTTTTTTTTTTTGCATGGTTAAAACTTGTCAGCAAATTCAGTCTTCTGAGTGATAATAGCACTAACAGGCTTACAACAGCCCATCCTTGGTGTATTACAATATAGAAGAAACCTTACAGGAACAACAAGTATCTGTTGACCTGGGGTCAGCATGGGAATCTCAGATCACCGTTGTAGGCTGAGAAGCTTCTCGAGGAAAGAGCAAAATCCATGAAATTATTGCATTGCTTAACCATGCAGCGAAAGGTCAGAAAGGAACAGACCTCTTCAGATTATATTTAGTAACTATGAAGATTTTGCTTGTCGGAGTCGCTTTGCACCAAATAGTATTTTGCCCACCCTCTCCCTACTCCTCCACTGAAAAATTTCCTCAGATCTAATCTGAAAGTAATCACATGCTCATTAGCAATTTTTCCATTTTCCAGCAAACCAGGCAGTATTAGTCTAAAAGCTAGAAATGCAATTATTTTGCTCCATGTATGTTTATTGACAGATGGCCCAGGCCAGATCCGTACTGGAAGATGCAGGGACGGGACAGTGGAGAATAAGCACGCAATGCTCCTAAATATTAAGCTCTCCTCTGATGCACTCCCATAAATTGAAGTGACTGCTGTTGCTGTTAAGGTTGGCTTTACACATATTTTTTGCTGGTGTTGACATCTACTGGATAAATTCGCTACTGGCAGGAGGAATACGCTCAGTTTCAAAGAAGAGGAGCGTGCTGCTCCCCTCCTCTCAGGAGGCTCGCGCCACTCAGCTCGGTCTTGCAGAGTCACGGACTCTCGCTGTTTCCTTTTTTGCTGTTTTCTCTGTGTTGTGCTTCGTTTCCAAAATTGTTCCGTGAACAAAAATTGAATTTTGAAGATAGTAAATTGCAAGCGGGTTTGGGCAACAGACTGATGAAACAGCTGCAGTCTTTCTTTCCGAGACTTGGATTTTTCTGTTTTGCCCAAGGCAGCGAAGGAAAATTAGTTTATTAGTTTCACTTCGGTCACTGGTGAATATATTCCCCCCCTCACAAAAATAACACTTTAATTCTGCCTGATTTGAAATAATTGACCGATCAGGAATGAGGCATGTGCAGGGAGCTACCAGGACTGAATTACACCGTAGGCCTGGAAGATCAATTGTTTGGGAGGAGAGCTGAGGCGCCGCAGCCTTATATTACACCTGCCTGTTTATTGCACTTGGCCGGAGGGGAAGGCACTGCGCCATTCTGATCTGTTGCCTCGGAGAAGTACGGATGTAAAAGGAATGCAAAATAAGGGAGCAGCAAGTTATTTTTTTATGTTAATACATTTTATATTGATATTGAGGACATTTGAGTAAACGGAGCCTCTAGTTTATAGAAGAGCATATGTGTTTTTCCTTCTTTCTATGCCAATATTCTTTGCTAAATGCAGTTAATTTTTTTTTGTTTTATTTTATTTTTAGTTTTTCAATAATACTTGTAGTGATTGACTGGTAGCAGTAGCACAAATGCTTAGTAAAATTAGTCCCACTGGAAGATTACTCAGATGCTACATCTCTTCGCCTTACTCCTCCTTCCTCTGCCTGTTTTAATGATTTCATTTTAAGAAAAACGACCTGAGGCACAGTGGAGAAAAAAATAAAATAAAAGGCACAACAACAAAAAATCTGACGGACTTATTCTTTGGCAAACCCGTGGAACAGAAGCGAGGCCAGATGTTTGCTATACAGGCATTTGGCATGTATGTAGAAATCTCGCTACAAGACTGCATATAGAGTTTTTGACAGCTTTGGCTGAACGGAAATGAATGATTGCTATTCAGGATAAAATGCAAACATTTTGGCCAGTGCTTGCAAATCTGGGAGCTTCACGGTTATATTCTAAACTAGGTTCTCCATATTCTTAAATCCACATTTCAGTAGGTGCTTACCAAATGTGGCATGATTTATCTCTGTGATTTTTTGAGGTTCTACATCACCTAACGTATCTTGAGAGGGTTTTTGCAAGCAGTTCATGCTTTTGAGAAGTGAGCTGATCCTTATGTTATCATGCTAGTTCTAAAGCAGCTAATTAAAAGCTTCAGACCTCTGGCCTAGAAAAGGTAGGTTGCTGATTTACTGCGTTCGGCAAACAGTTTTCATCCGACAGTTGGAAAGATAAAACATGAGCCGCTAGTGGCAAATTTTAAGTGAGAAGCAAGAAGGGGTGGTGGAAGAAGTGATAACAGGAATTGCTTTTAAGAGGCACAGGAGCAAGCTGAGAAGCAGGTGGCTTTGATACTGGGTGTGCTATTAGTTCATTAGGATGGTGGCACAGTCCCTCTCATTCCTGAAGCATCCGCCTTTCAAAACAAAGCAAAAATAACAAGCAGATGTAAGCGATACTTCTTCTGGTGAACCAGCTGAGAATAAAATCAGTCGCTTTACGAAACATGGGTAGACCAAACAGAGGTGATGAGCTGTGACTGCATATGGACAGATAACATGGGCTTCTGGCCTTCAGTGACATCCACCAGGATGGGAACATTGAGATTTGAAATCCCCAAGTGTCTGCCAGGTGAGCTGGAAGAAAAGTCCAATATTTTTAGCCGGGAAAAGGGTTACGTGTACTGATGCACGGGTAGTGATGGTACCAGTGCCACAAAGCAAGCAAATGTCTCCTGGAAATGTGCAAGGAAACTCCCCTCTAAAAGTGTGACTAGAGTAGAGGTGGCTCCATAAATGAAAAGTGAGAAAGCTTTTGAGGATATGAGCATGGAGGTCAGCAACCGACCCATATTCAGGGCACCTGACACTGCAAAAACAGGAGTTATTCCCCATGGTGTAGGCATCTTGCGCAGCCTCTGGAAATTCCTTATCGCAGGATGGGGATAACTGCACTTTCCTACTTCAGTCAACAGCACGAAGTGCATCATGTAAAAACCTCCAGGATGCTTAGATACATGATGATATGGCCTGTGTTCATCTGTGTGCAGTAGATTTAATATTTCTTGTTTGTTTTGGAGGCATTTTGCATCTAATAAGCCGTTTTTATATACCAGATGCTGTTGCTCGCTGCGGCGTACATGTGGTCTTCATTTTGGGGGAGTGATAAATGCATCCTCTTAGAACAATGAGTTGGAAAATACTGTGTGGTCAGAGGACATCAGTCCTGAAAGAGGAAATGTGCTGCTTCCCCTGGTGCCACCTGAAGCTTTTACCTGTGAACATGGAAAACGGGGATGGGGCAACCCAAAAATACCCTATAAGAGGGTAATCCAGTTAATTCATAAATACAGTTAATTAATTTTTGAAGGAATGCAGGTGATCCAGAGAGATTTTGCAGCAAAATGCACTGTATTTAACCCTTTCCTTGGTGGAGACCTTTCTCCTAGTAGGAGAACTAGTAGTAGTCACTGCTTGATCAGTCTTCTCCAAGGGCTGGAAAATTGGAGAATGGCAGCAAATCAAAGGGAATTTCTCCTGCATGGTCCAAATATAATCTGAAGACCTAGTCTGCACCCCTAAGAAACCAGCCCCAAAAGAGCCGAGAACCTCTTAATTAAATTTTGCGAGATCTAATTTGTGACATTTGGCAACGCCGACAGTAGCTTATTCTCCATTTCTGCTTTATTAACTATGAAGTCTTGGGCGAGATTAGGTATGTCAGGTGCTGGCATCCACCCCGTGCATTTTGAGAAGATGGCCGGTTTCCCCAGAAGCAACCTAGTCGCATCCCTGCCTTCCCTCCTCTGTTTTTCCCTGCTGGCAATTTTGGACCGTGGTTGCTGGCCGATGCCCAGGCAGCCCCTGTGCAGGGATTTGGGGTCCCGGCTGCCGGCTCAGCCCTGTGAACCTTCCTGCACAACCTCCCCACGAAACGAACTGGCCGTTAACATAGCAGCTTTTGGCATTTGGCTTCCTTTTGTTTGCTTTTCATGCTAATGAGATAATTTAATTAGGGAAGTCAATGTTTTGGGCAGTGTTTTGCAAGCAGAAGTGTTACAGAGGAACAGGATGGATTTTCTCTCTCCCCATTTTTTAGCCAGGCTGGGTTCCAGGCAGCGCCGGCTACTCAGGACCCTGTAGAGACATCTAAGAAAGTTTATTATGCCTTTGTGTAAAGTTCTGGTGGATTTTCATTTAGAAAATTGCTGTGCAAAATTCCAGTCGCGTTGCTGCAGGAGGACATTGCAGCGCCCAAGAATCTGCAGCAAATGGCAGCTGAAATTGATTTTGGGGAATGGAGCTCAAAGCTCTGCCCTGAGCTTTGGGGGGATGTTTGCAACGTGCCATGGGGGAGAAACAGATCAAATGAGAGATCTTTCAGATAAAAACCTAGAGAGAGAGGAATGGAGTTAAGAATATTCTCAAGGTGCCTATCCCAAACCATTTTATATCCATTTGTATATTTTATATCAATGTATAATTGACAATAGCTTTGTCTGAGGATGGGGATCAAGGCCTTTCAGTATAGTGCAAGACATTTGACAGATAGGGGGATTCCCCAAAAGGTAGTCTGATGTAAACCATGTACCTTTGTGTGTGTCCAAATCTGACACATTGCAGGGTTTTTAAGTGGCATTGTTCTTCATCTTCTGCTCCAGTGGTGTGAGCAGGAGAATGCTTCTGGAGCACTATGAATTTTTCTCACCCTGCCAATGTTCGTGATCCATAAATTGCAGGGTGTGTTATCACTACCACTCAGGTTGGAAAGGAACTGGCACTTGAAAGCAAAGGATGAAATATAGGAAATTACTGTATTTAAAATAAATTTCCACTTGAAATTTCCCAGAAACTTAGGAATAAAACATACACATGCAGACTTTTTAATAACTCCTTATTTTGGGACGACCATATCCTGCCAGCTTCAGGAGAAAGAAACCAAACTTTCACTCTCAATGTGGCTGATTTATTTTTTTTTTAATTGGATAGTCTAGTTTATCTTTTTACTTATCTAAAGATAATTTTTCCACATCTATCTTAAAAACTCAAGCATATACACACTTTTCTACAATATTTTGAAACAGGGAAGGAAAGATCTAAATTATGTGTTTTGCAGAGTGGACTCTGTCCTGGGAAGAGAGTTGTATTTGCAGCTCTGATTTTTTTTAATATGTCCCAAAGCATGGTCTCTTCCAACATATATTTGGAAAATTAAGTCCTATATAATCTCTTAAATCTTGTGCTCCTTTATCACTTACAGTGTTAGGACTTTTTTTTCCTTTTTTTTTTTTTTTTTAAAGATCTGATTGTAGCAAAGCAGCTCAAGCCTCTCTGCCTTGTCTTGGATTTTACAAGAGCTTTACAACTGTTTACAAGACTAAATCAGGGGTTTACAAAAGTAGACCTTGCTTGATAATAAAGTTGTTTCCTTGCCCCTCAAATATTTCTGGGTCTTATCTTTCTACACAGCTGCTTGTAGTTCAGCTTTACAGAATCTCTTGATTGGATTCCTACTGCCTTAGTCTAACAAAGAAGTCTTTCAATGAAGTTACCCAAATGGAAAAAAAAGAAGTTAAGTAAAAATTGTAAAAATGGAGTAGTCAGATCCTTGTAGGCTTCTAACAATGATTCCATATCTATCTAAGAGAGTCTTCGTAGGTTATAAATAATGTTGAGCTGAAATTAAACGTTTTGTTTGTCACGCTTCTGAAGTAAAGACTAGCTCCCAAAGCTGCGAGGTTGACTAGTTTGTTACTGGTTGATAGGGCTACTATTTTATTTGAAAGATTTTTTTTAAAGCCACATTTCCTTGTGTGCAAAGTGTGTGCATGTGTGTGCTTGCAATTAAATGATGCCCAGAATTTATACATTTCGATGAGATTTTGGTGCTGTATACATAAATTAATGTCCTTACCCCCCTGTGCCTCGGGAAGGGTTTGTTGTGTTGGTATGCACTGATAAAACTGCATCCAGTAACAGTTCCCCTGCAGCATATATCTGAAATAATTCGAGGTTAGGTACTTAGACATCTTCTTCTGTATCAGTTACAGTCCTTCATGCTAGATCTGATTACAGCAAATCTCTCTCTTCTTCTTCATATTTTTTTCTGTAAATCTCATAAAATACTTATGCTTTGCATGCACTTAACTGCTTTTTAAGCTCTCTAATAACCTATTTTATCTGTGCTTCCGTTCAGCCAGTCTGAAAACTCGTAAGGCTATTTAGCTGCTTATTTTAATGTTTCAAACTCTTTCTTTCTTCTTTTCTTCCATCTCTCTAATGACTGCATACCTACTTCCGCTGTGCTGTCTCCCAACCTCTCTTGCCGATCATATTTCTCCAATGTTATTATGTAAAAGGTAAATTTAGAAACAAATGCTTACCCAGGAAAAAATTTAAATTAAAAGGCTGACCTTTATTTTTGAAGTCACTTAATGAAGTTGACTAATAGTCTAAGAAATCTGATTCTCATGCTTCAGACTGGCTGAAAGCCTGTTTTTCCTTGTATTTATATCTGTGAGGACAGGCATTTTAAGGAGACCTTGACTAGATAAGCGTGGAGAGCAGGGAAAAAAGCTGCTCTAAGGCTCAAGCCGGACTGTCATTTAGAGGAACATGAATAGGAAACATTTTTTCTGCAGAACAGTGAGTGCTTTGGGCTCGGGGGAAGAAGGGCTGTGTTTAAATGTATTGAGCATAAAATGAAATGTTAATCACTTAGGTTTAATAAATCTGCAGCAATGATCTGTTTGAACCTGGTAAGAGGCCTGTAGTTAGCACGCCGCTATCTCAAACGCCTCTGGTCTTTTTCTTGCCTCTGTGTACAGATGTGGAAGCTGCGGAAACACGGCACAAACGAGCTGGCAGAAGAGACGTGGTGAAAAATGAGCACCAGCATGAGGGCGGTTTTCAGCTGAGAAGGCAGGAGGGCTTCTGAATTGCCAAAGGGCTTGGGGTAAATTTGGAGGTTGAATACAGTTGTACGTGTAGGTGCCCCATGTTATAGACCTGATGATGCTCCCGTTCTGCAGAAAAAAAAATAAATCTCAAATTTTATTGTTGGGCAAGTTGTTTGTATGAGAAATTTCAAAAATTTGTGGTTTTCACTAGCAGAGAACTGATTCACATTTTACCTTCCTTCAAGAGGAGATTTAAAGTCATTTCTTTTTTTTGGCCTTTCTCACCCGCTGCACCGCGTATTTTGGCCACAGGGAGCCAGGACAGACACCTGCCACATTTCTCAGCAGGGCAGTCAGTCCTGTTTCATTGCTCTCCTACCTTCTTCCCTAGTCAACCTTCCCAGGCCTGTCTTGCAGTGAAAGTAAATTACAGAGGAAAGGGTCAGGTTCATGTCTTGCCTGGCTCCAGGGAACTTTGCAGGGCCGTTCTCTGAAATCAGTGGGCTCTCAACGCTTGGCATAGTTCAGTCCTTGCTACACCTACGCATCGATGGTGATCTTCAGGGACCAGGGCAGGCATTTTGTTTGCTTTCCCATATCACTAAATCTCATTTCAGATTTGTCGTGGGCTTCTTATTTCCGCCTGCTTGCTCGATCTCTCTTCTGTAGCTTATAGCCTTTTCCGCAGCTCTCCCCTTAATGCCATTTTGATCTCCTTTTTGCTTCAAATTTATCAGTTCATCCAGTTACGGCTATGGGTTTCTCTCTTTTCTCTCCTCCCTCTTTAGTTTGGTAAGGGTGTTTTTCCCCCTCCAAGAGCATTTTTGTTCCTTTTGGCTGCACAGTGAAATCCTTTGATTCTGTGTGACAAACAGGAACACACATTTCCTCTCTCGTCGAGATTAAAGACACCTGGCTACTCCGGCGATTCCTTCTTGGTAGAGCGTGGGGGAAGGCCTGTCTCATTGACTTCACCACCTTCACTAGATAGTTTGTCAGCTGAATTAGCTGTACAGGTGATTTTCAGCAGTAACAGCATGCAATAGCCCTCCTCATGGACTTCTGATATATGCAAATCCTACGTTCTTTCTATTGCCAGGCATGACTACCTTGTGGTTTTGTGGTATCTGGAGCCATGGTGGACGTATCTGAGATGGCTTTAAGCTCATCTCCTTGAGAAATGACTTCTGGACAAGGCAGTGGGGAGCTTTGTGCTAGCAGAAGAAAAAAAAAAAAAAAAAAGAAAAAAAAAACAGTTGATAGATAGTTGATAGTTGATAGGCTCCAAAACAGAAGTTGATAGATTATAATTAGCTGGGGCAGCAAGTGTATTGTGGGCAGTGCTGGGAGTTCCCCAAGTCTGAAAAATGAGGTGAAAACCTTCTTTTTTTTATACCTTTGTGGTGCTCAGGGGGATTTAAAGCTAAAATTGAAGGGCCTAGAAAAGAAAAATACGTGTGCATACATATGAATTGTGAGAAAAAAAATCCCTTAAAAAGGGAAAAACAATGAATTATTTGTGGGTGTTGATACTGGTATTTATAAGCATTAGTATCTTTCTTCTCCCTTTCTCCCCAGTGGAAAGGTGTGGTTTTCTGTTTGGTTTGGTTTGGTTTTCCCTTATTCTTAAAAAAAAAAATCTAAAACAATCCATGGAAAATTTAGCCTAAAATTGGATACAAAGCTTGGACAGGGGAGGGTCAGGCTGGGGGTTAGGGAAAGGTTCTGCACCCAGAGGGGGTCGGGCATTGGGACAGGTCCCCAGGGCAGTGGTCACAGCACCGAGCTGCCAGAGTTCAAGAACGGTCGGGACAACACTCTCAGACGTAGGGTCTGGTTTTGGGTGGTCCTTTGTGGAGCCAGAAGCTGGACCCGATGATCCTTGTGGGTCCCTTCCAGCTCGGGATATCCTATGGTTCTGTGAATCTCTGACTTTGGAACAGCCAACAGCTGCGTTAAGGTGGAAATACTTGTATGCCTGTGATTAGTGACTGCTGTCCTCGCTGTTCGTGTGTGGTTTTTGCTCTGGCCTCCTTCAGGGCCGTTCCTCAGGATGGTTTATGCTGCTGTCCCGTGTCGAGCTCTCTGTGGAGGAATGTGATGATTGAGCTTGGCTCCGGACACGGTTTGTCAGAGAAGTTTTTCTTCTGAGTACAAAATATGTTTTAAGCATTATTATTATGATTATGATCCTTGACAAAGATAGACTAGACAAAGCATAAACTCTGGATCCAAAAATACATTTAAGAGCTAGCCCAGACCATTTCTTACCTCACCCAGCAGCTATTTATGAGAACATTTTATATTGTTTCTAATTTTAAGCAATTAATAACAAGCACTAGCAGTTGAATACCCATTTATTAGATAGTTATCCCCTCCAGTTTTTCTGCACGTCTTCTTGCTGTCAAATATCTTTGCATCCAGCCAAAACCAACATGCTTGAAACAAGCGGTGTATATTTAACGCAGTGCATTTCCAGCTCTTGCTTTTAGTTTTAATTGTAAATAGAATAAAAGGCGGTGACTGGACAAAGAGGAGAACTTGCTTGTGAAGAGGGCGGTGGGTTTTAAGTAAACTTCTTAATGCACGGCTTAGTCACAGGCTTTTTTCCTCCTTGTTATTGACGTAATTGCCTGTCAGTCTCATCTGATAGTAGAATTGCTGGGGGCATGGT
This sequence comes from Aythya ferina, assembly GCF_964211825.1. Classification (NCBI taxonomy): domain Eukaryota; kingdom Metazoa; phylum Chordata; class Aves; order Anseriformes; family Anatidae; genus Aythya; species Aythya ferina. The sequence continues at coordinate 112,214,631 of NC_140298.1, forward strand.
GTCTTGGATCGTGTGGCAAAAACTGCTAGCTATTGACTTGTGTGCATGTGTGCTCTGCTCTCCGCTGAATTAAATGTCAGATATACTCAAGTGTGTGGGTGGGTGGGGGATATGTGATTTGGTTCTCTCTCGTTCCCTTGTCAAGAAGTACACTAATACAGCTAATGGAGATCCTCGAGCACAGAAGGAGAAGGGCATTCAATTGACAGCCACCTTCCAAACAGTCAAAAAAGATCGCTTCCTGCACTGGGGGATATAAGATATGAGAAGAAACTTCCAAAGCAGGGAATAATAAAGGCTATTGTGAAATTGCAGCTTGCAGTTTACAGTCTCCCTTTTTGCCTGGCTTTGCAAAAGGTTTATAAAACTAAAGGAAGGAGGTTTATGCCTGTGGAATTTTTAACCTTTAAAGATGCTATCTTTAGGTACAGATTTTATTCTGAGATGCTTGACACGAGAGGAAAAACTTGCTTTCTTTGCTGCTCCTGAAACAAAAGTTTCTGTTTTCACTACTGCATCTATCACAGCACTTGTGCCTCTGGTTTTTACCATGTTTTGTGTCTGTCTATCATGTCCATACGGTCCTGTGGAAAACCCCAAATGACCTTTCTGATTTAAAGTATCAGAAAGCCACAAAAACAGGAGAAAGGGGAATTTTTGAATCCCTCAACCTCCAAGTCATAAAGTCAAATCTTGCATCAAATCCTACCAGAGAAAAAACAACTGGTTCTGTTGGATTACCAGGAGTGCTGATTTTGTGGTCAACATCCACAGCACTGCTGGAGCAGGGTGGCATCATCACCATTGCCAATGCAGGTTCTTGGGAGATCTGTGTTGGAAGATGATTGTGGTAGGGATTTTTTTGTTGTTGCTGTTTTCTAATACATATTTATATCATTCATTTTTTAACTGAGGAAGAGTTTTTTTCCTCTCAAGCCAGTAGTTCCTTGGTGAAGCACATGAGCCTTTAATACACTGCATTTAGTCGTAGTAGTTGTTTTTGTTTGCTTTTTTTTTTTTTAGTTCTACTGGGTGAATAACTACCAAAAATGTTGATAGGCACACTGGTTTATACCACTTCTAAATAATAGCTCTCTGAAGCATTTTGTTATCTCTAAGTTTCTGGGTGAGTTTTGTTTTAGCTTCCATCCTAGCAGATATTTTTACTGTCCATTTTTGTATCTAAGAATTTGTGAAACAAAATTGCTTCAGCTGACCTGTTGTTATTATTACAAACAATTTATTGGATCGTGTGATGCAAATAAAATAAATCAGATGCTGCAGTGACCTAGATACTCATTATTTATTTATGGGAATAAATATATTTAGCATGTATTTATACTGTTCTTCAATTCAAAATGCTGTAAACTCTCAGTTACTCAGACCTCTGCTGGGAAAATAGCATTATTGCCACCATTTTGCAGGTTAGGAAACCTCGGCAGGAAGACTTAAATAACTGCTGTAGGCTATGTAAGATATAATTATCAGAACTAGGATTAGATGTTGGGAGTCTCAAGTCCCAGCGTTGTGTTCAGCCGTCTTGCTCCTGGCTGATAAAATCTGTGGATAACAAAGACTGAGGAGGTAACTAATGATAAGGACAGGATGCTCACACAAAGTGATTTGGTCATTTGATCATCTTGGCTACATTAAGTGTTTTACGTCTAGCCAAAAGCACGGGAGGAGACAGAAAATGCTGGCGTGCCCTGGAGAACAGAAGCTCTAGGGAAAGCTCGGGCGTCCTCGGGGTGAAATGTTCCTCCCGTGGGAGGAGGTCGGGTGAAAAGGAGGGTAGGGGAGAGTGCAAAGCGGTACTCAGCTTTAAAAACAGAGAGGTAATGAATAGCTCCAGCAGGCAGATTTTTCTCCCTCTGGTCTTTAGGATTATTTGGTCGCACGTCAAGTGCAGAGAAGTCATAGTGATGATCTGAAGACTGTTGAGAAAACTGCAAGATGGAGCTGTTGGAAACATTTTCCTGCTATCAGAAGATTTGAAGGATGATTTTCTTCTAGCTCAGCGTCCCGTGATTTGTGTGCTGTTACTTGTTATTCTGCTGGAGAGTTTGGGCAGATGGTGTTTCCTCGGGTCCGAGGCACGGGTCTCTCCACCACATGCTTGTAGTTGTTCAAACTCTCCAACTTCTGTTCTTGATTAACATTTACTACAACACTGCTCTCTTCCTCTCGACGTTCAGCTCAGAATAGGAGTGTAACAATGCTCTCCTAACACAGAGGAGGCTTGGCAGGAGCTTGTCCTGGTGACTGCAGAGCACGGGCACACTGCAGGGACCTCACTCCCAACACCTGTTTGCTTTTCAATCTTTCAGGCACACTCTCGAGTTCCCTTTGAGAAGCAGCCGCCCTCCACCGAGATGTCACGGCACCACAGCCGGTTTGAAAGAGATTATCGGGCCGGGTGGGATCGCCGGGACTGGAGCTCCAACGGCAACCACGTCGGCAGCACCAACTGCAGCAGCGCCGCCAGCACCACCAGCACCAACCGCCCCGGGCTGCTGCCCCTGCCCATCGTCCCCTCCCGGCTCCCCACCCCAGCCACCGCCGCCTGCACCACGGGCAACAGCGACGTGATCACGAGCCTGGTGGCCAACTCATCTCCAGCTTCGACGACCAAAGTAAGAATTTAGCTTTTTTATATATTCCTTATTTATTTTATTTATTTATTTTTTTTCTGGGGATGATGTCTTGAGGGGATGTTAGAGGTGGAGCATCATCCGTCCCTTTGCAAAATCTGCGTTTGCAGCACAGCAAAGAACAGGAGAAAATGTTTTCCTGGGCAGTCTCTGCCTTTTTATCATTTTGTGCATTGTGCACGCACTTGAACAGGACATCTTTGCTCTGAGACAGGGTTTTCATGTTCCTGAGAGGCCCAGGGCTGAGCAGAGCAAACTCCCCTTTTCTTCTAGCAGTGCCTACATTTGGGCTCTCCATCGCTTTTCCTGGAGCCTGTGGTTCCCATTTTTGCTTTTGAGAATGCCCTTGTTGTCTGGTTACCAAGGCAGGGCTGTGGTTGACAACAGGTGGATGTGGTTTTCATCCAGAAGGTGCAGAAAATGGGCAAAGGGCATAATTTTGGCCAAATGGTGTCTTTTTCTTTTCTTTAGTTGGTACTTTCATATGAGGTTTACAAAGCCTCATTCTTAGTGCAGATTAGAGTGTAACAGTGGGACTGTTAAAACCAGGCTCTCTCTTTTGTACAGAAATGCACACTAAGAAGGAAAAAAAATGTTAAGCAGCTAAGAATTGAAATCACTAGTAAATCATTGAGGCGTTTTGTTCTAATATATAACTGGGGAGAGGGGACAGCTTTTTATTTTTTCTTCTTCTTCTTTTCTTCTTCCCTCTCTCTCTTTTTTTTTTTTTTTTTTTTTTTTTTTTTTAAGCCACCACAAACATTTAGCTCTTTTAAATCTGCAAAGAACAAGTTGTTATTCCAGTTAGAAACTTAGGGTTTCTTTCTGCATGCAAATTCAGGTAGAACAGCTGGGGAATAGAAAACCCTGGCAAATTGTAAAGGTGACCACAGCATTAGCAAAGTGAGCCAGAAGCACTGCTGGTTTTCTTTTTATGATATTTAACATTTTCTTTCAACTTGGTTTCATTTTAATAACTGCAAGTGCCAAATGCAGCAGACACAGACAGGGGAAAGGAGACAATAAAGTTATTTAAAGCCAAGAGCAAGCTGAAATTTTACTGCAGTACCATTATTATATTGATTTTTTTTTCTTCGCACTGTAGAAAAACAAGGTCAATGCTGCAGAAGGAAACATTAGGCTAAAGTTTACAGTGTATTTGGTTTTAAAAATTTTCCATGGTGTCTTCAAATAATTTTCATTTGAAAGAAGCCAATCTGATCAAAACATACTTAGAGTGCTCCAGATGCTATCCACAGATAGACGCATTTCAATCATGCTTTTTCTGGAGAAGATTGAGGCAATTTTGGAGCCAAAGCAGTCATTTCATTTATCATGACCTTTGTTCCTGGGTCTGCTCAGAGTCCAACTATTGTCTGAAGCTGATCAGCCCTTCTCCCAGATGTTCAAAACCATTTTGAAGCACAGCAGTGCCAGTAAACCATGTGTTTACTGGGGAAGAGGAGGCAGGAACTGCAAGTTAAATGCCTTTTGATCATATGTTCAATGTGAACTGTTTTCTAAATTACCTTATTAGGCAATTTTCTGATTACTTTCATTAGTACGAATGTTTTGGCATGAATAGATCAAAAGCAATAAACAGGCAAGAATGGAGGTAGCATGGGACACTTTTTGTTCAGAGAACTGTTAATCAGTTGTGTAATCTCCCATAAAATTAATGTGCAAAAATGCCTACCGTCCTTGCCCCAGCCTCTTCTGCCGAGAATCAGCTGAGCAGCTCTGGAAATTCAAAATGGCATGTACTGAAAGAAAAAGACTTTTAAAGAGAAGGGAGGGAGGATCAACAGAGATGTAAGGGTATAGTGTATAGCGAGATTCCAACTAATGATGTGGAACAGTGTCAGGAAAAAAATATCAGGTGCTCGTACATACTGATGCTCACCCCACCTGACTCCATCTCTCTCCCTGACACACAGCCGAGGTTAGCACTTGTGGTTAGCGGTGTCCCCAGCCAATGCCTTTCTCTTGAAGAATCCAGCTAATGGTTAACCATAAAAAACGAGGTCTGTATAAAGAGGAAATCACAAGTTGGGAGAGTAATGCGGTTGCTTGGTTTATTTAAAAAAATAGGAATGTGCCAAATCGTCTTGAGCTGGGGAGAGCTCAGTCTACCATCTGGAGCCTTCTTGTTAACGTGTTTATGGGGTACCAGGTCACAGAGGGCCAGTGGCATCTTAAGATTAATTTCTCGGTTCTGTTTTGTGGTTGGAAGCAGGATATTTGATAGCTTAGTTGGAACTTTCCTCTTCTGTGATAGTCTAAGGATATGGGTACAGCCAGTGATATTCCTCCAGCCTGAGGACAGAGAGGCCTCTCTGCTTCCTCCAGTTACCAGCTTTGACTTTAGTGCATCTCCTGAGCTGGTTTGAATAACTTAAAAAGCACAAAGGCCCAACCTTTTGTTTTGTATTCCTGCTGTTTCATTATCTTCCCTGTTACAACTTGATTCATTTTTTAATAAATCATTTAGTCTGGCTTCAGACTTTGATCCTTGATTCCTCTAGTTTCCTGCAGTGTAGCAGTTTCAGTAGCCTCCAAAGTGACTCTGTATCTTTTACATCCCCTCCAATTCTTCATCCGCCTTTGAAAATCTGGATACCAAAACCATACGCAACATTTCAGCATCATACTCACTCTTCCCTCATATAGAGATAAAACCACTCCCTTCCTCTGTTCCCATGCATACAGAGCTAATAATAATTGTTCCAGGCTTTTTCACCAAGGTGCTAGATGCACACATAGCATTTTTCACTTGGGTCCTTACACTGCTTCCAGAGTAACTGCAGTTGTGGGTACAGTCATGTGTTCTTCCTTTTCCTACATGTATAACTTCACCATTTGTTGCATGAAAACTCATCATTTCACGCAAAAGCGTTGTTCTCCTTACTTTCCACCCCTTTAATATTTCTACTACCCACAAATTTATCAGTGTTATGCCAATTTACTTCCGGATCTTGGTTGCAAAGTTGAATACCATTTGGCTTAGTATCAGCAGTTATTGTCTCGTGTTGAAACATTTCCCGTTGGGAGGTAAAATCTTAGAAAAAAAAATACATCAGTTTACCAGTTCTTAACTCATTGACCACTACTGCTGTCAATTGCAAAGTCTTTAATCCAAAACATTGCACAGTGCTAAGTCAATAGTTATTAAAAATACATATAACATGCCATCATCCTCCATTAGTTGCTATCAAGCAGAGTCATGATCTTGTCAAAAACTGAAGGGAAGTCATTTTGACAAGAGCCCTGTCTACTGATACCTCTATTGGCAGGCATTGGTGGTATTCCTGCCCTTCACCTCCTGATGGACTGAATCCTAAAATGACAAATTCAGAAAGGAGGAAAAGCCTTCTTTTCTCTCCGACTGGACTGCGAAGCTGCCTGTGTTGGTGATGGAATTGCTCTGGGAATTTATAGATAAATAGCTTTAAGGACCACTAGACTATCTAATCTGGCTGAACCATTTGGTCTTTAAATTATCATGGAAATGTATGTAAGATTAAAGACTTCACCCCGAGTTATGAGATATGAATGGAAAAAGCGTTGGAAGGGAGAGAAAAAATTGATCAAATTAACTGTTGGAGAGAGGTGAAACTGTCTTCAGAAGGAAGCTTAAGATATGTGTAATGCCAATGATGAGGGGGTTGGGCTTCGTCTCTGTTTTTATGCTTCTGGAAGAGCTTTTTACGTCTTTCTGTGGAGGGCTTTAGAAGGATTTTATTACTAATTATTAATGTGTAGGAGAACTTTAGAACTAATTATACTTTGCAGACCTTTGAAATTTATTCTCAAAGCGTACCTGTAACCTTCTTACCACAGATGCTTTGGTACAAATCACACTTAGTGGATCTGCCACGTTTAAGTACTTACGGATGTTTGGTCTGAGTTATTTAAACAAAAAGAAATATCTGTATTTTCGTAAGCCTTAATTTTTGCTGAGCAAAATAAAAATGATACTTTGCACTACTGTAACCTATTTCACTGGAGGCTGCCAGGAGAGGTGAGAAAAAGTATTTAAACCTCAACAACATACGAAGAGTTCAATGCTGCACTTCCCATCAGGGAAACTGAGACACTGGGAGGTTTTGACCGTCATTTTTTCTGCTCATTCTGTGCCACCATGGGCAAAGTTCCAGCTCTTTTAACTCAGCTTGGCTTTTCCTCCTTGGTGCTGTGCGGAAAGCCACTGACGGGCACCCAGGGGTCAGCGCAGTTTAACGAGACGAGCCCTTCACTGCAGATCTGCCTCAGCTCCTCGAATGCCTGAAGCAGCCAGTAGGAGAAATGCAGAATTTCCTGCCATTAAACTGCTGCCTTTGCATCAGTCCTTAGTACCCTGAGCCCTGTCACATATGATGATGGACTTCAGGTTTGGGTTTGTCCCTGTGTTGTGGTTTTCCCAGGTTGTTTTTTGTTTGTTTGTTTGTTTGTTTGTTTGTTTTCCTGCAGTGAGGTTATTTGTGGGTAGAAGGAAGCTATCAAAGAAATCCATGTAAGACTGCAGCACTGCTTAAGATATTGGCAACAAAACACTCTACAATTCATTTAAGGATGCTGCACACCATTCCAGCTATGTTTTCCGTTCATCTCAGCATCTTCATTCTTTGTTGCTTTTCCGAATTACTTTGCGAGTTACTTGTACAATTTTCTCCATCAAAGCTCCTGTATCACAGCTTCAATTTAGAAGTGTTGTCATGGGCTGTAATTTGAAATTTTATTACCAAGAGATTTTTTGGTTATAGAACATTTACTTTTATCATCTCTATATTATTTTTAAATGCCTGAAAAGATTGATACATCAACAGAATCTGTGCAACACCAGGCGAGATCTAATTTTTTTTTCAACCTTAATTTTAAAAACCCTTTGCTTGGAACATAAATTGATTCTTAAGCCTCCACACACTTAATGATTTGTTATTCTCAAGGTTAAACCTATGACAAATCTTATAAAAATGCCAGTCTTCAGTTTTGATAAGATTTTCTCCAGCCAAGCTCAGGGATAACTATATAGTCTTAAGTCTTTAAATAGCATAACTGAGATGTGATGCTGGCCTCCTGTACTTACAGCACTCTCATGCCATTTAAGGCACGCGTGGTGTTGCTGCCATAGTTTTGATCCCACTGTGGTTAGCCGCTGTTCTGATGTGGGAGAGAAGACAGAGATGCTAAAGCATTTATTCACCTCTCTGGCAAGGCAGGCAAAGGATTGCAGGGGGAAAATCGCCCCCACTGCCTTTGTCTCTGTGCATCACTGCAACTAAATCGCATTAAAAAGATGCGTGGGGAGGGGAAAAAAAAGATCTTATGGTAAAGGAAAAACAAGTCAGTACGGCTGAGGAATGCACAGTAAAGAGGAATGAAGTGGAACAGCCCAGAAGTAAAATGTTCTACGTTTCTTTCCCTTAAGGTCCAAAAAATTTAGCTCCCTCCATGGCAGTCTGTCACATGCAGACGGTTTGCTGTGCGTCGCGGAATTTATATTGTCTGTTTTCTTTCTCTCACTTCTGAGGTGATGATTTGCTAAGCTGGTGTATGGCTTCCACAAATATTTAAAATATTGATTAAGCAGAGGAAAAATAAACACGCATTGTTTTTCAAGTTACGCCTTATGTTGTACATGACTAATTACATACAACAATTTGCTCTGCAACGGTAACTGAAATTTATGTACTCTTTTTATTATAAAATGTAAGAGGCTTGCATAAGGAGAGAGATTATAAATATTGGAATACAACAGTTGCTAGAAAACAGTCAAAACATGCACTGATGAAGTATATAGGATTTGCTGTTCCAGCTTCCCTGTGCAAAGCTACTCTACCGGTCCCCTGAGGGCTCGTATTGATAGCTGGCATATTTTTGTCACCATTTCAGATAGTAGCCTGTCAATTCTTTGATCTGGACATGATGCAGCAGTCCAGACCAAGTGCAGTAATGGCAAAAGCCGTGTTACAGATCTGTCTGATTCTTTTGGCAAATTACTGTGATGCTAAGTGAGGTTTCAGTACCTGGATGTCAAAAAGTGCAACTGATTTTTTTGATTTTTTTTTTCCCAGGAAGGTATTTTTACCTGTGAATAAATTTTTAAAATACAGTAATGTGAAGTTTTCAGGGTCTTTGAAATGCAAGCCCTTTCCCACCTAAGCAGAGACTTCTACATGAAGCTCTAATTATGACAGATTATTACATGAATATGGGAAAGCAGAGGAGTGCCCCAGAGGAAATAACACACAATGGTTTGTAACAGAAGATAAGGACGGGTTTTCTCTGGCACCCAAATCATATTCTAGGTTTTCTAGCTTTGAAAGTTCAATAAAATTTGTGTAATTTACCTTTTGGGGTGACTGGAGTGCAGCTGCCAGACCGTGCCTCTTGTAAGAGGTCTGCAGGCAAGGAAAGACACCCAAAGTGCACACTGTTGGTGATAGCAGTGCACCATTGCGCCAGCCCAGCCAGGGCAAAAACAGCAGAGTGCACCCAAAAATATTACTGTATTATCCTCCTGGTATTCCCTCAAAAGTCTGAGAGGTCCTTTAGAGAGATGTGCCAGGAAGAAGAAATGCCGAGATTTGACCCTTCAATCCCAAGAGACCTTTTTCTTTGCTGATTACAAATTGACCAAAAATGTCTATAGATTGAACTCTATGATAACTTCTGCTAAACTAATTGTATTTAGCTAATATGACAATGACACAACAGCTGAGAGGTAACTGTGCCACCAAGGGACAAGAGAGCAAGGTGAGAGCAGTGGTGGGTTCCAAAACTGATGTGTTAAAGGCCTTGGTACAGAGGAACTAATTCTGACATGTCAACAGCCTGGAGAGATGCTTTGGGCAGTTTTCAGGCTCCTCTGTAGAACGCTGTTCCTAATGATCTGTGGCCCTAGAGAGGGCTTAAATTGTGCTGATGGTCTGTCACATCTTCTTATCATCCTATTTTAATATTTATTCTCATGTGGATTTTTACATATTTTTGATAGTGTAGAAATTAAGATGTACAAAATGTGGCTTTAGTTTGTCAACTTTTGTGGGTACTTTATTGGACTGAAATTGGTCTGAAAGCCCTGGCATGCTAATTAATCTGTAAAGTCATAAAAAGCTGCTTGGATTTTTTTGACTTGCAATGTGTTTATCATCTGTTGAAAGAGCTAAGAGGTCTGGCCAGTTTCTAGTCCCAGTTCCATTTGAAGATGAAAGGCAGCATGTTTGAAACACTAATTGACATAGCCAAGTACTTACAAGGTCACAAACATGACAGCTTTGGATAAAGAAAAAGGAGTATTTCTAGGCTTTGGCACTTTGATCAAAAAGTAACTTGACTTCTAAAAGGGATAAATATCAGTAATAACAGTAACCTAAGCAAAATGTGTGTTGGCTAGGATTTAAGAGCTTGATTCTTTGAAATGATTTACAGTTCTTTTTATTTTCTTATTTTTTCTCATCATTACATCCTTAGCATATGTATTAGTTGCAGATTATCCATTAAAAATTCAGCAGAATACGTATGTCTGTGCGTTTCATTAGAAAATTTGTTCCAGCCTCCTGTCAGGCAGAAAATCCTGCCTGTGAGCTTCCTTGCCTGTGATCTGATGTTGATTACTTGAAGTTTTATTGTCCAAGGAGCATTACTTCTGAAGGAGGGCAGGTTATCTGCATTGTAAATGCATAAAATCATAAGGTTGGTTGCTGTCATTTAGCAACGTACTGCTGTTGTCGCCGTCAAACGTAGCTACAAAAAGAATTTTATGAGGAATCATTTGGCTGTTTCCTATTATTTTTGCTGTCAATGACTAACTTGGTCAGGAAGGCCCTGCAAATTATTTTCAAGACAGCTGATCTAGGTAATTTCTGATTTTGGCATTGCATGAAGAGGGCGACGTCAAAGGAAGCTTTGAGGGAGGGGATGAGTGGATTAAGGTCTATGGTGGTACGGGGAAGCCAAATGCAAACTGTTTGCAGAAGGCTGCAGGGGCGGTTGGGTGGGATGTCTTCCTACCATAATTTTTGTTAACAGTAACATAAAAATGGTGGTCATTTTTTAAAACACAGTTTTACTGCCTATCAGAAGGAGAATAAACTACCAAAGTGATCATATTTTCATGCTGGCATTGGTTTCCTCAAATTGCTGGTTGATTTGGACTCTTCAGTTTAGACCTCACTTGCAAAATAAATGAACCAAATTAACAGGGAGGAAGGGAGGAAGGGAAGAAGGAAGGACGGAAGGACGGAAGGACGGAAGGACGGAAGGAAGGAAGGAAGGAAGGAAGGAAGGAAGGAAGGAAGGAAGGAAGGAAGGAAGGAAGGAAGGAAGGAAGGAAGGAAGGAAGGAAGGAAGGAAGGAAGGAAGGAAGGAAGGGGAAAAAAAAAAAAAAAAAAAAAAGAAGAAAAAAAAAAGAAAAAGGAAAAGAAAACTGAGCCAAGCTTCGCTTCTCCATGTCATTTGGTCCTTGAGTTCTTGCTTGATACCACAGTTGTCTATGAAGCTGATGGACATAAAAATAAATTTGGCCCAGGGAGTGATAAACAGTACATTAACCTCTGCTCTCTGGCTCCTTTTGCTGCTCAACGTTACACCTGCAAACGCTGGACACAGGCTGATGCTCTCTGGGCATACCAGGAAGCACTGATCAGCCAGAGCTGACACTCCAAATTGACATTAAAGCAGCACCACTGCCCTTTCTACAATCCTGAAAATCCTCTTGACAGAGTGCCCAGGCCTTTAAGAGGACCACGAGGATCTTGTGACCCGATGGCAAGAAGCATAGGCCGCCTGTGCTGTTTCTCTTGAAGCAATGCCAGGAGTCACGTTGCATCAGCGATGCTGAGCTGCTTGCCATCCCATCCGAACAATGCACACAAGGTGCAGATATCTTCTGCATAAATGGAAATGCAGTGACTCACTATCTTGTGAGTGGGCACAACACTGGCTTTATTGTCGATGCCTGCAGAGCTCTGCAGGGGAGATCACGGAAGGAATTCCTCACGCTTTTTTCCAACTCCAGTTTCTCCTTCTAGAAGCAGCTCTGACAGAGATAAGTATTCAATCATTACGTTGAAAAGCAGTATGTAGAAGAAGGATAAACTTACAAGTGCCCAAGTTATTTTGGGTGAGTTTCCCTTGGAATTTGAAGCATTACTAAGTGCCTGTGTGCTGGTTAACTGCTGTAACACTTCTTGGATGAGATGGGCACTTTTCAGCAAACCAAATGCACATTTTATTTTGTTTTGGAGGAATTGACTGTCCTGGAATCCTCCCAGAAGTCAGTCTGCCTCTTCTGTTTCAGTTGCTCTGTGCTCCTGTCAAGCTGAAATAGATGTGGTTGTTACCCACTACAATTTAGCATATCCAAACTGATTCACTTTGGAAAACAAAGCCTGTAGAAGTTCTGCTGAGAAATATATGTTGTCTGTAAGTGGTGTTTGTGTGTAAAGTGATATGCACCCACTGTATAAATAATGAATAATAACTGGTAATAAATTCTTCATATTGTAGCGTTATTTCTTACTGTTTATGATCCCGGGTCTTTTATGGTAATCCCGAAACAAAGCACTGAAAAGCATGTGAATAATATTTACTACCACTAAGTTGTTACACAAACATGTCAAGAAAGAGAAGCTTTTTTGGCTGTATAATTTGAATGCTTAAGACTATATACTGTTTATATGATAATATTATATATAATTAAAGTTATCCTTTCATCCCAAAGGAACTCAATGTGTTGTACAAAGTCCATGCATTCAAAGCCGCTGAAGTAATGCTTCGAGGTACATTTGTCAGCCAGCAAGTGGAATACTCCCAAAGAGCAATGCTGGGCATAATTTGACCACATGTTCCCCTGCAAATCCATATTCTTTTTAAGAAGTACCAGTCTTTGTAAGACAAGCTGTGTGGTACAACAAGACCCCGCAGTGCCCCCAGAAGGATCTAGTTGCTCATCATCGACAGCCTCCTGGTGGCTCAGGAATTTTTTACCAGGTGTACGAGGCCAAGCAGGCACAGCTGGGGGCCTCCTTGCCTGAGGGCAGGAAAATCCTGCCTGAGCTCAAAGGAGCAATGCAGGTGTATGGGAGCAGGGAGAATCACAGAAGTTGAAGTCACTGAGGTTGCAAGGGGCCTCTGGAGGCCTCTGAGTCCAACCCCCTATGGTTGGACCTTGTCTGGTCAAACCCAAGTGTGCTCCAGCAGGGCCACATAAAACTACTTGCCCAGGACCATATCCAGATGGCTTTTGAAGATCTCCCATGAGGCAATAGACTCCATAATGTCTCTAGGCAACTTATACCAGAGGTCCATCACCTATACAGTAAAGAAGTGCTTTCTTGGTGTCCAGACAGAACCTCCTTCTCCAGGCTGAAGAGTCCCAGCTCTCCCAGCCTTCTCTTATATGAGAGGCGAGGCTATTCGAGTGGCATTTAGAAAAAACACTGCTTTGCTGTGCAGGTTTGGAATTAGGAGAACCTAAACTCAGCAAGAATTAAAATTGCCAGGGGCTGTTAAGAACAGTGAGAAGGGTGTCTGTAAAGACACTGGCAGCAAAAGGAAAATGTAGGTTTACTGCTCAGTGAGTAAAGAGACCTAGTCCCAGATGGACATCCAAGAAGCAGAGATGTCAGTGCTGCCTTTGCCGTGGTCTTCACTGGCAGGATCTGCTCCAAGGTTCATCCAGGTCCCTGTGCGTGATGGCAGAGTCTGGGGAAGTGAAGTACCATGGTAGTGGACAGGCAAGAGGACAGGAATAAAGGATGAGCAATGGACTTGCAGACTGCTTAAGTCAACTGGACATACACAAGTCCATGGACCAGACAGGATGCATCAAGGAGTACTGAGGGTGACAGATAAGCTGATGTGACTTTGAAGCCACTCACAGTCATCCTTGATTGAATAAAAGAACCGCTGGTTCTTTTATTTAGTGTAACTTTAGCAAGATTTTGACAGTCACCCATAGTATTTTTTAACTAATGTGGAAGGATGCATACTGCATGGGTTCACTGTGAGATACGTGGATAACTAGCTGGACCATCAGGGTCAGATAGAGTAGAGGGCAACTGTTCAGAGTCCCACTGGTACTGGGATGAGTAGTCAGTATAGGGACTGATAGCGTTTAATATCTTTATTTATTATGTGGACATTGCAATGAATACACAAATAACAAATTGAATGGAGCTATACATATGCTAGAGGGTAGAGCTACTGTTCAAAACGACCAAGATGAAAAAACGGCCTGCTATTAACCTCATGAAGCTCAGCAGACAAACACAAAGCCTTGCCACCTGGGATGAAATAATCCCATGCAGCTGTGAAAGCCGAACAGCAAATGGGTAGAAAGCAGCTTTGCAGAAAAGGACCTAGTTGAGAGCATGTTTAAAATGAGTTAGTACAGTGCAGTGGAGGCCAGCCAGATGATGGGATGTATTAGCAAGAGAATGGCCAACAGTTCAAGCAAAGTTCATTCCCTGTCTGTCACTTCCATGACTATATCTCAAGGAGCACATCCAGTTTGGGGCTTCCGAGTGCAAGACAGACACTGACCTACTGGAGCATGTGCAATGGAGAGCCACCAAAATGATTTGGGGACTGGAGCACAAGACATAGGAGAAGCTGAGAGGTGGGTCTGCTGAGCACAGAGAAGAAAAGGCTTGGGGGAGAAGGGAAGGGTGACTCCTCCATATGCCTTTCTAATGGGATAGAGTAAAGACACATGAGCCAGGTTCTTCTCAGATTTGCATATGAAAGAAAAACCAGCAATGAGCAGAAATTCTACCAAGGGAAATGCAGATTGCACATAAGGAGAAATAATTCCTAATACAGGGTCCAAAACGGGAGCAAGGGCCCAGAGCAACTGCAGGATCATACACTGCTCACTCACTGCTCGACATGACCAGGGGCACAGTGACCTTACATCAAAGTTGGCCTTGTTTAGAGCAGGATTGAACCAGCTAATCTGCAGATGTCTTTTCTAAGCAAAATCATACTATGATGCAATCCTGACACCGTCCTAGAACTGAACCCTCATTTAAATATACTTCACAAAGCAGAGGTGTTGTCAGTTTGCTTTGAAACAATACCCAGAATCCTCCTCAGCTGATAAATGCTAAAACTTTGGGTTTATTTTGGGTCTTCTAAGCCTAACTCTGTGTTGGCATAGTCATCACGGTTTTGTTTCTGAACAGCTTGTTTCCTTTAGAATTCCTACCTCATGCTGGGATGGAGTAAGACTGAATAATTTATCTTCCTTTTCCTCAAAAGCAAAGCAATAGTTACACCCCACATAGATTCACAACATTATTCTGCTTCTAAGCTTCTATTAATTATCTTTATCATCCCTGCTTCTAAAGGTCTAGCATTTATCTTTGCAAAGTTCGTCAAGTTGGATGATGGAGGAAAAATTGTGTATTTAATCCTGATATTGCTCATGAAGTTTTAAATTCCATATGATAAATGCTTTTTTTTCCACTGCTTGCAATAATTCTTTTGGTAGTTTTCAGGTGACCTAAGTATCTGATGTGTAGAACTGATGGCTTTTAAGGTCATTGTGCACATGTGTAATTATCTCAGTCGTGCTGCTTCTTTAAGAATACACGTGTATAGCATTTTTGAAGATACGGATTACAGACACTTTGTTTGCCACACACAAAGCCGTTGTTCACCTTGTTTCCTCAGCCTGCCTAGAAGTATGACCTGCTTTACAGTAATGTTTAGCTTGGGGATGGAGCAGGATAATGCCGTT
This sequence comes from Aythya ferina, assembly GCF_964211825.1. Classification (NCBI taxonomy): domain Eukaryota; kingdom Metazoa; phylum Chordata; class Aves; order Anseriformes; family Anatidae; genus Aythya; species Aythya ferina. The sequence continues at coordinate 112,230,027 of NC_140298.1, forward strand.
TCAGTGTTTTTCAGATGTCATCTAAGCTCTGGATTTTGCAGCCATCTCAAGAAAAAAATGGTCAAGTCTTTCAATAGATTTATCTGTATTTCCATCTTTACATTGTGCAGATAATTCCTCAGTTTTTGTGTAAATTGCCATTGTTTCCATCATCGCTTGCTTTGTAAAGTGGCAGGGCAACAAAAGCTCAGTGTCAATGCTCTGCACATAGTGGAGCACCCTCAGTAAAATGAACCGGGTGGAGTGGACTAGGGCTCAGGCTTTTAAAATAACCAGGAGTAAAAGACTAGAGCAAGACACTCATAAATTCATCCAGATAGACTCAGGCTGGCCACTTCAGTTTCCCTGTTCCCTGTGGGCTGTGTTGCTTTTAATGTTGTGCTGGGTGAATGTCCCGTACAATAAGGCAGCAGAGCCCGTGATGGAGGTGGAGAGGGCTGGGTTTGTTCAGCCTGGAAAAGAGAAGTCGGAGAGGGTGTGATTGCCCTCTTCAGCTTCCTGATTGTTGGTTATGGAGAAGACACTTCTAGAGTCTTCTCAGGGTTGTATGGCAACTGTAAGACAAAGGCAATGCACCACACATGACAGCAAAGGAAATTCTGGTTAGAAAGAAAGAAAAATGGCTCATACTGAGAGCAGTCAAACAGTGGTACAGTGCCCATAGAGCTTGCTGAATACCCTGTAAATACACAGAACTCAGGTGGATGAGGCCCTGAGCAACCCAGTGTAGTGTTAGCCTGCTCTGAGCAGGAGCTGTACCCGGTGGCCTTCCAACAGAACCTATTATTTTCAGCTAGGGGAAGCCTGCAAGAAACTGTGGAGAGAAGTCTTTAAGAAAAGTTGGTCTAGGCTTTAAAAGCTTTAAAAACTTTACTTCAGAGAACAGAGAGGTGGCAGCTGCCACGCAGAGGTGGTGGTAGAAGTTACCTTGTCCCCCATGGTCTGCAAAGCCAACCTTGCTTACGTGGCCTCATGACCCGGTGGCATGGAGGCAGATTTGCTCTACAGCAAAGACCTTTGGGTCACTCTTTTGATGTGAAATAAAGGAAGTGGTTCAAAAACAAAGTGAGATAAGGCAACCACAGCAGTCACTGCACAGCTGTTCAACAGTGTGTCTTACTGCATCCACCTCTTTCAACTAGGAGATTAAACAAAGACATTAAGCAATGCTGAGAAGTCTGTGGAGCAATCCAAGCTTTCATTCATTTATCTTTTTGTCTTCCTAGTCCATTGTTGATGTCTTTGCCCTTTTTCCCCATTTAAATTCTTCTGACACTCCCCACAGCATGTCTGCCTTTACTGGAAGCGCCATAGCTTGCTGGCAACTACCACTGAATCATAGGTAAAAAATGAAGCACATTGAGTTCTTACCACAACTATTTTGACCTTTTGTTGTTTTAGCAAATGTGGGGCCTCTGTGAAAACAAGGCTGATTGGAAAGTAAAACTTGGGAAAAAAAAAAAAAAAAAAAAAAGGATAAAAATCCATACAGATTTTACATTTGGTCAGATACTCTTGCTTCTTTTTATGTGTCTGTTTTCCAGCAAGCTCTGCTCACAATACAACTGCGTTTGGCAAGGTCTGTGCTAGTTGAATGAGCAATGCCAGGGCACAGGCCCAGGAGCTGGAACTTGACCATCTATACCATTAAATTGCTAGCACAGGCTCTGCCTTGCTTTTGGCCTGGGCCAGCCAGCCCTGTCATAAACAATTCTCAGGCATGGTTTTGGGATTAGCAAGGGCCAGGAGCTGTTCCCAATCAGTATTTTGGATATAGCCACCCTGTTTTGCAGGGTAAAAGTATATAATCTTCTGAGTGTGGCCAGGCCATATCATTTGGCCTCAGAGCCATATAACAGGTCCTGGCCCTGTTTAGTTTTCTAGTTACAGGGAAGGCTTTGTGTTGGAGGCAAGTGTGTCATTACTTGACTCTACAGTCTCATACTTGACTGAGTTGTATCCAGACAATAAGGAGTACAGTCACATCCCCACTTCATCTATTCTTTGAGCCAGAGTACCTGTGCACTGAGATGGTGTGGTTTGTCCCTGTTGTAATTGTCATAGCAACTGGAATGGTTTGTGAACCCACTCTCCCATTATAAATAGAAATATATAGTCTAAGGGAGTTCAGAAGTATATTTTCTAGGGAGCTGTTGCAGCTGTTTTTCAGAAATCTTTGTCATGGTTTTGCAAAGCAGCCACCTATTGCTGGTAAATTCAGTTCCTGTATCAAAATGAAGAATATGTTCTGCAGATGTTCCTGGTGCCAGGGAATTATTTTTTATGCTTTCTGTTGGATCTGGAAATAAGAGTTTGTGTTAGATACTGGATGGATGTTGGCATACGGCTGGTATGAAAGATCACATTATCCATTAAGTGTTGAAGTAGAAACGCCTCTCGCTACCTGCACAATTGATTTTTTACTTACTGGACTGTCTATTCTCTTTCTCTCTCACCACAGCATTGAATAGAAAATAATACTGCTTTCTGCCAATGAAGGTCCAATAAACCTGTGATAGTTGCCAGGACTGGGGAAATTCCAAGAGTATGGTTATATCCTTTTGTCCTGCCCTGTTTTCATCTGCACGCTTCCATTTCCAGCTGCCTGAAGTACAATTATCTACACATCTTGATTTTTTGGAAATGGATTTCAAATACCTTTTATTAACAGAAATTGCCTGATTTCATGAGCAGAGAGCTGCAAACTGCCTTCATGATGCACCCATCTCCTGCTGCAAGAAACCAGGACTGAGGTTTTGCTTTTCCTTCAGCACTGCAGTTCATTAGATGAACTAAAATCCATGTTCCCCCAAGTGGCTCTCATAGAGCACGTGCCCCCTCGCACATGCAACAGCATTGAGGTAGCACGGGTAATGTGTGTGTCTCCATGTGGGGTGGCTTTGCCCTTGATTTTCATTCAGAGCTGACAATCGAGGAGATTTTTCAGTGCCAGATACCTTATCCAAAGTATTTATTGCAGGGTATGCCTAACGGCCCGTTTGTGATGGAGCCTGGACAGAAATCCATGAGCGTATATTGTACTTGGTAGACATCCCCTCAGAAGAAGCTACAGAAACAAGGCTCGGTGTGCCTCACTCACCTGTGGTGTTATTTCTTGAATAGCTCTGGTAACTCGCTGTCCTCATCCTATCAACCATAAAATCTGCCAAATTTACCACAGATTTGTAGAAGAGCAGTTTACGAGTCTGCTCGATGAACAGCTCAGGGGTTAATAGCGGGGTGTTTTGCCAGTCAGGTTCAGTCAAACGTAACGCTATTAACACGGGGTAGTTGTTCTGTGCTGTTGGAAATGAGCTTCTGTTTCTCAGGCTTTTTCCCTTTGTGTTTCTGCTTCATTGTGTTTAGTGCCCTGACTGTTCGCTTTTCCTTTGGAGGTGACTGTTCCTGGACAGAATAAAAGTACAGAAACGGAGCAGTGTGAAAATGTGTGTACCACTGCTGAATCCCTTTTATGAGAGCTGGCTGCGTGGAGAAAGAAAGAAAGAAAGAAATGCAGTTGCAGGAAGCGAATCTAAATAAGCTCCTACTCCACCTTTTTCAATTTACTGAAGGAAATATCTTTTTTCATATCATTTGACTTTTTGATTGTTAGATCAAATTGAGCCAGCTGGAATGAGACTCAGTGATCAGAAGAGAAGTCCTGAAAACCTCTGTTTAGCTCCTCTCTGGTCTCTGTGCAATTGGTTTGCTTAAATTTGCTGTAATAACCTTTTAAGAGTCATGTACCCATTCTTCACTGAGGACCCTGCTGTGCATTGTGATTATGTTATCTGTTGCCTCCCTGAATGTTTAACATGATCAAAGGGTTTTGGGCTTGTTTTTTTGGGGGGGTGTTTTTTCTATAGGTCTTCCCCCCCACCTCTACAACCTTTTACTTTCAAAATATAAACATACATTGTTTGATATGTATTACTCTCCATGTGTCAATCCCCCTTTTCTTCTGTTTTTTTCCCCTTTTCTCTTTAAAGTTCCTGCTTAGTAAGTATTGAACAAGCATGCTGAGTAGCTCTGATAATTAGGTAATTTGAATTCGGGGATGGATGTTAGATGTTAAGTTGTGGGATGGAGGCCGGTTACGTTGGAAGGCAATGTATTCTGTCTCTGGGTAGGAGAGAGTGAAATGCCCTTTATATCAGCAGCGCTCGCCAGTAAACCAAGGGTATGGCGTGGAACATAAATGCAATTGCATGGCCTTGTTCGCCCTCTTTCTCAGGGAAAGCAGCAGATGTTGACAGTGAATATAGTGAAGTGCAAACGGGTAAAATAATGAACTGAAGTGGCAACTTAATGGAATTATTAATGGGATTTGTGTTCAAATAGTGAACACGGATTGATTTTATTAACATAGGTTTTACACATGTAAACTTATGCGAAAGATTATACCATACTACTTCTCCTTCTCTGGTGGAGTGTTTATAGAGTACACTGTATGCGCAGGGTTCTCTGAACTTCTTTAAATATTGCCCTTTCTCCCACTTATCTCCAAGTGCTTCTCAGTGTGTAGCACTCCATATAAATCTGTATAATATACCCAGAGATTTAACTGAACAGCGAGGAAACCTTGAAATTAAAACTGAAGCAGTAGGTGTTCAGTGGGAGTTTGGTGTTTGCTTGTTCATTCTCACCAGAATAAAGGGTGGGAACATGATGGATAGCTCAAAATGCTAAAGTGCAGCTATCTGTGAGCTGGGAGGCCTCTGCTAGAAGTGGCTATATACCTACAAGGTGGTGGTGAAGACGTCATAATTATGAGCTGACATTTAAAGAAATGTCAGAAGCATTCAAACAAACCCCTGCTCGGCTTCCACCCATGTATCTTTTTGTGTCCCCGATCCTGCCATCTGTTATCCCAAGGACTTCGGTTTTGATTACCTTTTTGTTTGCTTTTCTGATAAATGTTTTGTTTATCCTCTATGCCTGGCGTGTGCTTACAGAGATTGTTTGCAAGCCCCTTACCCTCTTTGTATGTGGATTTCTCCTAAAGAACTATTTACCACCATGATGCTGGCAAAAACTAATCCTCTGATTATAGATGGGCTGAGTATTTCTGCATGCATCTGTATTTAGGAGCAGACTTTGCCAAATACCTATTTGGAGTATGTGTACAAAAATGCATATGGTGTTGCTCAACATTGTTATCTGTCATCTGCTCATGTTATTTTCTTCACGCATTGTTTTCTTGACATTTCTGAATGTGAGCTCTTCAGGGCAGGGAATGTGTCATTCCTGACATTTGGGAAGTTCTTCATTCCATGTAACAAATTTTGTATTACTACGTATATTTTGAAAATCAAAGAGGAATGTCATATTGCCTTTCTGTCCTGGTGCAGCAAGGCCTGTGTGAAGTTCATTGGTGACCATTAAAAAAGACTTCTTCCAAAGCAGCTGCCATTCCGTTCTGGCATTAATGATAACGTTAAAGCATGTTTTATGCTGCTAATCCTAGCTCAGTCCATAAAACTTGAGAACAGCCACAGTAGGTGTAATATGCATTCATACAGCTCAATACTCTGCATCCAGTGGGAGATTTACAGTACAAGTATGGTACATGTATACTTCCCATTACACACTTGCCACAGGCTCCAGCTTGGGGATTTCTTTAGCCACAGGTTGTATCTTTGTCTTCCAACCATCTAGCAAAACATGAAGTATACGCTTGCCTTCAAGCATGCAAGCAGCCCCGTTGACCTCAGGATGGCTATTTCCATGCCTACTGTTTAGAAGGTTTTAAATCATTTGGATAGATTGAGACTTTTCTCTTGGGGTATCCACAGTAGGTAACTGCTGGCGAGCAAAATGAAAGGAGCTGAAATGTGCTAGAATCTATCCAGTCCTTTAGAGCTGTTGTGATTTGGAAGAGTGAGTTCTTCAGACTCACATCAGTACCCACAGGCACACACAAGAGGGACAGGACTCATCTCGTGTCCATCCATCTTGCATTACCTGCCCTGAATGACCAAGCAAGTTCCAGCTGGGCAGAAGAGGGGAAGCCTGAGTTCCAGTCCTCAGCAAGCACTGACTCGCAGCATGGAAGCCATAGTTAGACATTAAATAAATACGGGCATTTTAACGACATGTAGATTATGGCTGGTGATCTGTAGAGTCAGATGGATGTAAGGCCAAGGTCAGATGCGTAGTGTTGTAGCAAGACTAATCTCCAATGCCTGTTCGTATTTTTCTGTTTTTGAAAAAAATTGCTGACTCTGATTTTTATTTTTATTTTTATTTTTTTTTTTGTAGAATCATGTTAGGCCTGGAGTAGATAATATTGGGTAAAATATATTGTACCTATAATTCATATTAATGGAAATTCAATAATGGCAACCTGTCATCCACAGAGATTAGAAATGAGTCCAAATGTTGTGCTATAAAAGCATTAAAAAGGCATTATGAATTAGAATCTATTGCACCATGTTTTCCTTGTTATAAATAATGGAGGGAAAAACTAGTCCTTGAAGTTTTTGGATTGTCCATTTTGAGAGAAGCCAGCAATTACTTTCTAGAGCTGACTGTGCACCATTGATCTGACTTATGGATTTCATAAATGCAATGGTCTGCTAATTTAATAAACTTACTCAATCTGTTTTTAAACAGAGTACGAAACTTTGAAAAATGATTTCCTTTCAAACTGGAATTAACTCTTATGGCTTTTAAACATTAAATTGTGATATTTGCTTCCAGTTTTTCATTAAAATACCTTCTGGTTCCACATTTTTCCTGGGATGGGCTAGATACTTACTTGCAGCTCATGTTTTATTACATTAAATACTCATATTGCACTTATGCTAATTTGGCATCAAGCTATGAATTGGAGGTTTTAGACAAACCTTGACTTGGTTTTACATTGTCAGTAAATTTTACAGCTGCCTCCAAAGTTTACCACTGCCAAAAGCTTAGATTTAGTTGTTTGGTAGTCTAGGACTTGTCATGTAATAGACAGAATATTGATACGCTGGATGTGATGTCTTGTCAAAGTAGTTTGTATGTGAAGCTGCACATTTTGGGGGAAAAACTCAGTGTTTTCAACAAATTTGCAGCAAGCTGAGAAAAGGGAAAATTCCCTTTCAAATTAATTGGTATTCTCAAGCATGAGGTTTGATTATTTCTGTCTTAGTCTATTTTAGATTTTGTAAACACAGTAGGTCATAAAACAGTGCAGCTGCTCTTGAAATCTGGCAGCTTTTGCAAATCTATAACATACCTGTTGGACTTGAAGTGTAGGAGGTCAAACAGTGTGATGGCAAATTTTATCAACTGAATTTCTGGATTTGGTGATAAAAGGATCCATAATCTCTGGGAAATCTTATTTTCTGAATTCTTTCCCCAACCCTCTGGAAACGCACCTATTCTTTCGGAGCATAGAGTGTAATTAGGGTCCAAAGTCTTCCATGTTAATCAAGTTCTGAACTTTATTCAGTGTAGATCCATCTTTCTTTCCCTGCACCAATCTATGCAGAATGTATTGTATCATGAATTAGCATTGACAGGGTAACTGTAGGATATTTGGTCAGATGCCAAGTTTAATTCATTTGTTATCAAGACCAAGAAACGAATGTGACAGTGACAGTAATAATTATCTTCTTCTGCAAAGAAATGAAGTACAAGCTTACACTTTTTGGTTAAAAGGGAGATAAGGAAGAGTAAGGCAATTATACCTATCATACACTTCTGACCTGTGTTTTTATTGTTCTTGACAAGCTTAGAAAGAACGATGGTACATCCTGGCCAAAGAACACCTACATTCAAATAAAATAACTTTCAGCTGATACCATATTTATTCAGCGTGCTGATAAATTGCTTTTTCAGAAATCAGCTCTGCTGCATTTTTTAATAAAGTTAATGGGCTGGGACAGACAATGGTGGGTTGCTGTCTGCTTAGCGTATTCTGGATGCAAAATAAAATTCTCTCAGTCATATTGAATACTATAAGTTTGGGGTTTCAGAGGAAGGAAATGAAAACTCAATGACATTTGCAACACAGTACAATATCGGAGCAGCAGGATTCAGGGAAACTAGCTGGGGATTGGCCTTGAGGACTCCTGGGATACTCAGCTTCAGGACTCCCACTATATTTTCCCCCTTCTAACTCTTACACATACAGGACTGATATTATTTACTTTTCTTGATTTTGTCTCATGAATTCCTTGAACAGCTCCTATGAACTGTGTGAACATGTACACCTCTGAAATTCCTGCCGAGGTAGAGGCTGATATTCAGACAATCTGGGGGAGTTTACAGGAAAGTCCTTTGAGAGGGCTTAACACTAGAGAGGAATGAGTTGATACAAGCATGAGTGTTTTGAAAAAATTGACTTTGGGAAGAAGAAAGCTTCAGCTTAACATGGCGTGGGACCATGGTCACATAGTTTTAGATATTAAACTGTTAGAGCTTCTAGAGAATAACTTTGGAAAAGGCTTTTCTGAGACTAACTGGAGGTGCTTCAAGAAAAGTGTCTTTAAAAGTGAAAGTTTGCAGCAAGTCTTTGATTTGTCCTTACATGTAGGGAAATATAATGATGTCAGGCCAGTGGCAAAGAGGCAGTGCTCCGTGTTGTTCGCTGCTACTGAAGTTGAGCTTGTCAGTCCTTGACCAAACTGAGAAGTTGACAGTGTCATCAAGAACAGGCCCTGAAGGCCTGGCCGAGAGGCTGCGTCAGTCAGCTGAAAGACTGAGCTCATGGACTGTGTCTCGTGGTAGGAATGAAAGAACACACTTAGACAAGTATTTCCCTTGAAAAACGATCATCCTGAAGACAGCAATCTTTCTGCTGCTCGTTGGGCCATTCTGCACATCTGCGTCCCCTCTCCTGATCCTGACAAAGTGTTTCTTCTCTCTGCCCAGCTTTTTCCTGACTCATCAAGTCTTTCAACTCCATTTGCTCTCTTCCTAATGAAAAAAGAAAAAGGTGTTTCTTTTTAATGAAATTTCATCTATGAAAACCAAAAAAATCTCAAATTGTCTCACTGAACTTTTTGGATTTTTTTTTTAATTTATGCATTAAAAAAGAAATAGATTAGACATAAATGAGCCAGCTCATCTTCTGTTTCGTTCCTGCTTGTGGCTTTATATTTTGTACCTACTCTACAGATTTGTCACGTATAGTATACTTTTTCTGATTCTTTTCCATTTCCATGCCTTTCCATTTATTTTTACTTCCAACAGTGATGGGTACCTGGAGGCTCTCTGTTGCACTCCTGGGCACAGGCTACATCTAGCAGATGAGGCATAAGAAAAAGTTTAGGGAAACCTGGAGCCTAATACCATTTCACTTGACAGGTTCTGATGAATCACTGAAGCTTGGATTCACCTTATATATCTTTAGCCATCCCAATGTTAGGGATCTATTTAAAGCCAGCTTGTAGCCTCTATTTTCATTCAACAGAGAGGAATAGCACTCTCTGAAAGGTGATTTTTCTCATCCTAAAATAGGTGGGTTGAAGCACTCCTTTGGCATGTTTTTCTGCTCCCATTGGCTACAGAGGGACCATGTAGATCGCTTTTGGATACCTGATATTGAAAGAAATCCAGTCCTAACATTCTGTATCATTTTCTCTATCAGTGTCAGCAAATCTGTGTAAATGCTTAAAGATTTAAATGTAAAAAAATACACATTCTGCAAATTGCTATTGATATTGTCAGTATTATTATTATTATTATCTACCTGCTGAGGGAAAAAGTCACGTCTTGCTTATACTGAATCATTCGAGTGGCAGAAACTTTGCCCAATGTTTCACTGCATACATTTATTTTCCCTTTTTATTTTGCTTTTCATTTTGCTGTTCTTCATTAATGCAAATTTTTCTCATTTGTGACACTGGTAGGAAGCGCTTGGCCCATTACACATAGCTTAGTCATAAACAAGGTATTTGCTGTTTCTTGTGAACAGAAAAGTCAGAAAATTTTGTTCTGGATTGTCAGTGACATTATCGCACTGGAGTCTGCTGTTACTGCAAATTATTTTAACTGCAGAGGCAGCACTCAACCTCAGGATTTTGAGGTAAATCCACACAAATAAAGCAGTTTACCATCTCTGATCAAATTGCTCATTTTCAGTTATGTGGGAAGAATATAAAGGAATATGATGGAGTATTTGTAGAGGCCACAGGGAGCTGGAAAATAAATACAGAGAGGAGTGAAGTTTTGAGGCAAATATATTGAGGAGATCAGGCACTGTTTTCAATCCAAGAAAGGACAAAAACAAGCAAGACCCTTGAGTTGGCTTTGCAGCACCAATGGGAGGAATTCTGCTACAAGCCACAGCCTGTGCATCTTTACAGAGTATCTGTACCCTAATGGCCCACCACGATGAGTAACACTTGTGGGAGGTGTTGTATGTATTGTACATGTCTAATATCTGTGATTATAAAAGCAAGTAAATATTTTCCGTCTCGATTACTTGGTAGTGGATGACCTTCCACTGAAGTGGTGCAGCAGTGGAGTGTTGAGGGTACTAACAGGAGATTTGGGAGGTCTGGGTTTAGCTCTTGGCTATGCTCTTGGGAAAGTCTTTCAGGTGTCTGAGTACCTACCTCAGCAGCATTTAGGTATGGACAGCTGTGGATTTGCATGTTAGTCTTTTGTTTCAGTACCTGTAAACAAGTGGAAAGCACCCACTTTGAGGGCAAACACATTAAAGATTATGAGGCACTCCAAGGCTACATCCGTACTCGTATCCTGACCAGCCAGGGCATGGCTCCAAATACTGGCTTCTCATCCTTCATAATTTCAAAATTCACTTGGAATAGTTTTGAGTCTGGCCAGCTCTCCTGGATTATGCCCAGACACCGCTCAAGATTCAGCTTGGGTCAGGGATTGTTCCATCTACAGATACTGCCGTGCTGTGGTCAGGGAGGATGTGAACGCAGGCTTGCGCAATCCCACTGTCAAATGAGTTCAGAAACAGTCCCTGAACTCTTTCATTTATTAGTGTAGACACAGACTCAGAAACTATGGTACTGAGGGGTTAAACCATATAAGCACTAAAGGAAAAAGAAAGGAGAAACAAGAAAAACGGTTAAAAAATCTCCATAGGTATCTGTGTAAACAAAAAATTATCTAAATATTTTTTTTTTACATTTTCTGGCATGACTTTTATTAAAACAATTTTATGGGTAGTGGTTAACATGGCTGAGACTTTGGGGGATGTATTGCCTCTTCTACATACTTGGATAAGGAGTGTAATTTGTTTATCCAAGCGTACACGGTATTTTTCTCATAAATTCAATTGCAAGCTCTTTTTTTTTCCAACCTTTATGATGGGTGAAAACAAAACCAACAAATTACACGTTTGGAAAGTGTTCTGTGCAGTTGAACTGGAATGAGTTGAACAACTGAGTTGAAGCTGTCTCAGTTCTACGAACTGTTCCCTGGATGGTGAAATCTAGGAAAACTTTCTGCCTGAGATTTTAAACTCGACTCTGTTTTATTGGCTCAGTGAAGCCAAATAGCCATAGTAAGTCATGTTTTAAAATTCCTAGAGCGATGCAAGAACAAACTGTACTAGGCAGCATGAAGGTAAAATGATTTAAATTCTACCAAATGTTGTCAAATGATACTGTTTCACCACTTCTAGTAAAATTCACAGCCGATGGAAATAAATAATTATGGTCTGGAAAACTAGCCGTAGTCCAGGCAAACACAGAGTAAGACAGCAAGAAACCAAAATACTGTGACAGACCTATAGGATAATTCTGATTGTAAAATCATGATTCTAGGCTTTAAAGATTTTGGAAAGAGCTTCTAAAAGCAAACTGTGGAAGCCACAATGGCATTGTTTTTGAGCATAACCACTTTAGCAGTCTGCCCCTTTGCCACAGATTCATTTCTAGTAAGGACAGCGGGATGAGGATATGTAACTGCACCTTGGTAGCCCAGGCTGTTGGTTTGATTTAGTAACAGAATCCCTCATTTCTGCATAAAGCTGATCTGCTCAACAGCTGCAGTTTAAGCTTGGATGCAACCTTCTGTTCTGCTGTCCCATGGGATGGAGTTCTGAAGCTAGGAACAAATTAAACCACCAAGACTTTCCTCTTCAAGCCCTCAGGAAAGGACATCAGAATATCCTATATAGTCACTTCAACATTAGCTTAGTGTAACTGTATAATTAAAAGAGCCAGAGAATACCTTTGTTGTGTAAAGGAGAAATATCAAGTACAAGTAGAGAAAGTATTTTGATAAAAGTCTATTAGTAAGACTGATGCCAAAATGCTCTGTCTAGTTGTAATGTCCATGATTCAAGAAGATGGAGAAATAGCAAAGAAAGTCTTAAGTACAACCATAAAAATTATCCAGGCTTGGAGAGTAAACCACAGAATGTGTTTCATTCTATTCCATTTGCTGAAGGCAGGCTAGAAGATGATTGCTTAGCTGTTGACACATTGAAAAATAGCTGAAGTGGAGAACATGTAAATCTTGCAAGCAATACAATATGGAGTGACTGGAAGGTAAAGTTAGATGATATCAGGAAATCCATAGAGGAATTCATCCCAAATGATCCTGCGAATTCTTTTCAGTTCAGAACACTTGATAAAAACTGTATTTTTAAATGACTCAGGGGTTATAATCTTCCACTTAGGTACCGTGGTGTCTTCTGATATCCTCTTGAAAGGTGTTGACTTGAGTAGGTCTTCAGTCTCAAGATTTATTTTGCAATTACTATAAACATGTAGCTGATGCATTTGAAGTACATTCTTTTAGTTGCAGAAACTGGAGGAAAACAAGTTATTTTTTTTCCATGAGGACTCTTGATTTTAAACCTCTTACTATTACTCCTAGTGATTTCAGTGCGTGCATTAGAGCACCGTTCTTCTAATGCAAAATTATTGAATGATGTACGACATGAAAGTCTTTGTGGGGGAAAAAATTAAACTCCTGGAGTTTCAGTACTGTTTGGAATCTAAAATTACGGTTAGAGAAACGTGCTTGATGTGCTAAACCTACTTACACCTTTACCACAATTTCTAGCAGGTCTACTACAAATTCAGGTCCTCAGCTGGATTGTGTTGCTACAAGTCCACATATGTTTTCCTTCCTTTGTTCCACATTTTAGTTTTTATATTACTGCTTTCTGTCTGGGTCTTTTACTGTTTTTGTAGCTCTTAGATATTTCCTTTACTGCAGTAACTTATTTTATCTAAATAGCAATGAAAAGGTAACTAAGATCACACTCTTGTTTTAATATAACGTAGCAATTATCATCAGATTCAACAGATGGACTATTTTAGGATGATGAGGCACCAGGGAGACCATTCCTTGTTTCCAGCATTATGTAAACCCATGTAGGTCTCTCTGTAAGGCTTGGGCACAGAAGGAGAGGGATGTGAGAACAAAGTATGCATGACAGATGCTACTCTCTGTCATGTCATTTAAGGCTGCAGTGAAAGGTTTTTGGTGATTTTGCTGAGGTGCTGCTGAACAGGGCATAGGAATCCATAAAATCCATAAAAGTAGTGTAGTTTGGGGCTCACAATGATTCAGCTTTTGGGTTTTGCCTCATTGCCTCTTTATGTTTGGTCAGGCATCTCAAACCCAAGCTTTGGAGAGCCTTCGGGGTTGGTTTGTTATGATAGTGTTAAAAATAAACACTTGAAAGTCATGACAAATCTCATTTAATCTCATAACAATGAAATCTTTATATAGTTATAAAACACTCAAGCATCTGCCTTGTTGTGGTACATGTTGCTTATCTATTTTATCATATTTTTCAGTCGGTCAGCATTAGTGACTTCTAGCATTGTCAACCCCAGACGTTGAGATGTCATGATGTTGTCCCCCAAATTACAAGATTTTTACAATATAATAAATTTGGGGTTGCCTTGGTTTCCTTTTGTGGCTTCTGAGCCATAAAGTTTGGTCAGTTTTTATTTCACTTTAGACCCTGTGAGGATGCAAGGAAACCTGAATAAGAGACTTAAGAGCAGCAGCAACTTTCTTAAAAAAATAAATAAATAAAGTGTAACAGGAAATCTTAAAACTGTCAAAAACTGTGGAGAAAGAGGATTTTTGGATAGAGCATTCCAAGTGGCAGGTTCATCATCTCTGCTCAGGGGTCAGGTGCGCACTCTCTGGAGAAGCATCTTCCTTCAAGGCTTGGCAGGGGATGCTCTGCTCATGTTTAAGAGGGAAATAGCTGAGGTCCAGAGAGGAAGGAATGGACACATCCAGTATTTGACAAAAGGAATGCAAGCCCAGCAGGTGCAACCCTGCTGCTAGAATAATAACAACAACAACAAAGGGATAATGATTTTTCATTAAAGCAAGAGAAGGAAGAACTATAGCCTCCAAACACGTGATCCCAGGGTGAGGCCTCAGAACTGCAGGGCAATATTCGGGTTCAGATCCTCTGGACAGTGAAATGAGAGTCAGAGGCTGAGTTTTCTCTCAGTCACTTGAACTAATGCACCTAATTTCATAATGTTATGATTAAGAAAGGATCTTGCTGTAATTATTCATTTAATTTTACTGGGTTGGTTTCCTTTGTAAACATTATTCTGACTTTGCAAATAATCGAATAACCCTCTCAATCTTTCAGGAGTACGGTTGTGGTGCTTTCACTCTCTAGTCGGTCTGATATTAAAAGTCAGTCTGTCTGAAGCTTGCAAATCCAGGATGCACATGTCCTTTGGAGGTGAAAAATCCAATTACAGCAGCATGCGTCGGGGAACCTGTAAGCCTAGGAGGTGGGTTTATCTTGATCTGAATAACAAGGGTTTGTAAGAGAGCTGGCATCACGACGTGCTGGGCTCTGGAGAGAAGCATTTCTCTCCAGATATAAGCCAGGCTGCTCTTGCAAGAGGCACAGAAGTTCTTAGTGCACCAGGCAGGCCCCAGATTATCATGTCTGAAGCACTACGAAAAAATTCTTTAATTTTATGGAATAACCACGGTATCAGATGACTTGCCAGAGAAATAGAAGACCTTCTTCAACTGCCTCCTCAGTCTGAGGAGATTCAGACTTAAATTTCCTAACTTTCCTGGGCTATTTTATAACACTTCAGCATTTCTGAATAGTATTACATATTCTAAGAACAGGGATACAAACCTTCCCTTCCCTTCCCTTCCCTTCCCTTCCCTTCCCTTCCCTTCCCTTCCCTTCCCTTCCCTTCCCTTCCCTTCCCTTCCCTTCCCTTCCCTTCCCTTCCCTTCCCTTCCCTTCCCTTCCCTTCCCTTCCCTTCCCTTCCCTTCCCTTCCCTTCCCTTCCCTTCCCTTCCCTTCCCTTCCCTTCCCTTCCCTTCCCTTCCCTTCCCTTCCCTTCCCTTCCCTTCCCACCATGGTGTGTAGATCCAGCCAACCCTGAGAGAAACACAGAAGGATTTGAGAATCTCTCCTTCCCTCATTTTACCTGTTGTGTAGCGGATATGTAATGAGGTTCTTGCCTATAAGTAAAGGGTTTTCTGCTGAATTTTCAAGCTTTCATGAGATGTATGGTACATATGTATGGTGCCTGGTACATCAAATCCAAATGCCTTCAAACAGAGTTCTGGGTTCTTCTTGGACTGGGAAAGCATGGGGGAGAGCAAAAATCATCCAGTAACCCAGATCCTGTCATATAAGATGAAGCCATAGAAATAGTCTTGTCAAATTCCCAGTCCTGCACATTTTCAGCAATGAAATTTTAAAGCTCTGGTTTTAAGTGTCAAAGCCTGCAGCAGTATCAGTAAGTGCCTAAAGGGAACTGCAAACAAGCATCACTGAGTATTTTTTAAGGGAGGCCCGCGGTTCCCAGCACAACCGTGGGCTAGGGTGCTGGGTGTTCAGGCAGGCCACGAGCGACTGGATGCAGAAAGGGAGAATGGACAAGGATTAACGCCGCTACTGTGAAACCACAGCTTGAGGTTATTTGTGGTTTCTAATTTCTGCATGTTTGGGGTGGAGAGCTGTGAGGTTTGACTTTTTGACCCATATTTTCTTTCAGTTGTGTGTAGTTCTTTGTTGGATTTATATTATTTTATTTATTTAATTTTTGGACTTGGAATGTTGTTTTGTGGATATTTTTAATTGGATAATAAGAAGATCCATTTCTTGATCCATATTTCTAGGCACAGGACATAACTCTGTAAATCTATTTTTAAAAGCGCTGAAAATGTCTGTCTGTAAGTTATCTCACAAGTCTAGCTGAATTAATCAGCCCTCTATCCTTCTGCTGCCACCACTTCCAGAATAAGAATTCATTAATTGTAATGTAATTGTAAGAAATGAATTGGGCTTTAATTCCTCATTGACTATCTATTTGTGTTTTAAAGATCAGTGTAAAAGTGAAGTCTTGACTTGTGTTGTGTTTTTGTCTGTTTGTTTCTTTTTTCACTGAATTCTTGCAATTGTTAATATTTCCTTCTTTCTCAATGGAGGCAACTGGCAGTCCTGTTCTAGAAGATGAACATGCGGACTGGCAAAGCATCCCATATACAAC
Source organism: Aythya ferina (assembly GCF_964211825.1). Lineage (NCBI taxonomy): Eukaryota > Metazoa > Chordata > Aves > Anseriformes > Anatidae > Aythya > Aythya ferina. The sequence continues at coordinate 112,246,457 of NC_140298.1, forward strand.
AGACTGTCAGGTAATAAAATTCTGGTGCAAGAGAAAAAAAAAAAAAAAAAACAACAAGCAAACAAACTTGTACCAGAATACAAACATTATAGCAGTACTCCTGTTTGGAGCACATATGGCAGATAAAATGGTTGAGGGACATGGTCTGTATTTCATAAATGAAAATCTCTCTAAGGAAGTGGCTACTGTCTGTGGCTAACCAAAAGATGTTTCCTACAGCTGAGAATACCTGGAATAAATACACTGAATAGAAAGGGGTTGGGTGAAGCTCAAGGGTAGCCCAGGCTGACTTGTTGAGATGCAGGGCCTGCACTGTAGAAATCTAAAATTTGTTGCATCCCACTCAAGCTGCCTTCTATGTTATGAGACTGAGATGTGTACCTGCTGAGAATACTGTTTTATTTAAGTACCTAAGTCTGTGTTTTGATCATGTTGGATCTGGGATTTAGTATCTAACCTCAAGAACCTCCTACCTAAATGCAGCATTATATGAAAACATTTAGCAGTCTGTGCATAATCCTGGTAATGTCCCATGCAATTTGCTATGGTTTCTTATATGGAAAAGACCAGGGGCTACAGAAGAACTTTGGTGCAGGACTGAGGTTGGCAAAGCAGTAAGGAAGGTAAACTGGCATCTTTCAGCACTGTTTATGCAGAAGCTAGTCACACTTTTTCCCAAACAGCAAGACTTGTACAGTATCTAGAGTGGTGACACTGAAGAGCTGGTAAGACAATTGCATTAACACCTGGAAATGTGCCTGGTCAGAAAGTGCATCACAACTCAACTATATTTGCGTAACTGAATAGAGGACTAACCCCATAAATCATGTGGAAGGAAGCAGTGTACAACAACAGTGAGTGCCCAGCCTTTAAGACTAGGGAATCCAATTGTGGTCTGTATCACCATATATCTCAGTGAAGGTCTATGTTAGTATAGCATGTATTCAGCAGGGAGTCTGTTGTGGTTTTCACTGAAAATAAATAGTTGGGCCTCAGACAGAAAGGGTGAGACTTGATTTCCTTAAACATAAGTTACTGCAGATATTACAGATGCAGTGAGGGCATAGGTCTCCTACAGGACCCGTGTCGTATCATCCAGACCAGTGCAGACATCTAAGTTACCTCAGGCATTTATATCAGCATTAGACACTGAAGTGTAGGCAGCTGAACCTCTACCACTGTTAATTTATTTTGTACTAAATCGTGAAGACTTTTGCAAGGGCAGCAGAAAGGCAGCGAGTCAGCAGGTTGTCGGGATTAGTGAGTCAGGCAACAGTGAGGCACTGGTGTGTCCTGTCTGCCAGCCTTACACCATGGGCACGAGTGTCCTGCATGGAGGGGCACCAGAGCTCCCCGAGTGGGTGAGGGGATTCTGAGGACTCAAAAATGTAACTCAAGAGTTTAACAAAAGCTGAAAAGAGGACAGTTTTAGACTAAGCTAGGGGGACAGCTGCTAATAATGAGCCTTACAGTATTGCTAAGTGATGTGGAGGAAGCCCTATTACTCTTGACTGCATAATTGGATGGGATATTGCTGCAGAAACCATATAAGGGACAATCCTGCACTATCAGCATGAACTGGATGAGCTAATGGCTGTTTTTCCTATGCAGTGCCTATGATCAAATCAGAATGGCAATCTAGCTGGAATGAGCAAAAAAGAAATTACATAGTGGATTTCATGGAGAATTAAGGCTTCGGGTTGCTGTACATATCCAGTCTTGAGTAAATCGAAACCTGTATGTGTTTTCTAGCCCTTTTTTACTTTTCTCTTTCTAAATCTTCAGCCTGATGTAGTTTCTTTGCTGATTAGATATACTTTTTTATTTCATTTTTATTGTACAGTTGAGGCAAATATTTAAGGAAGGGAAGTGGGGGGTTGGGAGAGGACCAAAAGTTAATGTTATAGCTTTTTAATTAGAAGTCTTTGAAATTACAGCAATTTTATACTGTAGTAAGTTTTCAGGGCCATTTAGATTCTAAAATACCTGCCAACTGGGAAAGCCAGTAGTTCAGTTGCTTTATTTTTCCTCCATTACTTTTGCAGCAGAATGTGGCTTTTATAGACATTTGCTTTTCCCCCAACGTCGCCTGCTGATGCATGTTTGTGCCACTGCAGTCTTCGAAATGCTGATACCGTGTAATCACCGTGTGTTTACTACCCCTAATAGCCTTTGCTGGTGTTTGAGTAGGGAATCGGTTATTCTTCCGAGTAATACTGTATAAGGTGATCAGTAGCTGAGGGTCTGCATGCACCAAGAGGGGGAGACACCCATTAAAACTTCTCACACGTCCACCTGCTTCTACCCTGCTCCTCCTGCGCACTGCGGGTTTCTTGCCTTCATGCTGCTCATGCACTGGTGCCTGGAAGAGTCGTCTGGAACCAGCGCCATTGCCATCGGTGCAGCCCAACAGAGTGCTAAATGAGAGGCAAGTCATGTTAACCGTCTAGCACAACCCTATGTTTCATGAATATTTTAGCTTACTGGCAGAGCTCCTGTTGTGCTGTGGAGTCTGCACTGTGCATAGCAGCAGTGCTCTAGAATATAATTGGTGGACGGGGAATAAAATGGTGTTTCATATTTGGAATTTTTCTGTTATTCTCAGAAATATGCTTGGTAAATTAACGTAGTGTTGGCAGCAAAATCCAGGGGAATTGTTTTCAGTTAGGGCAAATTCACAGGGTGTCAAGTAGGGATTGATATAAGAATAAGTCAACGCTACAGTGAACTATCAAATACACATCTAAAATAAATCAAAGAATCAGAAATATTAAAAATCAGACCCAGTTATTATCACCCTGCCTTTTGATGAAGAAAAGACTGTTCAAAAGCAAACAGGCAGAAAGCACCCTCAACAATTTGCTGTTGGAGCTTTTTTCTTTTTAAGCTTAACAATGATGCAAGAATATGTTTTCCTAAGGGTGCAGGGGTGTTTGTTTGTTTTTATTCCTTAATCTTCAGAAAGTGTCGATGAGACAACGTGAAGCAATAATGAGAGCAGAACACTGATCTAAGTAGATCAGACGCTCCAAAGAGCCTCTCATTGCATTCGGCAAATGCCTACAGTATCTGTCAGTACTGCTTTGTATTAAACTGCTGGCTGACTTGGCTGGGATGGGACGTCACAGAAGGTTACAGGATGCTCAGTGATATGCGTGAGACCACCTGTTGCATATGGACAAGATAAGATCTGGCATGCAAGATAGCTGGAGGTATTCCTCTTCTTTTCCTAGTTTTTATTCTCATTCTTGTAATGTGGTTGTATTGTTATTGAGTAAGAAATGTATATAGATATCCTGTTTTTGTCTTAGTTCTTCTTTCCCAAATGTCTTGTGTGTGCGTGTGTCAGAGAAAGCCCCATATCCTCACTTCATTCTTTTATTTATGGCTTGCTGGGTTAATGTTGTTGCTGTTGATTATTCATAAAGAGTTACTTTATCAAACTGTTTTCACAAGAGCTAGGTAAAATTGGAGAGGGAAAAGTCTGTGTTTAATTATTAATGTGGCCAGTGATTTGTAGTAGATGTATTTGATGTGTTTTCCAGTACATGGAAAAAAAAACACTTGAACAATTTTTACTCAGTTTCTGAGCTGTGTTCTCAGAACAGATCCCCTTTGTGAGTCTCTTGCATCTGGGCTATGTGTGTAAGCCCTGGCTGAAGGCTACCTGCAGTCCTACGCTAGCAGGACTGGAAGAGTCCCGGAGCAGTAAGATAGGAACCTCTGAAGGTCTGTCCACAGCCTGGCAGCCTCTTACTCCAATGCATTGACTCTTGGTGAAGGTGGTGGGCTCTGTTCAGAGCCTTCCTCAAGGACTACCCTTCTTCTGGGGACATGTCCAAAGCTCTCCCATCCCTTTGGATACCATGACCTGATTTTCCTTGCTTTCAGGTTTTTCTGCATAGTAACACTGGGGAAAATAAATAAATAAATAAATAAATAAATAAGATTATGCTCTTATGCTCTGTATATCCCTCAGACTCCTAACCCAGAGGTAAGGGTCTCTCCTGGCTGACTGATGTCCCTTCAGCCAGGAAAGAATTTTAAAGGGTCTGTGTGGCTGAAATACATCTCTGGCTGACAGCTCTGTTGCAGAGGGTTGTTTTAAATGCAAGTTAACTGTCAACACTGAAGCACACAACATGAGGAGAAAACTTAAGCAGTCAACTTCCACGTCTTGAAGTTTTACCACGGCTCACTTTCAAGCCTGGCGCACCCCAGGGCAGGCCGCAGCGGGAGGCAGCCATCCGTAGCAAGGCCCAACAAGCGCCGGCGGAGAGGGGAAGTGGAAACCGGGCGCTCCCTGCCTCCCGCTTGCTTCTCTGCTGGGGCGTTTGGCTCACGTGGCGGAAAATGGATGACAGAATTTGGCAACTTGACTGCCAGGTCACCTTTGAGAGGCAGCCAAGTCGTCCGGCGGTTCTTCGGCAGATCCAAGCCGAGGAGGCACGGCACTGCCAGCGGCCGCACAATGCGCGCAGACGTGGCAGAGGCAGGCAGCGGGCAGAAGGGAGAATTTGGATGGGAAGCCAAAGCAGCTTTTGCACAGACGCGTGACTGGAAAATTTAGTAAACCAGGCAAATTGCTTACCAGAAGCTTAAATGGGATTCCTGTGATATCCAGCAGGATCCGCAATGAGAAAGTGATCTATAAACCAACACATCCACAAGGAGAAACTGCACTGCTGCAACCAGCCAGCACCTTAATGGTGCACTGAAATCACTTCAGTAAATAATTTCTTTTTTTTTTTTAAATATTACTTTAACATTCCAGATTGTTTGCAGCGCATTTGTGTGGCCTTGAACTTTGCAAGTGTGTTTGGAAGCAAAATATTTAAACGGCATTTTCTGCATTGGTAAAGTACCGACTTCAAAGTTGTGCCTGGCTGGTGCAGGGGCTGATGAATCACTGGTGCCGGAGGCTGCAGGGAGAATGCAGGTCGGGCTTTGTTTTCAGGTGTTAGTGATTCATTGGGAGTTTCTGGGGAAATAAAAAAGCGTGAACTCTGGTCACAGCAGGTAAAAAAAGCCTTCCAGTTCACCTTTTAATCCTTAAAAATAAAATAGAATTCCAACCAGGGAGGAAAAAAAAAAAAAAAAAGTATTGCATAAAAGCAATAGAGGGAGGATTGATGTGAACTGGGCAGAAGAGAGCAGTTATCACTTGGAGATAAGTACTGCGTAAAAGCAAAGATAATTTTGAAGCTTTTTAGAGCAGTGGACAAAAGAATTATTTGGCCTTGGTCAAAGGTCTGTTCTCAACTGTAGCTTGTTAATTGTTGTATTAGATGTTTCTGTTTAAGTGCCAATTTGGTAACTATTAAGAATTTTTTGAAGGATAATGAAAAATGCACCTGTCGAGCCTTTCAGCATCAGTTCCATTAGGTACTGGTGTATTCATGGATCCGAAAGTCTCTATAGTGAGGAGAGTCAGCTCTCCTGTGCAGTGATCTAAGGGCCTTTGTCTTCCATAGCTAGAGTAGAAAAGAAGGTGCAAACACAAAGGGGAAAGAGGTTTTCCCTCTGTTTAGGGGAACTATAACTGCTGTGAAGTTCTTGAGCATTTGCCAGCTTCTCAGATGGGTTTTGTAGCCTTGTGTGAGCTGAGTTGTGGAAAGCCTCCAAGGGGCCAGGTTATTCCTGTAATACGTTGTGACCACTCTGAATCCACATCTGGTCTGAGACAACTGATCCCTTCCTCCCTTCTCCATCAGCCTGATTTGTAACAGCCAGGCTGCTGCGAGCGCCAAGTTAGCTGATTTAAAAGCACAATAATGGCAGTGGAACCATGTCTTCAGTTTGATACAGCAAATCATTTGACATTAAATATCAGGGAGGCAATTGGTAGCACCAGCTCTCACTGTAGGGTGTGAATGAGTCAGCTATTTGGCATGTATTTATTTTTAATCGTTGCTGACATTGCTTTTGGAAAGAAGATGCATATTTTCTGCCTGTCTTGTCTGTTGTAAACAATGTGCATGTTATCCTTGTGAAACAAAAGTAGTATGTCTGCCAAACAAAGTGTTGAGAAATGGAAGCTTGACAAATGCAGATAAATTCAGAAATTAAGCCCTGGTTTTCAACAGTGAGGGCAATTGACCAAGAGGTCAATATACCAAGAGATTTTTGCACTAAATCTCCATCACTGTTGATTTTTATACGAAGATTAGATGCTTCTTTACAAGATATGCTATAGATCAAACAATAATCAATTCAGGGAAGTTCTGTGGCTTCTTTTATGCAAGAGGTCAGGTTGGATAATTTCAAAAGGTCCCTTCTGGCCTTCTGTATGAAGAAAAGACCATTAAAAATCACAGTTTATATAAAATAAAATTCTCCCCTTGCCTGATGCTAAATGAATTGCAAAAGCAAGTTCGACAAAGTCTGACATTATTCAGAACTGTTAAGAAATCACAGCTATGCTGGAGACTGGAACATGCTGTATTTTGAGGTTAAGCAAATAAAATTTGTTCCTAGTAGGATAAATATATATTCATACTCCAAGTGGTTATAATTTCTATCCCCATCTCTATCCTCAAAATCATGCAGCGTGCATGAGATAGCGTGGGGTCTGGGCAGCTCTTATCTATGTATCACATTAGGCAAGTCACAGAACCTCTTTGCATCTCTTTCTCTCCTCAGTCCTCTTCCTGTCTCTTTGTTGTTGTTTTTTTCTGTAATTTTTTTGAGCCAGAGACTCTCTCCTGAGGCAGGTACTCTGTCTTATGTATTCCTGGCATGTCTAGCCCCAGCTGGGATTGTAAGATGCTGCTGTAATACAAACAAACAAATAATAATAACTAGAGATAAGAAGAAAAAAGTATCCAGCTTGAAATATGGATCCCAGGGTGCCTGACAGAGAGAAAACTAAGCAAGACTTACACAGAGGTCATTGAAGGAAAATAAATAAGGATGCTCAGCTGTCAGATTTACAGGCTCCTGAGGAAACTGCAATTAATAAAATATATTATTTGAGAAGTGTGAAGAAAATCTTAAAGCTTAATACATGGAAAATATGTATATATCCCAAGAATAAACATTACATTGAGGAAAAGCAAAGTTTATACTGCATAGCATAACCAAGCACAGAATGACTATTGCAGCTAAATAAATATTTATGATGCTCTAACATGAGGCACTGAGCACATTATCAGTGCGTAATACATTAGCTGTTGTGCAGGACTTGCAGTGTTTCTAACAGAGTACAAACTTAAAACGTTTTAGTAGCTCAATATGGGATGGCTGTGTGTGATTTCTTATCACTGCAGCTAAAGAGCTTTGAAAGTAGCTGTGGTGGATCTTGGAGCTGTAACTGCTATTTCCAGCATGGACATTGCACTTTCTCAGAACCTCCTGATAGCTGTGAAGGTTTTCTTTTTTTTCTTTCTTTTCCACTAAACACAGATTTCTTGCTGCAGGTGTACATTTAAAGTATTACTTGCTCTACATTTCCTATGGAAAGAATGAAATAAGTTGGCAAAACCCATCCTTTGAATTTTTCTTTCAATCAATCATGATTTATTTACATTGCCATTATCATATAAGATATTTTTTGCAGTCCACAATTCTGTTTACAACAATTCTGTTTTCAATGGTTGATTGTTCCATATAACATTATCTGACAGCGCCTTTCAGTGGTTCAGGCTTGGGACTGGAGACTTTCTTAATTAAGTAGATTATTTTTTTTCCATTTATTTTTTTAGCTACATGAATTAAGCTTTTTGGAGTGATTTTCATAGATTATATTCTTTAATCCTGAAAGCAGCTTTGTTCTCTCTTGTACGTTAACTTCAGTTAAAATACTTGTGGAGAGGAGAAAGAGGTAAGTTTCAGACAGAAAACAAGACTTAGTAGACTGAGGAAAGGATAGAGTTTGATCAGTGGGTCTTACATGTATCTTGATATTGCAGCGTTGTATGATACAACTGCTCTTGTTAAAAAAGGAGACAAAGGGGACCTATTAGGTCATACAGGTAACGTGTCCATCAGTGTTCCCACTGCACAACTCACTTCAGTAGGGTATGTAGTTTACTTCTCTCCAAAACCAACTTCGTTGCAAAGTGTGACTTTGAGCTGATGTGAGACCAACACTATCAGCCTTTCTTCTTGCATTTTAAGTGCAGCCTGTAACGTTCCTGTGAGCGTGTCTTTTTGTGATAGACTCGATTTTAAGCTTTTATGTTGTGTCTGACATTGGTGCCTGAGCCCTCTGCCTCCTGGTCACCCTGCTGTTTGACTCTTCCCTAGCATTGCCATGGCATTTCTAAGGGCAAATTCCACTATTACTCCAGGGCGTTTTCAAAATCTGTCTTCTGGTCAAGTTCAGTTCCATTTATTTTTGACATCTGTTTCCTACTTCAGAGACCACAGTGCATTGCTTTACATTTCTGTCAAACTTCGTTGCACACATTTCAGTCCATCAGTCCACAAAAAAACTTTTTGAACCTTCTTCATTGTGCCTCTTTCTGTTGCCAAGCACCAGAGTTCTTATTTATTTATTTTTATATACGGGATTGATTGCGGACTAGAGTAGGGGGTCAGGAGAAAACAGCTATATCCCCATTGTTATCATGGTAGTGAGTAATTGCTTCTGGTTTATTTCTTTTTCTGTTATCAGTCACTCATATCATATCGCAGTGGGAACTCCACGATATGCCTAGTGAGACCCATCTGCATCCCATCTGACTTCAGACACTTAAATGAGATACCACAGTTAGCGTGATCCCCATATCATCTGAGGAGGCTGTGCTCTGAAGGTCTGGCTCATCTCTTCACTGGCTGAGAAGGAGCTTTGGGAACAACATTCCTAAGACACCTCATTTAAGTACTTAAAAGATGAATCCATGCCAGAGTTTCCCATATTCAAATACTGGAGTACACAAAATTGCTGAGTATCCTGATCATTTGCCTGAGTGCTTGCAATCCTTTTAATGTCCCTCCCCTAGACTGGGGGGCGAACAGAGGAAGAGAGAGGAAGCCAGCAGGAGACAAAGAAGTCAGTACATTGCTGGGAACGGCTAATTTTGCAAGGAAAAAAATACCAGGAATATTATTTAGTATATCATCTTTCTTCCAAGTAGAAGTTGCTAAGGTGGAAAGAGTGCCAGCAGAAGTGAGTTACAATTATAGTCATAAAAAGAATAAATTTAAGGACTGATGTTGAAAGGACAGATGGACAATGACATGTAGGTATAGTATTCTAATATCTAGGGCCTGGACTGAGAAAACCTGAGCTCTTTTCCTTGAACCAGTTCAGTGACCTTGAAAAATTTGCTTTCCTTCTGGCTTTGCCACCTCCTGCTGGGAGTCGCCCATCTCACCCAGTGGGGATGCTGGGTCAGTGGAGCCGGGTGGTCTCCTTATGGCAAAGGGTCAGCACCCTGAGCCGTATTAAAAGCAATAATGCTTTCATATGCTGCCAGTCTGGGCAAGGGTGAGAATCAGGAACTGCTCTGTAAAAAAGCTGAGCAAAATAGCTGCTTTTCCCCCAGCAAACCACCTGGGAGATTTGTTTTGTTTTGCTTTGATAGCTTCTGACACTGTGTCTTATATTGCGACTTGTCAAATTATGTCAAAATTGTGATATGCTGCCGTGTTACAAACTGTATTTATTGCTAATTTCACACTAAAATGTTATTTCATATCACTTCATAATCTGGTGCCATATTTACTGATTTCTGTATTCCATCTGGAACTTATCAGCCTTTCCATGATGCCTGCCAGTAGCCCGAAAGTTTCTTTCTTGATCTTCTCTAATACCCAGGGATAACTTCCATCTGGTCCCAGAGATTTGTTACTTTTAAGTTTCTCTAGATTATTTTCGCTCTGTCTCGCTGGTGCTGAAATCAGCTCGGATTGTGGTTCTGACATGGGCATTTTTCTTCTTTTTAGAAATGCATTTAGAATATACTAATTTAGTTTTAGCTTCATGGGTATCCTGCAGTTTTCTTCAATTTTCTTTCCCATTCCTTCCCATGATTCCAATTCATGTGATTGAAATTCTTTTGTAATTCTCCATTAGGAATTAGTAAAACAGCAAAAGCAAGAAATTAATGTCCCTAGCCCATGGGGTTTTTCACAAAGTTAGATGAAATTAAAGCAAAATAATGAGTAGAGAAACAACTGAGTTTTTTGCATTCTTTGATTTTCCTTTCATAATTTATGTAGTAAATATTTTCTTCTTTTCTCTTTTTCTTTTTTCTTTTCTTCTCTTTTTTGAGATATATGACTTGTTATCATTTGAGTGAATTTACATACCGAATGGATTTTAATGTTGTTTTGCTGCTTAGGGTCATGACATGTATTTATTATTTTTGAAACACAAGTAGTTTTAATTATTTTGGTGCTACTTGTGTAATTCTGGATAGCTGCTAGCAACTGAACTTTTCCATTTTTGTTCATGTTATTAATGAAGTATTGTTTTTAATTTTATGAAGATTTACTGCTGCTCTTCCTTGTAAATTAAAACAATCATTTACAGCAGGAATGAAGCTTTCAGTAACACTGCAGGAGAGTCCGTTTTGCATTTATTCCAGGTGACACTCTTGCTCTCCCCTTTAACGACCCATTTCTATCAGATCAAAGTTACCCATATGGGTATGTCAGGAGGTTGAATTAAAAAAAAAATGTTTCCCACTGCCTAAACATTAAAAGTCGTGATAGCAACCACTTTTGTTTTAATTCAGATTGCCAGGAGAATCTACATCCCTAAACATCGCTGTCTTTTGATCTAATATTCAGTCCTTTCGTGTCTCCACAACCCCAAGAGATAGCACGGTGCTCTGCATCCTTAAAAGCACACATTTTAGCATGACATATCAACTCCATCGTGTTCACCAAGGGGTAGCCCTTGCAGCTAGAGACACCTTTAATCAACGGAATTAATCAGTCTGGAAATCAGCAGGAGTGCTTGGGGAGGTGAGTTGCTGCTCGTCATGAGTGAACGTGTAAGAACCACCATGTGAACTGAATTTTCTCTCGGAAATTGTATTTTCACTCTTGATCTGCGAAAAACTCCAGCTGTTGTCCTCTCTGCATGGAAGGTGGTATGGGACATAAGGAGCTGCTCTAATGTCGTGTCACGTAGTCGTATCCCTCAGATTGCTGCACTGTACATGCGTAGTCCAGAGGCAGGAGACATGGTCAGCTAAATGTCAATAATTACCTCTATTAATATTAATTGCAATAATCTTTTGGTGATTCATGCTGTTTGTCACTCACATTTCTGTTTACCCTTCTGGGGACTCGCTGACTGAAGAAAAGCAAACTGATCAGAGTGTGAACTGTGGCCTTTTATTGTTAAAAAAGGAAGGAAAAGGAATTTAAAATGGAAGATAGAGAGTTACTGTCTTGCCAGCTCATCTTTGGAGACACTTCATGTCTCTTTATAAGAAATTCTCCAACACAGATTATACCTTAAACTCAGTCTAAATTAATTTATCTTTGATCAAAGTAACTTGTTTCCAAAATCTGCATTTAGTGCCACCTCCAAATACTCACTGTTATTATTTTAGTCTTAAGGATGATAAAGGAAATTCACTTTGTTTTTTCCTTTGGGTCAGTATTTTCTAAATCAACTTCATTTTAATCTGGATTTGTTTCGTTGGGAATATTTTTTTAAAACGGGTTAGAAACATGTAAATGTCAGCTGCCTTAAGAAAAATGAAGAAAGTTCTTCAAGGGAAGCATTGAAAGAAGCCTTTGAGATAGTCGATCAGCTACAACTAATAACCTTATTTTCACAACGGGTCCTGCTTTTTGTCTCGTTTTGAGAAGTAATAGTCTGTGCAACCTGGGATTTGACAGAGGATAACAAAAGCTGTTATTCCGTTAAGTTGCAAAGATATTTCCGTGCTCCCATTATGAGAGTGGTGCTAAAAATAAATAAATAAATAAATGTAGATGTTTTATTGGAGTTCATAAAGCTGTAAAAGAAAGGGGGGAAAGAGGCAAAAAAGAGAACGCAAACTAAGCAGAAGTGCTTTGGCAAGTGCCATCTCACCAGTGATGCTGAAGCCTAAATGATGTTACGGAGTTGCAGAAGTGCTGGACTTGCTGTTTCTTGGTAGTGCCGTTGGGTCTTTTGTTCGTAACGATTTGTTGCTGCAGAAGATTTGCTTGGAGTGAGCCGAGCTGAGAAAGCTTTGATGAGGCGGCTGCTGTTCACTGCCCCAGTTCAGAGAGAGCTGCTTCTGTAAAATCATCTGTCAAGGTGGTGCTTGAATTCAGACTCCAGCCAGTGCCGCCTTGCTGTCACGCCGTCCCTCTCCGGTTCGGTTTCGCTAGCTTCTGCCGCTCCTGAATATAAATTTGGAGAGTGGGTCTGCAGCTGGCTTGGGATTGCTTTTGTTGATGCGGCGGAAAACTTTTAATCTTTTTTTGTTCGGATCATTTTCAGAGCTATCCTTTTAGTTTTGTCAGGGCTAGCTGAAATCAAAAGCCAGTCCTATCCTGCAGAACTGAAGCATGCATCTCTGAAAATAAGAGTTATAAACTTTCCAAATTTCAAGTGTTTAGTCAATGAATTGATATCGTGTTGTTTTTTTTTGTCTTGTTAGTCCTTGCAGAAGTAGCTCGTCTGTTCTGGTTTCCCAGTTCACACAACATTTTGTGCTCAGATGGTGTCTCATATTAGAAATCGGTTATAGCGTCAAATAAAAATGTGCATAAAACATCTCAGCATTCATGTAAATGTAATCAAGCAGTTATAATATGGAAAGTCTGTATTTAAATACAAAATGTTTGCAAATACGCAGTTCATGAAGAACTTGCATTGTAATCCTAAGCATTTCAAACGCTGTAGAAGTAGTTGGTATCCTCTGAGAAGTACAGTTTTACAGTTGTAAATGTTTTTCCTAATATTTGTTGAAACACTTCAGAGTGATTATAGATGGAGATTTTAGTCTTTGGGGGTGGGGGAGGGGGGGAATTTAAATTACAGGGCTTTTTTTTTTTTTTTTTTAACGAAAAGAGGCATAAATACCAGATACTTTATAATTCTAATAGTGTATCTGCATTACCCTACCTTGTGATAGTTCTCAGTAAAGATCCGAAACTTCTTTCTCACCACCAGGCGCTTTCCAAAGGTACAGCCATCTTATGAAGTCCATTTTCTTGTGGTACTCTTCATTACATGACTATTCCGTATATGAGGGCTGTGTTCCTTTCTCTGATAAGACACTCTTATATGTTCATTCGCTTATTGGCAACTTGATTTCTGGATTCACAACCCAGTATACAGTATGATTTGCAGTTAAGAATGGTTTGGGGAAAGTAAATCTGCATAAAGCACCATGGTAACTGAAAGAATATAAGTATTTTAAGAATACTTTTAAGAATATAAGTATTTTAAGGTCAGATATAAAACAGTACAGGAATTTAACTATTAATCCCCAAATTGCACTTGGAATCCTCTGTAATCCCATGCTGTAGTGAGACACCTGGCTTTATGGCATGGTCTACCTCCATTTGGTGAAGGAGATCCTCGTAGCTTAAATGTGGTACACAACTGAACAAAGCCAACCTGCATCAGCACAGCAGTGTACGGGGAAGTGCTAATGCAGGGTTCATTTCCTAGCAGTATAAAAATAAATTAAAATAAATCTATTAACAAATACATTTGCTTGTACACCTCATATTTCCACCAGTTCAGGGATGTCTAATGCAAGTTCACTGTGGATTTTCTTCTCTTCCCTATGAATATTTATCTTTTTGCTCACCAAAGGAGTAGTGCTTTAACAAATACCCTTCTGTCCTTACACCCTTATTGCATTTTATTTTGCAGAAATGCAGCGTGCACATAAATGTTCGAAACAAAACTGCCCCTCAAGCTTCAGGTTTCTGCCAGAATCTCAGTGATTAGCATGTCTGTACTGGAATTTGCCTGGCCTTTTTGCAAAAGCACTTGCTTAGGGAAGATAGCATCTTGTGAACCTCTGGGAAGGGTGTACGCTTGTTTGGCTTCGTCTTATATAATGCAAAACAAACAAGAAGATAAAGAAGATATCCTGTGTTTGCAAGAGCAGTATTGGGCAGACGGTGTTTACTGCAAATGCAGAGAGAACTTTTGCCTTGCATATTTATTTAGGCAGGGTATGCCTTCACTTCAGCACTACTGAAAAGTTAAAGGTCATTGTGTGTGGATTTAGTGCTACACGAATGAGATTTGAATACACATTTGTAGTCCTCATCCATTTGGGATTCTTCTCAGAACCGAAAGGCCTCCTTACATACCTGGAGTTAAAAGCTGGAGTTAAAAGTTTGAGGTAGCCCTGAAGGGTATTTTCTTCTAATTCATCAGTGAGGATCAGTTTGCTGGCAGCAGCTGGAAAATGATACCTCCCCAGCAATATATGCCTGGTGAAGACATTCAGTATTCTCCTTGCAGTCCAAGGTGCATTTCTTTTGCTTGCATTTGCTAGCATAAGCAGGAAGCAATAAACATAATCACAAAAAAAACACACACAAGGGAAAAAAAAAAAAAAAAGAAAGCAGACAAAAAAAACACATAAACTCCCCAAACCGTGTCCTGCACTCACAATGAAAGGAGATTTATCAGTATACACACATCTTTTGCTTGAGATGTACAACCTACCTGTAACGTGTGAGTGAGTCTCTTTGCTTAATGTTTTTTCTGGGAGGTGCTCAGATGGCAGTATGTAAGACCAATTAGTGAATATTTGGGATGGGTTAGGTTAAAAACTCTAAGAGTTTATATTGTCATTTTCATCATGTATAAGCACCCTTTACGTGTATAAGTAAAATCCCAGCCCAGCTGAAGTCAATGGTGAGATTGCCATTTGACTTGGTAGGAGGCAGAATTTGATCCCACGCCTTGGGGGAAGCTCAGAGACCCCAAAAGCCTGAGTTACTACAGCAGGGTAAGAAGAAGCCTTCCTGTTATGCCTCTGCATCTCAGCTATATAAAATACATCTGTTTATAGTCTTATTAGAGATACATTCAAGCAAAAGTTACATGATCTTTAAAAGGGTTCCGAGAGAGCATTTTTTACGGTAACAACACTATTATCCACTGTAGTGAATGAAAATTGAGATTATGTTGGGCAAAAACCAGTAATTCAGTAAATCACTTAATTCTTTGAATGGGAACATTTTTCTTCCAACTTTCGGCTACAAAGGATTCTTTTACATGAATTCTGTAAGCTGCAGCAAAATGACTTCAAACAATGGGAGAAATGTTCATTTTTATACCATCAGCTTTGGATGATTCACATCTCAGGAAATGCAAAAAGTAGTCAGCTGCTATTGTCTGCTTCACCTGTCGTATTTTCTTTCTAGTTTGTTATTGTTCTTATCCAGATAATCCTACTGCTTGATCGATATCCTCATGCCTGCTTTGTTTATTGCACCTACTTAAAATCTTGGTGGCACTTGAAGAATAAAACTGGAGTTAATTTGATTACAGCATTTTTAAGATGTAGCAATTAAGTGCAATCATTTTGAAATAATATCATTTTATAAACATTGTATAAGCATAATGGAAGCTGTAGATTACTGCAAATTTATAGTAAACAACTTTATTGTGTATCTTGACAAATCTTCTGGAAGCTTGAAGTATTAATTTAGATTTGATAGAATTCATTGCTCATGGCAGTAAGAAACTAGAGTCTCATATATGTTTGAGAGTGCGCATCTAGGACAAGAGAGTCAATGTTTTGGAGAGTTTTTGAGAATAACTACTTCAGGATTCTTAAGCAGGGTGTATAATTTAAGTCATGGGATGGCTCTGGTCTACTTACTGTTTTGAATTTTGTTCAGTGTACATTTCCTGGTAAAGAAATGAAAAAATTGTTCAACAGCAGCGGTAACCAGCCATCTCATTGAGAGACATGTAAAATTAAAGGTGTCTCCAAAGCTGGTGAGGAGACTTTGCTACCCTTGTTTAAATTCAGGTCTGGCCCTCCAGGTAGATGGGAAAAGCCATCAGAACTACGTGGAGCTGAGAAAACTTGAGTAAAATGAGCAAGTAGCTCTTGAATTAGGGAAGGCATTTTTTAATTATTTATTTGGCTCACTTATTTTGTTTACTTTGCGCTGATTTCTGTTAGCTCTCACTCTTCCAGCTGGAAAGGCAACAGTCCCCTTCTCTTCTGCTCCTGGAAGATGCTTCGTTAGGGACGCTCTTCCCTGTGCTTCATGCCATGAGTGCACGATGAAATAAAAAATTCACAGCCCTCTAAGATGAAGAGCTTGCAAAGATAGAGACTGCGGGTAAGCAAACTTTTTAATTGAAGGAGTTATGCCCTACCAGAGCCTCCCAATTCAGTGCTACAGTGGCTCTCTGCTCAGGCTGGTCCAGCTCCCTTGGGAAGTTAAAGCCGCTTTAATTGTGAGCGGCGCTGTGGACCCAGAATTGCTGCCATGACGTAGAGGGGTATTTTTCCTCAGCTCAGCCTTCTTATGATCTGCCTCGCTTACAGTGAAAAACATGTTAGCTTAAGTCCCAACTGTACACGTGTGGCTTAAGCTCATTTTACTTGTCCGCAGGGGCACACTAAGAGAAAACACATGATACGTGAGTGCAGCTCGGTTATTACTTGTTATTTTACAGGAACTCAATAGCTTGTGGTCATCACGTATATACCCTTAGTCCCATATAGAAGAATATAATGGAATAAAAAAAATTAAATCTATTAAATTCTCATTTTGGCTCAGCCTTTGTAGATCTGGTTATGGTTCTGTTTTGCTTGTGTTTTGTGTTCCTCCCAAGGTTCTCCCCTTTCGATTTTACTGTACTCCTGTGCTGTCAGTTGCATCAGAAAGCAGAGGATATGTGTGGAAAAATTCAAGAGGAAGGATATGTACTGGTTAATGTATATCAAGCATAACTCAAGTTGTTGTAAGGGGAAAAAAAACGTTGTTACTGGAAGTTGAGTGCCATAAAATCTACATTACATGCAATGTAAGATATGTTAACCAAAAACTTAATGTTCAATTTAAAAAAATTATAACAGCCTACAGCTGTCGAAGAGAAATATGCTTTCATTTCATGTCACGGACTCTTTAATTCCTCCTCAGCTTAACCCATGTTCCTGTCCTTGCTCATCCTCAAGCAGGGAAGTAAACAGACCTGAGTGATGGTCAGTATGCGTCTTGTAGCAAGAGACTATTTTTGCTGTTGGTGTGCTTTTCTTTTTTGTAAATTTGAAGTGATAATGCTGGGTGTGGAATCTAGAAAACAAAAAAGCTGTGTTGAATAACTATATCAAAGGAAGTAAAAATAAAATATGTTTCCTGTCACCTTTATACCAGAGGGCTTTTGAAAGCAGCGTCTCTGTATTGTGGCTGGTTTATTTTCACCTCAAATCCACAGTGCCATTTTCCTGTTGGTGCCTTGACTACAAAAGGGATCTCGGGGTTCGGTTTGCTTTCTGCAATGTACAACAAGCCTAAATTTTGACTTCTATAGATCACCTTCACAGTACAAATGAAAGATCAGATTTGTCTGCCCCTTTTTCTTTCTCTGGTTTTCTTGCAATGGGTCACTGAAAGAAAGCCTTTCTTTTCCCTTGAAGGGAGAATCTGGAAAGCATTTTTCTTCCTCCTGTCTTATTTTGTACATTTGAACTACTTCAGCAATTCCTCTCTCTTTGCTGGACAACTCCTTGGAGAAATTAAAGAATTATTTATTTATGATTATTAGTTTCCTTTCAGCATTTTTAAAAAATGTCTTCAATGTTTGAAGCACCCCAGCAGGCATCACAAGTAAAATCTGTAGCAGAGAAAACAACAGTAAAGCAAAAACAATGACAAATTCCATCCAAACACGAGAAGGGAGGAGTTGTTCAGCAGCAATAATTAACCAAGTTTCAACATGCTTGAGATGCCTGTGGAAACTACCTGACAAATTGATGGGTTTCATGGTATGCCCTGAAGATGAAGAGATGTGAGCTGTTTCAGACACAACTAAGAAGGAGGGTGGTTAGCTCATAGGTTTATGTGGGAAGGCATTTCTTTTTAAGAAGTAATACTAGTAATAAAAAATAGTATTAATTATGTTTATTACACAAATCATGTAGAAAGTTTCTTGCGAGAGGGGAAGAAAGAAGGCCCCTCCTGAAAATGCAGGATATGGTCCCATTTCAAGCAAATTTCTACTGGTAAACCTTTCCTATTGGAAACCACTTACACAAATCCTGTCCCATCCTGCAAGTTCATTCATTCTGGTGTATTTGAGTTCTCATAAGGGAAATACCAGCTCCTCCAGCTCAGGTTTCCTGCAGGAGGTGGTCACTAGAGACATATCACAAGGAACAGTCTCTTCAAACTACATGAAATACGCAGCTAGCTGTTGCCAGCTTCCTGAATTCACTCCATTCCTGTGCCTAATTAGATCCCATAGCATTTTCCCTTGCATCTGTATGAAGTGGGGTTATGCCTAATCATGAGAGACTTACAAGCAGAAGGTTCGCCTTCTGGGTTCTCTCTACACTTGGTGCTTCATGATCCATTTGGCTGGTGGCAGTTGGTTTTAGCTGCCTGTTTGTAATGAGGATTGTAAGGGGTTGCACAGAATAAAGTTGAAACTGAGAGCGACAAAAGGACAGAGGATGCTAGTGAAGCCCAAACAGTTTCATCATAGCTTATCCTGCAGTCTTAGCCAAAGAAAAGACAAGATTAGATTTTGATCATTGTAGGAAAGGCTGAACTGCTTCATAGAAAACTTGCTTGCCCTGACCTTACCGACAGCCTGCTGGCAGAGGACCCTGGACTTCTTTACCCTTCAGCAGCCACTGAAGACAGGATAAAAGGGATAAAACCCCTGTAATTGATATTCTTTTAAAACATTCATAATCCGGTGTTTGACCATCATGCCTGGCAAGAAACCAGTGCTACTCTAATTCATCTCCTTCATTTCAGCAGTTGTGTCTTTTCCCAAGATCCATCATCCCTGTGACGACTGCAGCTGTGCTTGGCAGTTGTAGAGGACACATAGAGGAGCCACTCAGACAAGTGCCAAAGGCAAACATCCATTTCATAACAGAGCTTTCATTTTCTACAGATCGTCTGAACCATCAGAGGAACAGGATTCTCTGTTGGTAGCAACAGAAGCTCCCACCATAGCTCCTGGCCTTCAGAGGTCCAGAGGGCCTCCCAAAGATCCTCACTGATTCAGATCTCACCGTCATTAAAGTCCAAAAAAATAATAATTTTGCAAATCTTTCTATTGTACTTTCTTCTGAAGGTCCCCTTCAGTTATTGCAGCATAATCATGGATTTTTGCAGATAAGGTTGTTCCGTTGGCACGTTTGTGGGTGATGGTTTCCTCATACTCCTTTAAGGTCTTGATCTTGGTTTTTTTTTTGAAGTCAAACTGCCAGAAAAGGACCTTCCCTTGAGAGCAGATGTAACTTCTCAGCTGGATTTTTTAGCCCCTTATACTTCTAAGAAGGTCTGCATATCCTTTAGAAACTTGTGGGTTTTGTGGTCACAGAACATCAGTTGCCCTAATTAAAAGAAGATTTTTGTAATGTCTTTTTATTTTAAACTAAGCACAAAATTCTGTGGTGAGATGAGTTAGCAGGGAAAGGCTCAAGGAATAACTCTAAATATGCCTATTGCCCAACCTGAAGCTGTGTTACATCCAAACTGAGGTGACTATGGCATTTAAAAGCATTTCAGCCATCCAAAGGGAGTTACTTCCTTGGTCATGGACCTGCATTTACTTATAAAATCTTTTAAAGGATAAGATTCCCCCCCCCCCTCCCCTTGTAAAATATAGGCTTGGAAAGTCTTTTTGCTCCTTTAATCTAAACTCTTGACATTGCATGGAACTACACTATTTGAAGTAGATTCATAAATGCATGAAGTTCTACCTTGAAAATAGGTGGCGTTTTGATCCCCATCACTGTATAAGGAGACCCATTCAGAAATTCTTTTTTCTGATCATTATGAATCTTCCAAATATGCTCACTGACAGCTCGTGGCCATTTGCTGTAGAGCAAACCTTGTTTTGTGTATACCCCCTATATTAACAGAGCAATTATGCATCCTCATGCTGTTACCTCTCTCATGTAGCTTTCTGTCCACATACTCCCTGCAAGATCCACCTTCCGTGCTGCCGGATTGAACCACGAACTTATCCCTGATTGAGAACACAGTTTGTAGCTTTTAAACGGAGATTATACCTGTTACAGAACGCTGCTATTTCAGACCTGGTGAGCTCACCAGGAGGATATTAAATAGATGATCTAATCTGTTTGTTTCTCTTCCTCCTGGCGGCGTCCTCTCGGTTTTGTTGTTAGTCTGAGTTATTAAAAAGGGACCTGAAAGGAGACCACAGCATGCAAGCTATAGCATGTCAAGAAGAAGGTAAGAAAACTGCTCAGAATATGCTGGTTAGGGATATCTCTGGATGAAGACAGAGGGAGAAAAATCTGCTTGTGCCACTTCAAGCGTGCTCTCTGTTGGATTACCACATGGTGAAAAGGCGAGGAAGCGTAACGCCTTCTGAGGACTGTAACTGAGAGTGATTCACTCCCGAAAACAGTAGCACGGAGTATGCACTTTCAGGATCACTGAGATATTTTTCCTTTCTGTGTTGCTGCTCCTTTCATAGCAAAAAAAAAAAAAAAAGCAAGCATGCATGTGGTGTGTCCAATGCCAACATTGGAGAGAGTCTGCCCAGCTGGGAAGCTATCAGGAGGCCAGAAGGTGTGTGTGCACGCTGCCAGCACCCGCCTGATTGCCACTGCAGTCCCACATGGATTTTCTGTAGCTGTGTCAGTCCTTGAAATGGCTACTCTAGGTCTGGCGTTTAAAGTCACTCCAAAAACAAGGCAATTAAGCCCGTGTCAGTGCAAGGTGGAAGGCCTTTGAACACCTAGCCAACACCATGGCAAGCACAAGAGGCTGATATCAGCGATCCGTAGATTTAAGGAACTTCTTTTGCCATTTCTGATCAAACAAGGCCCCGTTGGTGTTGGCTGGGCCTAGCTCAGTAAAATTTGAGTCACCGGGCTTTTGCTTTTTCCTCACAGACTGTTCTGCCATTTTATAGCGGTGGATAGAACTCAATTAAACAGCCCTCCTCTTCCCTTCTGGCTAAGGTACAGAGACACAAGGCCATCTTTTTGCTGTTTGTCAGCATTGGGCTTCACACAGTAAGGTCTGGAGGCACAGCTCATGAGGCAGGAGGTGCTGCAACGAGAGAACGTGGTGCATGGGGAGGATGTCTGTGCCTATATTCAGAGAGTCTTGTGAACATGAATCCTGACAGCAATTGCTTTTATTCCATCTGTTCCTGCTCCCCACCCAAACATGCATACTTCTACCAAAGAAATAAAACCTCAAATTACTTGTATGGTCTGTACTCGAGCTACCAACAGAACGTATAGATATATATATAGTACATGAGCCAAGCCCTACTGTTCCTACTCAGCTCTGCTTTTCTCCTTCTCTTCGATTAGACAGACTTTTGCTTTAGTGCAAGATGAGTAAGAATCGTGAGTTTTGGCCCGAGACTGTTTCAGCAGTTATGTGTCATGCGTTATTTTACTAAGCAGCAGTCTGCCAGATATACCATATTGGAGATGCATTGATCTTTGTAGCTTCCAAAACTGACACTTCCTTTTCCAGTCCTGTGTTTTAAGCTATTTTAGTTGGACAACATGGAGCTTCTGAAAAACACTGATATTTTTCCCCCCTTTTGAAATAGTATTTTAATTCGAGGGCTTAGTAAGGACTTAAATCTTACTGATCCAACTATGCCAATTCAGGCTGTGATTTTTATTTTTTTATAAAAACATTATGATGCTGGTCTAAAGCTGTATTACAAACACAGATACACCCTTGGCTAATTTTGTGATAGAGTGGCTTGCCAAAACCTGTTTCTCTACCCATCAGCTATGTTTCTATGTTGTTTCTAATTTGTGTGTTAGCGTTCTGGCATTCTCTTTACTACAGAATTAGTCCTGGTCATATCAGTACGGCTTATGCCAGAACAACCCTCTAGTATAGGCGATGCAATGCTCTGCGGTAAAACCATTATCAAAAGTCAGGAAAAGGTGACCTAAAGGGCTTTATTACAGCATTTTAGGACTAGGGCCATGTCCCGGTCGCTGGGATTTCAGGCTGTAACACACTCCGGCTCTTTTCCTAGTTGGTCAAAAATGAGTATTTTTTGACTTCTTCAGTGCTGGATTTTTAATCTCCTTTTATGAGGGCCTGGTGGAAGGTGAGGTGCTGAGAGGAAAGGATATCTTTCAGTAAGTTGAGACAAATAAAGCAGCTGCTGTTGGTCTTTGACCCGGTTACCTCTGCACCATTTTATATATCTGCCTTTCTGAGTAGGTGGAATTTCCATGTGTACGTGCCTTTCTCATGTAAAACAAAATGAGGAAAGCCTAGCTTCATTCTTTTCATTGGGAATAATTCTCTTTTTATTCCTTCTTTTTAACGCAGACCATTGCATATTTTTATGATTGTTTCATTTGGAGGGGGTTGAATCAATAAGTGTCATGGGTTTGTGTGTCCACTGGGACGCACACGTGAAGCTGTGTCTTGTTCTGTGTAGCTCTTGTTAAAATAAAATACTGCATTCATTTTCAATATGAACAGAGCCTAAGAGTGAAGTTTATCCCAGTGTATTGTCTTGAATGCTGCATTACCTAAAGGCTGATGATATAGAAATAATTGAAAGTAAGTACTGCAAAATTGTTGAGATAAATTTTGACATAAAAATGTAGGTTGGTTCATAAAAAGTTGCAGTGACAATAGGTTATAGTGACAGCTTTTCAACAAATGTATAAGCCTCCAGATGGAAGGGAATTTGGCTTAATGAATTATAGGCAGTCTGTAACACAAGCGCCTTTTATAGGAGCAGATCAGAAGAAAGAATAAACTTATTCACACTGGCATGTGTTAAATAACATCATTGTTAAAAACATGGACTTGAAAAGAGACTGAAAAATGCAGGACTTAAAAAAAAAAAAAATCTGTTGTTAATGTCTGTGGACCTTCAAGCTCCCAGGCAGGACACTGCACAGCCGTTGTTTCAGCATTATCTGACCACAACCATTGTCGTTGGCCAGCTGCGGAGGCTCACAGCCTTCCGGAGACGAGATGACTGCTGCATGTCCTTCTTCTTCTTCGGGTCTTTGCCCTGAACTTGTCAGGGGAGGGACAAAGGCTGTGTGTTCTGGTTATTCTTTGCTCCATCGCCTGATGGAGTCTGCGGTGGGGGTTATTGCAATGCCTGGTTGTGCGTTTGTGCTCTTCCACTGTGCCTTTGCTCTGGGTATGGAGCAGCCTGAGCTGACAAAGGTTGTGTCTTGCACTCAGGGACTGATACTCAGGGCTCCTGAGAGCATTTTTTCCGAGCTGTGCCACTGACAGGCTGCATGACCTTGGTAAATTACTTAATATCTGCTTCCCCATCCAGAAAATGATGATGATACTTACCTGCCTCCCAGGAGAAGCATTTGGGCTTCATTAAGGATTAGGACATGCTTTTAGTTTAGTTAGTTGTATTGAAATGTGCTTCGTAAGCAAAAGTTATTATTAAATAATGAATGAGGAAAAATGCTGTCAAAGTAATATACAGGACTGAGCCAGTGCTAAGAGCAGTAACCAAATAAAAATCACATGAGCTGTGATATCAGGACAGGGGAGTACGGCTGAAAACTAAGAATAAGCAGCAGATGTCAGTGACTCATTAAAATAACAAACTTGCATTTCTAATTTTGTCAATGTACTGTGGCACTTTTGATGGTGCAGATTAACCGCTGATGATCTTGTAGGATTTTTTATGCATGCGGCAGTGAGGTAAGGACATAGCTATGGCCTTCAGCCCGCGTTACTGAATCTGAGGCTGTTTGCAAGGCAGTGTAAAAATACCTGTAGTTAAGATTTAGAAATGCAGGAAATATCTGTGAAACTACTAATCACGGATGTGTGAAACAGTAAGTTATCTTGGTAGGGAGTTCTTTATCTTGGTAGGGAATATTTTTCTAGCAAATCTGTGGCTTTCGGCGTTTTCAGATGGCCTGTTCTGCGTCTTCTGGCTTCAGCAAGCATCTGCAATGGATGTGTGCCTTTATCATGGGTATGGTGCTGACA
Organism: Aythya ferina; assembly: GCF_964211825.1. Lineage (NCBI taxonomy): Eukaryota > Metazoa > Chordata > Aves > Anseriformes > Anatidae > Aythya > Aythya ferina. The sequence continues at coordinate 112,270,535 of NC_140298.1, forward strand.
CAGTGCTAGGTGTTTCCTCACAGCAGCACTCAGGAAGATGCGCAGCCAAGCAGTCATTTATCCCATTCCCTGTTTCATGAGCACAGGCATCTTAATTGTACTGGCAGAGCAGATGTGTGTGTTTTGTCAGCGCAACTGCGTGTTTTTGATACTCCATCTCCTCAGACTCTGCGAGGGCTCGTTTTTCTTAGCACATTTTACACTTACAAGCACCTGGATCCTTACCCGTGCACCTCATGAAACCTTTTTTCTTATTCATTTTCCTAATTAACAGCCTGCATCTGCCACGTGCGGCTAATAACATTTACATCCTCGCGCGGGTACAAGGAGTCTCTCAACAGCCGTCATTTTTCCCTTTGCATCCTTAAAACGGCGTAACAAATTCCCGGTGAGATGGTTTTAACTACGGACCTTCTACCTCCACTGAGATGCACTATGGGGTGCTGGTGGTCCCGTGGGACCCCCATGTGGCTGCTGCTGGTCCGTGCCTGTTGAGAAGATGGAGCCAAGGGGCTTGGTGGCATCTCTGTCAGCCTGTGCCTCACTCCAGGCACCTGCGTCACTCCTGGAGCACAACGAGGCATATTAAGAAGAAAAGAAGAAAAAAAAAAGATGAAAATGCAGCTAATTAGAAGGCACGGGGTTGATTGAAGGCATAATAAATGGCAGCCTACCAACAAAGATTGTTGCTGTGGGTAGATAATCTGATTAGTAAATATTTATTTCATTAGAAAGTCTTTTTTATGGTTGGATCCATGTTCAGTCAATAATTCGGAGTGACCTGTTCAGCATTTTAAATTGGATCAGGAGGTTCTGCCATTTGAACCAGGGATACCATAAACAAATAAGAGATTCTGAGCAAATGGAGGCAGTGGTACGAGATGCAATACTATTTATTTAGCGAATCCTCACAGGGTGTCTGCTGTTTGATTAGGCAGTTTGTTTGCTTGAACTCCTAAGTTGTTTAATCTTAAACTTCAAGAAGATACAAAAATATTGCACCCATCCCATGACAATAAAAAAAAAAAAAAAAAAAAAAAAAAAAAAGTTAACTCTTCAATTACTGTTGTGCAAGCCCTCATTTTACCACTCATTTTAGCACTCACTTAGCTCAGTAGCATATCTTACAACCTAATGGCCAGCAAATTTCTACCTGCACTCTTCACACTGTAGCAACTGGTTTTTGCCCAGGTATGCCTGGTATAGTCAGCTATTGAGAAGAAAGGGAAATTATATGATTTTTAGCAGTTTTGCAGGTGCATTATATGTACCAAAATGAAGCAAACAAATCAGAACATCCTAAGAGTTACATTACAAGTACGTATTGCAGTGTCACTGCTCTCAGCCTCCATGAACTCCTCAATGTAATGTTCAAGGTTTGCAGAAACAATAAAAGCACTGTCACACTGTCCGGTGGCAGCGTTTCAGATAAGTGAATGCAGATTTAAAAGATGAGAGTTCAGTGCATTCTCCCACTGGAAGCTGTAGGTTTAGCTTTAAATTCAGAAGATGCTTAAGAGAACCTTATGAAATGTAATAAAGTTCTCCTATCCCTAGCTCACACTCTCAATCTGAAATTGTATTGAGGGAATTTGAGTTTCAATAGTGTCCTTACGGAGCAGCTATGCTTATTACTTAGATATTAGAGGTGCCCTGTTGATGTACAAGCATTTGAATTCCAAAGGGAAATAAAGTCTGTATTTTCAGCTTATTATTGTACAACATCGTAGGCACTCCTCAGTTAGTGTCTGGGAAAAATTGTTCTTTTTCCCTTCTAACTTTCCCCACCTCTTGGCTTCCTACCTCCGCTGCGAAAGAAAACATCAGCTTAAATTTCCAATTCCCAGGTAAGAAGTTATGTACATTATAATACTATTACAGTTAATGTTGTTTATGCACTTAATTCCTTGCGCTGACAGCGGTGGCCACTGTTTGAAATCGCCATGCCACCTAGGTGCTCGAGGAAAGCTCTAAGATTACCCGGGAGTGGGCAGAGAGCCAGGCAGCGTGTCCTCTCTTGTTTGGTCTTCTCCAGTGCTTTCTTTTAACATCCTGATACGTCTGCCTTACAAATACAGGTATGCTCCAGCCAGCGTAGCCGTAGGAGGGCTCACCACAGAAGCAGAAACAAAGCTGTGTGGCAGGCACACAGATGTGCTGGGAAGGAGCTGCTTGGGGTAACAATTCCTTGTCACATCCCTCCCAATCTCATTTTCACTCGCATATGCTCCTGCGGCGTTGCGGGAACACGCTTGCATACAGCCTGGCTGGTGAACCCAAATCCCAGGCACGATTCTTCCCACCCCGTGTGCTAGAAATAAATAAAATAAAAAAAAAAAGAAGAGCAAGAGCAAAGCACGAGCTCTCGGCTCTCTGCTCGCCGCATGAAATGGAGCATGGAAGGAGGGTGCTCCGGGCAAACAGCAGCTCCGAGTTAACCGCCAGGTCAACGTGGAGGGCCAGGAGCTGGTCAGTGGGCTCCCGCCTGGAGCCGAGTCAATACGTGCTGTCTTTTGCAATGGAGAGGATTATTTATAAATGATGCATGAAGGGATTTGGAGGTCTATGAAGGCAGTGCCGTGGCAGGATCAGAAAATGCTTGAAGGTATTCATTCAGCCAAGCTCCTTGGCCAAGTTTTCCCAAACCCAAAATAAGCCCCCCAAAAAACGAGAGGGAGCGCAAGAGTTTTGTTGGGGTTTGAAAGAACTTTCTCCGCTTCCAGTTTCTGATGAAGGAAGCCTGAAAATGCAGAACATGAGCTGTGCTGTGTCTATCAGGGCACACAGCCCTTCTCTTCGTCATTTTATTTATTCCTGTCCCTGGCAAGTACAGAAATCTTGTTGCTAAATAAAAACTGAGGGCAGGATTTGCCCAGCTGAAATCAGAGCTTTGGCGTTGACTTCACACAGGCTGATAGGAGCTGTGCACACACATGGACTTCAGTTCATGCTTCCTAAGGCCAGCTCTGGCACTTTTGTACATAGCTGAATTATTTTGTAATTCATTATGTCTATTTAAGCTATATTTTAACTGCAAATACAGGGGGCTTAGTCCAGGGCGTTCTTTAAGAATGTTTGACAAAAGGCTCTGTAGTTTCAATTACATCTGTGAAGTAGTAGTCTTGTCCCAGTTATGTGAGTTGTCACCAACCTTAAAATTGACATTTTCTCTCCATGTTCCAATTATTCAGCTATAGCAGAAATGATCCATCTTGCAGGGAAACAGAGTATAAAACTCATCAAACTACATGCATTTAGTATGGTATCTATCTATTAATTCCTAGCAGAAATCAGCAGACATTGCTTTGCATAGATATCTTGGTGTTACCGCTGAAACTGGGAGCCCTTCTTCCCCCAGAGAAGGTCTGCTAAATTGGAGATTGTTAAAAATGATTAAAAAAATGATTTTAACCCACAGAGGATTAAAAACAAAGATGCCATTTGCTGTGCTACTACAAATGCACCCCAAAATTGAAGCTCAGGTGTTTACTTTCTGTGTTTTGAACCTTCGGTGATCAAGGTTTTCTCAGCCAAAGCAATTAGAAATCACTGGTGAAAACCATACTCCTCATTGCTCGGTACACCAAGAGCTAGGGCTCAACACAAAACACAAACTACCACAGGACAGGAGATACAGAAGAGATCATTACAACTGGCAGTATGGCAATGATTTCAAATTTTAGGACCATGCCTTTTGAGAGTCTGAAAAAATAGTATATTAAAAAATAAACTTTTTTTTTTTTTCCAAACATGTAGTTAACAGTACAGGAAAAGTCCCATTTTATCACTGCTGTGCAAGTCTTCATTTTCAGTGATTTTATTTTGATTAAGGGAGGAGGTGGCATGGATTTTGGACAGGCCTCTCATTGCAAGAGTCCGTCTGAGTCAGGAGTCCTCCACCCCGCTGTATCACCCGATTCCCTTCAACGTCTCCACCATTTTTTTGCAATTTAGTGTATTCCAGGAAAAGCATGTTTGGCTGTTGGTGAAATTCTGTGAAATTTAAAAATGCAAGTGGCTCTTGCATCACCTCCTCAGAAAGTTACCTTACCTGAGCTATTCTCATGTTAGCATGTGTGCATGTTTTGAGGGCTCAGACTTCTAATTTATTTATTTATTTATTTATTTATTTATTTATTGAGAAAAAAAATCTGTTCCTATTGAATATACTGAATGATAGGAATAGGCTGCCCAGGGAAGTGGTTGAGTCACCATCCCTGGATGTCTTTAAAAGACGTTTAGATGTAGAGCTTAGTGATATGGTTTAGTGGAGGACTTGTTAGTGTTGGATCAGAGGTTGGACTAGGTGATCTTGGAGGTCTCTTCCAACCTAGATGATTCTGTGATTCTGTGATCTGCTTGTCAGATGAAATATAAAACCCTGGCTCCATTTGTGTTACTGTACATCCTTTCTCTTCTCTTTTTTTCCTGCTCCAACATGGATGATTTTAGGCAATTTAATATAGTGATAGCTCAATTAAACTTCTTTTCCTCTTTTTCTTTGCATTGCTGCTCTTGGGCAGTACCGATCCAAAACCGTGTAAGGACGATGTGCTCTGTCAGACAGAGCAGGTGGGCCCAGGTTGGTCCCACCCTCCGAAAGGTGTGCAAGTTCCCTGCCCCTGTTCCTCAGCCAAGAAGCCTTCCTCCCCTCTTTTCCCTCCTCCACACGTCCAGTCCCAGCTGTACCAGGAGGACGAGGAATGTCACTCTTGGGTTATAATGTGTTTTATGTCTTCCTGATGTAGTGAGATGCAAGAACCATAATAATTTCTCTCAGAGTTAAATGCTGATATATTCTTCTCCATGGCACATTTATGCAAAGCTTCATGCTCTCAGGTTTGCACCATCACTCTGTGCGTGTGCACGTGTTCACCCACCAATAACCAGCAATATCAGATGTCAATTCCCTGTATTGACACTGAAGTGGGCCATGCATTTGAAATTGCCTATCGACATTTAGGAATTGGCTGTACCAGTGAGAGATTTCCTCACATAGGAAGGCAAAGCCTATCCAAATAAACAAAAGATCCCTCTGTGATGTGTAGCCTTTGAGGCTGAAATGTAGACAACAGCGAGCACACACTTTTTTACCCTAAAGCACCGTTCCTTGCCAAGCCTGTAGTACACAAATCACTGGGATGGATTGATGGCTGGAGGTTGCTTTGTGAGGTTTTTCACCCTGGGTTTTGTGGATTGCTTAAAAGCAGCTGAGAAGCGGGGCTGCCCCGTGACAGCCCCCGCTTCCCGCAGCTCGCCTGCCATCGGCACCACGTCAGGGCTTGCCATAAATCCCGCTAGCTCTGGAAGCTGCTTTTCAGAGGGTTGGCAGGGAGCTTGCTGCAAAGAAGTAACTGCAGACAGAACTTGGTGGTCTGGCTGGAGGCTGTGGAGTCAGCGAGCAGCTCCTGGCACTCGCTAGCACATCGTGCTGCTGGCCTCTGTGACCTCGGGCAAACAGCTTAACCTCACACAGTGTTCTCCTCCTCTGCAAGCACCCCATGCTTTTAACATGGAGTTTGTTTTGCTGTCTTCCTAAATGAACCTGATCCTGGCATGGACGCCAGGAGTCACGTCTTAATCTCCCCATGCCACTGCAGGGTTGGGGCTGGAGGTCCCATGGCCATGGTGTTGGGGCAGTCTCCTGCAGGCAGATGGAGGGAACCTGCAGCTCAGTGGGGTTGTGCTGAGACTTCTCAGTCCTGCAGATTATTGTTCAGGGATTCTTTATTGAATATTTTTTATTTTATATTTTTGTTATTGTTTAAGGAGAGTGTATTTTGCAGCATGTGGGGTCTGCCTGGGGCAGTGTGTATCCTTGCACACACATTTTGAAGCATTTTGAGATATGGCTGTCTGCTATTGCAACAACAGAGCTCCAGAAAGCAGCACACCATCCTTCTGTCTGTCTCACATGGGTGATGCTAATCCATCAGCACCCACTGCACCATCACTCCTAATGTAGTTCTGCATTCCTGCTCATGCAGTTTCCAGATGGTGCTTGCTGCTCCACTCAACTCCTTGCTCCACCTCTGGCTAGGTATACCACAAGCCATCAAAATAACCCATTTTTCTTTAGAATAAGGCAACAGGGCAGCAGAGACCACCCAGAACTGCTGTTTGGCCTCTCATACCTCGTTTCACTTGAGAAGAAGGTGAGCATAAACAGCTACTGTGGAGCCCTTGCCATTACAAGCAGTTCTAAACTGGGGCTTTTGGTGGGATCAGTGTTCCCATGTGGTACCCCATCCGTGGTGCTTACAGCTTCATGAATAGCAAAGCCTACAAGGCCACTGCCATGGAGGACTTGGGGTGGTGGTCACCCATCAGATGCTTGGCTTGTGGGTGACAGCAGAGCTGTATCAAGCTCCACAGTCAGCATCAGCCCCCACTTCAGTCTTGTCATGCTGACCTCCCCAGTCTCTCCCTCAGTTCTGCCCTCTGATCACAATTCCTTTTTAATAGTTTCTCTCCTTATTGTTAACAGTTTCATATTCATATTTTACATTTTTCCAATTATGTCCTATTTATTGTTGAAACTCCCTTGCGTTATGTATTCAAAGAGAAATGCCTCTCTCTATGAAATGCCTTCTGCCTGCAAACACCCCATTTCCCTTAAGACTTCCAGCAATGATCTCTGAAAATATCCACACCACTTCACGGAGAGCCTGTCTCTGGTGTATTCAGATGTCAAACTGCTTGTGTCTCGGCTTGGAGCAGACACTCTCATTTGTGTGCAAAGCCCGACCGTTCACATGGGACACTTCTCAATAAATAATAGCACCAGATTCATCTGCTGCATCCTATAGTAAAATCAGAAAATAAACCCAAACTTTTCACAGTAGAGGATAGTCTCTCCTCTCTCTCTCTTCCCTGCATTTCAAATTATTTTTCCTAGTGTTTCCATTAAGCTTTTGTGATCACATTCTCCAGTGGGTGAGAGCTCTCCCTTGCACAAAATTGGGCTAACAATCAGCCAAAGATTTCCTGTGGGGAATCTCGCTGGTGAGGGTGGAATTTCTTCTGATGGAGATGGTATTATGGTCTCTAGTGCCACTTTCTTCTTCTAATCCTGAAGGCTGGGTGAGACAGAGGGTGAGGTCAGGAGCTAAGGGCTGATGCCCCTTGTCTGTATTGGACCTACCATGGACGTGGGGGATCGTGCGGCATAGAAATATAGAATATCCAAGTTGGAAGGGACCCACAAGGAGCATTGAGTCCAACACCTGAGTCCCCAAACAACCACCAAAATAATAATAATAATAAATCAGACCATGTGTCTGAGAGCGCAGTCCAAACGTTTCTTGAACTTCCAGCAGGCTCAGTGCCATGACTGCTGCCCTGGGGAGCCTGTTTCAGCACCTGGCCACGCTCTCAATGAAAACCTTTTCCTGATATCTAGCCTGAACCTCCTCTGTAAAAAAAAAAAATCATGGGCACCAGTGCCTGTGGTGTGATGCGGCCTGTACCGAGCACTGCCACCATACTGACCCTTGCTTCACCGCTCCTTGTGCATCCCCACAAGGAAGGGAAGGACCCGTCCTTCTCTCATGTGGAGAGAGAAACATGACAAGATGATAAACATCACTTTTCCCCCGTTTTCTGTGCCATGTTTATCACAGCCTTGTCCAAACTCCTTGTAGAGAGAGGGGCATCCAGCAATGCAGTGGCACATAGGCCGCTTGCAATTTGCTTTCTTCTCTCATCCCACCTGGCTCCTTGCTGCTTCTCTTTTGTGTATTGGATTTTTGCCTAAAGTGGGTAAAACCATGCAAATTGAGGGCTTTAGGAGCTGGGGCAGCTGTTGCAATGAAATTTGGGGTGTTGTGGAGCAACACCACAGTGGTATCAGGACTGCAAGCCGCAGTGGCAGGAGACAGCCTTCTGGTCAGTCCATCTGTCCATGAGCATACCTTACACTCTCTGTCAGAAAAGCAGAACAAAGCAATGAGAATGAATGTCCATCGTGCTTATTTTAACATAGAAGGGTCGGTATTTGTAAGGACCACATGTGGAAGCAAAGAGGGATCCAAGGGGGCTTGAAGCTAGGGCCATCACAAACCTGCAGTCCTGGTGTTGTGTTGCTCTGTGTGTAATTCGGCATCCTGGCGGCCTTGCTCTTCTTGAACAAGCAGGATATTCAGATCCATAAATTCTCAAGGAGGAGAATTTTTAAGTTGGCAGAGTTAAAACAGCAGCTGAGCTGGGAGGTGACCCACCTGTGCTCATGCGTGTCTGCACATCCCACCCCCTCTGCTCGAGAGCCACGGCAGGACTGTCACACAGAGGAATCCCGCTCCTGCACGGGAGCTGACTGCAAAACAAACCCGTGCTATCCCGACCCGCGGTTTGCACAGTTGATGTGTTTAAAATTAGGGCTCGACAGATAATTGATCTGTCTGTCAGACTGCCACGTTGGAAAAAAATCATCGCTGTTGTCATTTTGAACACTCGTAGATGACCAGGCAGCGGTGGGTTTGTTTCTTCCAATCGAAATGGCAGCAGCAAAATGGAGGGGGGAAAAAAAGGTAAAGGGAGAATGAGGTTTTGGTGTCCAATGAAGCAGCCCATTGCACTCAAAATGAAGCATTAGCCCTTGGAAGAAAAGGGAGGGAGGGAAAGGAGAACTGCACAGAGGTGAGGAGAGGTGGTGATAGCTTTGTGCTCCGTGTCTGTACTCGCTGAGGTGTGATGCCTGCCCTGAGCAGGACAGCCTGGAGCAGTCACCCCCATGCACCAACTTGCAGCAGTATGGGGGTGTCCTCAGCGTGGTGTCACTCACACCTTCATATCCTCTTTCCTCATGAATAGTTAAAATATCTCAGGCTGCACTGGGTGAGTTACAGGCACACCGCAGTTAGGGCATCCTCCTGAAAAGCTGAGGGCTCGATTTGCATCCTCCCCTGGATCAGGCTGCGGCAGGACTCGAGCCTGACACCAGCGTCTCGAGAGGACTGTATTCAGGCTGGTTTCTCTTAATTTGTCCCTTTTCACATCAACTCTGCTGTACACCAAATGCACACAGTGTGCTGTATGTATATGTTGCCCTACAGCAGTAAGTAGAAATCACTATGAGTCTGTTCTTGCAGCAGATGTTCTTGCAACTCCCTAGAATTAATGCCCCACTGGGGGCATTAATGAAGATAGAAAATTAAAATAGTCAGAAATAGCCCAACTGGCTTGATCTTACACTGGATTTTTGGAGAAGGAAGTGGTGAGAAGCTGGGAAGGTGGCAGGGGTGGCACGCTGGTGTCAGCATCCTTGGAGGGAGGAGAGCTGACCAGGGTACAGGAGGCACAGGCAGCCCAGGCAGTATATGGAGGGAGAGTGGTCAGTTAGAAATTGTGGGCATAAATTGTACTTGGCACTTTAATAATCTTGCAGCCCTTGCTTTGGCAGGCTGATAGATTTTTTCAGAATCAGGAGGACATTTGAAAAATGTATTTTCTTGACTAGATTTTAATTTGGGGGCCTGTCAACCTTGGCACTGTCCTTTCTTTTAAAGCAAGGTCACTGTGACATCCTCAGCCCATGGAATACGTGCGTCTCCCAGGGATTTAAATCTTTGAGACATAATGTAATTCATGATGTTGTAAATATCTTCAGGTTTGCCAGTTCTTGTGATTTCATTACAAGTTCCGCAGTGCTGTGTGTTTTGGAAAGACGAAGAGAGCGCAATGGTTGTTGTTGTTGTCGTGGCTTTTTTTCATTTGGCTCGAAAACCTCAGCTGTGAGTGTGAAGTTAATGGTGGAATGTTTCTCTTTTCCTCACGGCTAAAACCAAAGATCTATTAAAAGTGTCCCAAATGTTTCTTTCTTTTCTTCCTTCCTTCCTTCCTTCCTTCCTTCCTTCCTTTCTTTCTTTCTTTCTTTCTTTCTTTCTTTCTTTCTTTCTTTCTTTCTTTCTTTCTTTCTTTCTTTCTATTTTTGTTTTTCTTTTTAATACTGAGGACAAGCAGTTGCAGATGCTGAGAAATGTATTCCCATTCCTCAGGATCTGTGTGGACCCTTCACCTCTGGCTGTGCCACAAGGGCTGAAGCCAATCCTCCCAAATAGTTGTGCTCTTCTGTATTCAGGGACAGGTACACATTCAATTACATATAAATCTAGACCAGCATTTCCCATCTTCTTATTGCATTTCAGCAATAGGATTCACCTTCCTCATACAAACTCCATCTCAGAGCTGCAGCTGGGTGCCTCAGTGGGAGCAGCCCAGTTAGCTGTGCCTCTGCTTAGCTTGGCATGGATGACGAAGGCAGCTTTCCATGGATTATTTTTTTTTTTCCTGGGAATTGTGGTGGAGTCTCCTGCTGCTTTGCATGGAGCTCCCTGTGCTCAGGTGTTTGATTTATCCCGGTCCTTCAGCATTAATAATCTCCACTGCCTCTCATTTAGCATCTCCGGCAAAATTAGAACTCTTCATGCGAAGAAAGATTGTTTGTATTAATTATAAAAATAGCAGCAAGAGTAAGTCTCGGTGCCGTCGGTGATGCAGTGCAACAGCTTTTCCTAGCTGGAATAGTATCCACTTGAGACTGCCCTTTGTCTTTTACCTTTAGGCTTTTATAGAAGCATGTCAATTTTCTTCCTCTCCCAGACATTAACCTTTAGTGAGAAACAAGGTCGGGGGGGTTAGGAATTGAGATAGCTCATCTTTGCTGTGCTTTCCTTGTAGAACAAGGCTGCAATGTCCTAAAGAAATCCAGTGAATGAAGCACGTTTGCTCTCCTTGGTCTCTTTGCTCCCTGGCTGAAATAAGATTAAAAAAAAAAAATAAGTCAATAAATAGTCTTTCGTTGCTGTCTCCATGTCGTAGTTTTTAAATTTCATTATGTAATAATTTCTTTCTGCACTTCCCCTCTTTTGTACAGGTGGACTGTCACCATCATGACAGAGCCACTGCCCTACAAAGCCATTTTAAAAGGCTGTTTTGTTAATAACTCCTGCGAGCAGAACAAGCGAGCTTAATGCCGACAACTTCTGCTTTGTCTCAGAATTTACGCATGGATCATGGCAGAGATATTATTTTCACATTTCTGCAAAATCAAATCATTTCCTACTCAGGGTGTGTACAGATTTCTTAAAGGCATGTGAGAAGTAAGAGGCTGTGAAAAGCACAGTGTGCCGAAGCAGGTGAATAACAAAATTGGGCAGTTTTGCAATGTGTCCGGTTTAACAACTTGAAATGCTGTAAATATTCGCCAACATTTTTCAAGTAACATCAGATCTAATAGACGCTATTTAAAGTTGCTAAACATTAGGCATTGTGTTATTCAACTGATCTTCTGAAAATATGTTCATCTTTTCTTGTAATTAATCTCATTAAAAAGTCTTTAGCTGGTATGGAGAAATAATGGATCTTTAATGTTTTGTTTGATATTGAAAGCAGGTTTTATAGTGAGACATTAAAAAGTGGTTTTAATGTGCGCTCAGCATGCGTGGGTACTCGCAAGCGGTGATTCCTAATGGAAATGTGATCAAAACGGCAGCTTAGGCCAAAAAAAACTGCACGAGAGATGTGCCAGGGGAGGATGGGAACCGGGCTCCTGGGGCCGAGCATCCCCCTGCTCCGCCTGGAGCAGCCCCCAGGGGAGCCGCACGTCTCTAATGCTGGTGCTCAGCAGTTCAGGGGGCCACGTGTCCTGTGTCAGCGATGTGTCATCCTGCTCTCTGAGAACACAATCTGTGTACCCAGCTTTTCCTTTTTTTTCCCAGCGTTTTTCATAATTCAACAGAATTCTGTCAGGCCGTGATCTGAAATCTTCCTGTTTACAAAGGAGATCTCAGAGTTTGGCCACAAGCCAAATAAAATCGGCCACTGAATGCCTCTGAAATACCTTGTAATCGCTTGAAACAGCGTGGCTGGATCTTGTTCAAACAAACAGGTCTCACTCTTCTGTGGATCTTGCTCAGAGTTTCCCTGTGATGAGTATCCAGATGCCTACGGGATCCTATTAGGAACAGCTGTGAGCCATCCCATCCCCTGAAGAGGTGGTATGAGCAAATTGTGACTTTTCAAGCTAGCAAACAAAGTTGAAAAATAAAAGCAAATATTTTGTGTGATGAGAAACCTTTCCCTGAGTGGAGTTTAAAGTCATTTTGTGGCTATTTTTTGTCATTGGCTTCACTGCATGGAGCTGAAGGCTCGGCACGGCTGGCCCGTGCCATGCTTGCTCCCCGCGGGTGCTGCTGGCACATGCAGGCAGAAAGCATGGGAATGGCACTGTGTGCCCGGGGGTAGCCAAAAAACAAGCCAGGTTTCAAGTTGAGGCTGATTCCAGCTGATTGCCCAGTTTATTGGTGCAATGCACTTCTGTAACTAGGAGTGGAAGTAGGGAAAAAACAACAGCAGAAAGCACCATGTGCACAAATGTGAACAGGGAGCTCGCCGGCTGGAAAATGATACTGAAAGAGGAGCTTTAAGCCAGCTGGTAGGAAAATCTTCCCGGTGACAGATACAGCTAAGCACTGGGCTGGGCTCCTTGGCAGGGTTTTGAATTGTCTTTGGAGGATACCTTCAGTGAGACCTGTCCATGGGGGCACCGCTGTTGTGGGTTCCCTCCAGCTTTCTGCTCCTTATGTTTTCTGATAACACTTGGCAATCTGCACTTTCCAAATCAATATCATGTAATGGAAGAGCTTTGGCATTGCGTGAGCTTAGTCCCTGTGTCCTGCTGAAGACATCTACCTGTAATTCTTAACATAGTTATTGACAAATATGATCTGAACATGGAGTAAGGCAATACACTTGGCAACTAATGATGATGATTTTTTTTATGTCTGCTTTTCCTAACCTTTAAATTTCCTTACAAAAGTCATTATGGACCTCCATTGTCATTTTAGGTAGCTGAGAGTTTGGGTAGAAGAGCCCTTGTATCATTCATGCTCGTGGTTAAAAGATGGGGAAGTTGGCAAGGCAAGGGTTTGTTTAATAGAAAGAAACGAGACAAGTGCAAAATTTTCTTAGCTGTGTTATGTGCAGTTTGGGGCAAGTCAGATAACTCTTTTCTTCTATTTTCTTTGCCACCGTGAGGCTTGGTCTGATCTCTTTTGTCAAGTTTTCTGAGTAATGATCTAAGTGCTAAACTGATGACACCAAACTTGGAGGAGTTGTGGACTCAAATGAGGGCGTAAAGGCCTTGCAGAGGGATCTGGACAGGTTGGAGAGCTGGGCGATCACCAACCGCATGAAGTTCAATAAGAGCAAGTGCTGGGTCCTGCACCTGGGACGGGGAAACCCTGGCTCCATGTACAGACTGGGCGATGAGACGCTGGAGAGCAGCCTAGAAGAGAGGGATCTGGGGGTCGTGGTAGACAACAAGTTGAATATGAGCCAGCAGTGTGCCCTGGCAGCCAGGAGGGCCAATCGTATCCTGGGGTGCATCAAGAACGGCATCGCTAGTAGGTCAAGGGAGGTGATTGTCCCGCTCTACTCTGCACTGGTGCGGCCTCATCTCGAGTACTGTGTGCAGTTCTGGGCACCACAGTATAAAAAGGACATGAAACTGTTGGAGAGTGTCCAGAGGAGGGCTACGAAGATGGTGAAAGGCCTGGAGGGGAAGACGTACGAGGAACGGCTGAGGTCACTGGGCCTGTTCAGCCTGGAGAAGAGGAGGCTGAGGGGAGACCTCATCGCAGTCTACAACTTCCTCGTAAGGGGTTGTCAAGAGGCAGGAGACCTTTTGTCCATTAACACTAGTGACAGGACCCGCGGGAACGGGGTTAAGCTGAGGCAGGGGAAATTTAGGCTGGACGTCAGGAGGGGGTTCTTCACAGAGAGGGTGGTTGCACACTGGAACAGGCTCCCCAGGGAAGTGGTCACTGCACCGAGCCTGTCTGAATTTAAGAAGAGATTGGACTGTGAACTTAGGCACATGGTCTGAACTTTTGGGTAGACCTGTGCGGTGTCGAGAGTTGGACTTGATGATCCTTAAGGGTCCCTTCCAACTCAGGATATTCTATGATTCTATGATTCTAGTATTGTTATGACCCTTTATTTTGCAAACAGGTTTTTCTTAAAAACCTAACATTTTCTTATCCTCCTTAAGATTATTTCCGGGGATTTTTTTTTTTGCCTTTTTCCTCTTAGTTGACAGAAGTTTATATAACAACTTTATTGCTGCAGTCCAGAACTATTGCTACATTACGTTGCCAGCATGTTCGTAAAGAACTTACGCACTAAAAGACTGCAGATGAAATGTGTGTGACCAGGAAGATGCCCTGGTCTGTGCGGTGATACTGAATACTGTGGTTTAAGAAATACTAAGGTGCTGCCATGTTGCTGAATACAAAGGGATAACTTCCTGTTTTCGTGGCAGAAAATCAATGTATAGCGTCAAGACTGTATATTGACAACTTGATTATAAAGGACACTGAATACGCTTGACCCTGGAACAGCACCAGCACGGAGCAGACAAGGTGTTTATGCAGCACCAACAAGGCTAGCATGCATTAAACCCTGCTTGCCCTCCTCAGATAGGTCTGATTTTTTTTACAGGGTTACCATTGCTGTTTCTATTTCAGATCTCTTAGCTTTCTGTTTGCTTTCCTTGAGCTCTTTGGCATGGATAATTACTGGTGCAGGTGCAGCCGGCAGTGCCTTTCTGTGCTGAAGCCCTGTCGCAGCGCATCAGCCCCCATTGTCCAGAACCATGCCGTATGGGTTATGGAGGCAGCGTGAGCTCACTGTTGAAGCTGATTTGCGTGTGGTTTTTGTCCTTTTGATTTCACGCAGGAGACACTGTAAGGTTGATGCCACCGGATGGTGGCAAGTGTCTCTCTTCAGACCTGGGGCTGGCAGGTGCCACGCTGGCAGAGCTGGTGGGTCTGCATCGCTCTGCTGAGCAGTAATTTGTCCCTCTGAGCGTAACAGCAAAGGAGCAATTCCCATGGCAGTTCTTTTCTGACTTCCTACATATGTTTTCCATCTCATTTCAAGTGTTACGTACTCTCTTAACTGGGCACAGTGCTTGTTATCCTACTCACTTCCAGCTGGAGCATAAGACAGAGGACTGAAATGAAAGACCATAGTAAACAATATGATTCATTTCATCCAAAAGGGACAAAATGCTAAAAACGGTAGCAAGAAAAATCTCTGCCTTCTTAATTTTACTAGTTTAATTCGGGGATAGCTGCAGCTACTGAAAGCATATTAGGCAGTTGCAAATGAGGGAGAAATGAGCCTGTAGGGTAATTGCTATAAACATATTTGGCATTATGAAATTCATGAGAAGCTCCATTTTTCATAGAAGGGCATTAGCTCCTGGTTGTGAGTCATTTCTCTAGGTTTGCTTCCTACCTCATTATACAGCCTGACCCTGAGCATTACAAAACTCCCGCTCTCCTTTGCCGCAGCATAAGGCACAGTGACATCATGTCGCATCTCTCCTTGACTTTTTCTCCATCCTGTTACTGTTTGCTCTGACATTTCATTACTGGCATACTTCTCAGAAAGCTATTATCTCTGCTTCGTAGTAGTTTCCCATAGTTTCCCTTGGCAGCGAGCAAAAATTCCACAAGTTTCAAAAAATGCGATCTGGCTCAGCTGCTTCCCCAGGCAATGCAGTCACACTGCCCGGGGTACCCAGTACAGTCATTCTGAATGGGATTTTCTTCTCCTTTCTCAAATAAACTTCATTATTTGAGAACCTCTCCCAAATCCAAGGGGGCATGAACAACTAAATTTTGAAATTTTGTCTTCCTTTTTTCAACTCTTACTTTCCTATGATTAACGACTAGGCAATGGCACTCATTTTCTTTTCTTTTTTTTTTCTTTTTTTTTTTTTTAAGCTAACATTTACAGATCTATCACTCATGTTTCTTCTGTCAGTAGGGAAAGGTCAGCCTGTGCTGTAAACAGAGCTGTGACCATGGTACAAGTCTGCCCGCCGTCCTAGCCTTCATCATGGCAGCTTGTAACAAGAAGAGAGGAGGCGCAGCGGTAGAAATGTCAGCGGCAGCTCATCATGTGGGTGAGGATCCAGGCTTCATGCTGGTACCCAAGGCAGCCAGATTAATATTGTCTCAAGTACTGCTGGAGGTGCTACATTAGTAATCACGGGAGGCATACCAATTCTGGCTCAATCATCTTTTTTATTTTTTTCTTTGCAGCAGAGCAGGAGGGAATCAGGCTATTTTGGGCTTTGGAAGTGGGAATTCTCCCTTCCCCTCCCAGTCTCGGGCTTTCAGGCAGGCACACGTGCAGCAGGGAGAAGTTGGTTTCTGGACAAAGTTAAGCAGGAAATTAGGTAGCTTTTTTACATTCTTGCAGAACTCCTAAAGCACTGTGTGGATAAAGTTGAGTGCACATTTGTCAGGAGAGGAAACATTATCCTTTTTTTGCATTCAGAGAATATTGACGCATACAGATAAGCGTCTCTCTGGCAAGTCACTTAGGGAAGACAAACCTCAAATCTTTGGAATCCACTTACTGTGTCATCCTCCCCCTCAGAGAAGCTTTTGGTCCTAGGATCTTTGTGGGAAGCAGTTATATAAATGAGGGAACAGAAATGTGTTGTGTTTATGTGTACGTTTGTGTGCTATCCGTCATAAAATGCAGCTGCCTCAGCAAGAGATTTTGCAGTGCTTAAAAGGTGCGCCGCGTTATAAACCAGGTGACGGTAGGCAGGGAAGGGAACCTTATCCAATTAGAAGTACAATTTGCTACAGAGAATAAATGCAGCAAACTCATCCCTGACAAGTTGTTTATCTGTTTAGCTCAGTTACATTAACAAAGGAGAGCCAAAAGCTCTGGCTTCTTTTGTGCTGGGCGCTTCAACATACATCACTAAAAGACAGCCCCTACAATAGGAGTCTCACAAGGTTATGACACAGGACGAGAGGTGGATAGAGCAAGCAGATGGAAGGAGCACAAGCAACACCATTACATTTCACATAAAAAGCCACGGTCACGCCGTCTGCCCCACTGTTCTCGAATGTTTTGTAATCAAAACCTCACCTAAACCACCCCACCTCTTGGGAAGAGTGCTATGAAATCTTTGCTGACCACAGGAATTCGGGACTTCGACATCCCATTTCTAGAGTAACGCTGTGAAACTGCACTCATGAATGTTTTATCCGTGGCCTTGGTCTAGAAATAATCCTGCAAATGGTGATGGGGTGTATGCCGTTATTAGAGCTTATTTCCGTGCTCTTGTTTGTTGTTGTAATTTGTGGAGAAAGGCCATAAGTTAAATCTCTAATTCACAACAAGTTTTAATGTAAATCATATCCCATTACAGTACATCATAGTGATATAATACAATATGTTAGTTTGCCCTAAGTGGATGTATTTGTCTCTATTTTCTGGCTCAGATAATAGTTACCATCTGGGTGTGTGTTTATTTTTTGTTGTTGTTGTTTCTTTTAATCATTTTTGGTGCTGCTTGTTTTAAAGCTGAAAATGAGTAAAATTTGAAGCTGATTTAGGAAATTGCCTGGAGAATATCAAGGGGAACATCAGATACTTTAAATGCTTCACATTTTTAACCTATTACTGAGAACATTGCAGTAGCCTTGAGGCATGTTCCTCCCTTCCTACTCCAGTATCCATCTTCAGATATCTTATAAAATCAGCAGTGCTGGGGCTGAGCAGCAGAGAGCAGGATAGAGCCCCCAACTTCAAATCCTTCTCTTTTATCTGATCTTAACAAATATCAGATAGCATTGTAAAGGATTTTGGAGTTACCAGCCCCACGTGCAGGCTACTGAAGATGCGTCCAGCCCGTGTTACAATGTGAGCCTTCATATTTCTGGCTACTTGGAGCATTTGTGCTGCAGTCAGTTTTGTCTTGGGAGTCAGTGTATACAGCAGCAACATTCGTTATCTGTATATTTCTCTGTGCATGCATTTTGTACATCCTTCGGGCTGTTTTATTCAAACCCTTGCAAGTCTCTTTATTCCAAGCCGGTCACAGGTTTGTAGGCTGTAGCAGTGTAGGTGACTAATTTGCACCTACATTTTAGTTGCCTGCTGTAGATGCCATCTTAAGTAAGTGCATAAATTCCTTACAGAGCCACTGGGGAGAAAGAGTTGCTTTGAAGGCTCCCAAAGAGAGATCTTTTCTACCTAAGTCTGGCACTTAAGTTGCTCTCAGTACCTCTGTGATCTTTTTCTTTTCTGATGAAATCTCAGGGATTTGAGGTCTGACACACTTTTTCTTGTTCTACTCTGGTCCAAGACTACTGTGGTGTTCAAAGATCATAAAGAACACACTGAACTGAATTTGGCTTCTGTTGGTGAGCAAAAGATATATTTTGGAGCACATATAACAATATTTTAGCTATGTATTTGGAGAATATAAATGTGTGCTCCAAATTTGCACATGGTTAGATAAGGAATAGATGCTCCGCAGCAATACATCTGCCTTCTGGCTGATACACCTCTCAGCACATCAGACAGGGATGCTCCATTGGCTCATCTCCTGCCATAACCTAGAAGCTTCCATTTTCTTGTCTCATCTTCATGCACTAGTTTGGATACAGCTTTCGAGAGCGCTTCTGAGCCCTTTATCCAATTTAATTCTCCTCGCCTCTTGCAGAGAAAGGCAGAATTTATCCCAGCATCTTTCTGAGACATAAAATACTTGAATCATATTTTCTAATTATTTCTATTCAGACATAGAAACCCAAATCACACAGTCCCTAATGATGTTACACGCAATGAAAGGAAGGGCCTTTTCCCAAATACTTGACTTTATTGTGTCATGATTAGAGGCAACAAATAAATGAAAGAAAACAAGGATTTGGTTAAATAAAAAAGTCATGGCTATTCTCTCTGTTCAAACTGTTTTGATATGATAAACTGTGGAAAAAGGAATTACACATGAGAAAACACTTGAAATTACTATTGGTATAGTTAAAAAGTACCATTTGCTTGAAAAATATCTAACATTCAGACAACACTATTCTTCAGAAGCAGTATTGAGATCAAATTCTCTGGGGCTGACTTGAAACAAGTTTGAGAAGCACGTTTCTTTGCTCTGTGATTCTGTTATTTATAATTGTGCCTCTGATGAAGGTTTTTAGGTACAGCAGGATTTATCTGGACCTAGTATGTGACCACATGATAGATTGAATTCCTCACCACCGATGCTGATAAGCATCCAAAGTGGGCAAAAGTAAAATAAATTGAAAATCAAATAGGTTGGCTTTCTGTAGACACATACCCCAAGCTCTTTTGTGTGTTGTACGTACTAGAGTTAAGCACGCCTTCCCCCATGCTTTAGGCTCCATCAGCTTCTTTTGAATTGGATTGTATAAACTGTATCAGATCGAGTAGTTGTTTACTTGGAGATTTCAAAGGTGGGGCACAGAAGCTTCATATTTCTGCACAGCAAAACTTTTATTAAGTGGAACCAGCTGTACTCCAACACAAAAATGGCCAAGGGCCTTAAAGGAAATTAAAATGAGCCATAACAATTGGAATTCACACAAGAGCATAAAGGACCTTCCTAAGATAAATAATACATGCATTAAAAAGCATTGAACAGGAAAGAATGTGATAATGGAGATTATCTCTCAAAAGCGAAAACAAAATCAGAAAATAAAAATAAGAGCTTTGAGTGAGGTTCAAAACTCTGTGACACCATGCCTAGGAAGGCTTTGGGGGGACGGCATGCCTCTCGCCTGGATCTGCTGCCTCCTTCCCTCTCTAGGGGCTCAGATTCCAGCTCGAAACCTCTTGCAATGAAGAGTTGGCTTCAGCACTCAATCTGGCAAAGTTTTCATAGATACTAGGGGCTGCAAGCTGAATCTGGACTCAATTTGTCTTGAAATTAAATACATTGGTTCTCTGGTGGAAATCATTGTTCAGGGGGAAACTGACCAAGAATCAGGGCAGATTTCTGTATATGAAATCTTAGAAGTCAAAAATAGAAAGGAGGAGGAAGAGGCACCAATTAAAAAGATGTTGTTCAAACACTTCAGGAAAGGTCTTTTAACTCTGTTATTCAGCACATCAGAGTAGATAATAAAGTCATGTCTGGCCTTATAATCAATGTAATAGTATAAAAGCCCAGATAACTTGGAAAAAGCAATGTCTGGAATTCATAGCGTTATAGACTGAAAGTCAGTATCAAAAGGCTTCTGGTTGAAAAGTAACAAAGCAAAAGGATGGAAGGAAAGCTCAGAAGGGGGTTGACAGAGAGATATCATGGGTGGCACCTGAGTTTTTCTTGTTCTCTTCTTCCATGCCTCATCTTCTACATTCCTGCCCTTCTTCCTTTCTGTGTACTTTCCAGCAAGTTCAATCTGCTCAAGGATCCTCACACCAGTTTTTATTCTCAGGGAGCAACTGCAGCAGAATTGCTTCTCTGCTAATAAGAGGGAGGTGGGAGGGTAAGAGGGCAGGGGCCTGGCCCCACAGGAGCTCAGCAATGTGAGCAGAGCAATTCTGATCATGGTAACCAGGTTTAACGAAGAGTCCTCATTGCCAGACAGGTCCAAAGTGGTAAGTACCTTGATCCTTATTTCCCAGCAAAGTATTACTTCGGTTTATTTGTTTGTTTTACATTCTGAAGTTCCCCCTTAAACAAAGCTATAGCAACTGAAGTGTTGGCCAAATACCTGGCATAGCATTTTCATTACTTGCCCCTAAAATGGACTGGGTTTGGCACCTGCAATTGACTGGCTGATAGAAGCTGAACTGGCTCGGGTTTGAATGTGACACAAATAGATGTTCTGATGCATCTGTGAAAGTTGGTTTGGGGTGTGTAGCTCCTTCTCTCTCTCTCTGTCGATACAAAAGCTACATAAGACTAGAAAGAATCATCAGAATAGCCCAGTCTTCCTATATGCCGGCAACAAAGTCATAGGCAGCATGTTCATGTTTACTCCATAGGCAATATCCATAGGTTGTAAGAAATGTCTAGGACTATATACAAATCAAGGTCCTTTCTGAAATGGAACAAAAGCAATAATCCATATTATAACCGAGAAGCACATCATCAGCGTCCTAGGTCCTTGCAGTAGCAACAAGTTGGATAGGTCAGTATGCAGTGGTGTTCCTGAAAAAGTCTTTGCACTGTGTTAGAGATAACAGGCAGAACTGCCTCTGAGTGTCTGACCAAAGAAGGTAACGTCACAACCAATACGTAGAGCTGAGGTCTGCTTTTGAAACTGCCCTCCACAGCCCCCACCTGGAAGATTATCTAAGTGGTGTTGGAAAAGCTCTAACTCATTAGTGCTTCAGCCTTTGAGGGCTTATCCAAAGCTCATTTGAAGTCAAAGGGCATGTTTATATTGACTTGATGAGTTTTGGATCAGACACCTTTGCTCTTCACACATGAGACATCTAGCTCCCTAATTGTGTGTACTTGAAAAGGGAGAATGTTAAAGCTGCTGAGTTTCCATGCCCTGTGATTGTCCTCAGTGATGCTTGCTACTCTTTTCCAGAAGGCTTCAGCTACCTTCTCACTCCAGGCTGTTTTGATGACTTAATAAGGAAAAGCTCTTGCCATCAAACAAAGCTCATCCAAATACACATCCTTCTTTGATGCATCCCAGGTCTGGGACTGAATTTCTTCAAAAGCAATAAACAGCGGGGAGAAAAAAAAAAAAAAAACGCAAAAAAAACAATTATCAACTTTGTGTGTCGACATCTAAGCTTCTAAAACAAAGCTTTCTTTCATGTCTTCCAAGTGTGCAAGGCTAGAGGTAGGCTTTTGACCCGATTCTCCAGAGAAACTTCTTTAGAAAATAACTTCTTCTTTGATTGCTTGTCAGGGTTTTATTTCATGCCAGTCTTCCTAGACTAATGTTATAAAAACACACAATTTCAGGAAATAGCCTAGAAGCCATAGACAGGATGCTAATACCTCCAGAAATAAGCAAGCTGCAAATCAATTGGGGAGCACAGAATTAACTGAAAACATCAGCATCAGCAGATGTACCAGCTATGTGTCATGAAGATCTCTTCTTCACGCTGGTGGATATGTTGCACCCTTTGTTCGCATTACTTGTTAGAGCAGTTATCACATTTATCCCTACCAAGGACAGCAAAAGCTTACATGCTCATGGATTGGAGTAAATATTTTACAACAATCATTTTCTCATGTTGTCATATTATTTTATTTTACTCCTAGAAATGACATTTTTCATTCAACGAGTTCCCAAGTTGTAAGGTGCAATGGAGATATTTCATGGCTGAAAATATTTCATCCCGCTTACTGTATTTTATTTTTGCACTTCCTCTAGAAGTGACTCAATTCTGAAGAATGATGAGCACATTAATACCCTCACGTTGAAAACCTAGACTGCATGTACTTTTACTGATTTTTTTTCACTGATATCTTTAATGCTTTCGATTATTTACTCGTACAAAAGTATTTGTAGAGGGCTGACATGAAACCCGCAGCCATAACACCTATCTGCACTTCCCAATGTACTTCAGTTTTTCATTCATGCATAAAAGGGCTGGACCTTCCAGGAAAGTTCTGGGAGGTTTGTATGTTCCTCAAACGATAACACTGATACATAGGGGAGTATCTAAGTAACCCTACTTCACAAAATCATAGAGTCACAGGACGGTTAAGGTAGAAGGGACCTCTAGGTCCATCTGGTCCAGCCCCTGTTCCAGCAGGGACACCCAGAGCAGGGTACCCAGGCCCACATCCAGGTGGCTTTTGAAGATCTCCAAGGAGGAGACCCCACAACCTCTCAGGGAAAGGCTCCAGCACCCGCCCAGCACAGAAGTGCTGCCTGGTGGTCAGGGAAGCCTCCTGTGCTCCAGTTTGTGCCTGTTGCCTCCTGTCCTGGCACTGGGCAACAAGGAAAAGAGCCTGGCTCTGTGTTCCTTTGATGAGATGCCCCCAAGCCTTTTCTTCTCCAGGCTGAACAGCCCCAGCTCTCTCAGCCTGTCCTCATAGGAGAGGTGCTCCAGTCCCTTGATTATCTTGGTGGCCTTATTGTCTTCACAAGCAGACAACAACAAATGCTTTTGCTTTTCTAGTTTTTGATGCATAAAATAAGCTCTATTTCACATAGTTGTTAAAATTATTAGAAATAATTTCGGGGTGGAAGGAAAAGGTCCATTTTTTGCAGCAGATTTCACCCTTCAATATTCCATTGCTCAAATATGTCTCCCCAGGCTTTTTGCTTCATCAGACCTATTGCCACCTTCCACTGTACTGCATTAGCCAGACGCCCAATTTATCCTACATTTTTACAACTAAATGCACTTTGAAATGAATCATCCTTTAGCTAGTCATTGCTATTTCCTACTAGTACGTTACTTTACTTTTATAATTTAATATTTCTTTAGCCTTTCTTTTTTTTATGTGATGTTTTATTTCTTCAAAACTACCTTGGCCAACATATCAGGGATTTTTTCCTCCATATATTCATAGAGCTTAAGGCCAGAAATGGTGAGTATGATTACCTTCTGAAAGGCTGTACAGTTTCACCCAGTGATCCTGGAACAAATTCTGTGCTTTGTGATGGAGCAACAACATGGTTTGGGAATCTCCTTCATCCTTCAGCTCAATTCATGATGGAAGATCCTCCTTGTTCCGTGACAGTATGGTCCAGTGATTAATCAATGTCAAAACCTTCACCTTATTCTCCATCTGAATGTATACTTCTACACCTCCTAGCAGCTGGCTCCATTATGTATTTGTCCATTATTTGAAGGAATGAAAAGGTATTTCCCATTGTAGAGGTATTTCCCATCATAGATACTGATGGTATCTTGTCTTACATTTATCCTTTTCAGTGTTGGTGGAAATTTAGAAAATATTTTAGAAAGGAACCAAGTAACGTAGCCTTTGAGGAAACCTCTGAGGAAACCATAGGTTGAGTTATACATAATTGTTTATGCAGTGCAATTTCAGGGAAGTGACGGTCCTATTAGTGTCATACAATAAAGATTCCTACCATGCCTTGGAGGAAAACCTGACCAAAGTAAGCAAACAAAGGAAATGGAAGTTATTAATCATTAAATCATTTTTTCTTTCTTTGTGGAAAAAAAATGGGGTCAAAAAATGAGCAATAAAAATCAATGTTAGTTCCATTATTCCCTGGAGGATGCTCTGTTGCATATTGCATCATCATACCTAGTTTTATTATGGAATGTCCCTTTTTAGGCACATGGTACTAAGTCTAAGATGGAGTGCAGCTAATTAGCATAGATAATCCAGCTAGTTTTAGTGACAAATCAGTTTAGAAAGGTGAGTTTTTTTGACGTAGCAAATCTGAAAATATTTGTGAGCAGACAAAAGTAAGTCACAGAAATCTTTGTAACTGGAGGAAAACTTTAATTCAATTACTTGAGGAAGCAGCTTTAGAAATATTCACTTGAAATCTCAATGTCATTTAACGTCTGGTTTGACTAAAGAATAATTTGAGACAGAAATGTTAATGAAAATGAAGCATCTTAAATTTGAGTTAAATCCCTCACAGACTCTGTCTTACCTTAGCTGGTTTACATTGTCTAGCTGTTTGGGGTTTAAAGAATGAGCTTTTAATAAAACTCAAGTTACAACAACATTTCAGTGTTCAAAGAAAAGCAACAGCAGTAACAGGTAAACCTCTGCAAGTGCCGGTGAAGTAATTTTTCTCATCTCTTTCTGTTGAGTCTGGTAGACAACTTGTTTCCGAAATGCTGTCAGGTTCTTTGGGGGCACTTCAAGGATCCTCCTTTTGCTTTTTCTCTCACAC
Organism: Aythya ferina; assembly: GCF_964211825.1. Lineage (NCBI taxonomy): Eukaryota > Metazoa > Chordata > Aves > Anseriformes > Anatidae > Aythya > Aythya ferina. Next base: position 112,295,191 of record NC_140298.1, read on the forward strand.
GTATATGGTCAATAGTGAGTTTTTCTGCTTGCAATGATGTTTTTGAATAGGGCAGTACTTTCCATTCTTAATGCATCAGGTTCTGGAATGCCTTTGAAATTTTGTTTTGAAAACTTGTATTCGATTTGTTCCTTGCAATATCATTGTAGCCCCATAAATTCTTAAGCCTTGTGTTCTTAAGAGTGCTTGAAAGTTCTTTCACTTGAATTAAAAACACAGATTGTATATATCGAAGTCTCCTGGCTTTATAGATAAAGTACTTTGAAAGTTTATATTATTAATATAGCACACTTGCTTGAAGTACAAAAACAGTCTCTCCACGTGCAGCTTCTTCTATTAAATACTTCTGTAGGCTTCTTGTGACATAAAATTTTAATTAGCATGTTTCATAGTCCTGCCAAATCATTAACTCAGTAATGTATTCAAGCAATTTCTTAGTTATTAAACAAACAAAATATTGATTACTTGCAGCAAAATCTTTCTCCTGTCACAAAAGCAGGCAAATGTCCACATACAGTTCAAAACAGCATCAGGAACAACAGCAAGAAAGGTTTAAAGCTGGCTTAATTATTTTCTGTTATAAGAATTTATTTTCTTCCAAAGTTTAAAGACAGAAAAAGTTTTACTGTGTCTGAACACAAGTAAATAGACAGGTTATCACCTCCAAAGTAAAGAATTAAGAGTGATCCAAAAAATGTTTCTCAAGTTTCTCAAATGTAACATTCTTTTGACATCAACGTTTTTCTTTTAACTCTTGGTATGCTTGCAAAGGACACCAATGTTTAATGTGACCATTTATAAGTAGACTTGTCTCCAGAAGAAAAAGTCTGTGGTTTAAAATTACATTATTGTGTAGGAATGATGTGGTCTATTTTTGCTGGATGAGCTTATGGGTTGACATAACTGAAATTGCTGCATACTCAATTAAAGAGTTAATTTGTGAGGATCTTTTAGGATAATCTTATTTTGAAGGGGAGAGGCAAAAATGCCTTCAGAAAAGTCACTCTGATTATGGACTTCTCTAAGGAAAGATTTTTGCTTGTCTGTCTTGAGGGAGAAAAAAAAAAAAAAAAAAGTTTTAGCTTCTTTACTTACTAAATTTAAGTTTACAGTTAGAAACCTCGCAGTGAATATTTTCCATGTGACACGAAAATCCTTACTATGTTTAGAGGACTGGGGAGTTTCAGGGGATGTCTGTGACAAAACAGAGAGTACTTTCAGGTTTTGGGAACTTTAACTATCCTTTCTTCAGTTTTACTGCCTCCTCCTATTTCACTTGTTCACTAGAGGTTCTAATTCTCCCCAAATTGCTGTATTGGAATCTAATTTCCTCATATTGCTGTGCTTTGAGAGTCTTTATGTTGATGAACAAAATTAGTCTTTTTAGCAAGTAATTACTTAAATTACCTTAATTATATAATAATGTAAGGTCAGCAACAAAATTATATATACTCTAGCTGCATCATTATAATGCTGATGACATTAAGTGCCAAGTACTAACTTCCATCCTGTCTCTCCCAAAGCCAAGGTTTCGTACAATCCCACTGCAGTTTACTCAGTGTAATTTTGTTTCAGGTGTTTATCGTAGTGGAGATGGCCAAAAAGGTATTTGAGATAATTAGTTAAGTGATTTTGTAATTGCTAAAACATCTGTTGGAATTAATTCCAGCAAGGTAGCCATTTTATTGAAATAAAAATATTCTCATAATACCTTTGGCAAAATAGCTCCCTTGAAGTCATTGAAATGGCACCGGGGAGGAATCTGGGGCATTGAATTAGTCTTTAGTTGCACACTGCATAAACTATCTGCCCTTCTGTCATTTCAGCTTAGGAAGACATTGTCAAGCACGGTGCAATAAGTCTTTAGCTGCTTAAAATAAGACTCTTCCAGCTTCTCCAGCATTGCGCTTCTTCTGAAGAGGCTGAATGGCCCCTGTGCTCACTGGGCATTTCCTTTGTGTCTTCCCTGACCCTGCATGTGCCTGTACTACAGTCTTTTCACTTGTTAGGGCTCTAATGAGAATACATGGACGTGTTTGTTTCAAGATTGTATTTTTTTGTGACTTCAGACAGCTGTAAATCTACACATCAGGTTTTCAGAGCCCACAAATGGAGCTGAACTTCTACAGAGATATTATTTAACGCAATTCTGGGATTTAGCAGCAGCTAACATTGTGAGAGCTGATGTTTTGGAAATTGCTAGTGATGCTGCAATTGAGTATCTGTGGTAGAAAAAAACAGCCTCATGCTAACAACTGTGTACAGCAACTAAAGCCACCCCATTGCAGTGGTGCTCGTTCAGTAGGTGAATGCTGCACATGTACCATTAAGATGCTCAATGAATGGGGCACAATCCAGGTCCCTGGCACCCAGAAATGCTCAGTTCTGTAAGTTTTTGGTACAATTTTGTCTTGACCCAACTGACAATCTCCCAAATAGTCCATTGTAAAAGTTGACACTGCTTGAATCACTGCTACAACCCTAATTTCCATGGGGTTAAAGGAAGGCAGTTTGACAGTGGTCACCCAGGTAAAGTCTGCCACGTGTAAATTGTGACTGAGTCTGTGATGAGTACAGGCCTTGTAACTGCCATCCAAGACTTGTTATAGATGAACTGAGCTCCTGATCTAATAGCTTGTCTCGCAGAGAAATTTGCACTGCGGGTGCTGAAGGTGATTTACGCACAAATCGAGTGACAGCTGATGTGATTGTGGCAAAGCAAAAGGTGGTGAGTGAAGGGAAAGAACTGAAGTGTCAAAAAAATACCTTTACAAACATTCTGCAGAAATTTTCCTTAAATATACGGACAAGATGGGGCAATCAGTGGGTGCTGTTACAAAAGAGAAGGAAGAAGCAGAGCTCAGGAGATGCTTAAAGAGATAAGAAGAATATCCAAAATAATGAAAGTGGTGATGGAGAGAACAGAATGGCAGGGCAGGAGAAAGTGGATCAGAAGGTAGTTTGTATTTACAGTCATTAAGATCAAAAACAATTCATGTCCCTCACTAGTTCAGAGTCGGTGTTAGCTTTCTCTATGATCACCTTTTAGACCAAACACATTTAATAAGGACTGGTGCCTTCAAAGGTACCTTAAAGTTGCTTGTGAACTTGTGCTGTATCTGAAGTTTGCTCACCTCCGTGTAAAAACAAGTAAGACACAGCTCCTGGTCATTTTCTGATATGGTTCCCACAGTCAGTTTGGCTCAGTGTCCTGGTTTCAGTTAGCACAGAATTAATTTTCTTCCTAGTAGCTGGTGGAATGCTGTGTTTTGGCTTAGAATGAGAAGAGTGCTGATAACACCCCGATGCTTTAATTGTTGCAGAGCAGTGCTTATACTAAGCCAAGGACATCTCAGCCTTTGCTCTGTCCTGCCAACGGGCAGGCTGGGGGGGTGCAGTAAGAGCTGGGAGGGGACAGACCCAGGACAGGTGACCCAAACTAGCCAAAGGGGTATTCCATACCATCTGACGTCATGCTAAACAATATATAGGGGTGGCTAGCCGGGGGGAGGGGGCCGGACTGCTCGGGGTTAAGCTGGGCATCGGTCAGCGGGTGGTGAGCAATTGCATTGTGCATCACTTGTTTGTACATATTATTAGTAGTAGTACTATTATCATCATTGTATTATTATTATTATTATTATTATTATTTTCCTGTCTTATTAAACTGTCTTCATCTCAACTCACGAGCTTCACTTTCCATTTCTCTCCCCCGTCCCAGAGAGGGAGGGGGGAGGGTGAGCGAACGGCTGCGTGGTGTTTAGCTGCCAGCCGGGTTAAACCACGACACTCAGGAAGGGCGATGAGCTCCAGAAAGTCTCAGCATCTCCAGACAGACCACAGCGAAGCAGCTTGGACCGGGTACCACACCACTGCCAGCTCCATGCTCCAAGCCAGGGCTTCCTCACTGTGCCCAGGTGCTCAGAGCTCACATCCGCAGGGACAGCCACAATTCAGCACAGACAGAGGGCTCCCGAAGTGGTTTAAGCCAAGAGTTTGTCTCTTGGCATCTTTTTCAAACAATTAGAACAGCAAACAGACATCCACAGACACATCCAAGTCTCCCTGCTCTCGTTTTCACAGCTGGACTACAGAAGTGGGATGAAAAGAGCAGAGGGGTGTCAGGGCAACTGGCTGCCTGTGTGCAGTGAGCAAGACCTGCTGTAAGGCAGCTTACTGTTTCGAATGGGGGGAGATGTATTTGATGAAAGTAGTGTGAAAGGAATTCAAAGAAATATCTCAGGTTATTTCTGCCTAAGTGCTGGATGTTTTCTCTCTCTTCCTACATCACAGGCATCACTGCTGAGCAAGACACCCATGTTCCTCGGTAGCTTTCTTTACAGAGAGGGGAAAAAAAAAAAAAAAAGATAATACACAAAAAGACACTGAAAATAAGGACATTTCTTTCCTCTTTCAAAGAATGTTAAGATTTTTTTTTTCTTGATATGTGTGGCTGATCTTATTTCAAAGTCACTTTGAAATTTTTGGGTGTTTGTGATGGATGAAAAGTTCCTTGGGAATGAAAAGAAGTTTTAAGTTGTTTTTTTTTAAAAAAAAAAAAATGAAAGAAATGCTGAATGGCATTGCAACCACCAGTTTGTTTCTCAGCATTGTCATTTATATTACTTTCATAACAGAAGAGCTTCTTTAGTGGCAAATTCTGTATTTTATAACATAACTAGAACCATTTAGAAGTTTATACATCTGTAGGAGTGTGTGTCAAAAAATAAACATTAACATCTGAAAAGTTGCAGCTTTCATTTGTGAAAAATCTTGGTGTTTAGCTGGAGGTAAAACATGTGGTTGAACCTGTTACATCACAGAATCACAGAATCTTTCAGGTTGGAAAAGACCTCTACAATCATCCAGTCCAACTTCTAACCTAGTACTAAAGTCCACCACTAAACCATGCTCCTAAGCTCTACATCTGCACGTTTCCTGAAGACCTCCAGGGATGGGGACTCCACCATTGCCCTGGGCAGCCTGTTCCAATGCAGCACAACCCTTTCAGAAGAGAAAATTCTCCTAATATCCAACCTAAACCTCCCCTGGCACAACTTGAGGCCATTTCCCTTTGTCTTACCACTTGGTGCTTGGGAGAAGATCCCATTCCCCACCTCACTATAATCTCCTTTAAGGTAACTATATGGGACAGTAAGGTCTCCCTGAGCCTCCTCTTCTCCAGGCTAAACAACCCCAGTTCCTTCAGCCTCTCCTCGTAGAATTGTTCTCCAGACATTTCACCAGCCTCCTTGCCCTTCTCTGGACACAGGCATGTAAATATATAGTTTACAATGGACAATCAGAATCACTTTCCTTTCTGTAAGAAGTCAAAGTTACTTGTTGATGCACAAAAAAAAAAAAAAAAAAAGAAAAAAAAAAGATAAAAAAGATAAAGGAGTATTAAGTGCAGTAAGACTGCAGCAGGTTACTGGTTTTGGCTTCTCCTCTACTTCTTTACATCTCTAAAGACAGATTCAGCAGTAAGCAAATGCAACATAGGCAGCACAGACATTGTGTTAAATGGTCAGAAACTGATAGGAAATGGATGCTTAGGTAGTTGCAAGTTTGTCATTAAGAAAGAAGGAATATCGGCAGTATAGAAACATAGTTTTATCGAGGTTCATTTGTGTGTATAAATACAGATGTGTGCTTAAGTGCAGTAGCAAACTGCAGAAAACTGAATTGTGTCTCCTCTTGAAAAGAACAGAGGAGCTTTTGATGAAATTGTGGAACAAGTATCTAAAATTGATGAAAGATCTAGTAAGTTCACCTAACATGCAACTCATCCATGAAATTCACAACCACAAATGACCTTGTTTTAAGAGCTGGTTATGCATTTTTTCCTGCTTGGTTTCACCCAATGAATCCATGCAGTCCTGAGCCTGCTTTTCCCAAATGTCCGATAGGGGCCGGAGCATCGCGTTGCCAAAGGAACACCACAGTATTGATTGGAAGCATTTGGGATCTTTATGCCTCAGGCCCCACATTCCCCTCTAGCATAGACATCAAAAACAAGTGACCAAGTGCTTTCACCAATTTACCTCATCCTCGAGTGATTTGCTGATTCCTAGTGGCAGAGTTTGGAGGAGTAAAGTACTACCCGTGGTGGAAGAAGATTGACCTAGGGGCTATGGATGTGTGTGAGGTCCAGAGGGACCCAGCCAATGTCATTGTGAGACTGTTCTCTGCCGTCTTTGAATTGTTGTAGCAATCTAGGGAGGTGTCTAATAACATCAAGAAGGAAAATGTTATGGCTGTCTTCAGGAAGGGCAAGAATGAGGATCTAAGAAGCCAGAGGCCAGTAAGCCTCACCTTAGTCCATGAGAAGTTTATGAAATAAATCTTCCTAGAAACCACCATATCGGAGAATATGACAAAAAAGAAGGTGTCTGGGAACAACCAATATGGGTTTATCAAGGGCAGGCCATGCCAAACTCACTGTTTTCTACGAGAAGATGTAGACAAGGAGGGAGAGGTAGAAATCATTTCATTTGACCTCAGCAAGGCTTTTGGCAGTGTCCTGTACTACCATTGTACCATTGCCATACTTCTAAACTGGAGATGTATTTTGGATAGTTCTATCATAGGGTGGGTAAAAGTTGCCTGGACTACCAGTCTTGAGGTGTTGTGATCATGGCATAAGGTTTTGTTGGTGACTGGTTCCTGGGGCTGTTCCTCAGGGGTGATCTTTCAAGAAAGACACCAGTTGTATTCATTGGCAGGAGTGTAGCCAGCAGGTCCAGGGAAGTGTCTCTTGCTCTCTGTTCAGCACTCAGGACTCAGGACTTTGGACAGTCCAGTTCAAGAAATATACGTCCAGTGAAGGGCCACTAGTTTAGTAAGGTGGGTAGAGCACGTGGCATATGAGGAGAGGCTCAAGGAGCGGGGCTTGGCTCAGCCTTAATAAGAGAAAGCTCTCACTGTTGTGTACAAATGCTTAATGGGAGGATAAAGGGCAGACAAAGAAAGGCTCTTCTTAGAGGAGCACTGCAGAAGGGCAAAAGGTAACAGATACAGGTTGTAGCAAAGGAAATTCCAGTTAGATATTCAGAACAAAATGAGACCGTCCAACAGTGGAGCTAGTTGCTCAGAGGTGTAGCATCAACATCCTTGGAGACATTCCAGGCTCCACTGGACAAAGCCCCGAGCAACCTAACCTAACTTTGAAGATTGCCCTACTTTGAGCAGTGGGGTGGACCAGATGGCCTCCACATGTCCCTTGCAACCATAATTATGCTGTCATTTTACAAGCCACAGGACAAAAATGACTTAAAACCAGCCCCAGTAGCTCCATATCATTTCAGTGTAACTAACACTGACTTTATGACAATGCAGGTACCATTTAAAGTGTCTTCTCTGCTTCTCAGTGTCTGAGGCCACAGTGCCTGCAAATACCTTCTGGCAGAAAACCATGCTGCTTTGCAGGGGTTTCCAGCAGCGCAGGGGATCGGCGTTGGATCAAGGATAGCCAAGCCCAACAGTGTTCCAGGACAAGTTGTTAAATGCCATTTCCATAAGGCAAAGTGAGTGGTTAGCACTTTCGTTTTTAGGAAATGAGGTCTGAGATCTTTATTTGGTTAACGTTTCTCTCCCCTGTGCACTGAATTTGGCACAGGTTGGGGTAGCCCAAGCACAATATCCAGCCAACGGAAGATCAGAAGCAGATACTATGGGAGAGGTATCTTTCCTGCTTTCCCCTGCTGCATAAAGTTACCATTTAATTGTTGCAGCTGCTTTTGCTGCAGGCCCTAATGTTGGACAATTAACTTATCAATTTCTAACCTTGTACTGAAATCTGAGGGTCAGATCTGTACTTGGTAGAGCTGCTGCTTTTCACCAGCTTCGTTCTAGGAATCAGTCTGACCTGAGCTGTGCTCCACTGTTGTCTAGTAACAGAGCTTGACATTTCTCAAATTGCTTAGAAGTATAACTACTGCAAGAAGCATTGTAGTGATTTCAGTGTATCCTGATTTGCTGAAGGCCACAGCTAACCAGGCTAAGCAATAGTTTAATCACAAAGCCAATTTTAAATGCTCTTTATTACAGGTGCCTGAATTCACTGAGCAGTTTCCATTCTCTTTCAAGCTGTGACTTTATATTTGCCCCAGAAGCCTGCTGGAGAGTGGAAGGATGTGGCAAAGATTTTAAGGGACTATCAGAGAGCTCCTGGAGACAGAGATCGAAAAGGGCTTTCATAATTATTCCACAGCCTAGACTGTGTGACGTCAGTATGATTCATGCAAGGTCATTACAATTTATCTTGTGTCTGAGTAGAAAGTGGGAACAGGATACTGAACAAAAAAATGCTGTATGTCTGATTTTGCACATAGAGTAATAAAGAAATGGTTGGATGCCGCCTCGAGGAGTTGGGGTGAAATATGTTAGAAGACACATCTAGTTAAAAAAATATATATATATATATTCTCGTGTTGTTTGGTATAGCTTGTTTACAGTTCAGTAAAGCTACCATATGATGATAGTCATCAAAGTAGCAAAACTGCGTAATAATTAAGAAAAAAAATATTCAGTGCTTAGTATAGCTGAAATAGAGAAATGTTTCCTGACCTAAAATTTTATTAATCCCTCTACCTCTTCTTGGGGGAGTAATGAGGATTGCCCCCTATATCTAAAATCAGGTATTTTGTAAAGTGATTTCATTTTGCCTGCTCCCCCTCAACACTTCTCATGCCATCACCTACTCTTCTTGAATTACTGTATTGCATTTTGTACAATAAATGGCATTTCAGTATGTATTTGAAATGACCAAGATTGGTATTAAAAATTAAATAAAATATTACCTTTTTTTTTCTTTTCGTAAATTGCTCCAATAGTGGCAAATTAACAGTAAATTGATAGAGAAAGGTAAGCACAGATCCTTTAAATCATAGTGAAGTTTTTGGCATTCAAGCTAGAAGTGTCTCAATTTAACACATCATTGGTTTGTATTATTAGAAATTTCATTGGTTTGTGGAGCGTATGATGGTTATGCTCTAAAATTGAAAGTACATAGACTCAGGACTTCTACAGTAGGCTGAGCTCTTACGCGGTTACTGATCAGTGTGCAGCAACTGCCATGGCTTGTTAATAAGCACAGGCAAACCACCATTAAAACCCTACTTGCCACTGTATAGAAAGATTTTTAACAGTACTTATTTTCTTGTTTATAGTTCTATATCAATCATGAAATGGGAACTGAGAGACCAGCAAATGTCATTTGCCACTTTTCAAGTGGCATGAATTTATCATCTGCATTGCATTTCATCACATTCATCTGTTTCCTTCCAAACGGGAGTAGTGGATTAGAGTAGAAAGTGTGTCTTGAATCGTTAAAAAGAAACCTGCTTAAAATATTAACGTAAATTAAACAAGCAAAATAGTTCCAATTAATATTTTCTCAGTGCAGTCCAACTTCTTCCACTGTTTTGAACCGTATTGCCTGTAAATGATCCTAGAACTCCCCCCAAAAAGGGGGAAAAGTTTGGTTAAATAACAAAATATTTTTAAAACACTAATAAACTTTAAGAGCATCTTTATTTGCTAACCATCATGATTGCCTTTTCTGGGGAATATTTGTCAGGAGCATAACAAGTGTTTATTTTATCTATAAAGTCCTAGCACGGTATTTATTCTTTGTCATGTGCAGCCTATGCCTAAGTGTGGCTCCTGCTGCGATCATGAAGCTGGGCTTATTCAGGTGGTGGTTTTCCTGTCTGTAGGGAGGGTGACTGGGTGAGCTATAGGACACCGTCTGACAATAACAATTCTCCACACTCGTGTGCTGCTAGGAGGTCATTACTCGCTACATAAGATATGGTCTTTGCCTATTCCCTCGATGGATGGGACGCATCTGTTGTCAGCCTTTTGCTCTTAAAACCTAATGTTCTTCATAAATTCCTTGTTGCTTGCTAAATAAAAAATGTGGAGATGTTTGTCCCAGCCTAGCATAAGAAGCTGATGTTTCTGAAGCACAGGTTGTTTCTCTGGCTTGTCCCAGTGGTACTCCAGGCACAAGGCAAAGGCTGCGTACCCTCTGCTGGGTGCTTGCTTGATGGCATGGCAGCTTATGTAAGCAGTAATTCTAATGCTCTTGGGCTTGCACACATGGTCCTGCAACATGATGGGACATAGGCATGGCATATCACCAGGCTGGGCACGGAAAGTGTTGCACGGAAAGTGTTGTACTTCTATCAGGCGATGGTGGACATTAGTCACGAGATGGAAGAGGGTTTGCAAAGCTCTTGGGAAATCAAATGACAAAAAAAAAAAAAAGATGCCACATCATTTCTTTCTCCCATTCCTCCCAGGTAAGAGTGTTTCTGGGAGCAGTTAGCTAGTTGGATCCTCCCTGCAGGTTACAAATTAGCTATATTCATTTAACCTCTTCCATATGCTAAAATACCTCCATGTTTGAAGATACTCAAATCCAGCCCCAGTACCAACAAGTAGTTTAGTAAGAGATATAAATCCTACAGTGTCATGTGGATATTTTTGGTGGAAAAAAATGTGATGCAGGATATGGTTCCTTTAACATGAAGAATATCTGGACCAACTATACCTGAACTGAGACATTCCCCTGCAAATCCCTCCTATCTTCTCTGTTTTCTTAATGGAGCCAAAACTGGTATCTGAATTAGTTGTACTTTAAAGCAATTGCTTCTCTGCTTTTAATTAGTATTGGTTGAATACTATTAGTTGAATAATGTATTTGATGAATAATGCTGTTGTCCATCAAATAAATTATTCAATTAATCTTTTCTTTTTTTTTGCATTACCTAGACACTTCTATAAATGGTTGCAAATATCCATTGAATAATCTATTAGAATGATGCATTGCTTTTCAAATATACTATACAACAAATAATTTTATCTAGTATTTAGCCAAGTTTTCCCTTAATTAAAATTTATATGTATATAACAAATGTGCCTGAAGAATCACAAAGAATTTAGGTAGCAGCAGACATGAGGTGGAGTGTTTTTGTTACTGTGGATGATTTATGTTTTGTAATTCCTGTAGCATTGTGTTTTAAGAGTATGTCAAAAATGCCAAGAGCCTTGAAAAATCTCCCCCCACCCCTTATTTTTTTTGATAAAGTTACTTTTAAAATGATCTCCGAATAAATGGCATATATTTTACCAGTGGTAAGCGGCCACCCTTGCCAGAGGAGTGGTTTGCATTGTGCAAGGCTGGGGAATGAAGAACTGGAGCTGGAGGAAAAGCCAGTTCACCTGCAGATAGGTTCACACAGCAGGCAGCATCTTATTGTTCCCAGTCACAGGTGAAGTAGCTCTCAATCCCAGAAAACAGCTCAAAGAGCCCATCTCAGAAGGGTTGACTGTTGTTACAGGGTCAAAACTAGTGCATGGATGGGGTCCCAGCTTCCAGATGTAATGCTGACAACAGTAACTTGCACAGGCAATTCAGAAGCCTGGAAAAAAGAAGAAAAAAATGGTTTTTTTGAGAGAGCTCTAGGGCCAGCAGCAGTGAGTACAGGATGGCAGCTAGCTACTGCCTCCTTTAGATGTCACCACCAAAACTTGCACCAACGCTGGGAGGAGAAAGGGAAGGTGACCAAAACCCACTTCAACTGTAAATTCACACAACCAGGCTGCCTGGTCAGCTTTTTCTCTTCAGCTTTTTGCTACGAAATCCTCCTTTCACCTTTCAAAATTGAATCTGTTGTGCCTATAAAGAGGGCCTGTGTGACCAAAGCAGGGTTTCCAGTCCCTTCTGCAAATGGACAGTGCCCCTGGCTGTGTCCCTTTCTGTCATGTAAACCTTCCTAGGCCATTTCCTGGAAAAAGTCCAGCAGAGGGCCACAAAGATGATACAGGGCCTGGGGCATCTCCCCTGTGAGGAAAGGCTGAGAGACCTGGGTCTGTTCAGCCTGGAGAAGAGAAGACTGAGAGGAGATCTTATCAATGTTTACAAATATCTTAAGTGTGTGAGACAGTGGGATTTGGCCAACCTCTTTTCAGTGGTCTGTGGGGACAGGACAAGGGGCAATGGCCACAAAATGGAGCCCAGGAAGTTCGGCACCAACATGCAAAATAACTTTTTCACGGTGAGGGTGACGGAGCGCTGGGACAGGCTGCCCAGGGAGGTTGTGGAGTCTCCTTCTCTAGAGATATTCAAGGCCCATCTGGATGCCAACCTGGGCAGCCTGCTCTAGGGACCCTGCTTTGGCAGGGGGGTTCGACCCGATGAGGGGTCTCTTCCAACCCCTGCAGTTCTGTGATTCTGTGATTTCAGTGGTCACTGTTCGGAGAGGTTCAGATTTGTTTTGGGTTGCTTCAGACAGGACAGGCTGGCTCCACTTCTTCCCTGCATTTCTGCTGCCTTTCTCCAACACAGACCACAGCTCACATTTTGAAATACGTTCTGTTTTTGGAACAGACTGATGCCTCTGTAATCAGGTTTTCAGAAGTATTTAGGTGCCCCTTGATTGTCAGAAGTGCTGTCTGGAGCATCTTTATTCCATCTCACTGGAACTGAGCAGAAATCAAGCACTTTCAGAAATCCCTGCAGTGCCTATCCATGTTACCCTGGAAAATTCATCCCTAAAGGCGTTGCCAGCTGTGATGTGCAGTGTGCAGGGTGCTGTGGGTGTCCTGGGAAGGGACACGAACGAGGAGAGGCTTCAGCTCTGCCCTTTGGCCTGCAGCTGCTGTGCAGGAGAGCAGAGCTGCAGCGCACAGGGCTGTCAGTTGGGTGTTTTTCACTAAAATTCACTGAAAGAATAAAAAGCCAGTCTTGTTTTGGTTTAGGAGGGGAAGCGAGTCCTTTACTCTTGCAATTACATTTCTCTTTAGCTGCCAGTTAGTAGAATTAAAGAATAATTTAGAGGTTCAGAGGATCTCCATGAAGTATGAAATAAACCCGTCACCGCTGCCTTTGGGGACCTGAAAGACAGCCAGGAGACCTGGATTGAGGTCACTAAGGTCACCTGGTTTTGTCTCAGCAAAATCAAGTGGGTTTTGATGTCAAGTTACTTGGTCAAGAGCACTTTTAAAGGGGAATAAAGGAAAAAAAAACAACAATTTCTTCATTTAATCAGGAATTTAAGTCCCAGGTTTTATTGCTAACCCTCGGGAATGGTTTTACAACAGCTCCCTGTCCCTCTTGTTGTGAGTGTCTGCCTCAAAATGATGCCAGCTCTTGATCTAGCCAACTCGGCTATATCTTTTTATTAAAGTTGCAGTTTGGATGGTGGATTTAATTTAATGCAAACGAAATTGTGTCTAGGTGACATGATCTGACTGTGTTATGCAAACTCGTGCATTATGACATTCCTCTCACTAACTAAAAGCTTTGTTGCAACATACTAATGTAGAAAGGGTTATTTGTTTTGCTAGTAATAAAGGCTGTTCATTTGCTGTTTGGAACTAGTAATAAGGTTGACTTCTACACAACCTTGGGGAGAAAGTTCCTTTATTTTTTTTATTTTTTTTTAAGAGCTAAAAATTAAAAATGCATCTTGTGTATGTTCAGATGAGATGAGAGCGAAGGAGAGTACATACAAATTCCATCAAATGCAATTAGCATAATCAGAGACTGGATGAGAGCCACAAATGATTGCACAGGGGGAAAAAAGTAGTTCCTAGGATCTTGATACATTGCCTGAAGCTGAGCAGGACACAAAGCACTAGAAATTATTTTTACCCAAGGGCAATTTTTACTGATACTGCCCTTGCAAGCAGCTCTTATTTTATTATTTTTATGGATTCTTTTTCTGCCCTAAATTTGTATACTGAATTATCCATGAGGATAAATGTCAGAGTGGATTAAGATTAAATTAGGAACTAGATACTCCAAAACAAAACAAAAAAAAAATCTCTCCTTCCTATGCACTCACTTTTTTTATTTTTTTTTTTATTTATTTTATTTTTGGCTTTTTTTTTTCCCCTTTAGATGCACCACGATGCAGCTACATAGAATGTATTTTCTTTTCAATCTTTTTACATTAAATTTTCTGCACAGATAATTTAACTTCCAGTATTCCGTCTTCTTTAGTTTAGGTCATCATTCTCTTCATAGAGTTCCTGAATTTCTTTCTTCTGCTTGTAATATAGCTGGATGATGTTCTTTGTCATTTCTTTTTTCCTTTTTCACTCTGGTTCTGCTGCAGTGCACACGGGGGCACAGTCTGAGAGTTTACAATGGCTCCTACCTTCCAGAGAGCGATGAGTAATTTAGACCACTTGTTATCCAGGGCTGCCAGGCTCCAGCTTCTCACAGAGCCGATGGAGAGAAGTAGGCATGACACCTAAATTAGGTACCTGTATTACATCGTTTAACTGCTGCCCCTAGATCTTACCAAGTTAGTTATAATAACCCCAATGATGTTAGGTAAAAGCTGAGTGTTTAAAAATTCCCCCCGTGTTGTACACAAAGTCTTTGCTTATCTGCAAGGCAGTCTTTTCCCTGCCTGCTCCTTTCTTCCCGAACTGGTGCATTTTTCTGTCACTTTGTGTCTCAGCTCTTATTTTCTCATCTTATGCTCACCTTCTTTCCACTCCCTCTGACATATGCAAATACTCCTGAATACATTTATGCACTCATATTTTATTAGCCCTTCTTATATGCATAGTTCTCTGAGTTTTTCTTTCTGTTTTGTTTGGTAATCGTTTTACATTTTAATATGAAATATGCTTAACGCTACCTACGTTTAAAATTGCAGTTGTTTGAACACTCACAATGGTCCCTTTGGGAAGTGGGAGTGCGATCGGAGGTGGCTCACGACAACTTGTACGTAGCACGTCTTCCTTTGCCCACAAAACCACACGTATGGGATGGGTTCTGACAGTTCCTGCTTCTGAAACACTTCCAGCAGTTGCTCCATCTTTAAAACTGAAATATATTTAAAAAAAAAAAAAAACACAGTGCTTTCTCTCACGTTGCATTCACAGATCTCTCCCCAAATACTGTGAGGCAGGATTTCCCACAGGCAGGAGCCGGTCAGTTCGGCACTACTGAGAGGTTTCTGAAAAGCAGGCCTGCAAGCATGTACAGCTGGAAATAGGAGTTCCTTACCACTGGGGAAACTTCTGTTTTCTGAAGTGTAAGAAAGATTTGGGGAGGTTTTAAAAGTGTTTTAGTGATACCGTTCTCTCCCTGTGGTACTCTTAGAGTTGGGCTAATGCTACTAAGGCCCCTGGGCTTACAGCTGGAGGTAAGACTCCGTGCTGGGCAAGTGACAGCTTTTCCAGACATGGAAATGTCACAAGTTTAAAACCTCCCATTTTATGCCCTATACTGCTGTAAAGAGGAGTTTTATTCCACTGAGAAAGGCAGACTTTTAGTTTGCCGGTGGAGTTGGCTCTTGCAACTAGATCTGAAAGGGCTTGAACTCCCTCAAGCTGTGTATTGAAAAGCTGTAGACATTCACATTTTAGAGATGTTTTACGTTTATTAATGGAATAAAAAAATACAAACTGAGCCTTACCTAGCTCAACCTTTGGTAAATAATTTAAATGTGCAAATTTACTCATGAAAGAGAAGGAAATTAAAAGATGTCTCAAGATGACTAGTTCCAGGGGCAAATAAATCATGTCTTAAATAACAACCACAACAATACCTTATACTTCCCAGCTCTAAGAATCACAAAACCTTTTAGGTAATAATTGCTCTGTAAAATAGCTGCAGGGAAAGCTGTGTCCACTGCTTCAGCATGCCCGGATTTGTGCTGAATGCGGTGGTGTCTCCACGGTGTACAAGGATGCTGTGAAGTGGCGTGGGACTGGAAGCGAGGGCCCCTGTGTCTCCACAGAGCGGCAGGGGAATATTAGACAGGCAGAAATGCAATTACTGGAGTTGAAATTGGGCCAAGACAATGGGGCTGACAATATATTCTTGGAAAATGTGCTCTTTGATCGTAAATATCCATGAAGCAACCTTGCCAACGTTATTGATTTTGGCAGTGGATTATCACTGACAGCCAGGATCTGCTGCCCTCCTGCTTTAAGCAGTGTCCTAATAGGTTTTTAGACAAACAGCCACAACAGTATGTACAGAACAAGTCTCCAGGGTATGTTCATCACATCACGGGTTCCCTGAATGTGTTGGACTCGCTGTGGGAGTAAGATTGTACAGGTGTTCAGCACCTGGGTGGCGAATCCTGCATGCTTGGGACTTACGGTCCTATGCAGACCAGGTGCACATGTGCTTGGTAATGTCCAACCTGCCGATGTCAGCAGCTTTGTGCAAGTACCACAGCTGGAATCTATGTGTTTTGACAGAATCACATAATGGTTTGGGTTGAAAGGGACCTTAAAGATCACCTCACTCCAACCCCCTGACATAGATGGAGACACCTCCCACTAGATGAGGCTGCCCGAAGCCCCATCCTGCCCAGCCTTGAAGCAAGGAAGTGCTTCTGCTAGCACCAGTGTGAGCCATCTCTCTTCGCTGGTCTGAACTGGAAGAGCCCCACAGTGAGTGCCTGGTGCTGCTGCAGGTCTTCATTGGATGTTTCCCATCCTCGTGCTGAGTCTGATTCTGCTCAGCCCCACTTTGATCAAAACAAAGCATAAGCAAAGCCTCACCTTCGTGATAGCTTTTTTCCCCTCAGAGTGTACACCTGGGGGAGGGTCATGGGCTTTAGCAAATTTAAGACCCTGTCTTTCAACAGCAGACACGTTAGGTAATCGTGCTCACAAACTGGTGGTACTTTTATTTTCAAATGCAGCTGAGTATATCTTTGAGGAGGGTGTTGGTTAAAATAATGAGAAAAAAATTGAGAAATTGCAAAATAATACCTGCATGTCATCCAAATGATCTTTGTCTTTGTGTGCAAAATGTCTGATGCATTGAGATTGTGCCCTGATCCTCAGCTGACAATTCTGAGTCCTACAATAACACAAATAATAACCAGATATTTAGGATAGATTAGAATTTACTTTTGGATCCATTAGCATTTCTGTTAAATCTGACAAACGATTTAGAAAATCTATATGAATACAAAGTGCCTGCTCATCATATTTTGTGACAGCTGGGTGAATACTTGACATCTTTGTGCTCTTAAAAGAACATATGCAAAGACTCAATTTAATTTGTAGGGTTGAGGGAATTTATTTGCCTAATTTTGAGCCCACTAGCACATGATGGATTTGAAAGTTCAGTTCTAACAGGAGTATAATTGGGTTCTCATTCCACTTAGGAAAGAGTGTGATAGAAAGGGTGAGGAGAGAGATAGAGACATGGGGAAAATAAAGGAAGAAAATGAAACTGAGAATACTCATGAAAAAAAAAAAATGCAATGAGACTGAAAAAAATGTAGCAAGGCAGAGCATGAGAAAAAACCTGCACATACAAATGAGATACTCTTTAAGAGAGCAGGAGGAGGGGGACAGAAAAGAAAAAAATAATGCATTCTTAATCTTAATGTGAGATGTCTTTTGTTTAGAAGGAGCTGATGCTTTAAAATGTACTCACTGCGATAGTTGAAAAAAAAAAAAAAAAAAAGATAAAACGTTAAGTGTTAAGTTGTGGGAAGAGAGGGGAGAATATTTCTCTAAATACTTTCTCAAGTATTTCTCAGTAGGCAAAGGAGCTGGTCAAACGTTCAGTCCCACAAGGCCAGTCCTTCACTATTAACATCTGCAGTGCAAACGGCAAGCTGCAAGCATGGGACGCGTGGCTGTGGCCAGGCAAACCAGATCCCATGGGTGAACCCCAAGCTTGCTGACCATCAGAAGTCAGCCTGGTGTCTCCAGTGGTTTCGTTCTGGACAGAGACCAACCCACACCCCACAGGTCAGCTGTCGCTTGCCAAAATGCTTAGCTTGGTCTGCTCTCTGCATGAGTGAGAAGTCCCAACGTGATGACAAGTGACAGAATCCTGTCAGGTTACAGACACCCAGCTGCAGGATGAACATGCTGTCTGCTTACAGTTACTGGGCAATGTGTGCCTATAAATTGAGGTGGTACCATGCCAAGGGAGAGGGAAGGAGTCTTCCCATATGGCTCCTAAATGCTTGTGTAGGAGACACGGGTGGGCAGGACAGTTGATTTGGGACTGACCTCTTTACATATGCTTCCTCTTTTGTTCAGGTTACACACTTTTTTTTGGAAAGCTTTTTTTTGTTTGCTGTGGAACTTTCTTCTGTCTTGTGTTACTGAGGAACATTGCCATGAGAACAGCAAGACCACTAGTTGGGTGTCCCTTCTCATCCCACCGTAGCACATGGGGCTGGGATTCACAAACAGGAACTGCTTGTTAATGTCCTGAAGTGGCTTTAATAAGAGTCCTTATGGACCTCTTCACATCCCTAAAGTTTATCTTTGAAGGGATTCGCTTAATGAGAAAAGGGGCAGGAATTTAGTTTGGTTTCTCATCGTTTACGTTCTCCTATTTGCTTCCAAATGGGCTGGCTTCAGATGTTCCCAGCCCTTCCTTTATCTAGTTTGGGACACGAAGTCCCTTTGCAGGTGTCTATTAACGGGTCCAGCTGGACCAGGGTGAGCTCAAGGCATTTTAAGGTACACCTCTGTTCAGTGCTCTAAGACTCTAGTTGGTTGTGGCTTAGGTGCTCAGCAAAAGGAAGTATTTTTCACATGATACTTGCATTTATGGGTAGGAACTACGTTTCCAGCTGTATCATCGGCAACTTTCATTAATGTTCCTTGTTGAACAGTAGCTTTTTCATCTTTGTGCTTTCCTAACATTGTAGAATTAAATGGGTTTTTCTGTCTTTTTCATTGTATCCTGATATTCTGTCACCTTTTGATCTCAGTGTCATGCACAGACTGCAAACTCCTTCACGTGCAGATTGCTGGCTGCCTGAGGCTGTGTATGGGTGTGATTTTTCTTTAGAGGGTCATTACTCTCGCAGGGCCCGAGACACAGTGGTATTATGAAATAATAACAATAATAATAATAATAATAGTCATAATAATATGGGTAATACTAATTTCCACAATACCCTTGTGATACGTAGGGAAAACAGTTTTGTTTAAAGTTTGTTGAGAGCTCTAGGCCACTGGAAATGGCAACCCTAGAGACAGCAAATGGCCTGAAGTACTGATACATTTCTGACTTTATACAGCAACTCCTACTTAATCCGATCACTGGTTAATTTAATCCTGTTTCATTTGATTGGAGCCCCTGGAACCAAATCATTTGTATTGTGTTTTCTCTGGTATTTCTGATCATTGTCTTTGTTAATTTGATCAGGATTGATTGAACCAGTCATTGAAAATAAATCACATAATTAATCACATGCAGCATTAGAAAAGCAGATCCTCTGTTAGTCTTGTCAGCTTTTATCTCTTGTTTTTCTTCCCCAGTACATGGAGTTAGGACATCCTTTAGAAGGAAGCTTCTATTTAGAAAGAAGCATGTAAATAAATGTATACATCTGTTTATTTTACTGTTTATATTTCCACTCGGAGGATCTCAGAGCTCTGTGACCCTTTCTGAGGCAGGGGTGTTGGGTAGGGTAGGTATTGGGTGTAGGGTCTTTCTTAGTGACTCAACTTTCGTAATGATTTGATATGAATCAATTCAGCATATGATCCACATTTGGATTTGGCACAGAATCACCAATAAATATAAAAACAAGATAAGGATCTGGGTTTTGTTTTAATAATGTCTGGATAGTCTGGTGCCCAGTCAGTGCACTTGTCTGAAGCCCAGGCCTGAAGCTAATGGTTACTCCACAAACTGTGGTGGAATATGTGGGTAGGAAAGGAGATTCTGGATTTGCAATAAAGATGATTTTTATTTCTATATGTTGCATGGAAAGGAAATTATTCTTTTTTTTATTATTATTATTTTATTTTATTTTATTTTAAAGTAGATGTTTGGTCCTGCTCTTCTCTCATTCTGTGTGATACTTGTGACCAAAGCTGGCCATTTTGATCAGCACTGTTAGATATCTATAGCTTTGTCTTCTAATTGAAGCTATGTTATAGCAAGCCAAGGCTCTGTTTGACTCCTGAAGGCAATAGTTGCACAAAGAAGAGCTAAAACTCCCTTTACCTTTCCTGAAAGCCACAGCAAGTTCATCAGGGGACATGCCACCTCTTAACAGGTATTATCCTCAAAGACCCCATGTTGGTCTCTTGGCAGTTCATTCAGAAGGGTCACGAGGGCAGTGTCTGCCCTGCACCCATCCTAGCAGAAATAGTAGCTTCTGCGGGACCATGACCTGCAACGGTGGAGGAGGAGAATTAGGTAGATCAGATCATGACTTGGTGTGACAGGTGAGGTATCCCTACCGAAGGTTATTTAATTTTAGCTTCCCTGCCTGGCTTACAGAACCAACCTGCGTTATTTAGGGCTCACGATAACCCTTCTCTTCCGCCCTGTAACCCTGAAGTTTCGTGAGCAAATGGGAGATTATTTTTAGAGGTGGTTTAGCTTCCTGGGAGCTTAGAGAGTAGGAGTTTGTAAGCTTTCGCTAATGTAAATTTTGTTTAAAAGATACATAACAGAGGATTTTCAAAAGCACAAAGTCTTTGCCCAATGTCCCCATCCTTGCTGGATTTCTTCTTTGTATTGAGTCCAATGGCCAAGACTGGACACCTGGAAAAATTTCATCATGAAGTAATAAAAAACAAAGGAATGTAAAACTATTTGTTGTTAGAGGAAGTTTAGGTAGAATCTAATCTTACCCGTTTATCCTCAGATGATGGACTATTTGGAATTACAAGTAGCTACGAATATAGTGATATTGAAGGATCGCCTGATTTACACCCCAAAACCAAGAGCAAGGTGCCTGGAAAAAATGGGTGTCAATGTAGCACAGTTTTGGCAGGCCTACTAGTAATGCCAGCCACAGCTATACCATTATCTGTTTTACTTTAAATCGTGTGGCTGTGGACAGCAAAGTATGTCTAATAGCCATTTGCTAGATTTATAGCCTGGTATGTGATGTGTTTGCCATTAATCTTTTAGAAGGATGATGGCTGAGGCAGCCAAAGCATTCATGCTAGTCTACGAATCAGTTCTGCTGAAGGAAAACAGGAGAACTGGGCAGCTTCCTACTGGTAGCGTGGAGATACGGAAACAAAAAGAGCACAAATGCTTTGATGTAAACCTACAAACTGGAAAAATTGGAGAAAACGATGGCTATGTTTCCAGAAAAAAAAAAAAAAAATTAGAGCTCTGATGTAAATCAAATGAAATGACCACCCAACTGCCTGAGCTTGCACTGAACTTCTGGTGTTAGTAAAGCTGAGTCTGAATGTATGTAGGGCTGCATCTTGAGACCTCATATTCTCAAAAAAGACCTGCCAGTCACGTCTGGTCAGAACAGCTTTCTGAATGTTTAGCTTCTTTTAAGAACCAACTGGGAGATTGATGGGTTCGATCTGTTTTTGCACAGACTTGTTTGAGTCTTAAAATGCATTTTCATCTGTCTGCATGGAAAAAAAAAAAAAAAGATTTTAATAAGAACCATTGAGATATGTGATTTTGGATTTAAAAGAAATATAGGATATTATTTTAGTAGTTTCACCATGAAATACATTTGAGCTTCTCCTGCATAGCCCAAATTTTTAACAAGATCAGAGCAATTACAAGAATAGGCAGATTTCAGATGTTATCTTGTGTGTAGGAAAAGGGATGGATTATTAAAGTGTATATCCTCTTTGAGAGATGCAGCTCTCTAATCCTGTTTTTCACGTCTTAATTTTAGTGACTGCATAACTTACCTTCATAAGATGCTTTTAATTGAACATTTGAATATAATTTGAATAAAGCCTAATATATCTGGGATTCCTCCTCCACTCCCTTAAAATATGATGTGAAATTTATTAGTCTTAATGTACATATCCCAGAGCTAATTGTTTTATCTTGTAAATCAGTTTCTCCTCATCTTTTGTACGGCTTTTACTTTCAGATTTAAAGAATAAATAAATTCTTGATTGGAAAGTCTTTGTTGTATTGCAGCAGAAAGGCGGGGGGGGGGCAGCTTTATAAATGTAAAAGGATTTTTAGTTCTTTTTTAATTATTTACAAATGCTGAGTTAAAGGACAGTGGATTTTGAATTATGCATTAAATTAGCATCTTACTGATGGAAGACTCTCAAAGAAAGTTGAGGTTTTTAAATTGCTATGAGCCAAATTCAGCCACATTTAATAGCTCAATTGATGTTGATGACCTTAAGGCAGTGATAAATTTGGATGTATAGGCTTATTTTTCTTTTTGCTGTGAAAGGTAAGCATGCTGTTTCTACAGTACTGACTGTCCTTTTGTTTGAGAGTCGACTGAGTATACTTTGATCCTTTTTTTAGAAAAAGAATTCTCTGTTCTCCCTTAAAGAAGGCTTCCTGAGACCTGGATCAGATTATGGAAACTAAAGTGAGCACACAAAAGTGCTTGTTAGAAAGTGAAATTTATGTGCAAACTAAATGTGCCCTTGATGATAGCCTTATTGATTAAGCCAAGTTAATAAATCAGTAATATCGTGCAGCACTGTTCAACAGTCACAGGCTTATCTTGGTTTTCCTTTTTTTTTTTTTTTTTTTTTTTTTTTTTTTTTTTTTTTAATGTGCCTGCTGTGTAGGCAGAGAACATGCACTTTCCTGCCAAGGAGTGTGTACTACAATTGAAACACTGAATTCAGAGGGCTTGAATGTAAAATGTCGGCATCCGATACAACAAAAGGGAACTTCACAGAAGTAACTTAATGAAGGGATTGGAGCCTAAAGTGACGTAGCCTTTATTTTTTTAAGCATTCCTCTTTTTTATTCCTAATGCTTCAGGCCATGATCCAAAAAAGAAACTTAAGAGTCCTGTTTAGATAACTAAAAGAAATTCATGGGAAATTTGAGACAAAAACACCACATGGAGGATGACTCCTGACCCTATCAATGGCCAGCATTTGCATGCAAGATAAATGTTTAGTTTTCAAGCAGTCTGCCATTAGGTCATTCTCAAGTAGCTTTGCTAGCACACAAGGGTTACATCCTTTGTACACCCTTGGGATTCTGGTCTGACAAGCACTTATTCCATTATTACCCATGTTTCCTTTTGCCCTCTGACAAAAAGCACTTATGATGAACTGGATTTATCCGCCTCTACCCTAGGATCCCTGCAGGACCTCTGAGAGCCCTCTTGCGTTGCGTAGTGCATGTTCTCTGTAGTACGTGCTGCTGAATTGTTCCTGATGTCGCGCATTTTTTCTCCGTCGTGAGATGCTTTTACATTCGTAGTTTCGCACTGGTTTTGGGGTTGATCTGCATGCCAACCGTGTTAGCAGAGGAGGTTCTGCTCAGGCTAAAGTGGGGCTTCTGTGCTCGAACCCAGTGTCGTGCGCTGATGTCCCTGGTGTCCTGGAGCAGCAAGTGTCGCAGCCGGGACCTCGGTTCGATACCTCAGCTCCGTTCCCTGATGTTCTCGCTGAGAAACGAAGGCAGCTGGGTGAGTACCTGAGCTTATGCCGGTGAAATTTGCCAAGACAGAATATCAAGTGCCATTTATGAAGCACTTTTTTTTATCATTCTATGGTCTTGAATTTATTCCCAGCTGATGCTGAGCACCTAACTGGAGCAACAGTGGGAGAGTGGTGGTCGTCCTGGGCAGCGCAGCCACCAGAAAGAAATAGATAGCACCTATAGTCACTTCACAGCCTTCTTCTACCCCATTTTTCCCTCCTTTTCCATAACCTTATGCCTCCCCAGACCTTCATGCAGTGTGGATAGGGAGCCTTTGAAAGGTTGAGTGAGGCAGTAGACCCATTCCTGGCATGGAGTTATCTTCCATTGCATTACTAGAGCTTGGGAATTTGGCAAACCACCTTATTTAGGAGGGTAACCAGGGCACAAATGTGAATGAAATGGCAAAGACATTGGCCCAAGAGGTTGGTGTTGGGGGGGTGAAGATGTTGGATGTGCCTGTACACCTGTCTTAGCAGCTCACAAACTGGGTGGCGAGAAGCCCTGCTGCTCACGGAGCTGGGATCAGGGCGGTTGTGCCGTGCCGGTTCGAGATGTGGACCTGACTGCACTCAGGAGTTTCTCCAAGCCCTTGTCATTAATCTCTAGGTTGGGGATGTCTTTAAATCCTCTGAAACACGGGAATTGATGCAGACAGCACCCCGCTGCTAAGTGATGTGTCTCGCCTGGCGGCTATACCTCAGTGCTCCAGAGCCCACACCGGCTGTTCGCTCGTCGCTGGATGGTGGTTAGGATTGCAATATTGAATGATTCTCCCAACTCAAAAGGAAACAAAGACTTCTTTTGTCTTCTCTGCAGGGTAGCAATATTTTTCCTATGAGTTAACTTTATTATTCTCCTTCTCGCTGCTCCCACATTAGCTTCGGAAAGAGAAAAACAACGCTGTGTCATAGCAGAATTGCCTGGTAATGGGAACTGTAAGGTAGATGAGTTCTTCTCTCCACCCATGAGCAAGTTCTTGAATAAGGTTTTACTGCAGGACAGCTCATTCTGTTTCTCTTGCACACTGGCCTGTCCATATCTCTTTGGTTTTTAATAAATTACAGCACATCCTTCTCTTAAAACAAGTTTCCTTTCTGTAGCCTAGCCCAATGGCTGGTGCTAGGGGGATGTTGCTGTCATCACTGCATCCTTAAAAGCTGTGCATCCATCCTTAACAGCTTCTTTGGCCCTGGACTAGACTAAGAAGTAAGCTTGGGATCTTGTCCACTGCAATATGGGAATATACCCCAGTCAAAGATCCATCCCAGTGTGGTTCAGGATATACGTGCATGCCTCGTGCACTTAGATAATACCTGTTTCATACAGTATTTAGTAACACGAACTACTAAATTAGACCATAAATGCTTTGGTGCAGAGACCACTGAGCTTTTTAGAGCACCAGGCACGTTCAGGTTTAAAAACCAACCAGAGTCATTACTTGTTAGAGCAAGGCATAGCTAACAGCTTTAAAAGGAATTCCCTCATTAAATTGAAGTTGCTTTTACCCATGACAGGCCATAAAACCTGAGTCCATGGGAGGGAACGTTTGCCTCTATGCATGCATGTGTCTTAGCCTTTTTATTTTCAATGGGGAGAGAAAATAGAGTGGGTTGCATATTGGATACATTATCTTAGTATTAAGCTGCCATTCCCAATCTCTTTTGGATAATTGGAACAGAGAATCGCTACTTCTCATCCATCACTTTAAATGAAGGCCTTAGTAAAATAATTTTGGTCGCTGGGCACCACAAATAAGATCCCTCTATCCAGATTAGTTCTTTTTTGCTCATGAAACTGTTTGAATAGGTCTTAGCACTCTGAGCCGTGGCAGGATATATGTCAGCAGTTTTACAAGCCTTTGGGGAAATCGCTCAGATGTGTTTATAAGGACCTCCCAGGAAGCATTTTGTGTTGTTGAGCCTGGGGAAAATCTAATCAGAATTTTCGTTGTTGCATTTTAGTTGGTTGGGGGCTGTTCTTTAAATTTCAGCTAATATACTCCATAATGCTGGTAGCAGTGCAGTAGGTTTTATGTTTCCATTGGCATAAAGGTCTTGCTAAAAGTTTAGGTCTTATTTCATCAAAAGAGACAGCTTTTGTAAAGATTTGGACTTGAAACCAGACAGCTGTGGCTATTCCTAGTGAACAACTAATACTAACCATGTAAACTGATGTAGAATAGACTGAATCACTAATTCCCAATCTTTAGCACCAGCTGATTGCCGTGAACTTGCAAACTTCCTTGTGGATATTCTGTAAAGCCCCATGAATCCGAACGTTTTTAATGTTTTAATTTAATAAGGTTCAGTGGACCAGCTGTACACCAATTACTGTTGCCTATGGGCCATGGTTTATGACTATTTAAGCTTAAAAAAAAAAAAAAAAAGAAAAAATCAGCAACCTGGCAACTTGTCTGTGTTAGTCTGATGTAATTTTGAAGTTGTTCCATCTTGCTCCGTTCTGCCTGCACATCTGTATTGCAGTTAATTGCCTTAAAACTGTGAGACTGGTACTGCCAGGGTGTCTGTTTTTTTTTTTTGTTATCTAAAAAGCTTGATAAAAGGACTTCCAGTTTTGTTTCATAGAATCCAGCTAATCCAAGCTTTGTATTCTTCTTGTATATCTTTGAGGGATATAACATTGCTGCCTGTGAAAGGTGCCGGTCAGGTTTAAGCCAGAGGTGAGCAGAAGGGTGAGTTCTGCATTAGAGCAAATAAACCAATCAGGAGAGCAGGGCTTTGCACCAAACCCTTCCTCCCTTTGAAGCTTACCATCGAGGCTGTGGGGCCACTGTGGGCTGTAAATATGCCTAGCAGATAACAGAATACATATGGTGTATTGGGGCTCCCCAGGCTTTGGGAAATGCCAAAGTGGCCACTGTCACAGGCAGCTCTCCTTTGCACTGCTCTGGATTGATTCAGCTCTGCCTCTAAGGCTTCTCCAGCTCTAGGTGACGATAATCACACTGTCCTTGCCAAATGTGGTGGAACAAAATCCTGCTGGGGACCCTCCTAATGTCCCTTCATACCAAGCTCAACTTCACAGGGATCATGGTAGTAATTAATCACTGCTGAGCTCTGCTGGATTTAACCAAGAGACGTATTGTGAAAGACTTATTATCCATCATAAAACTTTTCAATTATTGCCTGACTTGCAGTCATTTACCTTCCATGCCATAATCTCTCAAGCCGTCAATTATTTTTACAGTGGAAGGTGTAGGACATAGTTGGAACAGCACATCATAAGCGTTGCTTTATCTACTGGGTTTGGCTCTAAGCTACTCATCAGCTCTTGTATTTATGTTGACTACAGAAGCCTAAATTGGCTGATTTGTGGAAAATAATAAATACAAAGATGAAATGCTTCTGATGAATGTTTCAGTGCATTTATAAAATTTGTGCACTGATTCAGTTTTCTGTAAGGTTTGTCATTTTTAACCATGGGATATTTCGCTCCATGCAAAATAGCATCACACTGATTTAATTCAAGATGTTCTTTTAGACAGTGAAGGATCTTCTGAATTATTTTGAACTGCTATTGTAATGCTTAGTGGCTGATTAGTAACTTTGAGAGGCTAACCTCAGGTA
Source organism: Aythya ferina (assembly GCF_964211825.1). Taxonomy (NCBI): domain Eukaryota; kingdom Metazoa; phylum Chordata; class Aves; order Anseriformes; family Anatidae; genus Aythya; species Aythya ferina. The sequence continues at coordinate 112,322,164 of NC_140298.1, forward strand.
AATTAATTATGTTCTCAAGTGGATAGGAAAAAATCTGCTTTCATAAGAGCATATAATTCTTATTTACCTTTGTTCTGCCAATTTGTTGCATCGTGGCTGTCTGTGTCTCCCCTTCATTAGTCATCTTGTTGTACAACGTTAATGCTAGATTTCAAGAATTGTTGTTTGGCTTGTCAGCAGAGAGGGTCTTAACTAGGTAGAGCTATACAGCGGTGAAGAAAATTGGCTTTATGTAGGATGAAACGAAGGAATGGGGTCAAAGTGTGAATTAACAATTTTCCAAAATAAAGCAAAGAAATCTTGCCTTCTTTGCCACTTGTACTAGAATTGGGAGAAATGAGCATGACTATAAGAAATTCTACTTCTAATTGCTGTTTTAGCTGAGTATCAAATAGAAAATTGTTAAGAAACTTTAAACATAAGCAAACCTAATCTCCAAAACTCTCTTCTATAGAAGTACATCGTTGTTCACTGCTGCAGTTCAAAGTGGCAGGCATGAGGTGAAATATAAGCTTTCACTGAAATTTTGTATTTGTTCTTAATGGTTATTTCAAACAAAAGAGAGAAAGAAATCCTCAAATTTGGATTCAGCGTACTTTATTTGCAACAAAAAAGCCCAGACTGAACATTTTAGGGCTGCTACAGAGATGCTGATAATTGATTTAGTAATCTTTGTAGTCTGCCTTGAAGTTCAGGCTATGAAATAGTGCTGCCATTGACTAGCCAGGCTTCACCTTTTAGAAACCTTCTTGTCTTTTCATGTAAATAGACATTTGTCAGTATTTTTAAATGTATGCCCAGTAGATTTTTGTAATGCATTTCTTTTTTTTTTTTTTTTTTTTAATGTGTTTCTTGTTTAATTCAAACAAGCAGCTGACATGAAAGCTAAAGATAAAAGTGTAACATAGTACAATTAGTTCCTGTGAAGTCCGCAGATCACTAATGGAACACATCTCTTCCCCCGGCACGGCTGGCATAATACAGGCCATTTTTTGGTCATTTGTGTTGTACATTAAAAGCATCAAATAGAGTGCTGTCATGTGCCTGTGCGCATGGACATAAAGTTCTTCTGTTTGATAATGTTGGAAATCATTTCCCTTTCCAAATATGCAAATCGGTAATTGCTGCAATTGGATCAGAGACATGCAACACTTGTAATGTAACCTTTTATGTATTAAGAAAAATAACGCAGAAATGAGATCAGAGACCAGATATGTATATATAAACGAAAGGAATTTAAAGCTGTTTTTCTGTTTCTACCACCATTATTGTCTAAACCATCTTTCATTAATGTGTGTTGTGATTTCATACCAACTGATCTCTAGCTCTTTCTGATCCAATAAATACAAGTTCAGGAATACAATTTAAGAACAATGTGCTGGGCTCATGCATTTAAATCCACGGAGCCTCTAAGAAGCAGGATTTGTGAACTTATTTAGTGCAAATGTTTTATTGGAAAAAAAATAGCATTTTGTGGGAGCAGAGTAGAAGTATCTATTGGCAGCAAACCCTTTTTCTCTTTATCGGTGCTCAGAGTATGGAATTCAGATACAGATTTGGTGCTGACTCCACCAGTTTCAGATGTCTCTGGTGCTCTAGTTTTTCAGAAAGCCAGCTTTAAGTTGCAAAATAGGAAACTCGATTTTTGTAGGACTTAGGAGAGCTGTGTCATATACTCCCTTTCCTACCCATTCGATACAGAACATATGGTTTCTTTTAAAATCATAGCATGTGTGAGGTTCTGTATTATTTAAGGTACAGGAGTATTTTTGTCTTATTATAGATCGACACCGTTTTAAAGCAGTATGGGGATGTAACAAAGTTACATGAGATATTGCACATCTTGACAATGCCACACAGTAATGGGAAGTATTACAAACCTGCTTACAAGGCCCATTCATAGAACAAAGAAGTGCAACACATAGATGCCACATGCGGAGTCTGGCATGTGTGGGGTGTGATCTGAGTTGTGAAGCCTCCTCTTCTTCCTTGATGGTTCATAAAAATGCCCAATTCTCCATATTGTATTTACTGGTTCTAAGTTTTCTTTTGGATAAATAATAGGAGGTTGGGGGAAAATGTCTTGGCTGATTTTTAGGCAGAGAACGCAGGTGGTGTTTTTTCCTTTTTCTTTTTTTTCTGCTGAAGAGTGCTTTAGCCACTGTTAAACAGTTCAGTTACAATCCAAAGTGATACTGCTAACATGGACTGGTAAACCACCTACAGCATTATTTCCCCTGTCAAAGACTTTCTACAACGTAAAAGCTAAAGGTATTCAGATTGAGCCTTTTCTCAGGACAATTTATAAACAAAAAGCTTTTCAAAATTGAGATTTATTTTCTTCCCTTACTGCCCTTTCTTTGCCACTGAATACAATACAATGAATCTTAAAGCTCTCGCTTGTCTGCATGTCTTCACTTTTTGTCTTTACTGTCACTTTTACTTCAGCTGCAAAAGTTCCAGGTTTGAAAAGTTAAGAATGGAATGAAAAAGGTGGGGGCAGGAGGAAATGTGAATCTAAAATCTGGGTATCATTGTCCTTGGTGCCAATAGAGTAGAAAAAAATAATGAAGAGGTTGAAGTAAAGATAGGGAAAAAAAGGCAGAAAAGGATAAATTGTCACGTTTTGAAGAGAAAAAAAAAAAAAAAAAAGGAACATTAATTTGGACACTGTGAAAATTCTCATTTCGGGATTCCTTAGAAAAAAGACATTAAGAATTACATTTCCCCATGACCATCTGCATTTAACAAAATATATTTTATTAAAATGGAAATGTTTAAAGGAAAGTATTTCCACTGTGGCTTCTGGCAGCAAAGACAGCAGCACGGCAAAAGCCCTATCTTCCATCAAGGTCTGCACCCAGATCTCCTGATTGCCACAGCCTAGGAAGGATAAATCTCAGGTAGAAAAGAAATGTGTGATAGGAGATGTCGGAGGCATTTGGATGAAGGAGGGAGTGTTGGAGCAGAGCAGAAGAGCTAGGAAGGGTGTTGGTGGGGGCAGAAGGGAGGACAGGAGGAAGCCGCTGAGTGGAGGAGAGCCGGCACCTCCGATGGATTTAAAGAGGTGAGGAATGACAGATGGACTTGGGAAAGGAACGCATGTATTTGCAGAGGGCAGAAATGGGTCTGTTAATGATTTTTTTCATTCAGTGATTGAAGTACTAGTAATGGGGAAAAAAAAGCCAGTGGTGTTGACAGAGATTTCATTGGTGCAACGTGACCCAGGGCATTTATGGAGCCTCTGTACCTCCGTCTCGGAGCTAAATTACTTCCCAGATGTAAGGCAAACAAGCGATCACTCAGACTGGCCTCCTATTCTTTATGGCTTCAATCCTCAATACTCATTCAGCAATAGGCAGCTGGTTCCGTTTTCTTGGTTTAGGGGTTCTGACACCAGTAAAAACAAAACAAAACAAAAACTTTTAATCTTCTAGCAATGAAATATACTGCCAAGTCAAATAAACGAGACCTGTTAGAGCACCCTCATTTTGTACAAGCCTTTTCTCTGCAAAGGCATGGTTGTTTGGGAAGAACCCCTGAAATTGCTGGGAGGGGGGGAGCTGGCTGGTTTAACATTTCAGTCCACGTGATAGTTTCTTTATCTACAAATCTCTTTCAGATCACAGACCCCTTGATGATTAGTCAGCCCCGATCCTTCCCCTACTTTACAGTTATTTTAACATCTCTGAAGAACTGCCAACATACCCACTTTAGCGGCCAATGGCTGTTACGCTGCTTTTTTTATTGGCATTCAATTTTAAGGGTTGACAGACAGTAAATACTGAGACTTCTCTTTACTGTTCTACAGTAATTTGTCCTACAGTTGTAAACAAGTCGCTCTTTTCCTGCCTTCTGGTAAACAAAACCCACCATTTTTGGAGGAGACTGAGCAAACAGAAGATTGTCCCATTTTAGATAAGCTGTGACTGTCTGAATGGATATTGCCATGCATGTTTATTTTTTTATTTATTTTCAAGGCAAAAGAAACAACTTATTTCTGAAAGTACTTGGTTTTGTGGTTTGTTTTTTGTTTTGTTTTGTTTTGTTTTGTTTTTTTTGTTAAATGGTGGCTCTATTAAATTTCCAGAAATAAATATTTTTTAAATATTGTATTTTCTAAATAGATATGCCATGCAAGCCTAGAGGAAAGTGATATTTAAAGATATCCTCTTGGACTGTAACAAACAAGCAAGCTTCTAGTTATGACAAACAGTGATTATTCCAAATTATCTTAACACTTTCATTTTGTATTTTCTCTCTCTCTGGTAGGCACCTTGCATTTCCAAGACTGAAAATCAGCCTCAAGGACTTGCAACTAGCGTTAGGTGGGGACAGACACCCATCAATCAGTCTACACCCTGGGACACTGATGAGCCACCCTCTAAACAGATGAGGGAGAATGAAAACCCAGGTATGTTTTTAATCTTATTTGTAATTCGACAAGGGAGAGTCATTCAAAGCAAATTCAATGCACTATCCCCATTTACCTCTGTAAATTAGACTTCATTGTGAGCCCTTTCTGTATTCTTTAGCAGGGTTTTTCTCTCATTGTAAAGACCCCTCAAGTTTCTTCTGTGCTGGGGCTAATATAAATGTATTAAGATGCCTGCAAGTTCATTAAAGTGTTTTTTTTATTTTTCCCTTCCTTCTTTGCCTTCACTAGAGTAAAAGGCACTCTGTAATACTTTAAGACCTCTTTTATGTCCAGAACTACCTGAAATGATTTCCAGCTTCCAGACACATATCATACATTGTGCTACTATGCCAGACACCTAATTACAATCTCTTTGTAGTGGCTGGAGCACCATTATTATACACACAGAGTGTTTGTCAGGGAGCCATGAAAGCACGGTGGGGAAAGAGGTTAATTTTCTTGGAAGCGTGTGCTTAAGCTGCGTAAAGCGCAAAACACATAAAACCGTAAACATGCTGCATGTCACCTGATGAGTATTTTAACAATTGCACTCACAACGCTGTAGCAATTTTATGCACTTATTGGGTTGGAAGAGTTCCAGATCCCGAGCCGCTTTCGATACTGTGAAGGATAAGAGCGTGGCTCGGTGGTGCTTCGGGCGGACGCGGGAGCGTGACGGGCAGACTTGGGGCGGTTTTGTTCTGGTCCCCCCCTCGGTGCCGAGCCCGCTACCATTGCCAGCCTTCCTTCATGCCGCAGGTGCAGCGCCCTGGGTCACCACGGTGGCGGCCGGCAGCCAGCCCGCCCTCATCACCCACTCCTACGGGATGACGCAGCCGCCCACCTTCAGCCCGGCCGCCAACGTCCAAGCCCCTGTCATCGGCGTCACGCCTTCCCTCCCTCCGCACGTCACTCCCCAGCTCCCGCTGATGCCGGCTCACTACCAGCTCCAGCCGCAGCCCTCCCAGCCCCTCAGCAACATGGTGGTCAACCTCCAGAGCCAGCCCTTGTACACCAACAGCCAGCCCCTCAGCATGCCCTCCATGAGCGGTGTGGGCCCGGTGGCCCACCCGGGCCCCGGGGCGGTGGGCAATGGCCACCTGGCTTGTCCCATGCTGCCACCACCGCCGCCAGCTCTGCCCTCGGCTGCCCTGCCCAGCAGCGCGCCCACCACCAACGGGCAGGCGGCTGCCCCGCTGCCCCCCAACACGGCGGGGGGCCCGGACAACACCAACAGGGTGCAGATGCTGCGGACAATTGGCGTGGGGAAGTACGAGTTCACGGACCCCTGGCACCCCAAAGGTAAGGCGGGCCGGCTCGGTCCCACGGGGCGCGCGGGCACGGACGGCGGCGGGGCCGAGGACGGCGGCCACCCAGGGCTCCCCACCGCTCTCCTCGGGCCCGCCCGCCCGGCTCCAGCGTCTGTCTCTGGGCTTTTCTGTAATGCATAGCTTTGATGAATTAATGATGATGAAAAGTAGTGCTTTAGAAGGAGGGGGGACGAACTTCGGGTAGCTTTTATAGGGAAAAAGAGCTTTCAGGGCCCATCAAATAAGCTGGTGCTTATCTGATATGGAGACACATTAGGCAGCCGTCATCCCATGCCTCCTCTTAAACTGTATGTTTACAGTTTAATGTATGCTTATGTATGTACAGATCATGTTTACAGCAGGCCACTTTCTTTTTGGCCCCAGTTGTGCATTAGTCACAACACTAAACTTTTTCAGCTGTTGCCTTCTCCCCCACTTCAGAGCCGAAACCAAACTCAAGCAACCCTATTGACTGAAGCTGAACAACCCAAAATGTTCAGCGTTAGGGTAAAACTCTTCATTACCAGCTTCATTGGGCTCAAATGCCACAAAACACCATGAATTGTCAGGAGCATTCCTGAAAGGTTGACCTTTTCTGATAAGTAGTTTCTAAATGAGCCACGTTGTTGGGTCATGGTGAAATGTTATTTCCGAGTGTCTTACCCCAGACGCTTTAAAAATATCTGCTGTCTGTGCGCTTAGTTTCTAATTTCATTTGTGTAGTTTTCCCTGCTCCCTTGAAAATCATGACTGTGCCACTTGTGAAGGTAAAGTGAAATGCAGCTTACAAAAATATAAATGCAGACCTATCAGCAAAATCAATTAAATTGATTAAAAAAAAAACACCCCGAAGGCTTCATTAAGTCTGTGATATTTTATGTATACATTTGTATTCAGACACAATCCATGTGTAAATTATTTACTTGCCACAAGCTATTAAGTTCTGTTGTGTGGCTCTGTATTAAAGACAAGGAATCTCTATTAAAAATGATTAGTCCAATAACTCTTCCTGCTCATTACATAAATTGTACTTTGGTATGTGCAAATCTTTACCAAACGTCTCTTTAAAAAGAGTTAAGACAAAAGCTCAGAGTACTTTTCTAAAGCAAAATATTTGAACTGCTTTTAAATTCTCAGCTTTGAGCCCTGAATATGACTAGAACACCTGCAGGGGGGTGATCTGTTGAATTTTTCTTCTCAAGATCTAGATGGGCTTTAAGTAATATGAGCCCTGGTGTATAGCCAAAAAATTACCAACAGTTGCTTTTTAAGAGTTTTGTTAATTCTTTCCCTTTAAAAGAAATGAAAACCCTCAAAAGCAATCTGTCAGGTTAGGTTTATGAGTTACAAACCCTTGGTTTTGTAGAAGGAGGAAGGGCAGAGATTTACGCTCTAAGCCTGGTAGACTGAGCTGCTGGATGTCTCTTCTCTCCATGGAAGCTATTCGTCTTCTGAAGGCGTCATCTCCACTTTTCTTAGCCACCTATCCCAATTTACTGCACTGGATACTTGGATACATGATCAAATTAACACAATTTAAAGGATTACTTGGTGTCATCAGAGACGTGCAAATATACAATACAAGGAAAAACACATAAGCCTAAACCACTTTCACTGTGGTAATTTGATCACATATCTGAGCCCTAGTGACGCTAACCTAGTGAGACAAATGAGCATGTCAGTGACTGCACACTTGAGGTGAGGAATACTCTCAAATGCCTTGCATACTTTGGGCCAGCAGCATCAGCTGTTACGTACTCTTCCTCCATCAATTAACCTTCAGCGTATCTCTGGCTAGCAGGTGAAGCAAACTTCAAGTCAGAGTCTAAGTAAGAAGATAGTAAAATATTTAATCAGTCTTTTAATATTTGATTTGCAACGTCTTAATCAGCATTCTTGCTTAAACTGCTGTAAACCCTAGTCCAGTCTGATTGTCCGCGTGCCACTGAGCACTCGGGAAATGGAGCTTCGCTTGACAGCGTGAGAGGCGGCAGTCAGCTCACGAGGTGTTCGTTAAGGTGAGGGAGAGAGTTAATAAATATGCTGGGCATGCCAGACCTAGCTCTGGTCTGGTGTTTGGAAACCTTTGTACCTAGAAGAGGCTTATAAGGAGAATATTGAAACGAGCCGTATTTCTAATCCATGACAACTGCTGACACACTAACCAGACTTTACCTCATAAATTGCAAGCTAGACAGCTGTTTTCCCAGGGATTTGCTAGCTTCTCTATTTATGACCACCAGCTCTTGAGTTATTCCTGGTCCTGGAGCAGTTAAAAACAAACATAAGATAATTAGCCTGCATACACAAATGTCTCATAAGCAGGAGTTATTTCATAATGAAAAAGTCATCTCCTCCTAAGTCTTAAAAGCCCGTAATTCTAAAGCTATAATTCCTCTAGTCAGAGCTAATGTCAGAGAAGGTAAAAGTTGGACTTTGTTGCTTTTTAAACAACCTTCAAATGAGAGGAAAAGAATCAGGATAGAGCAGACAACTAGGTGTCTAACCAGACCTTAAAACCTTGCTAGAATAAGATTCTTAATATAAACATTATGAATTTCAATGTGACTCAATTTTCGTTTTTGTTTTGTTTTGTTTTGTTTTAATTTCTGCCCTTTGGGATTTCAGCCTCTAAAGCCCAACTGATTTCACAGTCTTACATGATAGACAGCTTTCTCTCTGGGAAGAAATGGAGGCTATAAAAGTGCTGAGCTGTTCAAATATACAAGTTCAAACTAGTTCTCTGCTAGTTTCATTTAAATATATTCTCTTTCTTTCTTGGGGAATCTTGGCCACTATTATAATAGGAGCCACTGCTAATGGCCCTAAGATCTATCTCATTATCCTGAGATACTCTGTATTATTATTTGACTTGACAATCCAGTCTTGTACAGGTTTGAATAATTACCCAACTATCCCTTAAGTGAAAGAGCAGTACTTGCTAGTTAATATGATAGGATTTCTTATATTTCTTATATTTTTAGACTTTATTAGGGACCTGATATGAAACATCATGCTTAATTTCCCATATTTTTCACTTGGCTGTGTATACGTTGGGGCTGTATTATACTGTGTGCATTCAGAGCGAGGTTTCTTACTTGGCTGCCTCTAAATGAAAGTAAACAAATAACGTTGCCAAAAGTTAAAGGCACAGCTAGTATGCTGTCTCATTTGCAATAGGTCAAGAGATCTCGTTTACATGACTGAAAGAGTCAAGTCATTTCTGTGGCTTTGCAAATAATTTATTTTTGTAACAAGAAACATGGTATAAAACAGATAGGCCATTCTCTTTACTGTGTCACAGCTAATTCTCACCTAATTCCATTGAAACTACTCACAAGATTTTCTTGCATGGGTTACAGAATCTCCTTAGTCTGGATGGGTGATATTCTGCAATAGGATTCTTTATTGCTTCTATAATATGTTAAATATGAACATTAAGTTTAGCTGCATGATCCATTTACTTAGTGAATTTATAAAACAGTCACATTACGGGAGACATAAATAACGTTTCAAAGTAATTATTGCTTTTAGCAATGTGTGATGTTCTGTAGAGCTGCCTTATGAAATGCATGGGATCTTTCACCATATACAATCAACACCAGTTCTGAAGGGTCTCTGGTTTGGACTGTAATGGCCCTTTTGAAGATATTTCCTCGTGAAGATATTCAGTGAATATCCACAGAATTTCACATAGCCAAATTTTTATGGTTTCTTTAGAAAAAAGTTGAGCAGCAAAGAATATTCAAACTGAATTTCTGTATCTTCAGGCTACATGATGTGCCAGCACAAGTTGCACTTGCACAAGGTGCCTGTGCAGAGGGAAGAGGGAGAGAAACTGTCCCTTCAGTTTCTAACACAAGGTGCTAGTACCCCACGTCATGGTGCAGTAATAGAGGGCAACGTCTACATGCCTGCCAGTCCATTTGAGCCAAGATGGAGAAAAGTTAATGCGTGATAAAGGACTAAAATTGAGTGGTACTCTTGCCGGAATAACTGATTATCTGAGATTTAGTCCTTGACTATTTTATAGGGTAGTATGGTTCTTTATATCCAAGACTTGTAGTAAATCCAAAATTGAACCCCTGGTTGATAGCCCTGCTGTGTGTAAGACACAAATGGTCCAGCTTGAACTCTGAGATCTGTCATACGCCTGGAAAGAGTCTTTCTTCATAAATTCAATCTACCTTGAAGCGTGGGTGCAAAATCAAAAAATGAGAAAAAATATTTTTATTGCAGTACTTTCTCCTGCAGTGTAAAATTAGCCATGGACATTTTGCGTTTTAATTTATGGATGTTCATGGATAACATTGATGTTTGTTTCCATAGTATTTTTTCTTCTTTATTTTTTTTGGTTTGCAGTCCTTAACTAGTGGGAAACAAAATCAGATGCTAATTAGTGTTCATACTGTAATGACTGTAGAAACATAACAGTATCAGAAATAAAATCTGAATGTTAATCCTTGTAACACTAATTTCTTAACACTTCATTTTCAAGCATCACCAAATACCATGAACTAAACGATAACAAAACTACAAACGAATACTGTTGCATCATCACTTATTGATTGCACCTTTCACACTTGACTTTATTGCATTGGAATTCTCATTAGACTTCAGACAATATTTACTTTCCTTAATCATGAATAGTAACAAGGCAGACAACAACATTTTTTCAATAACCATCAGCTTTTTTTTCACAAAAGGTTGAATTTTCAAAGGGACTTCAGCTTGACCTGCAATTCTGTGAGCGTACGTAGTTTTGCACATTAATGCAAGAGGAGGGGAGGGAAATTCAAAGTTCAAACTAGCATTTGGAATCCTAATGACATTTACTAAAGGATTTGGTGTGATAAAGGCTTTAGAAAGTTTGTTTTCAGTTCTCAGCCTTGCATCAGAATACATGGCCTGTGTAACCTTAGGAAAATCTCCCCTATTTTTGTATCCATACATATAGAGAGATAAACAGTTTACATACGTCTATATACCTAAATTTGTATAGTGAATATTACCATATGTCTGTAGGCAACTATATAGATATATATATATGTATATAGTTGCAGGCAAGGAATTCTACAATAGAAATGTGCATTTTATCTCTTATTTCTTGTAGGACAGTTAGGTCAGCATAGCGGTCTGTCAGCATGGTACGTGCTTCTTACTGCATTTTCCTTAAGATAGTCTTGATTTTATGGGGTAGCCTGAATAGTACCAAGATATAAACAACTAGTGATCATTTGTAGGCTCACCTTGCTAGTGACATGTAATTGTTCACAGAATGACAAAATGGTTGAGGTGGAAGGGACCTCTGGGTCCATCTGGTCCAGCCCTTGCTTTAGCAGGGCCACCCAGAGCAGAGTGCCCAGGCCCATGTCCAGGTGACTTGTGAAGATCTCCAAGGAGAAGACTGCGCAACCTCTCTGGGCTCCACCACCCACATAGCACAGAATCACTTCTGGTGTTCAGAGGGAATCTCCTGTGTTTGAATTTATGCCCATTGCGTCTTGTTCTGGCACTGCAGAGCCCGGTTCTGTCCTCTCTGTACCCTCTCTTCAGGTATTTATATACATTTTCAAGATCTCCTCTGAACCTTCTCTTCTCTAGGCTGCAGTCCCACCTCCCTCAGCCTCTCCTCATAAAAGAGATGTTTCAGGCCCTTCATCATCTTCCTGGCCCTTCACTGGGCCCCCTCCAGTATGTCCAGGTATTTTATGTCGGGGAACTTAGAACTGGACACGGTACTGGTAGTTTCACCAGTGTTAAGTAGAGGGGATGGATCGCTTCCCTCTACCTGCTGGCCTTGAATACTTGGCCTAATGCAGCCCATGCTACAGTTAGCCTTCTTTGTGACAAGGGCACAATGCTGGCTTATGTTTTAGCATGTTCACCTGCAGTAATAAAATAAGTGCTTGAACAGGTCCTCTAATTTAAAATGTTTTTCAATATTGATTGCAGTTTTCTGTCATCAGAAATGGAGTAGCAAAATTGATGAGGGGCATCTGAGCCATCAGCTGAGTGAGACTGAAATACATTCCACCTTTTTGTGGTCCAGACGGAGTATTTTCAGTAATTCCTGCCCTGTCTTTTAATGCCACTATTGGTCAGGTCATGACAGACAATGATTTAGTGCATTGAAGAGTCAAAGAGGATTTGTAATAGTCCTAGAACATTACCTCGCTAAACGTACAGCATAAAGAAGGTCACTGAATTCTCCTTTGATTGACAGTTCTCAGTGTGTGAGTGACTTGAGATTTCCAAGTTTCAACTGGAGCAGGAGCCTCTTACCACTACCAATATTTTATAAGGGTTATTTAAAAAAAAAAAAAAAAAAAAAGTATAGGGTTGCTAAAATGCAGTGAAAACTGAAACTACTCTTAAAACTCATCTGCTCCATTGTGCTTATATTGATACCTATTTTTTTAGAATAAACTCCGGATTGGCAACTTTAGTTCATCTGTTCTTGAAAGTACAGAACTAGAGAATTTTGATTTTATTCTGTTAAATGATTTTATGTCATCACTTGCAGGTGCCTTTAGGTAATGACACAATAATAAATTTTAAGATGTCTTGAAACATTGCATACACTTTCTCCCCACTCAAAGTCTAAGACGTGCTTTACTTAGAACGTGGCTTCTTAACATGACAGTGGCCACTAAATGCATTTGAAGTAGGTCTGAGAGGAGTCAGGGCTGAGTTCTGTTGAATTACTGTTTTGTCTCCACACAACACTAGACTCACAAAGTACAAATTTTCTCAGGGACCACTTGATACCCAAAATCTAGGCTGCCTTTGGCGCAGAATGAGCGAGCAGCAAATTTTTTGAATGTAAACAGGTAATGAACCAATATAATCTATGGTATAATTAAAGCAATCTCCTTCTCTCTCATTTTCTAGGCTGGCTACCTGTTCATCCATCCATCCAAATCCTGTTCCAAAAACCACTCGCAGAGAGCTGGAACTGCATTTGGATGTTCTGAAAGTTGCTCACTCTACTGCCTTCCAAAACTCTTGTGGTGTCCCTGTTCTCCCTTCAGAACCTCTTATGTTTATTTTCTGATTTCTCTGGTCTTGTCTTCCCTTGATCCTTTGTCTTGTTCATCTCCTGACAGATATTTGGATGCAACCTTTGTCTCTCCTCCTAGGTTCACATATTATTTTCTTTTCACATAGTCCTCATGTGCCTGGAGCCACCTCAGAACCATATTTCCTGAATGTTCAGTTTTCTCCACAAGTTTGGCTTTTGAATTTCTCACTAAGATTTCCTCTTCACAGTGGATACTTCCACTTCTTTTGCTTTCATTGATTTAAAAACAGAGAGTCAAGTTACAGCTACTGCAGAAAGTCAGCAGAGGTTGGGGGCTCTTTCGGTTTCCCTACAAGAAAGTAGAAATGCATTTTTTTTATATAATTGTCGGTCCTCGGTGAAGCAGTTGCTGAACTCTGAATGAAAAAGAATCATTTTTCTTGTTGCATTCCACGTAAGAATCATTCTATCCCATGTTGGGTTAAAAAAAAAAAAAAAAAAAAAAAAAGAAGTCTAAGCAGATTTGCAAAATACAAACATTTCCAAATAGCAACTTTTCTTACCCTGCTGTGCCTTGAGATTGCAGATGATAAGTTCTGCTATCCCACAGCGAGGCTGGGTTTGAGCTGCAGTCAATAATAATAACAACATGGGACTTGCATAACACCTTGCATCTTCAAAGTGCTTTACAAACATAAATCTAAAAAAAAAAATGTTTATCTTTAAATAACTGATCATACTTTGTAAGACAAAAGACACAAGGACTTCTGCTGAATTAAAAGGAGGAATAACTGTCAGGAAATTAGGTTTGGCGTAACATCCCACCAATCTGCTTGTTTCTTCTATGTTTACATGATGCAAACTTTGAGGAAAGGAAGGATTTGTATTTTGTAAATTAGAAATAACTTGTATCAATGATTTATTTATTATTTTTTTTTTTCGTTTTGTTTTGTTTTGTTTCCTTAAGTACAAAATAATTCAGGCCACAATTTGAATAGCTCATGTAAGAAAATTCTTCCCAGCAATAGACATACATATTTCTGGATGTTGTATTTCTGTACTTTGTCACAAAGATATGTTACTGAGTTCTTTCCACACAGTAGGATGTTCAAGCTTCTTGTATTCGGTCTGTTTTCTGTTCTGTGTATATTCAGGTTTCTAGCCATACGAAGCGAGGATAACAAGGTATTTGTATATCACTGCATGTTAATATTTACAAATCATGACGTTAGATTCCCAGACAAGTTATTCTGGAAAATATCATCAGGTGAAATCATCACTGGGAAGGAGATACATAGGCTTGCAGGAATGATTACACATAGAGAAAACTTCCATGTTTCAGAAAGATAAGTAAGGGTGACAAAGTTTTGTCAGAATCAGTTCAGAAAATTACAACATGTAATGTTTTACAAGATTATTACTGCACTGGAAAAATACTTGGACTACTGAAAAAATCAGGAGGTTCAAGAAAAGGGTTTGACTAGGAGTATAGACAGCAGTATATATATACATGTATGTGTATGTACATAAATATATATACGTATATCTATGTGTACACACAATTAAGTCTGATGCATTTGGCTAGACAAGGTACAAGATATCTAATCACGTTTCCACAGTTTGATTGTGTTATACTTTCCAAGGACCTAAAATGGAGTTTGGAGGGTTTGCCTGAAGACTGCACAGATCTGCTCAGTTGCATTGCAACATCAAAAAACAAGAACAACGTAGGACTAAAGAGAACATTACATTTTTATTTATGACTCCTCTGATGTTTCAGAGGAAAACAAAGTATGTTTTGTCCATCAGTCACTAAAGTATTTGGGTGAGGATGAGGAAGATGATATGAAAAACACAAAATTGGCTAAAACAGAAGATCCTTAAGAGGATCATGGGCTGACACTGCTGCTCAGTCTGGCTGATTTATAGGGGGATCCAAACCCAACACCAAGCCCAGCTCCTCTGTGTGACCTTTTCCTTGTGAGTGAAAGCATAAATGTTCCTTTCATCCCCAAGCTGTGGATGCTCTTTAGAACAAGGAGCATTTTGCACAAAACACTACCATCCTGTGGAAAACAGATGGAGGAGCAGTGCCAGTAGCCTCCTATTGCCTGTAACCTAGGAAATAGGAAATTCTGCGCTTTTCCTTTTCCTGCATGCTGTGCAGACTTTGTTACAGATGTGAATTTTCTAGATGGCTGAATTTGCTGGGGTTTAGGTGTTTTTCTGCTAGATATACTCCTGTCATGGCCAAACTGTGCTGTTTTATGAGCAGTGCACTTCTTTGAGGGTTTTTTATACTTCTGTAGGGTGGTTAGAGCCCTGATTTGGAAGCCACATTGAGCATCCAAATAGAAAAACACTTTGCAGGAGCATTTCAGAGCTTTAGCTAGATGGATGGCAGGTACCTCCAGCATGAATCTGTCAAGTGATTTCAGTTTCGGGCACATGCAGATATTTAACACTGAAGATAAGAAATATTTACAATAGTCTTTTATTTGCATAAATGTAGCTCACATTCCTTCAGCTCCATTATAACACAGTTCTACATGTATTTTACTTGCTAGAATGGTAAAAGCAAATTTGACATGCTGCCCAAGGACAGCTGCTACTCTGCTACTCATGTCCAGAAGTGGAGTACGTTACAAGAGCAATCTGATAAAACCTTACACCAGCAAGATTTTCTTCTGTGAGAACTTAAATCAGCTCCACAGCTCTTCCCTGGAAGTGCCACTTATGCCTTTGGATAAGCCATTACCATTTTACTTTTTTTTCCCTCTCTCAAAACTGCCATATAGGCAAACCATGTGTAGTGAAAGCAAGTGAATTTAGGTGTTATCAGTCAGAGATGCTTTAATTCACTTGCACTGTGATAAAGCAATGCTGAGAACATCACTTGGCTTTAAGGGTAAATTAAATCAAGAATTTTATCAAAGCCAGGAAGTGATTTTAGCATATATTTTTTTTCTCCAAATTCTTGGATGTTGTAGTGACAGATTCAGTACTTCAGTAAGATTTGGTATTTCCTGAGACTGATTTTTTTTTATTTAAAGAAAGTGGAGAAGGGCTGAGAAACTAGAAACTTGTTTGGGCACAGTAAAGGCATTAGTTATTATTTATGCACCAAAGATCTATGTAACTGTCTAGAAATAGTGTCTAAACATATTAAGAAGGCACATTCTAAATACCAAAATATGTTCTAATAGACAGTTGAGAATTGGAGTCTATCTGAAAAGTGCAAAGTCCTTTTGCATTTATTAAATGAGTTGGCGACATGGGCTGGTTCCTACCACTTTGAACTCGCTGAAAGCAATATTGGCTTTTTAAGATAGCTTCACGCTGCAGCGGGAGGTAGCCATCCCTAGAGCAGAGTTGGGCCCACACTGTGTGTTTATGGCAGAAAAAGGGGTAGCCATATTGCATCCAAATGAAAGGAGAGAGGTGCTTTAAGGATGTAAATTATAATTACGCAGTCTGGATCTAGATTATAATTACATAGTCTGGAACTACGCCAAGACAATGAAATTAATATTTTAAGTTTGGAGGGAAGAAAAATGAGATAGCGTTTGGCTGGGTTCGTAGCTGTCTGTCAGCCATGAACTCACAACCAAGAGAGTGCAAGGAACCTACCTCCCAGAAAGAGATGCAGAGACATTTACTTAAAATCTTAAATGCACAATGGAATATGTTAAAAAGATCATAGTAATAAGGAAAAGACGCAATGACATTGTTGAATGTTACTATGTGGTTAGTAAATGAGAAAGCAGGATCATTTATATTCAAAACTGAAGTATTACTTCAAAGAACCCCAGCTGGTAGTCAAGTCTTTTGGGTAAGATTTCTTCCCTAACTTAACTAAATTTAGAAAGTAGGCGCATTACCCAGTCACATAAACATGGGCAGTTAGGGCCGTGTATATCCTAGGCCTGCAGTACATCTTATCTGGTCTCCTGGTACTGGCAGGGCCCACCTTTTCCATAGGTGTCAGCTGCTTTTAGGTGTCTCGGCTATCCCAGAGCATCAGGCAGTGTCAGTAGCCAGCATGCCAGCTGCTGAACCCAGTTGAAGCTGGTTGCCCACCTGAATCACGCTCAGCTCCGTTGGCTGCACTGATCAGATTTCCACAGACGTAGGAGCTCAGACACCTAAAAGACTTAGATTGAATATAAATATCTTATCATAACCTGGTCCCATCCTAAATTTCAGAAAAAGGGTCAAGAGTCTCAGAAGATGTACACCTCTTGGTGAACACTTGCTTCACTGTCAGAAGTACAATATCACAAAGTACAACCCTTGTATTTTACAGATAATTTTTTAAGTGGGCCTTTTGATATTATGGGTTTAAAAGTTACCTAGCAGTAACACAATATTTGCCTCTTATTAACACTAAAACATATTGATCCAGGAGAGGTAAGCAAACAGTCTAGCCCCCATTTGTGATCAAGTTGGCTTGCCTCATTTGCCCATGGACAGCTTCTTCTGCATGTCATACATCCAGTGTTTTACCTGTCACTATTTTCATTGGCATAACTAAAGCTAAGTTCAACATATATTGCCAACAGTTTTGACTTGGTTTATTAAAGTGCTATTTATACTTTTATCTCACGAATTTATCGTACTATCTTACACTGTTTAATATATTATGGCCTACTGAGAGTTTTAAGAAGCAAGAAGCTTAAGATACCTCAATCAGGAGACGAGACTTGCAGTAATGCAGTGTCCCGCCGGGTACTTGAGCTTTGTGGTTTTGCAGTGACTCAGAAAAAAAAGAGTGCCATGTACACTGTCTCACCAGCTCTTGGTCTTTTCTCAAAGGTTTCCTCACTAATTCCCAGCTCATCACGGTCCTCATCAGCCTGTGTAATGCGCTCATCACACGCTCATTTTCAGCTTTTGATTTGGCCAGGCTGTCTGCTAGGGAAGACTTCCTCTGGTAGAAGTCTCCAGGTACATGAACAAGTGAGCTCTAAGTGTTACTAATAAAAAATCCTTTAATCCACTTCAACAATGATAAATTGGAACTGAGAACTTCTCCTAACTTTACAGATGCATTCTGTTCAGAATTTCCCTTAAGCCAGGAAATCACCTTACGGGCAAGGGAAAAGGCCTAAACACCCCAATGTGGACAATGGGAATTGAAGGCCAAATGCTCAATGACTTCCTGGCTATCTAAAGCACCTAATGATGACTGTCCTGGCTATCTGAAGCACCTAATGACTGTCTGCTGATCTGCTGACATGGCTAATTAATAGCAAATTCACTGGTCATTGCCATTATTTTTATTCTTAATTCACACTGACAATTCCCTTTTATTTTTCATTTTGTTTGTGTTGTAGTCTACAAGATGAAAGGAAGTATCTGATGTGGACCACAGCAGTGTAGCCTGAGCAAAGGTCTGGCTAAAATGTGCCTTTCTGGAGTTAGATGTATTAGCTATATTGTCTTGGCTGTCAGTGCATCACACCTGAAATCTGTATTATAATCCACACACTAGTCTACATTTTATTTCTGCTTGTATGCTGAGGAACATAGCATGGTCAGATATAAAGAAAAATGAAGTCTTTTTTCTTCTTCTTGCCAAAAAGCATAGGTTTTTCAGCTAAGGGCTTACCTCTAATGGTTAGTTCCTCTTGTAATCCCCACAGATAGTGGCACTCTAACATGTCGCACAGTACAGCTCATATAGCCATGCTATACAAGGTCCAAACTAACATCTGGGCAACAGGAGGGCCCTTGGAGGTTCACCTACCTGGCCTCCCATGTGTTGGTACCACTGCTGAGCTCCTCTGGGAGCATGCCAGGTGCCTCCTTCGTGCCATCAGTACCTCAAGTACTATGTTCAGCTGTGGGCCCCTCAGTACCAGAAGGACATCGAGGCCCTGGAGTGTGTCCAGAGCAGGGCTACGAAGCTGGTGAAGGGCCTGGAGCACAAGTCCTGTGAAGAGTGGCTGAGGGCACTGGGGGTATTTGGACTGGAGAAGAGGAGGCTCAGGGCAGACCTTATTGCTCTCTGCAACTGCCTGAAAGGAAGGGGTGGGGAGCTGGGGGTCGGCCTCTTCTCACAGGTAACCAGTGATAGGACTAGAGGTAATGGCCTCAAGTTGTGCCAGGGGAGGTTCAGGTTGGAAATGAGGAGACATTTCTGCTCAGAAAGAGCAGTCAGGCACTGGGACGGGTTGCCCAGGGAGGTGGTGGAGTCACCGTCCCTGGGGGTGTTCAAGGAAAGGTTGGACGTGGTGCTTGGGGACATGGCTCAGTGGGTGACATTGGTGGTAGGGGGATGGTTGGACCAGATGATCTTGGAGGTCTTTTAATAATAGTAAGTCTTAATAATTTTATGATTCTTACGTGACCTGCTCAGGCTTCAGGAGTCAACAGGAGTCAACACATGTTCTAGTACCTGCTTTCCAAGCAGCCATACAGTATTTGCAAGCAAATGTAGGCTCACTGTTTCATGTTTAATGTCGAAAATCTGGTCCCAGTGGTGTTTTGTTGGTGTTGTTGGGTTTTTTTTTGTGCATCAGTATACTAACATCTGGCTTTTCCTGGCTTGGCAGACAGTCTGTATCACTAAGTAGAACCAAACTATGCATTGATATGGACAGAGATGATCCTGCACCGATTTCCCAAAGGACAGTAGGGCTATTGGCAAATTAGATAGTTGGAGAAATTCTCCATCTCTCTTCCTTTTCTTGATGTCAGGGAATAAAATTGAGGGGAAAGCAGAAAACAAACTAATGTGAATGTAATTCCCAAATTTCAATCTTCTGTATATTATGGGTCATTACCCGTTAATTTGCTAAATGGCAGTTTTCTATGAAAGAAAAGTTTTGTTTAGCTGTATAATGATGACAGATGATGTAATTAGTATCATTCCCACATTGAAAATGATAAAAGCATTTCTTTTGTGTGTCACTGCTTTTAGACAGTATAATATCAAAAATGATAACAGTATGAAAATTGCACTGGCCGCTTTCATATATTGTGCATTTGGAATACCTCAGTGATATGATACAAGTAATGACAGGTACTTTGCCATGTATTCATTTTCTCCACTCTCTAGCCTTTATATTACAGCAAAATTAAAGCACAGCACTAAGCAAACCAGACGTGCCTGAGTACAGAGCCATCTTATGAGACTGTAAATGGCTTGAGTCCCTTTATTATTGCTGGTTATGATAATTAAGCGATTACAAACAGGGTTTTTGAGGGAGAACATTGAGTCATTTTTCAGTTAAAGAAGTTGGGGGGGGTATTTTAATTTCAGGCCACGTTTGTTGCTTGAATTAGTTTTAATTATATTCTGTATAAGTACTTGCCCCATATCCTGGTCTTGATAGTGGTAGATATTCTCATTTAAATATAAATAAATGCCAAACTTATTTAACATGGAAAAGTGACTGCTGTGACTGTGTAGTAACAATTTTCTCTTTGTTGCTATGGTTTGGATTTTTATATAAACTTTGCAAATATAATAAAGCTAATGGAGCTCTTCATCCAAGGAAATGGGTATATTCAAGAAAATAAATTACATTTTGCAAGCTAATGAGCTCTACTAATTGTGTTTATCCTTGTGAATTAATACAATTTAAGCAAATCTATCCCCCAAAATCAAGCATTTGATTGCATTTTAGCTGCGTGGAAATCAGAACATCCGGATCAAATCCGAGTTTACTGGATATCCAAGGGTTAGGGGAGAAGGTTAATTTTCATTGACTTGTACAGCTGGTGCTAGCTCCTAGTAAAGCAGGAGAAGTCAGACTTTGAAAGTTGTCACTTTCCTAATTTATTTTATTTTTTTTTTATTCAGCTACTTCCCTCACAGGCAGAATTTGCAACAAAGAGTTGTGTGTAATAAATCCTATGTAATACTCTGGCAGGCCTGCAGGAGTCATGCTAATTAGCCCACATGCCCACAGGACAGGATAAAAGAAGGAAGGAAAAAGGGAATGACAGTTGTACTTCTTAAGACACAACTTATCTTCGCACAGTTCCCTGTCTCCCTCCCTTTTCTCACACTTTCCTTTGCCAACATTTGGACTTTTTTTTTTCTTCTTATAAACAGGTTTTCAGTTTGGTAAGGTATTTTGGGAGACGTATGATGGATTACAAACCTCTGTGTGCATTTTGGCAGATTTTAGATTATGCTCCTGTATGGTTTTTTGGAAGCGTGACAGCAAGGAGAGAAAATGGCCAGTTTGAATGTTCGAAATGCTGCAAATACCCCCAAAAACTCCCAAGCAAACTGTGTTGGTGAGCAATGCCAAGCAAGCAGGCTCTGGCTGTGAAGTTTGCACTATAGGAGGGTGACAGCAGTTGTCAGCAGCGGGTCCTTGCGGAGACGGTTTAGCTGCCACTTTTAACACTGTGCGAGAATGAAGTCCCAGCCTAAATGACTGCACTTCCTTGGTCTCCACTGCACCATAGCCCTGCTTTTTTATCCTGCCAGATCACTTTCAGCGCCAAAGCAGGAGTCCCAGCAGTTAACAGCCATGGCAGATTCCTCGGATAGAGCAGGCGTGAGATCAGAGTGCTTCTGTTTCTCAGCTGCGGGCCCCTCTTCATTTAAACCAGAAGTGGGAAGCAGAGCCAGGCAGCCTTTCTCAGCTGCTGAAAAAAATAGCGTCATAAAGACGGATAGCAGACACAAAAAGAGCTCAGAAATGAAATTTGTTTGTTTCTTTGTTTTATTGCAGCGCAGGTAAGAGCTTGGATGATCTGTTGCAGTTTCTGCACTGAAAAAAATGTATGTCTTCCATCACTGGCACCCAGGTGCTTAAAAGGACCGTTAGAACTAACGAAGTTTTGGATTAATTATATCTGGGTAGTGTGAAGAGCACACTTCCTCAGAATAGATAAAATTACACCATAAAAGAGATGCTTATATCAGAGTAATTTATTTTGGAAGAAGTAAAGAAGAAAAATAAGGAGCGATCACACCTGTAAGCAGGTGTAATTATGTCCAGAGTAGAAATTGTATTGGAATAATAGCTTTGACTAGAAAAGATGTATTTATCAGTCTTGTAAGAGAAATATTTATATAAGGAAAGGTTTTGATGCACAGAGCCACTCTGGATTCCATGGGTTCCTGGCTCCCCAGGCAGGCATTAACACAGCAGACCATAGCAGCTCCACAAGAGCCGTACCACAGGTACGTAACATAGGGGTCCCAAAGTACACACTAATGAAACCATTATCTTATCAATGGTGTGAAGTTTAGAGCTATCTTCAGCAGAAGCTACTATGATTTTCCATAAAAGAACAGAGAATTTAGGGACATTTTTATTATTTAACATCACATCACCAGTAAAAAATAAAAGGAGGAAGCCAGAGGAAGGATAAAGTGCAAAAATCTTTACATAAAAAATAATGTTCTCATCTGAATGAAACTATAAGCAGCTGGGAGAAAAGGATCT
Source organism: Aythya ferina (assembly GCF_964211825.1). Taxonomy (NCBI): domain Eukaryota; kingdom Metazoa; phylum Chordata; class Aves; order Anseriformes; family Anatidae; genus Aythya; species Aythya ferina. The sequence goes on from NC_140298.1 coordinate 112,344,331, forward strand.
GGGGTTTGTTCTGTTCCTGGCACTGAAAGATTTTGCTAATAGCAGGTTAAAAGTTACCCGTTGGCTGCAGCAAAACTGGATCTCAGAAATGAGCACAGCCATGATGACTTGATATTTTTGGGCTGCTGAGTTACTGCACAGACCCATGCATATCAGCAAGAGTTAAAATCAAAGTGGAACCTCAGTTCTGAAGTACCTTTTTCTACGGCGTTTGAGTCAGCTCTGAAGCGTTTCATGTCTCACCACGTGGGGATGCGGGGGTCACTTCTTGGCCCCGCTGACCCCATGCAGATTTATTGTAGAATGATATCGGTGCAAACACAGCTTTGATACATCATGCGGGTTGCTCTGTGACTCCTGCAAAGTGCTGACCACCCCAAGTCTGAGAGAAAAGATACCTGCATGGAGCTGAGCTCTATTACGGGTTATAAAGCCGAGACGGGTTTGAATGATAGAAAGAGTCCTGGCAGGCTGTTAGCTCTCATCAACTGGGAAAATGGAAATGTTTATTAATAAGAACCTTTGACATGAAATGCATGCCCCCTGCACTAGGCCCGTGATTAATAACATTAATTATGGGGAGTTCATTACAGTCTCATGGGGATATGATATGTAATTCAGCCAGCATTTCATTGTAAATTAGCATTAATGTCCACCTTAAGTACAGTAGCTATCTATAGCCATGCGGAAGGAGCTTCAGTCAGTGCGTGCAATAACATCACCTTATTAAATGACAGTAGACTTCTACCTCAACAACAAAACAAAACAAAAAAAAAAAATACAGACTCGTTAGCATTTCTCCTATGTTAAATCTGCTGTGGCTGGCATCGTACTACCTATTGTGAGTAACCTACTGGCACTATAAAAACTTGCCTCAGTGGTGTTAAGAGAGTCGAGCGCCTTGCTGATTTTAAACACAAACCAGATCATTTGAAAATCTGGTTGAAAGTAGTCTTGATTGCTGTTTCATTAGCAATTAAAAGAGCATGTAACCTAATGGCTTTTTCACCCCGGTCCAGAGGAATTATGCACAGTGGGCAGCTCTTCAGTTGGTGTAAACCATCAGCACTGTAATGAAAGCAATGAACCTTCACTGATTTGCTCTGAGAATCTTGCCTGCTCCAAATTGTTCAAACATACGCCTTCCTAAAACCACTCTTTATTGTTAGCTGGTTGAGTAATAACAAAATATTTAGTCTCACTTGAAATTCCTTTTCTTCAGTTTGACTTCCAGGAATCCTTTGTGAAGGAACTGTCTGACCTCAGTTTCTTCTGAGCCGTATGTGGTGATTCACATACCAGTATACAAATGATCCTCATGTGCAAACATGATTTATTTGTCCCTGTGTAGCATCTCAGGACACAAAAACTACTCAGAGCCACTGTCTTCCTGTGGTGGAGGTGGCCAGGAGGACCATACCCATGTATGTTTTTAATCTGCTGAAGAAGCAGCTGCTGGCACATGGTAATGGGAAACATCATGCAGATGCTGAAAAACAGCTGAAGGACAGAAGTCTCCATTAAAAGATTTTATGTATATGAAATTATGTTTGTGTATAAATACAGATCCAGTCAAAACGGTGAAAAAAAAGGAAGAGGGGGTACAAGAACCAGATTTTTTTTCTTTTACAATCACAGGTAATTTTGTGCGAAACATGTAGTTTAGGACAGCCCAAGGATCCCTTGCCTTCCATGCTGATTCTGTGATTCTGTGATAGCACTCTCTGAAATTTATGATCTGTAGAGAAAAACTGGAAGCCATAGCTACACCGTGCCAAGGGAAGACAAGAAGAAAACTCAAGGACCTCAGCAACAGCTTAGATTCTGAGAGCTTTCTGGGAAAACGTGCTCAGATTTGTTGAGCTGCCTACCTAAATTGAAGCCAGCTCGAGAGAACTGTAAATCAAAGTAGCCCTGCAAGTGTCTGCGCTAGAGAGCTGGGTAGCAGCCTGCAGCCATTTGGCACCGAAGGATGCGAGTCGGCCGGATCCAGCACCTGTTCGGCTCTAAAACACTTTTCTTAGAATTCGCACAGCTGACCGGCTCCTGGGGAAAAACGCAGCAGCTGCTGGGCAGCAGTGGTTAAATATAGGAAATGGAGAATGCCGCATCCAACTGGAGAGGGAGGGGGCGGCAGGAATCCGGCTGCAATGAAAATTCTCCTCGGTGGAAAGGGCCCCGGGACGATCAGGAATCAGAGGGTTTTACACCCTGGGTTTGCTCTCTTCTCTGTGACTGCACCTACAGTTGTGCACTACATCAGCCCCAGATAATGCTGGGCGCTTGGTTGGCGCTGGCTTGTCACTCCTGGAATGTTTTTGGAATAGCACGCGAGGGCCTGTCGTCTCCCCGTGGATCTTGTCGAGATACTGAGATGTGTTGCCTGTAGTTTGATTTGATTCTTTGTAGCAGTTTTAAGAGTGAAAATGCCCTGAAAAGCTTAAAAATTAAGCAATACAGCTTTGGCATAGATGCAGTTTGAAAAGGACATTCAGCCTTCTCTAATCTACTGAGATCGGCAAGTGAAGCAAAAGGAAGGACATCCTGAGAGATAATATTTTTCATTCTGATAATCTGTAGTGCTTTAATTTCACCCAGGCATTTACATGGCCCCTTTATTGAAGAATCTGAGTGTTCCTTTTGCTTTCGCTGGAGGACTGTTAAAAAGGAACAAAAAAAGCAAACCCCTTTGCTTAGCCGCCTTTCAGGTGGTGCCAGACATCCTTGCAGGGAGAGAGAACAATGTGGAGTTGAGGAGGCTCAGCTACAGATTGGAAGATTATTCCTATTCTTCAGACAGGCACAACAAAAGAAGGCGAGAGGAAAGAACGGGGAGGAAAAGAGAAACTCCTGTTTCACTTCATTCCTCTGCCACACGTACACAAGAGAGCTGATGGCACGCAGGTGTGTCACAGCCTCTGGCCCTGGGCTTACCTCCCAGTTCCAGGAGGACATGTGGCCAGCAGGCTGCCCTCACCTCCCATCCCTTCTCCTTCACACGCTGGCTGAGCCTGTCGTGGTGATGATATCATGCAGTTAAATTAATTGCAGAGCTGATCGAGTTTGGAATCAGACAGGAGACAAAAGAGGGAAGGGGGAGAAAGAGAAAAGCAGACCAGGTGTGAAACGGTGTACAAGGAGAGGAAATAGTGAGGGTGGTCCTGAAGGTGGCATAAGGTTTGGCTTAGCTCAGGGGACCTGCAGGTGACAGGAGCATCACGATGTGCACAGATCCCTTCTGTCTCAGCTTTCAGACGGTTTCACTAACCGCCTCTTGGCCATACGGTCAATGTACACCTCATCAAGAGGAGGCTGTTCCATTCTGTTTCAAAGACAATGCTTAGACAGGTGTAAAGAAGAGTCCTTGGGTTAATACACATCTCCCTGTACCTCTTCACAATGTCTCGACCTTGCTGTTGCGTGTAACCAAGGCCCAGGAATGGGCAGTGCTGAGCAAGCAGCGTGCTCTACGTTCACAACCTCAGCATCTGCTGCGAGTTTGGGCCAATAAATCACAAATGTTGGAAGGAGAGGGCCACCTTCTCACCGCATGTCCTGACAGCAGTTCCCACAGCGGGCGTCTGATCCTCGAGGCATTGCCATATGCAAATAGTAGTAATCTCTGGTTTGTTGTTTCTCCAAAGTTGGATGCAACTGCATGTGTCTGCTTGGAAGCTTAAATATGCCCAGTTGAGGCTTGTTTGCTTTTGCAAGCTTGATTCATCAGCTTTATTTCCAGAACGCATAAAATACTTCCTATTTGGTCAGAGTGCCTTTTTGTTATCTCTTCCCAAGGCTGTCTTAGAGAAGACTTAAAAAAAAAAGAAAAGAAAAAAGGAAAAAAAAAACATATTTTTAATCTTTCAATATCTTGTGTGCAGGCCTGGATGACTGTCAAACACTTGGCTTTTAACACTGGTATTTGTAATATTTTCCATTTTCTCCAGAGACCCCATGAACAACATCAGAAAGTTAAATTACAGCTGTACAGGTATGAGGTGCATTGAAACAGGTGTAAGGAAAGGAACAAGGACTTAAATAAAACGTGCTATTGTTGGAGTTTTTTTACAAAGCCACTCGGATGAACTTCAGTATAACGATCCCTGTCAGGGCCATCAGAACTGCAGCCTTTACCAGCTTTTACACCTCGCCTGCACATCACCTGTGTTTACTTTGTACAACATCTCTGTTGTACTGCTGTTGCATTATTTTTATTTACATACAAGCACTTCACAGATAACATTTAGAAGAAGCAAAGAAGTAAAAGGTCACCGCACCAAGCAGTCGGTGATTTATGAGGGCCTCCCTGCTCTCCCAGCCAGAGTAGTGCTTTTCACTAAAACCAGTGGGACCGTATCCTTCCTGAAGTGCTGTACCTGGCCAAAAGCATCTGCAGAGCCAGGCCCCACGCTGTTACGTGAGACTTCAACTTCAGCTACAGCAGGGAAAATGATGATTATGTTCTTGAAGCTGTTTCCGAGTGCTGGTCCTTGCTTTTCCACGTACACTGTTAGCCCTTTAACAGCACAGCAACCGGTCTATGGCTGTCATCAGCAGAAAAAGAGACATTTCTACAGGGCTGGCCATCTTTTCTGTTGATTGTAGAGCAAAATTCAGCCACTGGCTTAGGATATGGTTCTGACTCTTGGATACTGAGTTATTAATATTTCTTGTGGACTGCCTTCCTTACAGGTCCTTCCCTTTCCTCATTCATGTTATCCATAGTTAAGGGGAAAGAGGCGGTTTATGGTTATTTCTGAGTTCAAGTTCTTCTTCCAAACTGCAAGGCTTGGGCTTCTATATTTCTGTTAGAAGTTATTTGAACAGTCCAGAGGTCCCTTCCAACCTAAATTATTCTGTGGTTCTATGAGCCTAAATTTTTTAACAGTTCCTTAAAATTAAAATTAGGTGGGGAAAAGCATAACTTTCAACTAGTCACAGAGCTACTTAAAAATCTCTTCTTTGAAAGTTTCCCTTTGGCTGCTGTCTGAATTGTGCACAGCTTGCCCTCCAGGACCCATTTGCTCTCTGCTGGCAAATTAGGTTCTTAGAGAGACAAAAAATATGCAGGGAATAATTTTTGCTTAGGTCTTTTGTCCACAACACAAACCTAATGCCTAACACTGTATTCTGGTGTGCATGCGAGCCTGTTAGGCATCTTGCATGTTCCTGTATGAAAATCTACTATGTCTGGTTATGAACTCAGCACTACCTGGATATATATATATATTGGGTGGATTAAGCCTCTCAGACCACGTCTGCATTAATCAGATAAGTACATGAGATGGCTGCCTGGTACAGAGATCTAGCTTGCACAGAAGAGCCTGCATCCTTCTTGTAAAACTCCCCCGCTCACTGAAGAGAGAGCCCATGTATAAATAGTCTGTTGGGAATGGTCCCTGTCCTGCTGGGTGAATGTTATTGGACCAAAACCACAGCAGTGGCACTTCAGCAATAGTACAACTGAGATCTGGGGCAGTAGAGTATTCCCTGGCAATGCTGAAGTTTCTAGTACGGATACATCCACAAGAAACCCAGGTTTACATAGTCCTATTCATGAGTTCCAAGTAAATGCATTGTCTACCTCTCAGTGCATTTTTTTTATGTTTTTTTTATTGCTCCATTTTATTGAAATGATTTAATTTTGGTTTCACTGCAAATTCTGCCTATTATCCCTCACTTCATAGGATCTCTAGGATGCTTTCCATCAAATCATCCTGACACATTAGGACTAGGAACAGCAGCGTGCTGTTCCTTCAGCCCACATACAGACAGCATCAGATGAATATCCTCTGTAATATCATCTGCCAGCAGAGAAGCTGAACCTTTAACTTCCCATCCTGGCTCTTTGCCGAAATTAAATAAATGAGTGTAGACTGACCGCCATCGTTTCTGTAAATTAACCGCTAGAGGGAGGCATGGCAGACTTAGCTTATTTTATTTTTAGACTTTGTACTGTACACAATTTTTATATACTTTATACATCCAGCTTTTCTACTTCCCTTTTCAAGCCAGTTTTTATACAACCCTCACTTGTTGCTTCCTTGTTGGTGTATTGGTTGCAGGCTGTTCATCACAGACACTATCTTACGGCTTCTTTTTTATGAGGCATCTAGCAAACTGTCACTGTGCTTGCAAAATATATTGCACTATTCATATAGTATAATATAATGGATTTTGTTGTTCATTTTAGTAGCCAGAATTCTCCCACATTTCTCCTTGGTAGTTTTAAGTGCAACAGAAGCAGGCAGTCAAACATTGCAATGGCATGTTATTTCATGTAAGGATTTTTTTTTTCCCGCTTTCAAAACTAGAAAAAAACAGTGCCAGCAGTGGGAATTGATCAAACCGTAACATTTGTGTGTGACGCCCTAATAGATTCTATAATGCTGCTAGCTTGGCTTACAACATGGCAGCTAGACAGGCATATTAGCCGCATCCTTTTACATGCAGACCTTGCTGTTAAATCGTGTTTGGCTAATCTTCCCTTAGGGGAAATTGGATTTCAGTCCTTCTCCCACCCCGAAACCCACTGAAAGATATAAAATTGGTTTTTAGAAGTCTCTTTTTCTCTAAGGCACTTTAATTGGCATAAGGTAGCTGCTCCTATAGAGAGACTATCGATTAGCATTTTTATTTTGCTAAACTTTAAAGTACACCACTTTCAAAAGCATTTCATGAAATACCAAGGCAATAAACCTGGCGATAAAAGGCCAGAATGGGCACTGACTTGGCTTGCTTACTCCTACCTGTCTCATTCGTCTTGTGTTGTTTTGTGTTGTGCATTTTTTTTTTTCCTTTTTAAACCTGGCGAATGACCAAGGCTGTTTATCATTCTCTTTTTACCAGTCCCTGAGTGAAATCCAAGCCGGACACATGAGTCAGTGTCACATAGAGAGAAAGATTTACCCCCAGGGTTGAGAGAACTAGGGTTTCTGGTGGCCTCGGCCAGTGCAGCATGTTCTTCAGTGCCCACGTCGGAGAAAAAAGCCTGTGCTTAGCCTCCTTCCCCACCACTGGGGCTGCTGACAGGCCTTGGGGAAGTGGGATAAAGTCATTAGAGAAAACAGGCTTGGGGGATTTTTTCTACAAGAAAATCTGCATGCATCGTAACGTCTCATTTGACTTTTTCCAGCCTGCTTTATTAGACTTTTTTAAAAGTCTTTGATGCATTATCTTATCTTTGAAAAGATGTTGAAATGTCTCTTCTAGTTCTCAACACCTATTTTCAGCATGAGTACATCGGTGACCACTCTGTGGGCTTTGTTCCCACGGGTTTGTGTTGTTTCCAGTAATTAAATGAGTTAAGATTTTTAATGTGACAGTCCTTGAAGTTTAGTTTATCTCATGTCTGTGCAAGACTCAGTTTTCTCTGCGCTAAGGGGTTACTGACAGCCTGAAGTCAGGAAGTCATGTATGTTCTAGCTACAGAGCATCTCCCGAATGCGGCATTCTTCCAATTTCGCTTTTGTCTTCCACTGCCAATCATATTCTAAAAGCAAAAATGACACCTGGCCTCTTCCCGTTTGCCAGCACCAGCGCAAATAAAATTTCAGTATGTATATGGCAACGCTGTGTTTTCAGAAAATTGAAAATGCAATGAAGTAAATACTCGAGTTGTCAGAGCTTTGTAGCAGTAGAGTACATGAGTACTCAGGAGCAAAAATGTTGAGTGAAAACAAGTTGGTGATCCCAGTCCAATCTTGTTACATTACTTATCATCAAAATCCAGGGCTTGGAGGCAGAATAATTTTGACCTAAGGCCAGCCATTTGTGTATTTACTCTGTGCTTTCTTTTATAGAAAACATTATAGGGGTACATTGCTTTGCCTGGGTCTTCTGTTTAATGGTACTTTGCATCCATCTATGCCACTGAGACAGATTTAATTTTAGAATGTTTCAGAAGCGCCTTTTCGCCAATCAGACATTAGCTGTACAAAATCACCATGAACTGCTTTGCTTTCTCAGCATGGCTCAGCTTTATCCTCAGTCAATAGACATCTTATCAATCCTTGTTCAAAGACATTCTCTTGCTTCCCCTGGGCTAGTGCTGGTGATAGATAAAAAGTCTGAAAGCTTGGGTTGTGATTTGTTAGTCCCAAGTTATTTGAGGCAAATGGATAATAAACAAATTTTGAAAGTCCACCCAGTTCATTAAAACTCGAAGCCGTCATTTGAAAGTGTGGTGGGGTTTTGGAGGGCTCTCAGCTTCACAGCATGGCCCATGATGATGCATGTACAAACCAAAATGTAATATAAAGAACACTTCTTTCATCTTCACAAAGAGGTTTTATCATACAGCCTTAAAGACCTTTAGATCTCTCTACATCTGAAAGGAAGATCCAGCATCTCTTGGAATTTCTCTGTATAAATTCGGAACCCCTTTAGTGACTATTCCTTTGAATCTCTGGGTTAACTCTCATTTTTGTTTTGTATTAAAGTTTCTTTTTTTACTACCTTTATACTTACAAGGGTCATTAGAGGATTATCCCTAAACTTCAGAATATTAGCAGTTTCTGACAGCTCCCGCTATTTTCCTTCCTGTGGTTAACTTGACTTTTCACTTGAACCAAAAAATAATACTTACCATTGCTTTATCTTAATTCTAAAAATTTCCCTGAAGAATATCTTCAGTTTTCTTTAGTGTCAGTCCACCTCTTATCAGACAAATGAAAGGTTTCGTAAGAACATTTCTCCCTGTTAATATTAAGAACCTTCTTAGGCTATAGATCAAGACTACTGTTTTAAAAGCAAGTTAATTGGTACTTCTGTAGCAATTAGAGATTATTAGAAAATAACTTCATTTCTTGCTGATTTGTACATGGGAACATGGGAAAAACATTAGCAAAGCTTCTTCTTTAATGTACATAAAAAATGAAATGTTCTGCAGTCAAAACATACTCTGCGAATAACTAATTGTAATCTGTGCATCTGTCCAACCAGATTTTTTCCCCATCCACTAAACTTTCAACACAGCCATTAGTCAAAAATAAACAGCCATTTCCAACTGGGAAAATTACAAAGAACTTTTGAGAAGGCTGAACCATCTGAGGATGCTCCAGCACAAGAAGTCAAACCTAAAAGCAGTTAAAACACACAAAGATTTACTCTCGTGGGCCAACATGCTAAGAACTTAAGAGAAAAATGGGTGTGTAACAGCAATAATATTAAGAGTTGTTTTAGTAATGAAATGACTGGAAAGTAACTGGTAAGTGGTAAAATGTGATGTATATGCCATCCATTTTATCCCATCTGATTCTTAGAAAACCAAATATGTTGTCATAGAAAGACTGTTCTGTTGCTGCCTCAGTTTGCCTCATTACAGTTGATGAAAAGCTTCAGTTGACAGATTTCTCAAATGTTACCAGTGCTGGATGCTCGCTATAGGGCGTGGGATAAGAAAGTTCCCCCAACCTGATGAATGTTCCTGAAGCACAGTAGCAGAGAAGTGCCAGGATTTTTCCTAAATTAATTTGTAAATTTCTGGCACTGGATTCCTTCTTCTCCTTCTCCTTCTCCTTCTCCTTCTCCTTCTTTTTCCATGCCATTGTGCTTACTGCGGTAGAACCCATCATGCTACTTCCTACATAGAAATTTGGAAGATTGGAAGAGGCAGCTCTCAAATTACAAATTTTATTATTCATCAAAGTTTGCAATAAAAGTCATCAGAAATAAAATAATGGCGGCAGGTTTCTGAAGGAACTCGGGTCTGCCAGGGTACCAGAGTCTCCAGAATGCCAGTGACATACAAATGGGTCACAAGAAGTGACAGAAACTCATCATATAACACTGGGCATTCAACTGAGTGAATAAATATACTGTCTTTCTGCTAAATTATTTATGGTTATTGAAACAAAGGGAGCATTTGCCATGGATAAATTACTTTAGAATCATAGAATCATAAAGGTTGGGAAAGACCTCCAAGATCATCTGGTCCGACCATCCCCTTACCCCTAACTTTTTAAGGCTTTGAAGTGTTACGTGCCTATCTAATTGTGCAGGTGCTTTCATTTTTATAGCACAGCACCTACAGGATAATCAAGTGATTGTAAGCAGCCAGCATGGGTTTATGACAGGCAGGTCCTGCCTGACTAACTTAATCTTCTTCAATGACAAGATGACCGATTTAGCAGATGAGGGAAAGGCTGTGGATGTTGTTTACCAGAATTTTAGAAAAGTGTTTGATGTTGTTTCCCACAGTATTCTCCCAGAAAAAAAAAAAAAAAAAAAAAAAAAAAAAAAAAAAAAAAAAAAAAACTGGCTACTTTTGGCTTGGAAACATGTATAGTTTGCTAGGTGAAGAACAGGCTGGGTGGCTGGGCTCCAAGAGTTCTGGTAAATGGAGTTCAGTCCAGTAGGCATCCAGTCACCAGCAGTGGTGTTCCCCAGGGGCAAGTTTTCTTAACATCTTTATCAGTTATCTGGACAAGGGGATCGACTGCACCTTCAGTAAGTTTGCAGACAACACCAAGTTAGGAGCAAGTGTTGATCTGCTTGGGAGTAGGAGGGCTCTACAGAGGGATCTGGAAAGGCTGGACTGATGGGCCAAGGCCACATTCAGCAAGGGTAAGTGCCAGGTCCTGCACTTAGGTCACAAGAACCCCATGTAGCAGTATAGGTCTAGGGAAGAGTGGCTGGAAAGTTGCCCTGCAGAAAAGGACCTGGAGGTGCAGGTCAACAGCTGACTGAACTTGAGCCAGCAGTGTGCCCAGGTGACCAAGAAGGCCAATGCCACCGTGGCCTGCATCAGAAATGGTGTGGCCAGCAGGGCCAAGGGAGTGATTGTCCCTCTGTATGTGGGACTGATGAGACCACACTTCAAATATTGTGTTCTCTTTTGGAGCCCTCACTGTAAGAACGCTATTGAGTTGCTTGACCATGTGCAGAAAAGAACGATGAAGCTGGTGAAGGGACTAGGAAACAAAATGTGAGGAGTGGCTGAGGGAACTGGGGTTGTGTAGTCTGGAGAAGAGAAGGCTGGGGGGAGACCTCATGGCTCTCTACAACTACCTGAAAGGAGGCTGCAGCGAGGAGGGTGTTGGTCCCTTTTCTCAGGTGACAAGTGATAGGATGTAAGGAAACAACCTCAAGTTGCACCAGGAGAGGTTTAGATTGGGTATTAGTAAGAATTTCTTCATGGAGAGTGTAGTCAAGCATTGGAACGGGCTGCCCAGGGAGGTGGTGGAGTCCCCATCCCTGGAGGTATTTAAGAGACATGTGGATGTGGCACTGGGGTTCATGGGTTAGTGGTGATACTGTGTAGGTCAGGGTGATGGCTGGACTTGGGGATCTTGAAAGTCTTTTCCAACCTAGATGAGTCTATGACTCTGTGAGATGCAGAGAGAATAACCGCAGCCACAAACTCTTTATGTGTTCAGATGAAGGAAGCAAGGCATTTATGGATATGAGTTTCAGAAACAGATGTGTGCAAAAATGTATGCATGATTTAAAGCAATTATCTATGTAAACTTGATAGCAATGCACATGGCAGTTGACTGAAGACCTAGGGGGTCGCTTGCATATGCAAAGTTATCCACTGATTCTTTGGACCCAGCTTTCACGCTGTGATGTGACCAGATTAACTTTCATCCCTGTGAAATTGAGATGCTTAGAGGACGCTGTACAGTTTTCTTCCTATCTCTTTAAACAAACATGTTTTTTTTTTTCATCAACCTGTGTTGCAAATAGAAATATAAAGGAAAGTATAAATAGATATAAGTAGTGCCCTCAGCTGCCTGTCTTACTTACACATCTTGCACAGTAGCTAGATCTGATTTTTAGAAGAAAGCAAAAGAAATTTTGCAGGAAGCACTTTTAGGACCTCTACTAAGCTTCTGTAGCTTATTGTTTTCGTTTGAAATCTCCTTCTATTAATATTTCATAATTTCAAAGTAAGTAGAAATCCACATGGCAGAAAGATGGGAATAACAGGATTTTCTCTTTGTTTACATTTTATGCAAGTTAGCTGAAAAGGTAAATAGAGTTTTTGGGAGTAAGGAGGATTTGGTTGATTTTTTTTGAAAGGTTTTCTATTTTATTGTCACTTCAGCATGTTCACTTTCATCTAAAATCAGTTCAACTTGTATTGAGAACTGAAAGAGACATCCAAAACTTCTGTAAGGATTTGAAGCTTATATGATCACAGTATTTTGATATCAATGGTTCTTTCCACTGTTTCACTGGTTTTTATTTGATTAGCCCATATAAGCCGTATTTCAGTAAGGGTTCCTGTTCTCAAAGACAGTTGTTTTTGTTTGTCTATTTGTTGTTTTGTTTTGTTTTGTTTTTGTTTTTTCCCCCGATTCCATCAGATACCAAATGACTGGGCAAGAGAAGCGGTAAAATTACCTTCACTGAAAAAAATGTGGAACATCTCAGGAGCATCAGGAAGGCTTCACTGTTCCTATCAGAGCTCAGTCTTACTGATCACCATAAAATGCCACCATGAGACATCCCCTGGGAAACCATCCTTGCGTGCTCACAGACTTACTTGTTTTTCTTGGATGAGTGTCCAGTGGCCAAACACTGCTGCCCCCTGCATTATCCTGATATAACTGAGTGAGGCGATTGGTTTGTTGACTAATAAGCATAAAATACAATCAATTGCAAGGGCTCTGAGAAATCTCAGCTAAGGAAGCTGCTTAGAGCGATGCAGTTACTTAAATATCTGCAGAGGAAATGTTTTACTATTGAGTGGGGCTGTCAGATTTTTAGGTGGTGAACAGTTTGACAGGGCTGACACTCTGTGTGGCCCCAACATGCTCACTAGCTGGAACAGGTTCCTTCCCACTCATTTCCCCACCCTCAAGACAAGCAGGCCAAGACACAAATTTGTGGTGACTTGCTAAGGTTCACAGAGCATATCTGTCACATTGCTCTGAATCCCAGCACTTGGTCTCAGCAATCTGCTCATCTCTTCTGAAACGAGAGTAACGCATGCTAACACACATACTCAATTAGATCTCAGTCCCAAATGTTGATTTACCAGGGTATGGCACCAACAGGGTTTCAATTTCTCCCGTCCATTATTTCCACACATGCTCTTTAATTCCTCCACCTTCTGGATTATAGGACAGTCATGCACCAGCACAGCCCTACATCAAACCCTGAATAGCTCTGCACGTGTTCAGCTCGACACATGGGAGTTCTGCAATAGATGCATGTTTATGCGGGATTAGGGACATGAAGTAGGTGGCTCTTGGTGCTTTCGCTGACCGAATGATGCAAGCTGCCTTTGCAAATTGCCCATCAGGATGATACTGCATTTGTCTGGAGGTTGCACTAACCTGAGTGGCCTTAAATGTGGAATGAGTTCTTGTTATCCTGACTCTGCAATTGTTTTTCTGAGGTTTGATACACAGCTTCTGCTGGCCTGTGACGCTAGTGTATTATGTTGTTATCGTGTGCTTATATTCTTATCCTAAAACCACGTTTAAAAAAAAAAAATCTTCTGTGTAGAGAATGAGGATGAGTCGAAGAAGCCTGTCTGCTAAATTACTTTCCATTCCTGTGTTGGTTTCTCCGTGATTGGATTAAAAGAGGTTGTCAGTGTATGCTCATCCTGTAACTGCCTACCCTGTCCCCTGGCTAAGTATAAATAAAGGCTTGGCAGGTTCTACTCCAGCATGTTGTTTAACCTCTACAAGTACCAATATTTACTCAGAAATTTAAAACAATGCATTCAGCCTTCTTTTACTCGAGGGCAACGGGAGTACAAAGTGGCCAGTCATGTCCATGGCATGTCTGCTCGCCCCGTGGGGTTTCCCTTTCATTATCTGTCTGCTGTCTCCTTTTGTTTAACGTAAGAACTGAATTATGAACTGCTCAGAAATTCCAGACCCATTACTGCGCTGTGCTTTGCAGAGAGCTCTTTGTTCGTCATTCAGTGTTTGCCTTTCTTTTGCCGCCCCGAACAGAACGAGAAATGCGACATTTGCCATTCTGTGTTTCCCTGCAGTGGGATTGAGTATCGTGATGGTCTTACCAGGAAATCTACAAAGCCGTATCCAGACTTTCATTATGGAAGGCCTTTTCTCTGGTTCCTCTAACATTTGGTGTTGCTGTTGTTGAGAACACAGCAGATTTAATCTTGTGTATGGGTAAAATAGCTTAGAAGGAAAATCTTGGAAATTTTGCATATTTAAAACAAAGTTCACATGATATTGAGTTAAATATAAAAATAGTATTGCACTGTATTTCCCCTACGTTCCCTCATTGTACAAGGCAATTAAAATTCTTACTAAGACATGGGAATGGGGTTGTTTTCTACAAAATGCGTTTTCTTCCAGACAAATAAAGTCTTCACCTCTTTGGTCTTTGTCAGGCATCCAGGAATGGAAATAGACAAGTTGAGAAATCCACTGAATACACACCAGCAAAAAAATAAATTGTGGTTCCTCTGTGTGGTCTAGATATTGCAGCAGACCCATCTGCCTATTCCTTTGTTCCCTGAACCCCAGAGCCTTCCCACCCCTTTCACCATGACTCTTCTGCAATCTTCTCAAGCTGTTTCAGCACCCTACCAACCTCAAGCTGTCTTACTGCTGCCCTCCAGCCCTGGCATTGCAGTTCACTCTGCTTGTTTTTCTTTTTCCCCAACCATCTCGTCTTCCCCTGACTCCACAGGGGCTCAGGCATCACGGCGTTAGCATAACGATGCCCATCTGTGGGCTCAGGGCTGACACTGGCAATTCTGGGCTGGGCTTTGACAACAGAGATCGCAAGGGACAGCCACTGGAGCATGCTGTCATGTACAGGAGAGATAATAGGAAAGAGGGGGAAAATTAGTACATCAAAAAAATTACATCCCTCATCAAGCCATAGGTTCCTTTGAGAAATTTGACTTCACACCCTCAAACACCATCATTTAGGCGTTCAGTTCACATCTAACCAAGTAGAGAGGAGATGGCAAGGAAGAACAGCCTGTTGCATAGAGTTAGTGCTCAGCAAATAGGAGACTCAGACCCAGTTCCCTTCTGCATGTTACGGGCTCAAATTCACATCTCCCACTTCTCAGGGAAGTTGTTGTGGACACTCTTGAAGGCACACTGTGCTAGATGTCAGTCATGGAGCTACAAGATCTAGCAAGGAGATATACTGTCAGCCCACTAAATCGTCTGAGGGAGCCTGAATTTTGATGCCCTCTTTGGAGCTGGTGGACAATAAATACCTGTTTTATAAAAAAGAGATGTTATAAGGAAGCTGGAGTCCCAGGACATCCTTCATGGGAGAAGAAGAGGGGAAAGCTGCACAGGTATTGCTTACGAAGGAGAAAATCACAGGTCTTGGTTTGGCTGCAGATCCCAAAGGCACTTCTGGAGCAGTAAGACAAGCAAGGTGGGCAGTGCAGTGGTCTGGGACAATATATGCTTGTGGGGAAGCAGTGGTCACCTCGGCCACTGGGCTTTCCACAAGCTATCCCCACTGCTAACAGGGACCTAGCTGTGCTTAGGAGTGTGTGCATCCAGGCATCCTAATTCTGCTGATTGCCCCGAATGGCTCTGGATGCAGTGCCATTTCACTTTTTAACCTCGCTAATGATTCAAGCCCGCAGCGCACGCTGTGCTGTGCGCGGGATGTGTGTCTGCTTGAGCTCCCTTGTCATAAAACAGGCTGGCAGGACAGTCTGCAAAGAGTCTGGAAATCACTCTTCTGCTCTGTGATCTGAACTTCTTGGTGATATTCTCAGTATGTGCTCAAGAAAGATTTGATGCAGAGGCTGAGGCTATCATTGCTTGAAGATGAAACAGGCTCTTAGGTTGACTGCCTTAGATCCTGTAGGACAATTTTGAGGCTGCCAAGATTTGCTTTGTATGTATTGTATAATTAATGTAAAGTGAGATATGTGGATATTAATAATGTTAGGGTGTCTGGAGTCTTGTATAAGTTAATAAGTAACCCAAATTAATAAATAAAACAAACACATGGGGCTACTCATAAAGAGAACTGCAAAGCAACATACGGAGGGGGCAGCAGCCCTCTGCACTTGCAACTGGAAGAATCAGACTTTGTGAGTTCCCTGAAAAATGCCCCATCTTTCTGTTTCCTTTTCCTTTCTTTCCCTTTTAGGGGCGAGTTAAAATGTTTGTAATGATCTACGGTGCCTTATTTGATTTGCATTCTGTGGGTCTAAAGGAGACCTTCCTTTTATTTGCCAGTTTAACAGCTGAAATTAGGTGAAGCTTTTGGAGGTAGAAAAGTGGAACACTTGAGGTTGCCTCAACCATTGCCTTCTGGAATACATCAGCTGGAAATGAGATCAAAATGTCACGTCTCTACATGATTGGGTTGTACTTGGGCTGATTCCAGGTCCTAGATGTTAAAATGGGCCTGGTACAAAGCTTGTTGAACAACTGCTCAGCAATCAGAGAACACCTATAAACCGATTTGTGAAATACAGCCTGATCTGCATACTTCCTGTTAAACAGTCTTTGGTAGTTTAAACTCTTTTTAAGGCTCAAAATCTGCTAATGATGCCTAATATATAATCTCAACATATAAATGAGTAAATTCTCAGTATTACTGCCTTTATTCCACAGATTATCAATCTTGCCCTGGCTACATTCAAGCTCTGTTTCTGAATCAACTACACCAAATACCTGTCCAGCTTTCCTGCTGGAGAGCATTAACCTGGGATTTAATCATTGCTACTGAAGAAGCTGTTCTGCTCAGACTGGCAAAGCAAAAAGGAAGAAAGTTTTGCAGATGCAGCTAGTCCGTTATGAACGTCTGTGTGTTCTCTCTGATTAAGACTGAACTAGGGAAGATTCAAAGGGAATTTTCATTGTCATCAATTGCTGGTCATAGGAAGCTTTGCATAATTCAGATTTAGAAGGGATGGTTACTTAACAGCAGAGAGCAGAGGTCCCCCAGCTAGGCCTTTTTGCTGAAAAGAAAAAGGATTCACCTCCAGTGTCACTAAACCAGAAAGAAGGTGACAGGAGCAAGTACGGAAATATATACTTAAAGCCAAGGGGAGAGATGTACGTGTGGGGTAGAGAAGAGGAAAGGAGACAACAAGGTTGCAAAAGACCTTCACTAAGTGGAGCAAGAGAACAAAAATAGATATATTCTCTTAAATGTGCAGTGAGTCACCACAAGTCATGTTTTATGGGGGTTTTATTGCATGTTTCATGTGTACCTTGGAGAATAAAACCATATGCATCTGATTAGATTACTTAGGGCTGGGAGTGTAAGGTAAGAGCATAAATTGAATGCAATTATTTTTAAAGGAAATTATATTCCTGCTGCTTTCTGTCTGTCTGCTCTCCTCTATCTTTTTTCTTTTTATTGTCTCTTTTATCTTGGTTCTAAGGTGGTTTTCAGTCCATATCTACCTTGCAATCCCCTGGTTTGTATGAAGGCAATTCACAGCTCAGTGCATTACCTGTCTTCTCTGATTGTTTACAACTGGTTTATTAACCAGGCTTTGTCTTGGACTACCTTTGCTGCATCAGGAGGGAGGGGGAGCATAGCCGTTCGTTTTGCATTAAGGATGTGTGCTGATGTGGAAATACCCAACCATACTCCTCAGCGGAGATATCTGTGTTAAAATGAAACCAACTTTTATAGGGAAAAAATTAATTTATTACCAATGCAAGGTTATTACTTGGACCATATAATCCAGTGTAAGTATTTGATATTGCCTCCACCTAAGAGTCCTGTATTCCTGATTAAAAAGTGCCAGAGGGGAGTATATGCCTTGCAACCACTTATCTGCCCCGTTTTCAATTTCACCTGCTACAATATTCCATTTGAACTCTTTCTTAGAATTTTCCAGCTGAAGTGAAATATTTGATTTTTGCATTGGGCGGCAATTTTGGGGTTATAGGGCAGGGGCTTGAGAAATTTTTTCCTTTTCCCTGCTGCCTTCCTGTTCCTTCCCCTAGAAATATGTTGCCGTAAGTGCCTTTGGCAAAATAGTGATTAGCTATAATGAAGATCTGTCTGAGAGAGATTACTGCCTTTATGAGGTGGCATTTTTCAATGTGACTGTGCCTGTACCTTCCAGGCAGTTAGCTTTCTCTGCCCACAATTATATTTATTTATTTTGTTTTATGGTTTTAAATACCTGGGCTAGGCCAGGCTGATTTATTCATATTATTTAAGTAGACACAACATGTAATGTACTGAACCACACATTCTAAACGTATGTTATCATCTTTGCCCTCAACAATAATGAACCCATGTATAACTATCCACTTGCTCCCCAGATTCCCAAGAAGAGAGTTACACTTTGCAGCAAGATTGAAAAAGCTATGTTGAGAGACGTATCTAGTCTAATGATTTTCGGCTCTCCCCTGGGCTTCAGACCTGTTTCCTGGGGTAAGATTCATTCACCATACTTAAGGCTGTCTACATCGTAGATGTTGACATTTGAGGTAGTTGTCATGGGCTCCTTTTCCAGTCAGAGGAGATTTAGACAAGAGGAGTCAAAGGAATCATCAAAGGAGTCAGGCACAATTTGTCTCATCCTCGAAATACAAACTATGAGTGTAACTCTGTTGGCTCTGTTGACTAAATCTCCACTGACTATAGGAAGAGCCATGGACAGCTGGCCCAGCTGCAGACATCTACACTAAACTGTAGATGCAGTTCCTGCTAAAATCTCAGCCTGTAAACCTACACGTACGTGCTTTGCAGATGTCTTGCCATCAGTGCAAGCTCCTTTTACTCAAACCAGTGATTCACGACCTTGTTTACATGACTGCTGTGAGCAGCAATATCATTTCACCTTCCCTTCCCAGGTATCGTGTCCTACGTGGATGTTTCATTCCTCACAACCAGGTTGTATGCACAAGTCTTGCAGCTTTTTCTGCCTTTCCATGATACAGACTTTCCAGAACATTCTCATAGCCAAAACTTTTTTCCCCATCCCTCTTCATCTCATATCTCAGCCAGTAGAGCTTCATTTTCTTTGGCTTTGACATGGCCAGGCCTGTTTCCATCGGACCTTTTGAGAAACTACCAGAAAAATTGTAGACTGTCTCCAGGCTGCCCAATGTTATGTATATCTCGGTTGCCCTCACTTTTCCTTCTTCTTCAAATGTATGTTACCTGCATTTACATTAAAAGTCCTTAAAAATGATGCCTTTTCTGTCTACCAATTTTAAGTCAGTCGTGTAACTGCTGAAGAAGCTGCTGTGCTCAGATGTCATACCGGAGACATTATGACTACTCAGGAAACCATCTCTTTCCTTTTCAACCCAGAACTTTCTTCTCCCATGCTGCTCCTTACATGGGGGAAAAAATGCCTATAAGCATCTCTAAAACAACGATATGGTTCGCTTTCCAGTCCACCTGGAAAGTTCTCCTCTGTCATGTTTAGCAGGCCTGGAAGCTGTGATTCAAAAGCCGACAGCCCACTCCTCTCTGGACTGCTTTTCTCTCCTAGGGCTTACACGTAGCACCAGGAGATCTGTGCTTGGACACGAGCTGCATCCTCACTGAGACATTTCCATGTCCGTGTCTAAAGCACACATCAGTTCCTTTGTGCTTCCTGTCCCCTTGGAGGACTGATGCCATCGTGATCTAAGCCCACATGCCAGCCAGCGTTTCGGCCATACGCAGTGCTCCTTGTCTGTGCTTACTTTGGTTGAAACTCTGTATGAACCTCTTACAAGCTTGGTGTTCATTCTTCTGTTGCTCAAACAAATTTTATTATGATTTGCTTGGCTTTTCCCTTCCCAGCGCTCACCCATTCATTTTGAGAAGCTGCACTTCACCCCCCACCACACACCCACACATGCTGCAAAAATACGGCGAAATAATTGAATTGTTCTTTTAAAACATGGGTACCCGCAGGATTGACCACTTCTTCACAGTTTCCTACCTTTTGAGAGAATTGCTTTGTTAACATCATTTTCAATAGAAGTCTTTATCTGTGCTTTTACAGGTCTAGCCTTTTTAACCTTCTGCAGTATGTTCTTGGACTTTATGATTTTAACCAGATCCATTATTATCTAAATACTGGGGAAGCAGGCAGGGGAGGGAAGAGAGAATGACAAGTGACTCCTTAAAGTGCTGTTCTCGGTAGCTCTTTACAATATACATTAGTAACAGCAGGGAGAACAGCTTTCATGGTAGATCTGAGCCTGTTAGAAAAAGAAGTCATGGTGCATAGTCTCAAAAAAAGGGGGCTGGTTCGTATCCGTCACCATCGGTCTTGGCATTTCATGTCTGCATACAGCAATCCCGTTGTGCGTAGTCTAGACAGAGCGGTGTCAAGTTTGCCCCTGCTGCTTTACAGTCATGCTGGCTATAGTTTGCTTGTGAACAAAATCTCTTTAGGTGTTTTGGGATGCACAAGGCTTAAGATCTTAAAATGCTGCTCTCTGGAGTGTATGTTCCTATTAATGGGCCCATAAAGATCCCCTTATTTATTATTGTTTAATTATATGCAACCTGTTGCTGCGAAATAGCTGTGCATAATTGGTATTTATTTGTCTGCTGGCTTGGGTGTACATTTATTTAAAAGATACATTTTGGTTTTAGCGAGTTCTGTGTTACTGATTGTTCAAAGTGACTTTATTTTGCATTGTCTTTTCTCTAAATGTTCTTTTGATATTTAGAGTGTTAGTGATGATATTATTACATTGCTGTTAGCTATTGAATGAATGATTGCTGTTGTATTCTGAATGTGCTGATGCTGAAAATCTGTGATATAAATAAACTTCCTCTGGTAACATCATTATAATAGCACAAGCAGCAGAAATTTATGGAAAGAACAGATTAAATGCTTAGACTTAAATTCTTCAGTGTGCAACTCTGCTTAAACTGCTGTGTCTGAATTTTGGGTTGCTGAATCAGGTGGAAAAAATCAAACTGACACATCGCTTGTCTGTGCATTTTTACTATGATATATTATGTTACTAAAAGAAAAAGCTCAAAAGCTACCATTGATAATCCTGGCTAAAACTTGAAACATAAATTATTAAGATCTGTAGTTTCTTTTCAAAGTGGCCTGGGACTTAATGCATATATCACAGCAAGGAAATGTAGCATCAATATGTACTTAGGCATTATAACATGAGACATTTTTATGTATGTAATAAAGCATTCACTATATAGCTGTTTATCTAAGCAACAGATAGGAAGGGTTGAGAAATTCACACAGTTAATCATATTTATTTAGCTAATTAACAACTAATAGCATTAATCATAACAAGCATGAACATTTGAAAAGTAATTTATTATTGAATATGGAAACTATTATCAGAACTTGCTTTCCAAAGTACATTTTGTTTATTTAAATTCATAAAACCTCCCAAGATACCCGGTCTCAGTATTTCACGTGCTTATCCCACAAATTGAAAACGCAAGATACAAAGTACCATGTCAAGAATTTCCCAGAGATAAATACACCTCCACTAAACATCTCCAATTATCCTGTGTAATCACTTCTAGGCTGGGGAAATGAGCCTCCCAAAGTCAGTACTGCTTATCTCTGGATTGCTCCAGTCACCTACACTTTGCGGGGAGCTTCAGGATTTCCCCGAAATAGGTTGAAAGGTAATATTATAATTACGCAATAAGATCAGTGCACTGGTCCCTAACCTCTGCTGCCCCTTGGCAGCAATACTGAGCAAGTAATGTTGTACAGTGGGATCATAATTTGTTCTCCCTGTCAGCCTTAAGTGTTAACTCCTGAATTCCCTGCAGCGGGGAGCAATGCTGTCCATTACCTATCTGTTGGGAATTACTGAGAAAGCTGAAGACATCACCAGTGCCTGCTTTTCTAATTCAGTAGGTTTGTTCTCTTCCTTTCGATAACTTTTTTATTACGAGTTTAATAGTGCCCGGTGAGATTCGCTAATAAATGAATGCGTGTTCATTTCCTGCAGAGGTTTTGTCAAATTTGCCCTCTTATCTCCCAGGTTCAGAGTAAGAGTAATAGAGCGACAAGGCTCGTCTTTGAAAATTGAGGAGAGGGAAATGTTTCCCTCTGGGGGACGAGCAGGAGGAAGCGAAGAGAGGCAAACTTAAAACACAAAGTTGGACAAATAAAATAAAATCGCGTTTCACCTATATTTTTCAAATGTTTATTTGTAACTAAGTTTAAATTAATCAAAGTAAATGACTGAACTCAGTGGGTATGCAAAAGCTGAATATAATCACTCAGAAAGCGTTACAACAACACGTTAGATGGCTGTGTGGGAGGCATTTTCATATGAAATCCCTTTTTTTTTTAGTTATTTATAATTGTTTCAGGAAAAAAAAAATACATCCCTTCAGGGCTTTGGACTGGAAAAGCGGGTGCTTGCTCTCTTTACGGTGGTGCATTTTAAAGTTGGCAGCGTTCTCAATGGCCGTTTTGGAGTTATCATAGTGCGGAACAACTGGTTTGCACCAGCTGAATTTTTTCACAATGCGGTCCGTCTGTTTTGGGGTTCATTTTCTATCAGCTTGGTGTTAGTTTATTGCATAAAATAAAGCTTTTCTGTTTCAGTCAGTAACTCCAAACTGACTTGGACCTTAATCCTGCGATGATTTATGCACACATTTTCTGGGTCCTGTAGAGCAGCCAATGGGCCTGGAATCTGTTCTTTATGGTCCTGCCTTCCTTTGGAAATTGGAGAGAGATCTGCTGATGGGAAGCTTTAACAAAAAGTAGCCACCATTAACAATATCTTTAAATGCTCTCTTCAAGTGGGCTGCAAAGCACGCAATTAAACACATGTTTGAGTCTCATCATACTGGGAGATTGTTTCCAAATATCCAGAAATTACCTGAGTTTAAACCTCAAATAGATGCTGTTAGGGCTGAAAATATTCAATCTAAATATGATGGAGCTGTATATTTGTGTGCATGTGAACAGATTTGGTAACGGATCATTTCAATGTTGCACTCAAAACGTTGAACATAAGTTACATTTCTCTTTGATATGGACAGAAAGAAACCAGTTCAGCCATATTACGATATAAATATGTACTACTGGGCTTGAATCTGTATATTAAAAATGGCTATTTTAGCTTGGAAGTATTTATGCATTGAAAATTATGCATAAATTCTTATAGATAAGACCTACAAAATTATACCGCATTGTAGTTCAATAGGATTATAAGAATTATGAGATTATTTTTAAAAGTATAAATGATTTTTTAAGCTAATCTGGATACCTAATTTTACAGATAATAGCAACCTATTCTTGATTTCTTGTGGTGAGGGAGTGGGAGGAGGAAGTGGGAAGGTTTTGACCCCTCCTATAGTATCCTTTAAAGAGATGTTAAAGGAGGAATTTAAAATCATATAGAAAGCTTATAATTTTCTCAGAAGTCATATGGAACTTAGCACATAGTGCTGATGACTTATTTTCATGTAAATTCTTCATCTTGATGTAATTCATATGGCATCAGCACTGATAAGTAATCAGACCTTTGTGATAAAATCTAAAGAACAGAGGAATAAATGAATGCCATGCGCTTAACTCTTGACTGCAAAGCCATAGTACAGCAATGGTTTCAATTGTGTAACCCATAAAATATACAAAAAAAAAAAAAAACAGACTGACTGCAGTAAATGTCACTCATGGTATAGTACAGCACAGTGGTACTCTGTGCATACTGTTGTGGGACCCAATCTGCTGTATTGGGGAAGGAAATACAGGTTGGGTTGACTTCTAAGATTGCTGAGCCTCTGAATGCCATACAGACCTTGATCACAGTGCAGCAGTGTATTTAAATATCTAATCAAAGTTATGTATAGAAGTGAGTTTATGGCCACGGTCCTTCCTTGCTCAGAGTTGAGGATTCTTTGTTCGGATCCCAAAAGAATTTTGTTTGTGTGTATATCAGTATTTTCTGCTAGACGGGGACAAAGACATATTAATACTTATTCAGTCTTTTGTAATATCCTTTGCAATCTCCAAATTAAGGTGCCGTGTAAGTATATTGTAGTGTTGTCAGTTGCTCTTGTTATTAATCTTGAAATAATAAAATGTGTATTAGATAGAATCAGGGCAGCTCAACAGTATATTGCAGGCTATAAGCTTTCATTAACAGCTACAAGAAATTTTTTGTTAACCCAGTGTGTGTAGACACAGGGAGGGAGAGGAGCTGGAGGGAGCGTGATTTGGGCTGGATAAAGAGAGGATAAAAGAGGGGTAGGATTTTGATTCTGGTCAGATCTGGCTGCTCTTCAGCTTTGCCCATCAGTTGTCTTCTGGCAACACATTATGCTACATGCTCAAACATAATAGCAGTCCTTTATAATGGTCTTTTAAACGTGTTTTCTGTGCCAGGTAGGTTAGTCTGCAGTAGCTTTTTATTTTTACTCTTTTTTTTTGCATTGCTCTCAGCAAATAGGTGAATGCAAAGTGCTACAGAGTGCCGCAGCTTTGGCGATTTTTTTCGCTATGATTAAGGAATAGTTCATCTATAACCAGAGCAGATCTCAGTCACCAGGAGACTGCAGTGACATAAAGGGGTACTTAATCATCTGGCTAGGATAGGATCAGAAAAGAAAGCACATTTTTATTGCTGCAATCTGACTACTGAGGAGAAGCAGCAAGAAGTGAACCACCAGCTCCTACTTCCATCCATCTGCTCCCTCCTTTCTCTGGTTTTCTATTATTATTTTTTTTTGTTGTTCCACTTTAATTATGATAAGCAGAGGCACTTGACAGAAACTCTTTGTTCTGACAGGCGTGGTGGGTCCTGCAATTTCGGCACTCCTCTGGCTGTGAGTAGTGGAGGAGCACTACAGAAACAGCAGCGAGATGCTAATCTCGGGAGGTCCTTTTCCCCTCACCTAGATGACACGCACACTTGGAAGGACAGGCCTGTTTTTTTCCCTAATGCTTTCGGCTGGAGTGGCACGTAAAAACCCGTTTCACATGTCGGTATGCAGTGCTTGGCGCTTTCATGTTCCTCAAAGGCATCTGATGCTGCTGAA
This sequence comes from Aythya ferina, assembly GCF_964211825.1. Lineage (NCBI taxonomy): Eukaryota > Metazoa > Chordata > Aves > Anseriformes > Anatidae > Aythya > Aythya ferina. The sequence goes on from NC_140298.1 coordinate 112,369,222, forward strand.
GCATCATGACAACTTGGCTGTCTTTGGGATCAGAAGGTTCAGCATCTCTTGGGCCTGCTACATCTGCTGGTTCATTTGGCAAGAGAAGCACCGGTTCATAGTAATGCCTTCCACCTCCCAAGTTAAGCAGAAGAATATATTAATTGTAGTTATGTGTTGTCATCTGTACACTCGGGAAACAATTAGGGAAGAGTTTCCTAATTTTCTGTGCAAGCTGAGCCTCGGGTGTTCTGTAATAAACCAGCAAACTGTGACTTGAGAGTTGGGATGTTTTTGAACCTTGAAAGACAGTTGAGCGAAAATGAAGAAATGCTTTTTCTCATTCCTAAATTCTGTTCTTAATGCTTAACTTGCACAGTTTTCTGAATTTCAGTTTTCTGAAGTTTCCCAAAGCAGCATTGTTACGGGGCTTCATAGAGTCCTTTGTGGGGGTTTGTATACGTCTGAGAAAAGGAGTCAGCAGATTCTCAGACATGAATAGTGCTGCATTTCTTTACCACCTTTTCTCCTTGATTTTCATGTTTCATCATTTTTCTCGCCAGATTACAGAGAGAACTTGAGTCTAAAGTCATGGCCAGTGCTACGCAAGGCAAGTGTGTTGCTTGAGGCAGCAAGTGGAAGCTCTGTATCCTCTCCTTGAGCCACCTCCTCCTTTTCTTTTGGAAGAAGGGAGGCTGCAGGGGCTGTGCCAGCACCCGACGCAGCATGGAGAGCAGCACACGAAAGCCCCAGAGTGCATAGTTAAGGCGAGTTGAGCTCTGCCAGTTTAAGCAATCAATCAAACCAGTCTGCCTTCCTCATCAGTTAATGCAGTGAATGAGAATCATAATGTACCATGAAATTAGAAGCTTTTCTGGGGAGGTTTAAAAACAGAAATGTGACTGCTTAGATAAACGCTGTACAATTGCTTTCAGTTCCCAGTCATATGCTATCAACTTTAATTAGGTTGAAAACCATCATAAGATTTGACTTTTGTATCTGGGCAGCGTCTTTAAATTGGGGTGTTGGTCATAGGTAAACACAACCTGAGCATCAGAAACATATAAAAGAAACTGTAGGAGACATTACTGAGACATTGCAGCTAATGGCAACTCATAAAGCTGCAAGGCTGTTCCCCCAGCATCCCTGTAAAGCAACTCCTCTAATATATTTTAGGCATTAGGAATTCTGCGATCACACCTCTGCACTTAAAAATCACATTGCAAATGGCAATTGCATGTGGTAGGATGTCTGAAATGCCTCATGATGTTCCTTTAGTGTTAATGACAACATAACTTTATCTGTATTAATTGAAACGGGCCTCCCAACAGATGCAGCGGCTTGTCTAAGCCTATCATTACAGTAGTCATATGCTTACCGGGAAAGTGCAGTATCTCATTTCCCAGAAAGTTAAGGAATTATTGACGGTTTAAGTGACAGCATGGTACACAGGGAGATGCTGTAGTGGAAAAGTTATCTGATAGCTTAGATTTAATTTTTCCTGTTGAGTTTAAATTGTCAACACTCCTAGTAATAATAAAACTCTTTGCATGGAGAGGACTATAATTTAATTTACTACTGTGAATATTGATTCCTGGATAGTACACTCTTTATCCTGCAGATGACCTAGATCCTTAGTTCCCTAAGGGTTTTGAATAATAACAGCAGCAAAAGGGTCTGGATTACATAAGAGACTTGATGGAGATTAGTTACTTTCTCCGCTGACATTTTAATTTTATTCATTTAATTTATTCCTCATATTCCTCATCTTGCTTTGTAAGCTGGAAACCATTGTTAGTTGGATTGGTGTTGATGAGCACTGTGTTTTAAACATCGCTCTTCCCAATTTTACCAAACCTTGTGTTCAACGTATTGATCTCCAGAGAAGACCACGTTCACTTAGACAGGTGATTTCATTTCTCCCGAATTGAAATTATTCTCAAAGAGGTAATTTAGCTGAAGTGTCTATATTCGGAGGACAGTCACCAAGGATTCCTCATCATGGGGTCATCATGGTGTTGGCTTGCAGCTTGCATAGAACTGAAGGGGGTGTTCCCACAGCATGGGGCAAACTGACAGAGTTGAAGGATCCACAAAAGCTGTTGCTGCCAGCTGTGGTCATTGAAAGAACAGGCGAGACCTCCAAAAGGGATTTGGGATTCGTGAAAAAATATTAAAATGCAGATAGAAAGGTCAGTGGAAGGAGGGAGGTGGGGGAAGGAGGGGACGGTGTGTCATCCATTGCTTGCTGAATCCCAAGCGTGGAGGGTGCACATGGACCAAATATTCAGGCTCGTGAAGGCTCTGTAACCATAGGTACCAGTGATCGGTCAGGGTACCGGGAGCCTAGGGACATTATCCAGTCTCTCCAAAATCTCCCTCTCCCCACGAGAATGTGTCAGGATTGCACCTGGAAAAACCTGGACCAGAAAAATGGCAAAACAGCAGAGCTGCGGTGTAAAACACAGGGGTTACTTCAGCAATTTTTTCAGGAGCATTTCCTTTGCCCAGTTATTTTGAGCCACTCTAAGGCGATTAGAGCGGCTCGTTACAGATGCTCAGGAGCTGAGAAGGCGAGTCGTGTTCCCTTTTGAGAAAACTGTCACTATCTCTGCATGAGCTCAGATGGAATTGAATAAAAGTCTGTTTTGTGCTCAGAAGTACAGAGCGAGCCCTCTTTTTCCTTTTGGTGACTGGGGGTTAATACAGGCAGCTGGGGGATCTGAAGCCTGTTTCCTCCGCCTTGCAGCCGTCTGCTCTAGGAGCTCACTCGCAACAGAAGATATTGTATGTGTACAGTAAAGACATTTTCTTCCCTGGCACCTAAGCATTTCTGTGCTGCCCACCAAAGAAATCTTTACGTAATTTAGTGAGTTTTCTCCGTCAGATGCATTCCAGTTGAGGAGCTAAGTAACTAATAAATTTAAGCTTAGGAAAATCATTCAATATCCTTAATATAAAGAAGGAGGAAAGGTATAATCACCCAGTTAGGGTTTTCGGTAGGCACATTTATTATCATAGATAATTTCCCAAATATAATGGATACGTAGAATTGCTTTTATATTAAAAAAGAATTCTCAAAATATCGTTAAGTCCCTGAAGGTTATGTTTTAATTTTGTCTAAGATGAGACAACAAATCTGACAGTGCAGCTCTGTATCTGTCATGGACGTACAGGGAGAAAATTATTGTATGTGGGAAGTGATAAACCCTCTAAACCCATCTCTGTCTCGCACCGGGAATGAAATATGAGGAAAAGATGCTTTGAATAATTGGAAGAGATTTTTGCTGAAAATAAAAGTTTTAAAGTTTTAATAATAGACTTTGGGGTCAGGAGGTGATGTGGTTAGATAGCTTGTTTGTGTACCAGGAAAACCAGTATACTTGACCACAGGTTCAGTTTCCAAGAGGATAATGACCCCAAGCAGTCTTGGAAACAGTATGAGCATGTAAGAAATACTGCAGTGAAATCTGAAAAGGAAATTGGGATGGAGCAGCCTGCTATTTAGTCCTAACCTTAGCCGTTTGGAGCAAATGCAGATTTTATTTCACTCAACACAGTTGCTGCTGTTCCTTATATATCTCCAACACTTCATGGTGCACAGTATGTTCATACTGCATGCTCTGAAGACACAAAGGAAACTAACATTGCTGAATACCTGCAGCTTTAAGCCAAGTGTAGCTTCTTACTCATTTAAGTGTTGCGTTTTGAATAATCAACTATATTTAAAAAGCAGTCTTGGCAGTACTTAATGTTATTATTGGACTCAAAATCTAGGTCAGCCTCTTAAAAGACTAGGGGATAGGGGGCATGTCAGCACTGGTCAAAAGCATTATCCATTCAGTCTGCATGTGAATATGCAGAGCTTGTATGAATTTTTATTGCATTAAAGAAAAGGGTTAAGGAAAAAGCCAGAAGGGTTTGGAGGAGAAAAAAAAAAATATCTGCATTTGTAAGTAACAGGATTTTGTAATTTAGCCCATATGTTAATGGCAAAATGAGCCCTTAAAAGTATTCTTTTCTACAATACTTCATTAATGGCTACTGGTTAATAAGGCTACTCTGATTTCAATAGTTGCTTTAATTTAAAATGCTACCTTGATTTTCACAGGAATGGCTCTTATTCCATGAATAAATTATTACTTTGTCACTGTTTTTGTCAGCACTATTAACTATGGAATATATTCTGGCTGGTCATTTTAAGTGTCTTTCTTATCAGTATTGTGCCTGGCATTCATTATCCTCTTATCTCTCTGCCATTTCTCTCAGTAGAGAGGTAATGGATTGATTACTTTCACTGCTATATTGGTCAGGATGTACAACAAATTCTCTTCAGCTCTACAGCTCATTCATCATGGATATCCTTTAATCCCCAATCCCTGAGTTTAAACGTTTCATTCTCTTCGTATATATTGGAAATTATTAGTGAAGACAAGAATCCAAGCAGTGCATCTTTTATCACTCATTTACTGTAAAACATTGTCAGCAGAGATCTTGGGGGGTTTTCTCTCAGTTATGCTGCTCAGGTGAATTTGAATGGCACAGAGCCACTAATGCAGTAGCATTTGCATTTTCGGAAATACTGACTTGTGTGTTGCAACTGGAGAATTAGGGAAAAGGAAAAACCACAAGGATTGTTCTTTGTGATGTGGTGCTCCCCAGTTTGCTGCACGTATGCATGGGCTGTAGCAGAATCTCTGCTATGTGAGTACATTTTGTCTCTTTAACTTACAGATTAAAATTGTGGGGGAAAAAATGCTGTTTTCTGACAAAGGAAAAAAAAAAGTGGTGCATATACGGAATGCTCTGTTAGAGGGAGTTGGATGGGATGAGATCCAGTGCACCTCTAGCAATTGGATAGTAGAATATGAATGCTTTCCTTGGCTTTTCTAAGAAGCTTGTTTCTGGCAAAACTATGGTTGCAGAAGAATCCTGCAGGCATCAGCGTTTTGGCTGGAAGGCATAGGGAAAAATAGAGTCCCTTCCTTGGGCATATGAAGGACACTCAAAGGATCTGTATAGCAAAGGAAGTTCCACCAAATACAGGGCTGCAGAAGGTACAGCTCTGTATCACTGTCACTATGTGTGCTCTATATCACTATCACTATGTGTGCTCATCCTCCAGAAGGCACATTTGCTTCCCTTGTCATTGGCACTGCTTCTGATACTGATGCTTATCAGTCCAGTCTGCACACAAATGCTGAGGCGAGGTCTTTGCTGTTACACTAGCAGCTCTTATGCAGAAAGTGCTTAACCTGTTTATTTTTTTAAAGGCATCAGCTTCATCCTAGGAAGAGGCAAACTGGGGAAACCTGACTCCAGGACAAAAGGAAGAACGAAAGACTCAAAATCTTTTAAAGCAAGTGTTAGTTGAGAATGCAGAACAGCGCCAATTAACCTCCATTACAGTCAAGCCCTTCCTGAGTCTCTCGATGATGAAGTACAGTGAGCTTCACAAAAGGTCTCTCCAGTGATTTTCCATAGAAGGCTGTGAGAGAAGGACCTGCATTTGGTCATGTCCTACCTCATACAAAGGTAGAACGGACTGCACACATGCCCAGAGAATAAACTGAGCACAGCTGACCCACTGAGCAAAGATTAAAAGAGATAGAAACTGGTCTTCTTGATTTAAAATAAAAATAGTAAGGCACCTAAACATTTCTACTACTGCATCTGCCTACTGTAAACCACTGAATGGCTGCATGATTTCCATCAAAAAAAGGGAGAGAGTAGTTGCTTCCAATGGTAATACATAACATAAGTTTTTTGCAACAAAAATATATTGCATATCAAGATATTTTAGGATTATCATGCCATCTCAATTAAAAAAATAAAATAAAATCACTTATCATTTTACCTGTATTCAGTCTTTTGGCAGATAGTCCAGCAGGAAGATCGTATCACTTCAGCCAGATAGAGAAATCTCTGTAAGCAGCCCCTTGCCTCTTTGACATCTTCTCTTAGATGTCTTGTCAGAGTCCCTGCATCTGACATCTCTTTTAGATGCCTTTTGTAGTTGCTTTAAGTGGAACATGGCCAAAAATTAAGTTTTCATCCTTCCCATGTCCCTTTTATTGTTATCAACAGCGCTATTATCATCCCTGTCTCTCGTCAGTCGGCATTTTCATAGTTGCAGGTCTGAATGTTTCACTTGCTAGAATTTGTCTGGTCAGACCAGCAAGGTTTTTGTCACTGCTCTAGAAGTAATTAGGAAGGACAGGTTTCTCAGCAGGAGAGAGGCACGCAAGCAAATCTAGACCCTTGTTAGGATCCATGATGGTTGCTGCTTAAAGAGGGAACGTTTCTAGTAAGGCAATAGAGCCCAACAGAGGGGGGAAAAAAAAAAGAAATATTTCTCTTTGTGCTTTTTTAATTTGTAGTGGAACTATTAATAGCCCAGCCTTTTCTCATTTCCTGTATTTCTCACAGTGTGTTGTCCCTTTCTGATTTTGCTTCCCCCAGATTGAAATAAAGAGTTGTTTGTTGTCTTTAGAAATGTCATTTCTCCTGTATCGCAGTATTTGATTTCCTGGCACCTTTTGCTCAGCTCCGCAGCTCACAGCGTGGATAATGTTGTGTCTCAGCAACCCCATCATATTGTAGTACGACACTGAAATTCTTTCAGGTACGCATGAGAGGGAGAGCTGCTAAAAGAGTTCGGTGTTGCATTCTCCCACAAAGAGCACTCTGCATTTCAGCCGATCATTTATTTAACGTCTGACAGCCTCCAAAAGGAAGGGTGGGTTATCCGTGCACCTAAAAGCATTCTGAAAGGGACGGATTCAGCCTGTCTTGTAGTCAGGCGGTCTACACATCCACCTCATTTGACTGATTTCTGCTGGTACTTTAATAAACAAATAAATAAATAATAAAAGAAGCTACAGAAGCCCCAGTTTCAGTCTGCCCTACATCTGAATGTATCTTTCAGGCTCCAGCGTTCAGCCAGAAATCAATTATTCACCGTCCTTAGAGAATGTATCTCCAGGTTGGGTTCCTTCGAACCCAGGACAGAGTCGATGCCACGCTCCAGAGTTTGGTGTGGGGCTGGTGTCCAGGGAGCTGCAGCCTCACCGGGGCAATACCCAGTGAGTTTTTGGGTGCTCCACTGTCAAGCAGTGCCCATGAAGCTGCCTTCTGGCTTATCCTAAAGCTTGCACCCACCAGGGTCCTCAGGTAACCTGAATCTTGTCCTTGGTGATAGCCTTGCCATTTGGACTTTAGGGATAAACCCAAGTATCCTATTTCCACTGTCTCCACCATGATCACTTACAGCTCCGCTGTCTTCCTCTGATTTCACATCTGGAGGAGCACATCAGTGTGGTATTTCCAGCAGACTGGTGTAAAATAGGGTGGTTGTGTTCTACTTTTTGAGAGGGAGCAGCTTCTAAATTACTACCTCTTCTAAATTGCTAGCTCTGGCATGGATTACTCCTGTGACCTTATTTCATTTTCATAGATTTTGTAAAAAATATATTCAAATGCTTGTGTCAGGTTCATCAGCAGCAGCCCTTAATACTATTCTTAATAGTACTATAGGACATCAAGATAATGACTGAGAGGCTAAATACCAGCTTGCTGTATTTTTCTTCTGTATAACTCCTGTGCACTGATTTGACAATTTGGGTCATTTTGCATCTTCTTCCTTTTGAGTGTCTTGTGAGTAATATGAGATTAAATACCTAAAAAAAAAAAATGAGTATGGCAAAATTTTAGATGTTGAATAGCTGAGAAAATGTTAGCCAAGTTTCATTGAAGATGCACTATTTTCAAGCAAGGAGGTTGAAATATGAAAGATTTATTTATCAGCATTTATATTAAAATGTGGTACTTAATTTCTGATTGTTTTGATTTCGATTAGAAATGCTAATTCAAATAAATTAAAGCTGAGAAAACATTTTTGAAAACTTGCAGTTGAAAAGAGATCTGCAGCCATCACTGAATAAGATATGGGAGAATAAATTAGATCCTTCTTAAAGCACATTGAAAATGAAAAGCTGAACATCGCAGTGCCAAGTATTAGCACTATTCGTTAAAAACATGCGATACAATATTCACTAACAGAGTTTTGATAAAATGCTTTACAAGCATGGGGCTTTTTTTTTTCTGTTCTTTTTTTATAAAGTGATTTTATTACAGGGTCCTTTTACTATGAGATTTATCTTGCTAGGAAAATACTCTCCTTGTTTCATCTTCATGTTAGACTGGTGTTTCCTCTAAAACAGTGACACTAAGCTGAGGAGGTTAACTTCAAGATTTGGGGTTTGGGCTTCCTAGAGCTATCTGGGCTTACCTCTTCAGGTTGCACAGGAACAAGTGCCACCCTGAATGTTTGTGATGTGACGTTTGAGAAGGCTATTATTAAACTGGGGGGGGGGGGGGGGAATGAACTTCTGCTTTATTATAACTTTTTAATGCAATATCAGAAAGATGCAAAGGATCTGCCAGGAGACTGGCATTTCACCATTGTGCTCTTTTAATTTAAATGACAGCTCGTAAAGGTATTCCAGGGCTGGCTGTAGAATCCTGTTATTTAAACATTGTCAAAGCTTCGATTTAATTAACTCTAATTCAGTGCAGCTTCCCCATCCTTGCATGCTCTTTCTGTCTTTCTTTCACTCCCTCTCTCTCTTTCCTTTCTGCCGGCCTTGAAAGGCTTCGGAGCACCTGTCAGGGTTACGGTGTGATTTCAAAATGCCTCCGTGCCTGTTGCTGGGTGGAAGGAAAATTACGTCCTGGCAGAGCAGCGTTGAAGCATTTCACTGTCAGCCGGGAGATGCGGGTTGCAGGGCAGAGCCGGCACGCCAAGTCCCCGGCAGGCTGCGGCTCCTCGTGTTTCAAATGATCTATGGGTGCTTTCGAAGGAGAGCCCAGCCATGTTGCCTGCCTGATAAAATTCACAGAGGACGCCTCTGGACTTCCAGAGCCAGAGTGAAAACGTCGTTTGTCAACCTGGCGAGCGTCAGCAGCAGATGAGGCAGAGGAGGCTGCTCCGTGCCTGTCCCCGTGAAGGGCTGCGGTGCCAGCAGGGCCAGGGCTGAGGATGCTGCTAGCATGGATGCTCCCAAAAAAGCCAGCCAGCAGCAAGAGACAGGGGCTGGTGAAGCCGTCAAGCAGTGGGGTGGCACAAACACATAAAGAGATCAAAGTCTTGAGGTCCCCCTCCCCCTTCATTTGGTGCTCATTCAAATTATTATTATTATTATTTTCAGTAGTTCAGATTAAAGATGAGCTTTCCTGAATACTTGTAAATTGCTTTCTATGATTATCTAGCTCTCTTTCTCCTCTCTTTGATATGCTACCCTGCTCCCCCAGTATCTATGGATGTACGAATTATTACTCTATGTCTTCAGCATGATTTTGGATAGGAAATATTCCCAGGCTCTGAAGGGCAATTCTGTAATGGACGCTGCATGAGACCAGGCCAGGAACAAAACAGTACCAGACAAGGCTTGCTTTTATGCATCTCCTATTCAAAAGCAGTCATCCAGCCTTTGGGCTATAACAGTTTTTTATTTTTGTTATGCCCAGACCAACAGCCTGGTTGTCAAAAGTAAACCCCAAACTTCCTTCTCTTTCCATTTGCACCCCCCTCTCTCCCTTACATTCACATCACACGCTTTTTCTCAGAGCTTTTGGAGCTTTTGCAGCTTCAGAAGCCTCTTCGTTTCCTCCCGGTGACTTCCCAAAGAGAGAAAAAAAGTCACGTGCTGATTTTCCCCAGACCAGGAGACCTCTTTTTGTCCTAATCAGCTGCCAGCACACGCGTGGCGACCTTCATGCTGGTGCTCCCCATCCGCCGGGAGCAAAGCAGGCAGCCCGCAGCTCTCCCTGCCTTGCAGTGGGTAAGAGGCAATGCAGCTGGATCAAAGGAGTCTAAAAATGCAGACGGCTAATCAAAGCTAATCAGCTAGCCTTCCTTTGTACTTAATAGAGAGAGATGGACAATCCTGGGGGAAACCCAGCTGTGCTGAAACAGATGTCTGAGGAAGGGAGAAGCCTCCCTCTCTGGAGGTGCCTGCCCGACTGCCGGCGGAGCCTGGCTAACGAAGTTAGGGCAAAACGCCTTTTACGCCGCTAAGTGCAGATTTGATTAATCCCAGCCAAAAAAAAAAACACTCATCCTGTGGAAAAGTCTGCAAGTGTTTATCACAATTTAATTTTAATGTGAAATAGTTTTTGAGGAGTGCTGTCCTGGCCCGTACCTGAGGGACCGGCGAGCGCAAGAAAAACAGTCACAACCTCGGCCGTCTGCTGCGACGATAAGAGGTGGACTGAAGCAACTGTCAAAGCTGGCACATCAAAGATCTCTCTAGCATTTCCCAGCCTTGAGAAAAAGCACCTTGCTCTGATGTTTCCCTTAAATAGTTTGTAGATTTTCCAAGAATGCCCTGCTTCTCATTAAAAGAAAAAAAAAAAAAAAGAAAGATTTTAATAGACATAGCTCAGTTATTTTTCAGTCACTCAAGGACAGCTGTGAATCTTTTTACTGAAAACATCAATCAACGTGCAATGCCATTAACACAGGAAAGCAGGACTGACTTCACAATGTATATTGTGGGTGCCTGTATATCTTATATGTGAAGTTACAAACCTAAAAATAGGTGTGCAAAGTAAATACTTCAACTTGAAATTGCTAAAAGGACAAGAGTTGTGTTACTTTCAGTCTAGTAGAAATGAATAGGCATGTACAGTATATATTGTTCTCCTTTGCTGGTTTTTAAGGCATGAAAAGCAATTTGAAGTGTAGACTTGCTTTAATGCCATTTAGATTCCTCCCACAGTAATGTCAGCGCCTGTTCGCGTGTGTGTCTACATAACAACGTGTTTCTAAAAAAGAAACTTAGTTCATTCCCAGTTTAAAAAAAAAAAAAAAAAAAAAAAAAGTTTTGTAGTGTTACCACTATTCATACAAAATCTGAATTTTCTATATCTCCACAAAAAGAAAAATCATTAGAAATGTATTGGTGAAGTTTCCACCGACTCATCTTGGCCAGTGGCTCAGGAGGTGCTTTGCTTTAAGTGCCAGGAGCATGATTTAGAGTAGTTTGAGTTAAAGGAGACTTAAACTGATGGGGCAAATCACACCATACTGTGCCAGGGAGGGATTTGCTGTCACAGGGGCAGGTGAAGGCCACTGGCAGGGACAATCTACAAGCTTAAGTACAGTACCATCAGGCCAGCAATGCCCACACCCCCCTGCCCAGCCTTGTGCTGCTTTCCTGTAGTGTCTTGGGTCCTTTCCAAGCCCACCTCTGCTATCCTGTGCTCCTTTTGTGGTGGAGAGCTTTGGGACCGAGTACGTCAGGAGTGTGGCATCACGCAGAACATGAGCCACATCCTCCTGTGAGGAGGTGAGGGGGCAGTTTGCTTTGTGAACTCCGCGCTTTTGATTAATCTATTCAAATATTTGCATGCCTTGTGAGGTAGACCAAAATATCCTCTGGATATATAAATATTCATATACTAACATCTGCCACAGCTGCATCGTTATAATTCTCTTTTCATGGGAGGAAAGGAGTCTCTTTGAGGAAAGTCCAATGTACCAGAGGGTTTCTCTCTTCATACCTGTCACTTCGGAAGTTGAATAACTTTTTGACTTCTTTGTAATTCCATTATTTCAGAGTTAGCCTGGCGTATAAGGATTTAACTTCAATATAGCAACTATTAACATTCCTAGATCACTTTTAGTATGTGCGTGTGAGGTACTGTGTGTTTTTAATGATACAAAACCTCTTGGACCATTCACAGGCTGGTTTCTGCCACTGGTACAGCCCTGAAACAACCCTGCTTTGCAGTTAATGTTACCAGATTTTTGGTATGCTCTTCCCCTCCACTTTTGGCACTTAATAACATACCTTCCATTTTCTATGGCTTGGTACAGTCCCTTGAAGCTCCAGATTCTTCCTCTTTTTTTTTTTTGTTTTCCTGCTTTACAATCTTACCTTATTTATAGCTGTCCAGCTACAAGATGTCTTTTCTCTAGGTTCCCTCTTCTTTCCTCTGAAATTTGTCTGTGAGTCTACTTGGCCTCCTTCTTCTAGGAAAAAAATGAAAGTTGCCCAAAAACATCAGCAGCAGCATTGTTTCTCAGTGAGTTCCATTCAGATCTGTGCCATCTGTATTACTATGTATTTAAAAAATATGGTTTTTTTGTTTGTTTGTTTTAATGTTCAACATACTGGAAGTTGTGGTTTCCTGTTTTTTTTGGCATGAGGAAGATAATGTTTTGGTGTACCACCAATGCCTGAAGGTACATCAATCTTACTTTCTTTTTACTTTCAAAAAGCACATGAAAAGTAGGGTCAAACTGAATAATTTCTTAATGTCTTTTTCTCTTCTAGAAGCTCTACTCAATATTCCACAGTTGCTGTTTTTCCCATTTATAGATTGAATACTCTAAAAGAAATATTTTTAGATACTTCTGGGTCCATCAGCTTCAGAGGAAAAAAACATAGGAATAGTGAAACTTCACAGTTCCAGTTCTGAACCCTGACTCTTCCTTCAGTTAAACCAGTACTAAAGATTGTGTTAAAATGATGCACAATTTGTGTGATTAAGGCGAGAATTGTACAGTCCCTTACAAAAGGGGGTGTTGTATTTTTATGTTGAGTTGTCGTTGCAGACTATTCCCTGCTGAACAAGATGAGATTTAAAGCTCCAATCAGGTGCTGAATGGCCATTTTACAGAGTAGGTACTTGCCTTCCAGCTTTATCTTTTTAACCTTTAACATTACTTAGATTAGTCAAATGCAGGTTGACCCTATTATTTCGGGAGAAATCATTGTTTTTCATTATGACGAATTATAGGTAGGTTAAATTTTCAAGAGCTCTTAAGTCCCAGGCTCAAAAGTTGCTATAGCATTTTGCAAAATTTCATCTAAATCTTCTCTATTTTTCATTTGTTATAGTTCTTGCAGATAAAGACCCTAGAGCTGCTGCTTCATCTCCAATTTTATTTTGCACTTAGAGCATTATGTATTTTTAAAAAAAAAGTTGCAGCCTACCCAAATTACACTTCAGTCTAGCAATTTAATGTCCTTAGGAATGCACCAAATTATCTTAATCACATTCTGCAATGATATATTACTACTTTTAAAAAATACTGCTAGGAGAAAATCACAAGCGTACAACAGGGAGTTGAAGAATAAAGCTGTAACACTTAGGGGAAAAAAAGGAAAACTAAACAAAACCCAGGACATACATTAAGCTGACTAGAAAATTAACATTAAAAAGCATAAGGAAATCAAGAAACAATGCTCCTTTGATAGCACTGGAAGTGTGTATGTGTAGAACTGTATTTATTTTACAGTACAGTAATGGTGTACCGTAAAATAGAACAGAAATAAAATTTCTCTGTTGTACTGGTGTGTTGGTTAGGACTGGTAAATGCTTACTGTCACCTACAAGGGCTTTGCATCAGTTTGGCTCTACCAGTTAGAGCACAGATGTAACTGAGTTAAAAGCAACCTCAGGTTATAGATAAATAGCTACTGCCTGATACAGTTGTGTTGAGAGTGTCTTCACGGAGCCAGGTTGTCATTGAAACTATTTTGGTTGTAAGATGGTATTTCAAAGATTTTTTTTTCTAAATAATGCCAATTTCAAAAGTCATTGAACCATCATTATCAAGGTACAAGTTTTCTGAATTCATTAGGAGAAATGTTTTCATTTTGTTTCAAATGGATTTTATATATGTTATCCCATTTAATATCATTTCAATAGCAAGTAGATAGTTCATTACAACATAGGATGGTCAAATATTCTATTTTCATTTTAGAATGTCAGGCTTTTAATTACGTTGCTGCTATTTAGTATCAGAGTAACATCTTATTTTCTAGATCAACATTTCATATTTGTGTTAGGATTAAAACAGTTTGACATTTTGAATACAAATATTCATTGTATTAATTAAAAATAATGACCTAGAAAATGCTTGCAAACTAACCCAAAGACATCAGTGTAGGGAGACATGACAGTTGAGCCTTATTATCGTTATTAATGATATATTTCATAATGTAAAATACAAAAAAAAAAAAAAAGTAAGAACACATTTTATTTTAAAATACTGTAAAATATTCAGACCACAGAAAGGTTCACACAGATACCAGAAGACAAAACCAACTGTTGAAATATTGACTTTTCCTGTGAAAAGTAAAGGGCAGCTTTTGCACAGGTAGATATTTGTTCTTTTTAGATACACGTTAGCCTTCTGCTGCCCACGCGGGGAGAAGGCAAGCATGCAAGAGGTGAAATCCTGAAGCCTTTGAAGTATAGCAATACATTTTTAATGAGTTTGTTCCCAGGGTTGTTCATTTGTACATATAAACTACTAAGACCGTATAGTTAATTAAAGGTACGGTAATTTTCATAAATATGTATACGATATGTGAAAATTAATGGTCTAGAGAAATGAAAAATAATAAACTAAATTATAATAATTATCTCTCCTGAAACCAGTTCAGATGCACAGCTCACGCTAGTTAAGAGACACCACTCTCTGTCATAGGGCAAGCTATCACAGAAGGCAAAGTAAATAACCACCAACTGTTTTGTTCTTAAAGAATGCAAAATAAAAATTAGAACATCCGCAGACAATAAACGGTGGTTATTTCATTTCCAGTTCTGTGTATTTCTTTTTGGAGATCTCACCACTGAATTTCAGGCTGCAAGAAAGAATCTGCCTTTGAGAGGCTCTCAGAGGCAGCTCTGCTCTCCAAATCCGTAAGCCCTGTTTTAGTGTGTCACAGATCAATAAAACAGCGTGCAGATGAACATCAATTCCCATTCAAATTTTGGGACCTTAGATTATATCCTAGTTTAACCCAAACAAATTAATCAGTGGGAACACTGGTGTGGCTTTCACCGAGTGCAGTGTATCAAAGAAATGCTTTTATGTCCCTATGTGAGCATGCTTTTGATTTCCATTGTGAGACAGACAAACCAGTTCCCATCAAGAATCTTCTGTCTAAATTATATCCCACTATTTTCAGTTTACCTAAGGCTGCAGCATCTTTCCTCCCCTGACCTATGTGGATTCAACAGCGTATTTCCAAGATACCTGCCAGCATTCAGCCTTTCTTATATTTCACTGTGTCTTTAACATTCAAAGCTAGAAATAGTTCATGTTTTACTTTTTATATGGCTTTTCACAGCAGTGCACGTGGCTTTACGGACCCCCATCATCCTGCACGCTACCATCGGGGAGCTCTTGCTCCAGATATTTCGGTCATTAGCAAGAGAAGCTGCTAGTACCTTAAATTAAAACAGACCTTTGATTTCCCACTAAGACTTTTAGAAGAGGAATTCGCTTCAATTCTTCCGTAAAACTTTACAACTTTGTCTTCCCAGTGCAAGCAGGAGCCCTGGCGCGGCTGTCATTTGAAGTGAAGCTGCATCGCGGCCCCTTTTGTTCTCTCCTCTCCTCCGCTGCCTGCTCGCTGCCTGCTGGCTTGCAGGAGCGAGCGGGATGACTTGTGGTGACAGCTGTAAAGTTGCGGATGGGAGCAGGGAGAGGGAAAAAAAAAAAGCCCTTGTTCGGTTAGGAGGGGTTTTACATCTCTCTGTTTCCATAACTACACAGAAGGAGAAAAACATGCTTCTTTCATGCTTGTCTAGATTCGAAATTGCCTGTTGTCAGCCTTTCATGGGTTCAGTACCTTTGCGGGTTTGTCTTAGCAATATTTTCAGGTTATGAAATTATTGTGAAATTTGTATATTGTCTTCAGGGTTGAAATTTTGACTTTCTCCCATTCACCGTGTTTGCTGAGGTGTCCCTTTATTTTCATTTGTGCTTGAAATGTTTCAGCCAAGTCTTATCAACCATCTTCATTATGGGAAAGTCATTCAGCTCGCAGAATAGTGTTTATAAGCGTGCTTAATTCCTAGAGAGTCCATAAATTTTAATACTCATTACATAAATCTTGGTCCTTTAATCTTAACAGACTTTTTAAAAGTGCCTTTTTTTAATACAGAGTTTGGTAAGGCAGCTACTTAAACGCTTCCTGATAACTCGTTCCTCTATGAATAAACAACATTTGCAGTTAAATGGTTTCCTACATTATCAGCCAGTCACAGCTCATATTGTCTTGCCATACTGTACAAACTCACTATTCAGGCAACACAGATACCAAAAAAGAGACTCTGCCAAGAATTGTGTAAAAGCTATTAACACAAATACCTTCCAAAATGTTTGTTTTTAAATGCAGGTTTACCCTGCTAAGGGGAAACATGAGTTAGGCAGAAGGGATGGGTACATTTTACAAAACAATCCCTAAACAGCTACAACGGCGTTAAACTTCGAAAACTTTGCAGTGCTTAGAAAAGAAAAAGAAGGGGAAAAAAAAAAAAGAAAAAAAAAAAAAAAAAGAAAAAGTCAAGTAGGCAATTTTAAAGTCTTTCACATCTTTAGGACAGGTATAATCTAGAGATTTGAAAATGTGATAAGCAGAGAGATGTTCAAAGAAAATCTGACAAAAAGTATGTTTTTTAACCAAGTTGTACCGTGTTCCTAAAGCTAAAAAACACATAAAATTCAGTGCTGACTCTGTCTCCCCAGCCACTCATTCCTGCTCTCTCCTGCCACCTTCCCCTGCTCCCACTCCCATTGCTCTCTGTGCTCAGATCTCGCTGCAGTTACGCCCCCACTTATGGGGCATAAAACCATAATTTATTCGTCCTATTTTCCAAACCCACTGCCATTTATGATGCTGAGGTACATGAACAGCCTCGTATTTAGGTATGATTATCATGACCTCTGTAACCAGGAGCACAGCCCCTGACACGAGCTGAAGCTGCAGAGCAGAGAACTGCCTGGTGAAGACGAGTTCCCCATTGCAGCATACCCTGAGGGAGGGCCTAGAGTTGCCTGGTGCTGTTTTCATTTTTTTTATTTTGCATTATTTGATTACACCTGTCTGTTCTGATAGTGTAGTGGATCGCCGGGACTTGCTGTGGAGACACAGTCTGTATAAAAGAGCACTTCTCTACCGTGTGAGCTGCCCACCAGACCAAGAGATGCTGTCACATGCATTTAACCCAGTGCATAACATATGCCCGATACTAAGCCATCCATCCAGTGTATTGGCCTAAATGCTTATATTTACTACTTTATTGTCTTTAGATGATGTATAACATCTCCTGAAAGTATGGGGTTCCAGTCCCAAAGATTTGAGCTGTTTTTAGTTGCTTTCATTAGGCATCTATATCCTGCAGTAGCGTGACACGTTAGAAAATAACTGTGTCACCGTTGGTCAGGAAAGATGGACTTATTACAAAGAATTGGCTTAATTATACTGTGGTATGATTTAAGAAAAAAAAAAGAGTCCTGCCCCTGTTGAAACCGGGCAGCGCTGCCTTTGTTTAAAATGGGCAGAGGGCACGCAACTTCTTGCTAATTAATGTATGTTAAGTGCTTTGAAGTCCTTGATTGTCAGGTGTTATGCCTTACAGTTGTATTTCGTGTTCTGCTCTCCGCTAATATCTGCAATTTGTGTTGGATGCATCGCTGCTTTATTTAAAGGAAGCTGTCTCCTCTTATTTTCTTATTTGGGGAAACAAGCGTTCTGCTTGCCTGCTGCATGTACGCACGCGTGTGTGACTGATTGCTGTTAATACACAATTCGCAGCTTTTGTTCTTCCACCAGCAAAACTGGTCAGCCTCTGACTACTGCTGACATGTAGGGGCGCCTGTTGATTACGCTATTGGTTTCACAGATGGGTGCTTCACGTTCAAAGCCTTCAAAACTAGGAAACGTTTAGCTAATGCCTTGCACTACATAAAGAGATCAAAAAGGTCTAAAAGCTATCTGCTAGTCTTCTGCTACAAGCAATTAGGGTAATACTGAATCCAGCCCAAATCACGTAGTAATAAATATTTTAGCCATCCCTTAAGCGTTTATTGATATTCAGGGCTGTCTGCTGGTAAATAAAACAATCAGAAGTAAATTTCTCTTTGAATCTGGGCTATTCTGTGTTTCCACTGCTCACAGATTTTTTTTTTTCTTCTCTTTCTGTCTGTTTCTCTCTCTCATTTTGTCTCCAGAGAAAATTATTGTCTGCCTGGAAATCAAGTTACAGTGCTAACTGAAATAGTGGCATGTTATATATGGAACAGGGGGCCAGGCTGGCAATTTGCTGGGATCCCCTGGGGTTTGTTTGCCTTGGCCAATATAGAACAGGCCAATATGGAACAGGCTGCAGCCAACTTTATATTTGATCAGAGGTGAATCTTGGGGGGAAAAAAACTGCAGATCCTGTTACAGGAAGCTCCATCTTCATCTCAACATCTCAATGGGTGTTTTTATGTTGGATCATTTGGTCTTGCTGCTTCTGCTTGCAAGGATCACAGTCTGTGTTGGAAAACTAATCAGACTGTCTCCATATTTTTTTCCCATTTTTCCTGTGCATCCAGATATATAATGTAAATGCAGATAATTTTCAAAGCCAGTCACATATCCTCACTGTGCATTTGTAACCCTGTATGATTATAAATTAGCAGGCATGGATACCACTGAAGAGTTAACCTTATAAATCAGAGTGCCAAAGGCATTCTATCCCCCAAACTCCCTTTTCCTTTTATCATTTTTATGCATAAGCTGTGATACCAGAATCTCTCAAAAGTTGCATTTAAAGGAAATTTTCTAGAAGTTAGGGGTGTAGTTCATCTCTGAATATAAACAGAAAATGTGTTGAAATAGTTCTGTGGTCTAACATTGGGAAATATCAACTCTATAATGTGTGAAGACATCCTTGAGGTACCTCCTAATGTCAGTTCTAGTGATGATAATAGCCTGAAAATTGTTTTCAAAACACGATAGTGTGACTTCCCTGGGTTTCTAATACATATTGAAAGGTTCCATTTACACATGGAGTTGTAGTTGTCTTCCTCAAGTGAGTAATCACTGCAACTGACTTTGTTGGCCCTTTCTTATCGCAATAAGATGAGAAGAAATTGTCCATGTGAACAATGAAAAATTATTTAGCACAACAGGGCGTCTCACTGCCAATAATCCGTTGAGCAGAATATTTGATAATATAGAGCCACATATGTTTTGTTCAGTATGGGATTTAAAAGTATTTCCCCACTCTCCAGCATCTGTTACTGTTTTCCTTCGTAGCACAGGTGTATAACAGTGTCAACAAGACTAAGATCTAGACAGGTTGGGCTGCACCACGAAGACCTGCTGCCGTAGCTGTATCTGCTTGGAGTACGACAAATTCACACCTCGCGTTTCACATTGCTGTGCTGCCAAAACCCAGCAGAAGACAGCTCTCGGAGGCTTTTATTCCAAGGCTGGTGTAGCTGTACCAGCAGTGATACCTCTCCATCAGCATATGCCTCATCTTCACTAGAGTGTAGCTGCGTAGCAGAGACTCTGCAGGGCAAGGCCTTGCTGGGCCTGTGCTTGGGGCTGTAGCACTCCTGTTGTCAGGACTGAGCTTTTATAGGTTCTTTTTAGCTGGTTTAAGGGCTTGTGAAAACCAAATGTTCAGGAGATGGCCACAAGCAGTTGCTGGTTGCTCCAAAATGCCTTTGGAGCAGGCTGGCATCCTGGGGAAACTCCATAATCAGCACAGACTGGAAGAGGAGGGCTGAACACGCCAGTGTCATGGGGTCAGTGCTTTTCACCTCTGTCCCAAGGCATTAACAGCCTTTGCACTTCATCACAGTGCAGGGGGAAAGGGCTTTACCATCCGTCAGCTTCCCCCATCTAGATAAATGACCTTTGTACAGCCCAGTCACGGCTTTGTTGTGCCACCGTCTGCCCTCGACAAAGTTCAACTAAAATTGAGTTCAACTGGGAAAAAGAAAAGGGGGGGGGGGGGGAGGAGTATTTATCTGCAACAGATTCTGTTGTGTCTGTGCTCAGTTTATTATCTAACCTTCCTTAGTGATTGCAGGGGAGAGACACCCATGTTAGAGGACAGTGCATCCTATCTGAGGCTCTGCATGAGACATGCTTCTGCCTGTATTTGGCTGCAGAGGCAGTCCAGACAACCAGACATATGAATTTTAGGGTCTGGGAAGGAAACTCAACATCTCAGGGTAGTAGTATCTGAGGCATCCTCATCTGATTCCCACCAGGCCTCCCTCATTCCCTTTTTTCTCTACTATTACTCACTTTCAGATCAAAAAAAAAGAATAAGGGACCTATTCCTTGTCCTTAGTCCCAAGTCTGAAGCTGTTCTCCAGAGACGTGTAGTAGTCTTCGCACTGCTTGGAAGATGATGTAGCCAATAGTGTGTTTGTCAGCTGGGAAACAACCAAGTCCCTGCCTGATAATCACAGAGACTCCAAGGGATGTTGTTCACTGGTAGTTGAGTTTGCAATGTCAAGATGCCCCAGCGGAGAAGAGAACAGCCTCAGCTGCTGCAAAGCCAAGTACATCTTTGAAACTCAATCAGATTGACCTAACAATGCAATTAGGCATTTAGTTAACTAAAACGAGGTATTTAGTTACCTAAATACTTCTCTACGCAGCTGCTTCAAGCTACATATCAAGGGTAGGTGTGGAGAAGCTTTCTGGGGGCACTCCCAGGCTTTGGGCTTTGCAGTTCTCTGTGTGTCTGGAGGTGCTGCAGTGAGGAGAAACTTGGGGAAAATAAGGTTTTGTGTGTTTCAATTTCATTAGGGCAGGCTCACCATGGTATGCAGTCCCATCACTCGTCAACTCGTCCCAACTCCTAGTCAACTGCTAGGTATTTTACTTCATAATTTAATTTCTTGTGGTTTTGCACACTCTACCGTTGTCAAAATGCGAGAGTGCTGGCACCGAATGGTTAAAATGCTTGTTTTGCATAACGAGAGCTTAACCTTGGGAATTAATCTCCCTAGTTATTAAGGCAAGAAAGTAATTGGATTTTCCTTCTGGTAACTTCTCTTGGCTTCCCCACATTTTCTGTACCAATCATGAAAGCACGAGGCTGCCTGGGTAAGCATTGGTCTCTTGCATGTTCTTCACAGGAATAATTAGTGATGTTTCACCAATTACCCTTTGCAGTTTTATAATAGGTTAGTTTTTCCACACAATTTAAAAAAAAACACTATTTGTAAAAAAATGTTCTTCGTATTTAAAGGCATTTTATGGTTTAGCTCTTGCTGCCCCTTTTTAAAGCCTCATTTGTCAGAATTTAAGCTGAAGGAAAGAGTTCTTCATTAAAAGTGGAAAGAAACTTGAGTGCTTCCAACGTGCCACAGGAATGTGCATTAGAGAGGATCTTTGACTGGTTCTGCAGTCTCCACTGTGCCTGAAATACAGAATAAATAAACTTGGGGAATAAGTTCCTTGTTCATTTTTATATCCAATCATAAGTAATTAAAAAAAAAAAAAAAAAAAGGTTTAGTATATAATTTCTGTTCCCTTTCCTTGACCTACACAATTACGCAGTTGTTCTTGGTCCTACATTTGATCCTAGGCTTATGGACTCTTCAGTTCTAATTTGTCCAGTAATTAAGAGGAAGAAAATGTAGTGCGATGGGTGGAGCCGGGGACCAGGAGCCAAAGCATCTGAGCTCTTCCTTGCTCTGTTAGTGACCTGAGGAAAGTCACTGACACCTTCTGGCCCATATTGTCGCTGGGACTCTCAATATAATTATGTTTAAATCCCCCCAAGCAATGACATGAAGGCTAAAATGGCAAGATAGAGAGCATTTCCTTTGAAAAGCTCCGTAGAGATGTTCAGTTGCAGGTTTCAGGTCAAGTCCCTTTTAGGTTCTACTGCTCTGTGGTTCATGTAATTATGGAAGAATGTGCTGGTGGCTAATAAGCACTTCTTTATGAAGAAAATATTCAGCCAGCCTTTGACTGAGAACGATTTAGCATCAGCAATGATGAAGATAGAAAGGACTGGCTTTGTTTCTGAGATCCCAAAGCGTGTGTGGACCTAGGGGAAGGAAGAGGGATTCCTTGGGTGAGTGAGCAGAGATTTACTGAGAAGAGAAACATTAGTGCCCACTCTACTGTTATCCTTGAACTTCATTTTTAGCTGGATGTCTTTAAAAAAAAAAAAAAAAAAAGAAAGAAAGAAATCAAGTGAGACAAGAAGCAAGCAAACAAACAAAAGCAGGGTAAGAACAAAGAGACCAGAGGAATAAATAAACAAGAGGAAATAACCAGCACATCCCTTTCTGAGTCTTTCAGGAAATTCCATTTGCTGGAGAGACGGCAGAAAATTAGGAGGAGCCCAGAAGAGGGACTAGCAGGAGACAGCTGAGATCATTTTTCACTGCCAGCACTGCACTGTGTTGTCTCTCCTTTTACAACTCATCGGCAGACATTATTACCTGGTGAAAAAATTTGTTTTGCAACTCATCCTGAGTCCTCATAAATCATTAATGCCTGGCTAAGCACAGTGTGAGCATTACAAATACTCAGAGAATGAGGGCCCGTTCTGATATAACCTTGTGTCCAATACTAATGCCTGCTAGTTATTTAGCAATACAAAGGGGCCTCGGCTAGAAAGATCGATGAATCAATGCAGTCTCCCGACTCCCTTCTCCTCTCCACCTGCCTCTTCTCTTTATGGTTCAGAAGCTGAGCTACAAAAAACACGGGACTGTTTGTAGTTGTCTCTCTGCGGAGGGCAGTGTGACAAGTCATGGGGGCAAGGTAGGGGCTTAAGGCCTCTAAATGGCTGTGTGGAAAAGGGGAGCTTTCGTTTGTGATTAGGGCTCGTTCTGATTTCAGTTTTGTATGAGCCAGGTTGCACCACTGCTCCAGATCTGCTTTTTGTGGTTTGCATCCCTTAATGAATGCACGTGGCATTAAACACACTGGAGGGTGTAAAGCACATAGATAGAAACTGTGCCCAGGAACTGCAGGTCAGGATGTAATTAAAGGGTGCTCAGTAAAGTCCAGGTAATCAGCCTGTTACCTGGGGAGCCATTTGGGGACTTAGATATTGAAACCAGCTCTCACGATACAGGAGATAGCATGGAGAGCACAGCATCCATCGGTGCAGTGGCTGAACTTTGTGTCTTACCATTCCAGTCATGATTTCAAAGATGGTCTCTACTGTCCTTACCCAGAGCACACCTCTGAAAACTCCCAGCCCATTCAGAGTGCAGCTAAATGCTGTTTCCTCTTCTCTCCCGGAGCTCAGGATCCATCGGTGTGGTTGCTATACATTTGCTGTCTTCGAACACTAAAAATAATTGGTCATAAGCTTTAAAGGGAGAAAACAGAATGAGGTGAGATGGAGATTGACCTCTCATGTAAGTGTAATCTTAAACTCGTAAGAGTTAGGCTTGGTTGGAGCCTTTGTCTTGAAAGGCTTCTGCAAGGAAGATTGCAAAAGGCTGCCACGGGAGCTTGAGAAAAGGAGCTTGAATAGGAACATAGGAAAAGTGCAAAAGTAGTGGGTGGAGGACAATAGACGGGCAAATTTGAAAAAGAGAATGACAGAAAACAAAAGGGAAATTAAGTAGGGGTTATGAGAGAGTATCAGAAAGTTCAGCGGGGAAAGTAATTGTATTTAAAGCACAAAATCATAGAAAGTTGGTATGGAGGAAAATGTAGTTGGTCTAAGTGAAAGTGGGAGAAGGGCCAAGACAGAAATAAAAGTCAATCATGCATGAAAAGGGACAGAAACTTACTTTTTCCACAATTCCCTCCCAAAATATGCCACAAAGAAAGCACCTGTTGCTGTTCCTGTGACACTAAAGATGACAGTCACTTGGACCCTAAACCGGGTAAAACACCCATTGTGTCCAAAGTTTCCTTGGTCTTTAACTGAGGCCTGCATCATTGTACTTCAGCTCAGATAAATTCTTTAAAAATAGTCCCTGCTATAGCACCCACAGGACAAAGTGGTTTATTTTCCTCTATTATAGATCTGACACAACCTGCTGTTATTTCCATGCCCTCTCTAATGATCTGCTTGCTCTCTGGAGAGCACTGACCCATTTCAGCACAGAATAATTAGCCTTTCAGACACTACTGTGTTTCCATTAAATAGACATAAATGTGCAAGGTGACATTTATTTACTTAGGCCTGAAAAATGTGCGCCACAGATGTTGGGGCTTGGGAGAACTTTAATTTATTTTAATGCAACAGTTGTATATTTGCATGCTTTCATGTTGTTTAACCGCTAGTGCTTCCCTGAAATGAGTCTTGGTAGAGTTTCACTGGGGGTACTGGGGAACACAAAGATTATTTAGGTCTCCATTTCACCACAGGGCCATTTGGCAATGATTTGGCAGCAGAGTGCCAAAGCCAGACGCAGGGGCTTTAAACACAGTTATAGTTACCCACTCTTCAGCTCCTTTTTGCTTTGTGTGTAGGGGGACTCCATGTAAAGAAGCTTTTTCAAGATTTACAGATCTGTCTGAAGAGGAATGTGTTTGGGATGTTACACTGAGAAAATGAGAACCTTGACCTATTGCAAACATAAAATAAAACCAAAATCCTTTAGTATTTAAAATCAGCTCTTTTATCATCTTGATCACTGGCTTCTGAGCAGCCACGCTATTGCCCAGGTGAAAAGTATATTATTCATCTTGATAGCCCCTTTGGTCCACAAAGTTGGAGGGAAGTCTTACCCTTAAAAGTCTGGCCAGTGTGTAAAGCATGTAGGTTGCTTAGTAGCTCACATCCACATATGAAGACGTGGCATGCTATTATTTCATTCCGTTAGCACCAGTAGGCTTTGTAAAAAGGAGGCATCGCACAAGGTAGGTGCTTTATTGCAGGATGGAAACACTTTCATAGGTTATTTTAATCATTACGATTCTTTTATGATGTGTGAAAGTTGATTGTTGCTGTAAATGAAGCCATTGAAGGCTAAAAAATAAAAATGCTGTGATGGTAAAAATCCTTGGAGTGAAAAAATGGGAATTACTATAAAAGGCAGTAATTTATTCTCTGCGTGAGATTATTTTTTATCATAAGAATGCTTTTAAACTAATTCTAAAACATATACAATTGTAATCTATATAGTTGAGGTATATTGCAAGGTGCAATGATAATTTGGTTAATTTTTTATGCACTGTAATTTCTATTTATTTATAAGTACCGTTTTATTCTGTTAACTGAGAGGCTTAACACATTTTTACTATGTTAAGGATAAGTTATTTTTGCAGGTCTTGTGGTTTTATTATTTTGACCCATATCCAGTTCATATTACATCACAATACCATATTTTTGCTACTATTATTCTAGTATGTTCAAA